>NC_142501.1:129879940-130488594 GCF_057876585.1 Rhinolophus sinicus
CAGTAATAAGTAAATATAATCAAAGTGTCTCAAAATAAATTGTATCCATTTTTTAAATTTGCTTTATAAAACCAAAAAAATGGATTAAAGTAGTTTAGGATATTAATACAATAACTGCTTTATTGCAGAAGAACCTTTAATAGGTTAATAAAAAATTATTGTGAAGTTAAGTTTACCTGTAGTGACTACAGCAACCTATATCTGTGCAATAAAAAAAAAAAAAAAAAAAAGGAAATTTGGATCAATCTCCTTATATGTTAGACTTCAAATCAAGATATAATTTAGCAGTGAGCACTATTAAACTTGCCATTGAGGTTGAATGGGGCCTTATTACCAAAGTGTAGTCATGAATGATTAACTTCTCAATATATCTTCTTCCTGTCTTCCTGCTGAAATTTTAATTGGGTGAGAAATTTGGGAGGACTTCCTACTGAAGTGCATCCTTATGCTACCTTAAAAAGTTGCTGTATGTCATCAGTGGAAGCTGTTCTGAATTTCCACTTCAGTAAAAAATAAAGAATAAATAAGTCTCCAATGGAGAAAAATCTCCACCAAATACTTAAGTTTTTTGTTGTTGTTTCTTCACTGCTGCTGGGAACAGGACATGTGATAACTATCATCCATATTTATAAAGGTCAAATAGACTCACTCCTTTCAATCCAATCCCCAATTATTTATTTCATACCCAACTCAAGCTTCCTCTATGAAATCTCTCACCACTTTCTAATTCAAGTCAAAATGATTTCTCCCTCCCCTAAGCTACTTGATTCTTGCTCAGATCTCTCACTTAGCACATAACCATAATCAATGTACATTCAGTGGCTATTTAACTTGACTACTGTACATATCCTGCTTGTTGAGAAGTCTAGACTTTAGGTGACAGGACCAAGGCCGCATACATCTTTGGAGAACCCACAGTTCCAGGCACATGCTGTTTACATGAACGTTCTCTAAGTATTTGTTGACTAACTGACATTACTATTCAATGCTTTATGATGGTCCCAGGAATAATTAACCCTGGGAGGAAATATAAGAGTTTTTCCATTATGAAAATAAATCGGCTTATTGGTTTTAGGAAATGTTAATAGACTGTCTATAATTAAAGTAATTTACGACTAAATGCCACTTTTTTCTATGACAGCAGTGTCATGGTTAGGTCAGCCAGGTGTAGATCACTTAAGGACTTGGGCACAAAATGTTGTGAGGGAATTAACTGTTTAATAACAAAGGACTATGAACGGGATCTATCACTAGAGACTAACAGGAAGGGCAAGAGTAACATATTTAGACATGTACATAATCACCCACATATGGATCAATCAAGAATCTACAAAAGTAATTGGCAGTCTCATTCATTAATTCATTCAACAAACCATAATTGAAAGCCTACTGTGTGACAGACTGTTTTAGTCATTGGGGAACTAAAGGTAAATGAGAAATATCAACCATTCATGTTGGCTCTCTAGCAGATGCAAACAAAATCAATCTAAGAATTCATCTACCCATTTCCACGCAAAATCATATTACACATGGTTAAAGTGAGATTAAAAAAAATATTTTACCTCATTGCTTTAAGCAATGCAAATAGTGTACTTTGGCCTAAACACCAGCAAACTTAAATTATCCTAGAAACTCCTTCAAAGAGACACTGTGTTGTTTCTGTCTGTCCCCAAATCCTCAGGTTCCCTGGTCGTTCAATGAGGACATAGAGATGTGCTATAAGCAATGAAAGTAAACTTGCCCAGAGCTGCGTCTACACAAAAGCTCATTACCTGGGACGAGGCCAGTGCAGGCACAGGTATTCAGTTCCTATCAATTCATCATCAGCTGTTGACACATTCTTATGCATCACAGAAGCATAACATTTTCTTTTAAAACTGAAGGGAAAAAGGCAAAAATAGAAAACCTTTCGCCAACCACAAAAATGTATATTTTGAAAATTGTGGAATAAAAAATGAGCTGCTCTATGCTTTCAAAACCAGAGAAAAGATAGAAAATAACGAGTATCTCCCTATTCCCAACTACAACCTTCTGAACTGAACTGAAGCAGAAATGTTGATGTTTCAACTAAGCAGCTTTACACACCTGAAGCAACTTAAAACGATCCACTTATTAAGAAAAGTAAAAGATGGTAGGGTCAACATTTACCCTTTATAGAATCAGAACCCAATCTTCAAGCGTGTTTTTCGAAGGAAGAATGTAATCTTTAATAGATTATTGGGTTTTCATTTAACTAAAAATTCATTAAACCAATTTCAAAATCTACACAAATAATTTGACAACAAACTTGGCTGCTAAATTTGAATTTTAAAACTAATATGTTACTGCTCTGTTCTTGTCTTAAATCAAAGGGGTTTCTTCTGGGACTGCAAAGGAATGACCATTTAGCCTATCTCATGGAGGAAGGAGCGATTTCTAGTCTTTAAAAACAGGAGGTTTGCCTACACGATCACCTGGGACAAACTTGGCCAGTGCAAGCTGGCTGGAAGGTTATAAGAGCCTGGGAATGTTTAACATCAAGAAAGGAATTACAGCTCAGTAAGATCAGAGGGAATTACACAGGAAATGTGAACAGTAACCCTTTCATATCTCCATACCTCCTCCCACTGCCTGTGATAAATGGAGTCCTGCTGCAGTCCAGCTATGCGAATACACAAGCCAACAGGAGAGGGGGACTAGAAAAAAGGGAAAAAAGCCACTTTACACATACACACACATACACACTCACAGCACAGCATAAATTCCTTATGACAGGATAAAATCACGTTGCTCCAGAAAACTGCCTTTAGCCTTTTTAATTGCCGCGTATGCACTGTATCACTTTCTTATCCAACAGAGCCCTAAGTAAAAATTCCAAAGAAACTTGGAGAATCAGGTGGGGGTGGGGGGTAGAATAGTTGGCAGACTCATCATAAGTAGGGAAACGTGGCTCCTCTGAAGCTGACCAAACAAACAGGTCTCCACCCTGGCTTATGTTTAAACATCTTGTTCCTAGTCAGTCTGGAGGGAAAACATTCTTTCCACAATAAATAATATGCAATCGAATCAGAAAATTTTACTCCAGCCTTTATCTACCCTATGTAAAACTTTCTTTAGTATCATAAGCCAGAAGCTGAGAGAATTTAACTGATTATGAACTTTTCTTTAAGAGTAACTTAATTATAGTCAAGGTAAGTTAAAATATTTCTAGCTGCTAACTTGGAAAAGCAAATATGACTGTGCAGATCCGAGACTCCTTAGAGACCCCTGGCTGGGATCTCGAGAAAACAAGCTACTCTTACCACAACTGCCTCTCGGCAAAGGGGAAATGCTCAGTTCCTATATACAGATGAATTTGAGAGAGATTAATTAAAAAACAAAAACAAAAAGAACCTCTGGTCCTCAGATAATAAAGGGCATGAGTGGGGTAGCAAAATAAAATGAAGAAAGAAGTGATATTTCCAATGGGTTACGTTTAAAATATGGACTAGAATTTCGTAGGTCACTTTGAAATAAGATTTAACTTTTTCCATTGGTATAACTTCAGGGTAGAAATGGTTTTCCACAAAGACTAGGTCATGAAATAAATGAAACTGAGTACAGAGATGACAAAGCAAACCTCCATACAAGTGAAAGAAGCAAGCTTTTCAGAACTATCAAGAAGAGGAAACAATAAAACCAAAGGATTATTTTTCCAGGAAAGTGCCTCCTCCAAAGCACACCTATCTTCTTGAAGAAACAGCCTACAGCAGTAGTGTTTTTATATAACAAATGGCACATCACTCAAATGGCAAATGAGATTTCAATTGTAGACTTCCTAATTGCCTTAAAGCTAAACAACTGATGTCTAATTTCTGTAGCACTGGCTCACAGAAGGCAGTGCCATGACTGCAACAGGCTAAAGGGACTTGCTCTTTCCATGGATTCTGAGTTGCCATAACATTTATATTAGGAAAGACATTAGCAGAATGAGAGGGAGCAAAATGATAAAGAAACTCCAAATAATAAACCAGACTTCTGCATGAGCTTCCAAGCAAGGATCAGTTCCCCATTAGAGCATGGACCCTGAAGGGCACCAAATGGAAACTCAATGGAACTCTACTCATCTGGAAATGAGAGCTTAGTTTTAGTGCTTCTTAACCATTTTAAACCCATGTCTGGTTCTGATAAGCATAAAAACTTCATATCCTCATTGTATGTTATTTGAGACTTCAAAATAATTTAAGTATTATATAACCAAAAAGAAACCACAGCAAGATACTTTTTATTGGTTTTTCAAACAATGTCCCACTAGAACAAAATTTATTAACAAATGCTTTTATAAGTAGACAGATATTAAAATTTGTTTACTGTTATCTTGAAGACCAAAAGGTAAAAAATGTCTATGAACACTAATGTATTGAAGACAATGAAACGATATCGGTTGGGACCTTCAGCATCTCCTCTCCTGGAGAGTTACTGTAGATGGTATTTTCAGTTCTTACATTAGGCGTGAAGAAATGCTGATTGATACATATTAGGCCTTCAATATTTGTTAAGTGACTCGGCGATAGGCCTCTTTTTCTATTCTGAAAATAACAGAGCAGTAATATAACATTCTCTTTCAAGTAATAAAGGATAGAAGCAAACTGGTTAAGTCTTCAGTACAGAGGCAATAGTAAAAGATGCGAATAGTAGACAGCCTTGACTATAATTATGATAATGAAAACAGAAAGAATATCACCTAATATTGGCACATTTGTATAGCATTTCTCAATGTATAAAATACTTTATGTAATTTTAACCCCGTAACTTTATAAAGTGGATGTTATTTGATTCAAACAGTTTAAAGTGGCTTTTTCAAGATCACCCAGCTAGTTACGTAGCAGAACCGAGATTTGAACTTTTCTGGCAGCTATCCCCTTCACTAAAGCTCTTAACGTTGTCATGAAATTTTGAAAATATCTTCGCCCAAACTTCAAAATCAGGGTATATATAATAAGCACAGCCTTTTTTTTTTTTTCTCTCAACCCACCTAATATCACTCTCTTTCTACCAATTCCCATACAAATTCTCAGAGTTCCCATTGCAGCAGCTTTTATTTCCTCATACCAGTCTGACTAAGGGCACAATGAAAAACAAACCTCCATCCTCCTAGGTCATATATCCTATAACTATTCCCCAAACAAGTACATCATCACAGGCGTAGACTTTTAAAAGCATTAACTACTGAGGAAATGTCTGGGGTTGTCTGTTCTCCATTTAGAATGAGTCAGATATGACACATACACCTCTTCATCCCTAAAAGGTGAGCAGGAGTCACTCTCACATTTCCAGGCTTAGCAAAGATACTCACTTCAGGGACTTGGTAGAGAAAGGCTTACTGCACATAATTAATAAAACTAACAGAACTAAAAGTTACATTTTTATCAATTTTTAAAAATCATTCCAAATGTTTTAGTTTTGTAATCTTATTAAAGAATAATAAACTACTGGCATTCGTATTTTAATGTAAATGTGAGGTATAATGAAGGTGGAATTTTACTGATATAAAATCAACTATTTTTACTCACCTCTGTCAATAAAAGGTCACTGTCACCAATTCAATGCCAACAGGAGTCCTCAATCTGGGATGCAGTAAAAGGAGAAACTTTATTCAGGTGAACAATTTGCAAATGGGGGAAATACAGCCTCCAGTGGAAACCAAAAGTGCACTCCACCAAGACAAAGGGGAGGATGCCTTTTATAGAGAAAGTTCTTGCCCTGGTTCCTGATTCGTTCATTTTTATGCAAATGAGGAATCCAAATTACACAGTTCTGACTGGTCAGCTTCACACACTCTGATTGGTTGTTATGGAGCTGCTCTGATTGGTCAGTATAGATGCAAACGAGGATATAGCTGTGTAGTTCCAATTGGACGGGCAGGACTCAGCCCATTGGTTGAAAGGCGATAACAGGAGCACCCTTACAAGGGTCAGCTCAGACAGCAGGAACATAGTGCCTGAGGCTTGGAAGCCAAGTCTATGGCTTTTCCCTGAAATGCAGCATGTATTGAAGGCCTCTGCTAGCAATGGCTGCTAGATTCTGGTTATGATTTTGGGCCCCATTAACCGTGAGGAATCCTTCTTTGCAGATATATTCCTTCTCAAGGTTCATACCTCTGAAGCTTATTATGAAGATTATGAGACTAAATTATATGAAAAATGCTAAACATCTTGCCTAGCACATGGTAACTACTCAATGCCAGCTGCTATTAGTAACATTATTGAAGTATCAGAAATAAAACATTTAATGGAAGGTCATATTTAAAATGAACCAGAAAACAATACATTCTGTGGGTTATTTTTTTTAACATCTATGCAAAACGAACATCTATTCTATGCAAAAAATATATGCACATAAATATTCAGAAAATGATTTGGAAGAATTAATGGTAAAATGACGACCTCTGGGAAGACGGGAAGGTAGTAGTCAAAAGGAACTTTGATCTGTCATGCTTTATTCTTTAAAAAAAAAAAAAAAAGTATTTTTGTATTCCTTCTGTAAATAAAATTGGTGTTTTAAAAAACAAAATAGAAAATAGATTCATACGAAGTATTATCTTAGTAAGTTTCTTCAATTCCATAGCTGATTTCAGTATTACATGAAAAGTTTACTTTTATTTTTCATGTGCCCAAATGAGATCTAAAATCTCATTTTCTTTACTTAGCAATATCATTCAAGCTTTATTATACACACTGCTTTCAATATCTTCCTAATGATATTCTTAATTGCTATATTAAAAATACCTGCTTGTGCAAAAAAAGAAAAAAATTACTTTATTAAATTTTAAAACCACTCAATGTATTTAATCAAGGTGCAAGGAGGCTTTCAAAGGCCAGGAAGCCATAAATCAAAATGGCTTTACATAAAAAGATTACCTTTTCCTCTTAAATTTTGTATGTGTTTATATTTAATATACTACATACAAAAAGTCAAATCCTTGATTCTTTTTAAAGCCAAAGGGTTGCCTATTTAAAATCATCATAACAATTTCAAATGTCTTGAGGGTTGTTCTAATTAAAAATCTCTCCTCTTAGGCTCTTCCTAACTTCTAATTCTTGTCTGTACCATATTGATGCTGGTTTTAAAATTCTAACTTTCCTTCTAGTTTACAACCATAACTTTGACTTTTTTGTTCCATTCTTTTTTTCCTTCAGATCACCGAGATTTGAGCCTATAAACTGTGGGCAAACCAGGTCACCAAAGCTCTTATTAACTCCCTCGGAGCAGCAAATAGCCGGCCTCCAGGCATGGAGGTAAGCCACATGCACCACAGGCCCAACCAGGCTGGGCCCCATCAATTTACAAATCCAGCTTATAAATTAAAGGCCTTTGGTGTTGTAAAAAGAGACAGACATTTCAATGGATGAGAGAGAAAGCAGCCTCTTACTTGACCAGAACAGGTCTGAATAGGAAATCCCTACCTCAAAGAGCTGTGGGATTCAGTGACTGTGGGGAGCTGTACAATCTCTTTTAGATATATTTAAAATTCAGAAAGCTCTTTTTTATAAACTCATGGAGAACAGTATTTGATCAAATGGTATTCTCCTATAATTTCAAATAAAAAAATGTAGTTATAATTTGTAGCTAGTACAGGGCAATTCTAATATAATTAATAATATATAGCCTTATTTCTAGAAAATGAAAAGCATATGCTTTGACTTTTTTTTTCTCCTAGGTGCTCAGTTCATTAATAAATATTAAGCAGCTGTACTTGCAAAAACATACAACAATGATTCTTCCATTAGCTGACTTCCTTAATTCTGTAAGTCTTAACAGCACAGTAGTTAAGAACAACAACTTTGGAGCCAAGTCCCAGATCCACTACATACTAATTGTTATTGGTTAAGTAACTCAACTGCTCTGGGCCTCAATTTCTTGGCTAATATTAACACCTACCTTATAGGATTACGGTTACTGCAAGGATTACATCACTTGTTATATGTATGTAAATCACCAGAACCGTGCCTGCCACACAGTAAAGGATTTTTAAATTCTTCGTTATTATTATCCTTAACATCAGAAATGTTCAGCTCTTGGAACAAAACTTTAAGCGCAGCTTACTACAAACACTGAAGGAATAGGTTCCTTGCAACTGCTTAATTCTATTCTTGGGACGTTCAAAGTCACGTGCATCGTTATCTGCTATACATTCTAATGATTCTGTCCCTCCTATACGCCTCCACGTACCCTGAGCTCTGGTTACCTGTTTAGTCATCCCCCTCTGGCCTATGTCTTAAGAACAGGGACTCTGTCTTACCTTGTAGTCTCAACTTCTAGCACAGAGCCTTGCATAAATGCTCTATAAACGCTGAATGAAACATAATAAATATTAGCCATTTATCTGACTGCCTCACTCAGGTTAAGTTCCTGAGGACAGAGGCTACTAAGTGTTGATCTCTGCATCCCTAGAATGGTCTTCTACACAATGGCACTTAATGTCTATCACCTATATTTTGTATCCAAGTTTCTAATTTATTTGGATTTATTCATGATTATCTCTATTTACTAAAAGAAAATGCATTTATGAAATGAAAAAATTATTTTTTCCCTCGAAGCTCTTGATAGAGAAAGAAATAAAACTTTTCAATAATTTTTTAGTCCTTAAAGCAATGATGACAGAGAATCAATGTCCGCTGCACAATCTTTTTTCCATGCTGATCTGGATGGAGCCTTGTCAGTGGCCCATCCTCTAGAATCTAGCCAGCACAAAGCCTTCCTCGAAAAGAGTCACCCTTTGACTGCTGTATGGATCCCTTATTCAGGCACCACTGTTCCCTGGCTCTTTCACAATTGTGACATGTTCATTATTTCAAAATTCTCTGCCCACCCAGCTTGCGACCACACCCAACTCAGCTTATAACAAAAAGCCAGCTCGGGCAGCATTCTATTGCTGATCTTGTGAAACATGTATCCAGTGCTGGCAGCCTTTTTACTACTCAGGAGCTCAGCAAGGAAAGATCTGCAGTGGAACCTTCAGTCTGATGTCTGACTGCTGCCACACGGGGGAGGGGGGGGCTCCCTCCCGGTATCCTCCATCTCAAGACACACACGTATCCCAATGAAAGGAGTAAGAGCATTCTGGGAGTCTAGATAAATATCTTTCTCAGTGTTCTCAGGGGAAAATGGTGATTTAACATTCCTCTGAGTCATTCTATTACCAGATTACTTCCAGGTGTTATAATTGGGACTCTCCACCACAACATGTGTCACTTACCTAATATTAGATCAGAACATAAACACACGAGTCAAATATGATCCCTTCTTCTAATTCTCCTTACTCAAAGTAGTAAGATAAGTGATTTATTCCTCTTGACTTCACAAGATGAAATTAAAAATAAAAATGCTGCCAAATGGAAACTTCCTGGCTATCCCTGGTGCCCTGGTAGTCATGGAATTTTAAGGTTAGAAAGGATCTTACAGAGTCATCTTCCTCATGTAATAGATCTAGCCTGAGGGTGAGAAAAGTTGAGGGTTTGCTATGGTCACAAAGGAAAACAGAGAACCAAAGCTAGAACAAAGGTCTCCCTGCCTCCCCGGCCCATGTGCTTTCCACATACCACAGTAAGTGAGTCTCTTGCCAAGAATTTCACCCTGACCCATAGTCCTGGAGTGGATGTTCACCTCACTCCCTACATCTTGGTAGTTCAGCTACATAATTCTCTGCTAAAAAAATATGAGAGAGGCAACTCTTCCATCTCTAAGAATAACTTAGCAACATCACTGTTTTCTTAAAGGTATCACCCCTAGCAATTGCTAAAGGCTTCTTCCTTCCACATTGTTTCCAAGACACGGCTGAGACCCCACTAAGTGTGCCCTCTAAGACCCAGCTTCCCTAAATAGTCCTTAAGTATTCTGAAAAAAATGGGAAAGCCCCATATACAAGGACACTTATTACAGAAAAGGAGGCCCACTTGAGAAGGTCACATGACTAGGAGCCTTCAAGGGAAGGATAACAGCCTATCCTTCAAAGCAGCAAGAGGACAGCTTCCATCATTGAATAGACGTTACTGAGCGTGTACATCCCATGCCTTGTGCTACTTGATATAGTAAACAATAAGGACACCTTAGAAAACATGTTTATTGGTAAAGAACTGGTAATGTTCCCTAACGCACCATCATAAAATCCATGAATCCAATAATCCCAAATAGATTCTGAATTTTACACTTTGTTATAGCAAATACCAAATACAAAATTTCATATTCTAATTTTAAATTACACTTTGTTAACTTTTTTTTAAATGGTCTGAAGGGGGACAACAAGGAAAAGAGTATCTTTTTAAGATGTAGTATGGAACTAGATCAAGAAAATAATGAGCAGATAGTATGACACGAGTTTGTTTTTAATGACTTTCTTAAGGTTCTTTTCGTATATACTTGGAAAACAGTGACAATTTATTTAAAGTTGTGACAATCTTGCGGTTTTCATAATTTTTATGTCTAATAAAAATTAATGAAAGAATATTTCGTAAATCATTCAAAATTACGATTTAATAATAGTTTGTGATAAAATTCTCAAATCATCTTAATGAAAAGTAAGAAGCAGATAAGTAAAACCTTATTAAATGTCTCATTTCATACTGAGGAAAAATAAAAGATACCATCTCATTCTTCATTGTCAGCTATAGGTCTTATATAGTTTTAAGGTTTAAAAAAAAAACCTTAAAAATAATCCCTAGTAGATTTCAAAGCAGGGTATATATACCTTTTAGCTATATCACAAATTTAAAATATCAATCAAAACAAAATGAAACAAAGATAAACTTTAAATCAATAGCAAAAAGTCCAAAACACAATGGAAACAAAAAAGAATTTAAAACAGCTTAAAACAAGATCAACGAAGTAACACCAAGTAGATCAATTTTGACAATAAATATAAATGAATTAAAATATCTCTTAAAAGACAAAGGTTCTCACTAGGCTAAAAAAAAAAAAGGAAATCCAACTATGTTCCACTTTTAGGAAACATATCTAAAAGAAATGACAAAGAAAGTATAAATATAATAAGAAGTACACAGATGTATAGGGAAATATAAACTAAGATAGCAATATGAATGTCGGCTAAAACACAAAGCACAAGGCAAACATTAGGAAGAAAAGCAGTATTACTCTGATAAAAGGTATAATCTTCAATTGAGATTCGACAGTAAATAATACATTAAACATACATACCAAAACAAAACTGACAGAATTATAAAGAAAAAATTAATGGAAGAAATCACTGACTTACATCTTTAAGCCATTCATAGATCAGACAAAAAGTAATTACAGGAATAAAGTTGAACAACATAATAGATAAATATTTAGGTATCTTACAAAGAAGACAACTTCTCTAAAAAGGTCTGTGGGACTTTAATGAAATTGATCATAAACTAGCCTATAAAGACAACCTTAAAAAATTAGCCAAGTGGAATGCTGTATATCAATTTATTAATAATTATTTAAAGTTTAAATGTAACTTGGAAATTGAGAAACATTCTCCTAAATAATGACTGCATCAAAAAGAACTCTTGGCATACAATCCTATGCTATTTTAGAAATTATGTTAATTGAGAATACAAACCAAAATATATTGGATATGACCAAACAGTACACAGAGAAAAACATAAAAGTCTTAAATACTTTCATTTTGTATTAGGATATAAACTTTCTGCCATAACAAAGATACTCAGAAATACAGTAGCCCGTTAGAATTTTTTTTCAGATCACAAATACAGGGTGACAGGAGGAGGTGTGCTTCACCAAATCATTCAGGGACCTAGGCTGGCTCTATCATCTTCCACAAGGCTTCCATCTCTGGAAGCAGTGGCTGCCGCTATACCTGACGTAACCTCCAGCCAGCAGAAAAGGAAAAGAGAAAGTCTAGGACAAGTGGCTTGTTTTTAAGGAGGTAACTTTACACACATCACCATTCGCCTCTCATTAGTCACAAAGCCACATCTTGCTACTGCAAGAGAAGCAGAGAAATGTAGTGTCTAGATGGACAGCCATGTATGGGCTCAGGTAAAATCTAGGGGTTCTCTATTCCTAAAAGGAAGAATCACTTCTAAGGGACATTGAGTGACTTCTACATAATCTTTCTAGTTAAAAAAAAATGCAAAGAACAATAAAACAAAACCAAGAATGGATTACACAAGGTCTGACAATTAAGTTCGAGAACTTGCCACCGTGCACTTACATTGGCAGCACTGTACAAACAGCTCAGTAAGGTTCCATAACCTTGGTATATCAGTGCCTCACAGCTGTGTTTGTGTCAACATGTGGCAGTGTCTTGCCAAGTAGCGTTCATTATTGTTGTTGCCTGTTTTTGTGTGCCATCGTGAGAATGTCTTAGCTTGAATTAGAGCAACGAACAAACATTAAATTTCTTGTTAAACTTGGCCAACAGTGGAAGTGAAATCAGGGACATGTTAGTCTAAGTGTATGGGGATAATGCCATGAAGAAAATGGCAGTGTGCAAATGGATTAAACATTTTTCTGAGGAGAACTCGTCACTGATGAAGAGAGGTCAGAGTGGCCAGTAACAAGCAGAACTGATGAAAACATTGCAAAATCGTTGTCTGACTATGAGAAGCATAGCAGACCAAGTAAATATCCATGAAGAAACTGTTAGGAAAGTCTTAACTGAAAAATTTTGGCATGAGAAAGACGTGCAAAAATGGCCCCAAAGGAGCTCTTACATCACGACAATGCAACAGCTCACACGACACTGTCTGTGAGGGAGGTTTTAGCAAGTAAACAAATAACTGTATTGGAACACCCTTCCTTCCTACTCAGTTGATTTAGCCCCCAATGACTTCTTTCTTTACCCGAAGATAAAGGAAATATTGAAAGGAAGACATGTGGATGACACTCAGGACATCAAGGGTAATACGACAACAGCTCTGATGGCCATTCCAGAAAAAGAGTTCCAAAATTGCTTTGAAGGGTGGACTAGGTGCTGGCATCAGTGCATAGCTTCCTAAGGGGGGGTACTTCGAAGGTGTAGTGATATTCAACAATGAGGTATGTAGCACTTTTTCAAGGATGAGTTCACGAACTTAATTGTCAGACCTCATATGTAATTGCTTCATTTTAGCTGGATTCTTCTTAGTGCCTAAAACACTACCAAATATCAATTTAAGAAATTAGAAAAGTATATCAACGACTTCTAAGGATTCTAGGGTCCCATTCCAATACACACATTCATAGGCTAGAAAGTATACTGAGAATTCCTGTACTCTCTTTCCTGTGTAAGGGTATTTAATTCATGCATTATTGTTTACATTGTGTACACTGATTTATCTAAATGGATTTTTCAGGTCAATTCAGTTTCAGCCTTACACAGAGGTCTTCTAACATTATACAAAAACTAATGGTTTGCTAGTAAAATGACTTTCAAAACTGGTGGAACTTTTTAAAAAACAACATTACAAAAGAATAGTATATGTACAATAAAATTATGTCCACTTAAAGTGTACATTTCCATGAATTTTACAAACATCTATATCCATATAATCACCACCATCATCAGGATATAAAACACATTCATCATGCCACAAAGTTCCCCTGTGCCCCATGCAGGTCAATCACACTCCACTCTCAGCTACAGGTAACAACTTGTCTGCGTATTGTCACTACAGATTAAATCTGGCTTTCTAGCATTTCTCACATAATAATCCAGGAGTAAATGGAATCATAGAGTTTATATTTCTTTGTGTCTGGATTATTTCACTCGGCATCATATTTTTGAGATTCCTCCATGTTGTTGTGTGTTATCAGTACTTTAACCCCTTTATTGCCAAATATTTTTCCATTGTATGGATATACCACCTGTGTTTATCCATTCACTAGCTGATGGACAATTAAGTTGTTTCCAGTTTGGGGCTATTATGAATAAAGCCACTATGAACATTCATGTCCAAGTGTTATGTGTAAACATGTTTTCATTTCTCTTGGGCAAATATTTAGAAGTAAAATTGCTGGGTCTTATAGTAATAATATGTTTATAACACACTGCCAAACTGTTTCCTAAAATGGTTTTATCATTTTACTTTCCCACCAGCAACATATGGACGTTCCAAATGGTCTACATCTCAATTAATACTTGTTCTTTTTTAATTTTTAATTTTAACTATTTTGATGAATATACAATGGTACCTCGTTGTACTGATTTGCATTTTTCTGATGTCTAATGATATTAAAACCCCTTTTCCGTGCTGCACTAGCCATTCATTATTTTCTTGTGCCTACTTTTTTAACTCGGTTGTCTTATTATTAATGAGCTGTAAGAATTCTTTATATATTCTGGCCACAAGTCATTTGTCAGGTATATGTACTGAGAATATGCTCTCTCTGTTTAAAGACTGCCTTTTCATTTTCTTAACGATGTCCTTTGAAAAATAGAAGTTTTAAATTTTGATGGAGTCCCATTTGTCAATTTTTCTTTTATGTTTCATGCATTTTGTGTCCTAAGAAATCTTTGCCTATCCCAAGTTCATGAATATTATCTCCTGTCATTTTTTTCTTAAAGTTTTAGTCTTTTATATTTAGATACATGATTCTTTCCAAGTTATTTTTGTATACAGAAAAGGTAAGAGTTGAGGTTATCATTATTTTTTCAATATTTGGATAACCAGGTGTTCTAGTACCATTTGTTGAAAAGACTATCCTAACAATCCAGGGCAGTAAATGGAATCACAGAGCCTGTATTCTTTTGTATCTGGATTATTTTACTCACCATAATATTTTTGAGATCACTTCATGTTGTTTTTAACTAGGTTTTTAACTAAAAGATGTGTGTTTGTGTGTGTGTGTGTGTGTGTGTGTGTGTGTGTGTGGTCTATTTATGGATTTTCTATTCTGTTCCATTGATATATATATGTCTTCCTTAGGCCAACACCACCTTTATCACTGTAATTTTAAAGAGGAAGCTTTAAAATGTAGAGGAAGTCTTGAAATCAGGCAGTAAAAACCTTCTAATACTGTTCTTCTTTGTCAATTTTTGACTTAATTTTAAGTCCTTTGTATTGCCATAGAAATTTTAAATGTCATTTACCAATTTTTCATTGTTAGTATATACACATACAACTGATTCTGTATATCTACTGTGTGTCCTACAATCTTGTTAAAATCAATTACAAATTCTAGTGGCTTTTTTGGAGACTTCTTAGTATTTTCTCTATACATGATTTAGACGTTTCATTTCTAACTTGCCAATCTGTATGCCTATTACACTGGCTACAGCTTATAGAGAGGGTGGAGAGTAGGCATACCTGCTTTGTTTCCTATCTTAGGGAGAAAGCATTCTACTTTTTGGCATTAAATGAGATTTTAGCTAAAGGTTAGGTATAGATGACTTATCACGTTGAGAAAGTTCCTTTCTGTTTCTGGGTTTCTGAGAGATTTTATCATGCATGGCTGTTGAATTTAGTCCAATGCTTTCTATGCAACTACTTACTGACTCATGTAGCCTTCTCCCCACCCCTTTTTTCCTATTAAAGTGATGGTTTATATAAGTGGATTTTCCAATGTTAAAACAAGCCTGCATCTCTTTTTTATATACTGCTGGATTTGATATGCTAAGTTAAATTTTTCATCTATGTTCATGAAAGATATTCAGTTTTCTATTCTTGTAATATAGTATTTATTTAGTTTTGGTGTTAGCATAACGCTGGTCTCTTAAAATGAGTTGGAAAGTGCTCATTCTTCCACTATATTCTGAATTATTTCTCCTTTAAATGTTGGATAGAATTAATCAGTTAAAACATGTATGAGCCTGAAGTTTCCTTGGTTTTGGTTTTAGTTTTAATTTTGTTTTGTTTATATAGGAAAGTTTTTAACTGGGAATATATTTTCTTTTTTTAGTATTTTTTTTTATTTTTCAGTTTCAGTTGACATACAATATTAGATGAGTTTCAGGTATACAACATAATGATTAGACATATATGAAACTTATGAAATGATTACCCAGATAAATCTAGTAACTATCTGATACCACGAGTACATCGTTATTACAATATTATTGACTATATTCCCTATGTTATATTTTACAGCCCCATAACTATTTTGTAACTAACAATTTGTACTTCTTAATCCCTCCCCCTTTTCCACCCACCCCTCAATCCCACCCCCAGCTGGCAACCATCAAAATGTTTTCTGTATCTATGAGTTTTGTTTATTCATTGTTTTTAACATTCCTCATATAAATGAAGTTATATGGTATTTGTCTTTCTCTGTCTGAATTATTTCACTCAGCATAATACCCTCTAGATCAATTTGTGTTGTTGCAGATGGCAAGATATCATTCTTTTTTATGGTTGAGTAATATTCCATTGTACATATGCACCACTGTTCTTTATCCATTTGTCCATTGACAAGCACTTACGTTGCTTTCATTTCTTGGCTATTGTAAATAAAACTGCAATTAACATAGGGGTGAATATTATGTCTTTTCAAATTAGTCTTTTGGTATTGCTACTCCAGATTTTTTGTTTGTTTGTTTCCATTTTAATGAAATATATTTTTTCCATCCCTTTTCCTTTCAGTCTGTGTGTGTCTTTTGATCTGAAGTGAGTCTTGGAGGCAGCATATGTAAGGGTCTTGTTTTCTTATCCATTCAGCCACCTTATGTCTTTTAATTGATGCATTTAATCCATTTAAAGTAATAGATATATAGTTAGTGCCATTCTATTTTCATATTTTTGTTCTTTTTATTTTTTTCTTCTTCAAGAAGTCCCTCTAAAATTGCTTATAATACTGGTTTGGTGTTCATGAAATCCGTTAACTTTTTCTTGTCTGGGAAGCTCTTTATCTTTCCTTAGCTTCTAAATAATAGTTTTGGTGGGTAATCTTGGTTGCAGGTCCTTTCTTTTCCTCACTTTGAATATTTTGTGCCAATCCTTCCTGGCTTGCAAAGTTTCTGTTGAGAAATCAGCTGACAGGCTTATGGGAGCTCCCTTGTAGGCAACTAACTGCTTTTCTCTTGCTGCTTTTAAGAGTCTCTTTTTGTCTTTAAACTTTGGCCTTTTAAGTATGATGTGTCTTGGTGTGGGCTTCTTTAGATTCATCTTGTTTGGGACTCTGCACTTCCTGGGCTTGTATGTCTATTTCCATCACCAGGTTAGGAAAGTTTTATGTCATTATTTCTTCAAATAGGTGTTCAATTCTTTGCTATTTCTTCTGGTACCCCTATGATGTGAATGTTGGTATGCTTGATGTTGTCCCAGGGGCCCCTTAAACTATCCTCATTTTTTTTGGATTCTCTTTTCTTTTTGCTGTTCTAATTGGGTGTTTTCTGCTACCTTATCTTCCAAATCAGTATTTCGATCCTCTGCTTCATTTACTGTTGATTCCCTCTAATGTATTCTTCATTTCAGTCCTGTATTTTTCATTTCTGACTGGTTCTTTTTTATGTTTTCTATATCCAGTTTTATGTTTCCTGGCTCTTTGTTGAAGTTCACACTGAGATCATTGAGCATCCTTTTAATGAGTGTTTTGAACTCTGCCTCTGGTAGATTGCTTGTCTCCATTTAGTTTAGTTCCTTTTCTGGAGCTTTGTTCTGATCTTTCATTTGGAATATGTTTCTTTGTCTCCCCATTTTGACTGCCTCCCTGTGTTTGTTTCTGTGTATTAGGTAGAGCTGCTACATCTCCTAGTCTTAGTAGAGTGGCCTTCTGTAGTAGGTGTCCTGTGGGGCCCAGTGGCACAGTCTTCCTGGTCACCTGAAACAGGTGCTCCAGGTGTTTTCCTTGTGTGGGTTATGTGTGCCCTCCTATTGTAGTTGAACCTTGATTGTTGTTGGGATGTAAATGGGAGATATTGACCCTCACACTGATTGGCTGTGAGGACTGGCTGTGACTACAGTGGAGGAGTTATTGTGCAGGGGCTGACCCTATGGAGCAGGATTCACTTTAGTGGGGCTCTGGTGCCAACCCAGTCAACCCTTTGTGCATGTCATTTGGCTTGGCTGGGTGCCGCTCTGTTGTGGTCTGAAGGTGGCCACCAAGTATGTTGGCTCTGGGGCTTCTTGGGAGGGGTTCTGTTGCATACCAAGGTCAGCCATTGCCCATGATATACCCAGGTCCACTTGGTATGAGCTACAAAGTGATTTGCAGATGGGTGCCACTTATTCTGGGCTTGGAGTTTCCTGGAAGAAGCTAAGTTGTTAACTGAGACCAGCACCTGCTAATGCAGAGTTTGGTGCTGCTTAGCAAGTGGTACAGGGCACACTGAGGCCAGATGCTGCTTGTTTTGGGTTTGTGAATCTTTGAGAATTTTTAGGAAAGTCCGTAGCCTGAGCCAAGACAGTCCATTTGTATGGAAAAACTACTGGAAGTGGCCCTGCAAGTTGAGTGGGGCAAAGTCTCCAGGAATCACCAGGGCAGGGTGAAGGGTGTTATCCAGCTTGACGGAGACTCAGACATGGTGCCCATCTGTGCATGCAAGTTGGGTGGAGAGAGTGCTCAACAAATGAACAATGGTTTCTGCCAGCACTTCTGTATAACAGAAAGCTGACCCTCCAGCCCTTGCTCTGAAGCCAGACATTTCAGTTCCTCCCTGCATGTCCCTGGTGCCTTTTGAGCTGCTTCCCCAGTCCTGGAGCTCAGAGTGAGTGAGTCCATTAGCAAATAAGTCTGTGTGGGGGCCCTGTAAGAGGAACGCCTGGGATGCCAGCAGCCCTTTATCTCTATCAGCCACAATCTCTGCTGGTTTCCACAGCCAGAAGTGATGGGGACTTCTCTCCCTGGCACTGGAACCGCAGACTGGGGAGCCTAGTGTGGGGTTGAGACCCCTCACTCCTTAGGGGGTACCTCTGCAGCAACACTATCTGTCCAAATTTTTAATCAGCACACATGTGTGTGGGGCCAGCCAATTCCACATCTCCACCCCTCCTACCAGTCTCAACATGGCTGTTTCTGTATATCTTTAGTTATAGGACTTCTGTTCAGCTCGACTTCAGGCAATTCTCAATGACAGTTGTTCTGAAGTTCAGTTTTAATTTTGATGTAGTCATGGGAGGAGGTGAGCACAATGTTTACCTACTCTGCCAACTTCACCGAAAGAAATGTTACTTTTTTAATAGATATGGTGCTATTCTAATTTTATAATTCTTCCTGAGTCAATTTCAGTAATTTGTGTCATCCAAGGAATTGATCCATTTAATCAAAGTTGTCAAACTTATTTCCAAAAGATGTTTGTGGTATTATTTGTATATGCTTTCAACTTCTGTAGAATCTGTAATGATGCCCCTTCTTGCAATCCTGGTATTATACTTAATTGCATGTGTTTCCTCTTTATTTTTCTTAATTACACTAGCTAGAAGTTTATTCATCTCTTCAAAGAGGCTGCTTTTGGTTTCCTTGATTATCTCTGCTGTTTATCTGTTTTCTATTCTATTGATTTCTGTTCTTCTGTTTATTTCCTTCCTTCTACTTACTTTGGTTTTAATTTGATCTTCTTTTCCTAGATTTTTAAAGCAGACATTTAGATCACTTATTTTACACCTTTCTTTTTTTCTAATATATGCATTTAAAGTTAAATATTTGTCTAAGCACTGCTTCAGATACATCCCACAAATTGTGATGTTTTCATTCTGAATCACTTTAAAACTTTTTTTATTAGTTCCCAATGTATAAAAACTGTAATAGTTAGACATTTACACCCCTCACAAAGTGATAACCCCTCTCCCCCAATCTACTACCCTCTGATACCATATACAACTGTTACAATTCCATTAACTGTATTCCCTATGCTGTACTCCACACTCCATGACTATATATTAAATTATAGTTGACATTCAATATTATTCAGCTTCAGGTGTACAGTGCAGTGGTCAGACATCTACAACATCCATGAAGTGGTGTCCCTAATAAGACAAGTGCCTATCTGACACACTACAAAATCTTTACATTATTAATTATATTCCCCACATTGTCTTTCATATCCCTGTGGCAATACTGTGGCTACCAATTTGTGCTTTCTAATCCCCTCACTTTCTCCCTCATCCCCACCCTCCTCCCATTTGGCAACCATCAGTTTTTTTCTCTACATCTCTGAGACTATTTCTGTTTAGTTTGCTCATTCATTCTGTTCTTTAGATTCCACATATAAGTGAGATCATATGGTATTTGTCTGTCTCCATCTTAATTATTTCACTTAGCATAATGTTCTCTAGGTCTATCCATATCATTGCAAATGGTAAGATTTCATTCTTCTTTATGGCCAAGTAATACATTGTATAAATGTACCATAAAATTTTTAATCCACTCGTCTACTGACGGGCATTTTAGTTATTTCCATGTCTTGGCTATTGTGAATAGCACTGCAATAAACATAGGGGTGCATATATTTTTTCGAATTAGTGTTTTGGAATCCTCTAGATAGATACCTAAGTGTGAATTGCTGGGTCATAAGGTAGTTCCATTTTCAGTTTTTTAAGATACCTCCATACAGATTTCCATAGTGGCTGGAGCAATCTGCAATCCCATAAACAGTGCATGAGGGTTCCCTTTTCTCCACATCCTCGTCAGTACTTGCTGTTTATTGATTTATTGATAATTGCCATTCTGACCAAAGTGAAGTAGTATCTCATTGTGGTTTTTATTTGCATTTCTCTAATGATTAGTGGGATTGTGCATTTTTACATCTGTCTGTTGGCCATCTGTATGTCCTCTTTAGAAAAATGTCTCTTCATGTCCTCTGCCCATTTTTTAATTGGATTGTTTGTTTTTTTCATGTTCAGTTAAATGAGTTTGTTTGTTTTTTTATAAATTTTGGATATTAACCCCTAATCAGATGTATTGTTGACAAATATCTTCTGCCATTCAGGAGGATCCATTTTTGTTTTATTGATGCTTTCCTCTGCTGTGAAAAAACTTTTTAGTTTGATGTAATTTCCCGGTTTGTTTGTTTGTTTTGACTAATGTGTTAGAAGTGTGTGATTTAATTACAAATATTAAGGATTTTTCAGATATCTTTCTGGTATTGAATTCTAATTTCATTATGTGTGGTCAGAGGACATATTCTGCATAATTTTCATCATTTGAAACTTAATGAGACTTGTTTTATATAGTAGTATATGGCGGGCTATCTTGGTGAATATTCCATGTGCACTTGAAAAGAATGTATTTTCTGCTGAGCGTTGAGTGGAAGTTCCATAATATCAATGAAGTCAATTTTGTTTGTTTTGTTCAGCATATCTATATCCTTCCTGATATTCTTTCTACTTACTCCATCAATTACTGAAATGGGTGTGGAAATCTCCAACTATAATAAAAGATTTGTCAATTTCTTCTTTCAGTTCTGTCAGTTTGTGCTTTATGTATTTCACATTGTAATTTTGATTCATTTAAATTTAAGGTTAATATTTCTTCTTGATAAACGGAGCCATTTATCATTATGAAGTGTTCCTCCTTATCCTTATTAATATCACTTATTCTGATGCCCACTTTGATATTAATATAGACACTCTAGTTGTCTTATACTTAGTCCTTACATTGTATATATTTTCCACCCTTTTATTTCTAACTTACCTTGGGGTTTCTTGAGGACAAGACAGAGATTATTCTTGGTTTTTTAATCCAATATAACAATCTTTGCCTTTTAATTAGAATAGATCATTTGCATTTGATGTGTTATCTATATGGTTGGACATAGTTCTACCACATTGTTGCGGGTTTTCATTTGCTTCATCTGTTCTTTGTTCTTTTCTCCCTTTGTTCTTTCGGATTTTTTAAGATTTCATTCTTATTAGTTAAAATTCATTTTAAAAAACTTTTTAGTGAACAGTCTCTTTAACTTATTACAACCTACCTTCACAAAATATTACACCGCTTCGTGTATAAGACCCTTACCATAGTATGCTTCCTTTTCCCCATCCCAGTCTTTAAATTATTGTTATCATACATGTTACTTTCACATGTTATAAACCTTACATCAGATGAACACTGTTACTATGTTTTGCTTTAAATAGTCATTTACCTTTTAAAGAAACTAAAATAGGAGAAAAAATTGTTTTATGTTTACCCACATATGAACTGCTTTTACCATTCTTTATTTCTTTGTATAGTCCACATTTCCATGTGGTATCATTTTCCTTTTGCCTGAAGAATTTTCTTTAATGTTTCTTGTAACGTAGGTATGATGGTCATGAGTTGTCTCAGTTTCTGTCTTAAAAAGTTCTTATTCTCCCTTATTTTTCTCTTCCTTTATTTTCTAAAGATACTTTTATTGGATATGAGCAGTAGGTTGACAAATTTTTAGCACCTGAAAAATGCCATTAAATTGCATTCTGGCATGCACAGTTTCTGATGTCAAGTCTGCTGCCATTCTTAACTTTATTCCTTTATATGTAATGTCTTTTTTCTCTTTGCCCACTTTTAAGATTTTTTGTCACTGATTTTGAGCAATTTTCTTATGGTGTGCCTTGGGATGTGTGGATGTATGTGGATGTGTATCTTGCCTGGGGTCTGTTGAATTTCTTAGATCTGTGGGTTTACAGGTTTCTTCAAATTTGGGGAAATTTCAGCCATTATTTATTTAAATGTTTTTTCTCTTTCTCCCTTTTCCTCAAATCTAAGACTCCAATTACACTTATGTTAGATCCACGGTAATAAGATCCACGGTAGTTAGATCTATAGGATGCCAACTTGCTGTTCATCTTTTTCAATCTCTATTCTCTCTATGCTTTTGGTTAAATTCTTACTACATTTTCAAGTTCACTGATCTTATCTCCTGAAAGATCTGATCTGTACTTAATGCCATCTAGTAAAATTTCCATTTCAGTTACTATATTTTTAATGTCTGTATGTTCTAATTTTTCTTTTTTATATCTTTCATTTCAGTCCTCATTATGTTTATATATGTGGATCATATTTACAATAGCTGTTTTAACATATTTGTCTGCTAATTCCATCATCTCTGTCATTTTAAGATCTATTCCTATTGGCTCCTCGTTATGGAATTTTTCTCCTGCTTATTTGCCTACTAGCTTGATTAGACACAATTCACTGTGAATTTTATGTTGCTGAGTGAGTGCTGGATATTGTTGTATCTCTTAAACAGTGTTGGACTTCTTCTGGCAGACAGTTATTTGTGGATTAATATGGTTCTTTTGAGGCTTGGTTTTAACCTCTTTTACAGCGTGTGTAGTGGAACCTTTATTCTATGGCTCAATATTACAATGACCTGGTAATTTTTCATCTCAAGTTGTCCTTGTCAGTTTCTTGGGGTGTCATTCTACACATGCACAGTTTTGTATTCAGCTGGATCCTCAAGAACACCCCTATATATATTTCAAGAACTCCTCTTCCCAACAACCTACTCTCTAGGAGGGTGAGATTCAAATATAATTAGGCTTTTTTCATCCTGTCTCCTTACCTGCTCCATAGGGAGAGTCACGTACTTCACTTCTGGATTCAGGTTACTGAACTTTAAAGGTTGAAAGGAGAACTGATCTCCCTCTAAAAACCTACGTTATTAGTAGTGAAGAAAGCAAGGGTTCCGCTTTATCTGTATTTATTATTATTATTATTTTTTAGGAATTGAATACAAAAAAAAACCACACACAAAAAGTAGACAGATTTTGCCTCTCCAGACACTTATTGAATAGGTAATAATATCAGTAAATATTGAAAAGTAGGATTTTCCAAATCTATCCCATAATCATTCATAAAAAAGTATTTACTTCATTACTCTTACTCTAAAAACTATTAGCCCTTTATTATTTATGTTGGCATGTGCCCTAACTGAAGCCCCCACTAAACCATTAAATAGCTTATACATTTTTTGAAAAAATAAGAATAGATGTTTTTGTGGAGGTTGAAGAGAGGTACGTGGGTGGCAGAAAGCAAATATTTACTCCAAGGCTAGGCTGTCATCAACCAAGTTTGAGTATATAGTTATCTGAGAAGTTTTAATAACTTTAATAATCATCAACTATATCTAGATAATTATGCAGGCTCACTATTGAAAACTGAAAAATGCCAAATATATAAAGATGAAAATATATGCCATCTGTAAACCTATCACTCAGAGGGTAACAACTATTCACTTTGGCACGTGTCCTCAGAGAGTTCTGCTACGCATCTGCATACATACATACAAAATATCTTTCTTAATTTAAATTGAGATAATAGTGCGATGCCATTTTCAATTTCTTTTCAATTATGTTATAAGCATAACTGAGACTCACTGAATAGTCTTTACAAACATATTTCTTAACTAGGGACTGGAACAGGGTGAGATCTGTCCCTAACATAGAATATGAAGGTACTGAAATTCCTTGCTACTCAGAGTCAGAGCCACAGATCAGCAGCATCAGCATTACCTTGGAACTTGTTAGAAAGGTGGAATCTTGGGCCATATCACAGACTTAATCAAAATCTACATTTTCACAAGATAATCAAGTGACTCACGTACACATAAATTTTAAAAGCAGTGCCTTAATTTAACCATATCTCCTATTGTTGGACTTCTGTACTATTTTCACTTATTTTGCTATGGTAGCATTATACAGAACTCCCCTGAACATGTACATTTATGTTCTTGAGTAATTATTTTATTAGGAGGGTACACATTAAAGTGAGAATACTAGGTCATTATATTCTCTTTTAAATTTGAAACTTCTAATCTGTTGGGGTCTGAGAAACCAGTTAACCAAGTTTCTTAGAATTATGAGTTAGAGAATTTAAGGATCAAAAATAACAAGTAGTTACACATTTGAATTTAAATTCCAGCTCTGACAAAACAAGCTGTGTAACTATGGGCAATGATGTAACCTGTCCAAGACTTTGTTTCCTCATCCGTTAAATGGGGATTATAACAGTATTTACCTCACAAAATTGTGGTGAGGATTAAATTAGCTAAAACACATACAGCACTTAGAACACAGTGTTATCTGTGTTTGCTGTTGTCATTCAGAGGAAAAACAAGTAAATAGAGAGGCTCTAAGTGAACCTAATAAACCATTTTAAGATCTGAACTTTCAAACATCATCTGCATGTACCGTGTTTTCCTGAAAATAAGACTGGGTCTTATATTAATTTTTGCTCCAAAAGACGCATTAGGGCTTATGTCCAGGGGATGTCATCCTGAAAAATCATGCTAGGGCTCCTTTTCCAGTTAGGTCTTATTTTCGGGGAAACACGGTAGCTTAAAAGCCTCTTTCACTTCATCCCTAGTGCTCAGACCTATTCTAAGTACCTGAGTTTAATGGAGAGAAGGGTACTACATTTGAGAACTGTTTTTTTTTTCTTTATTACTTCATTATGGGCTTTAAAAGGCATATGGATACGTTAGTCTTCCTTAAAGACAGGTGCAAAAATTAATCTTGATTGCCTAGGTGCCGGAGGTCAAGAACCGTGATACACGTGCAATGCTAATGTTACCTTTAGAATCAAAGAAGTACTAGTATCTTACCTCCTAGGAAGACCCGTGGCTCAAGTCAAGACAGGAATATCAATACAGGAGGTAATCCAAACTGTATATTTTGGGTCAGAGCAACAGTTTTGTTTAGTGAAGTCGAAACAGTAACCAGGAAGAAGGAGGAGTCAAATCCAAAAGACAGATAGGAATAATGGGAAAGGGGCAGCAAAGTCAGCAACCCAGAGAAGACAGAGAAACCAGAAGAGACTCAAGGTGAAAATCTGTGAAAGGGTTCAGACCTTCTTTAGAGAGTCAGAACAGTGTATTTATCCATCAGATCGCTGATTCCACATGGCGTGCCAAGCATAGGCCAGCGTGGAGCAGGCCCTGCTGCTGCAGAAAGCTGTGACTGGAGAACTTTTAGATGTGTCATCCTTTTATTTAGGTGCTAGTTACCAAAGCGATCAAATATAAAGTACTTTAGTGTCACAGAGACCCTGAAAGTCATTCTTTCCTATATCATAAATTCCAAGTGCCACAGTTCAACGGTTGTAAGAAACTTGAATTTGCATGTATAGTCTTATTCAGGTCTAACTAAAAGCACTTATAACTTCAAGTTCTCTATTACTTTAATCATATTCTTGCATTTATAAGGTAAGATAAGAAAATGGCTATTTCACCCTCAATGAAACATTCACACACAGTCAGTACTTCTCAAAGAGCTTCTGGTTTAAGGGTAAGGAAGAGGTGAATTTTCCATTTGTAGCAAACTGATCAAAGGCTACTTCCAAATATTGTGTTCATTACTTTTGAAACTCAGTAAATTTTTAATAACTAAAATCTATTAGGGAATTTGTGCATGTAAGTATAGCTTAGTTTAGACCAAAAATCAATCAAAATAAATTTTCAATAAAAAATGAGAAAATGAAAATGCCTCAACATAAATTCTTTAGTTGAGGACTTAACCAGTCTGACTGGAAATCAACATTGATACTAGCTCTTCTTTCATCTCAAATATTGGAAACGTCACCTAGAAATGCTTTCTACTTCCTTCGTGAGATTGGTGAAAGCTTCCCAATACAAATTCTGGAGGGTGAATCTGAGAGGGACTCTAAGAGTAACTGCTCTGAAAAAAAGATTCTAAAAGACATCTCAGCATTGGGAAGACCTTAGAAATCAACTCTCTCCTCCTTTACCCCAGCCCAATTTTCCTCCACAACATCCCACACGGTGATCACCTCAACTTGTATACTGTCAGCGATGGAGAACTCACTGTCCTGTGAAGCGGCCCAGTCTATTTTTGTAGATACGAGTATAACTGTTACCAATGTACTCACTATAGTGCTGATTCAACTGAGCAGAAATCTCTCTCTGTAACTTCTCTCCATTGAAAATCAAGAAAGAAAGACTTTCAGGGTCTCTGTGACACTAAAGTACTTTATATTTGATCGCTTTGGTAGCTAGCACCTAAATAAAAGGATGACACATCTAAAAGGTATCTCCAGTCACAGCTTTCTGCAGCAGCAGGGCCTGCCCCACGCCGGCCTGTGCCTGGCACACCTTACAGAATCAGCGATCTGATGAATGAATACACAGCTCTGACTACCTAAGGAAGGCCTGGACCCCTTAACAGGTTTTCATGTCTCTTGAGTCTCTTCTGGTTTCTTCATCTGCTCTGGGTTTCTCACTTTGCTGCCCCCTTTTGCTCTCGTCCAGCTGTGTCTTTCTATAGCTCTAATCTCCAGTCCTTCTTTCATTTGAAAGCAATCCAAATTTCAGAAATTTGGAACAATAAAACCAAAATTTATAGTGAGACCTCTCCCACCACCGCCTTGGACATGTACTTCTCTTCTCTCTACATCTACCTCCACTAGAACCAGGCTAGGGGCTGAACTGGTTGGAATGAGGTTGTAGGGTCCGGGATTAGGAGGGATTTAGCTGATTCTAAAAGGATTTGGAGAATTTCAGGAACAGCAAGAAGGCAACTGTGGCTAGAGCAAAGTGAGCAAGACAGAGAACAGGGGGAGATGAAGTCAGCAGGCAGAACCTGCTAGAACAGGACCTGCCAGAACACAGTGGGTCAGGGGGTTTTCTCCTGAGTGTGATAGGGAGCCACTGACAGTTCTGAACAGGAGAATGACAGCAAATGTTTAACATTTAAGAAGAAAACACATAGCTTTTTCCCATGGTCCTACATGGAGAAATGACTGGCGAGGTGAAAGGAGTACAGTTAGAAGGCCGGTTATCACAATCATCTAGGTAATTTATGGCGGTGGTTATAAGTTACATTAAGGTACAAGTGGTGGGGTGTTGGCAGCGAAGGGGGATTTGGGATACATTTTGAAAGGAGGAAATATAAGCCTTACTGATGGGCTGGATGTGAGTTAGGAAGAAAAAGTCAAAGATGATCTCTAGTTTTGGGCCCGAGCAACTGGGTGGACCATTTGCTGAGATGAAAAAAAAGGAGGCAGGGGCAGGTTTTGGGAGAAGAGTTCAAAAGCTCTATTCCAGACATGTTAAGTCTAAAATGTTTATTAAACTTTCAAATAGAGATGTTGACTAGGCAGACATAGATCTGAGCCTTGAATACATGGGAGAGATCAATGTAAATAAACAAATTTAAGAAGACATATAGCATTGAAAGCAAGGGATCACAAGAGATCACATAGAGGATAACTGTAGAAGGCAGACAAGGGCTGGGCCCTGAAAAATGCCAACTTTTGAATACCATGAAGAAGAGACGGCAAAGGAGATTTTGAAATTTGATGTGTATTTTATGCTTTCAAATGTAAGAGGGGCTGGAGATTTGAAGCTATAGAAAGACATAGCTAGAACCAATGGGAAAGTTACAGAGTGATCTCTGCTCAGTGTAATGAACACTATAATGAATAAGTTGGTAAGTTACTCTTCCTCACAAAGCAGTTGAAATTATTTTATATCTGCAAACTACAAAGTACATAGCCAGCCATCATAATCTTCTTCAAAAACCACCTTTCATAATCACGTGCCTATTCTGTTTTTAACTCTTGCCTATTGACTGAGACTGGATAACTACATTTTACGTGTCAGCTGTTCAATTATTCCATGCCTGGCCTCTGGCATATGTCTTAGCTTCTGGATCCAAGTTCTCACCCCAACTAACAACTTCTAGTTGCCCAACACTAACCAGGAGGCACGCTGAGATCATGTTCTCCGGAGCTGCCAAAAGTTCTTGGCCTATGATCAATGAAGCACACAATGAGCGAGTGTTCAGCAATTAATCAGGTGACAAAGAACAACCGACATGTCAGGGAACTGCAGAACGAGCCAGATCAAGGCTGGAACATAGAACAGCAGATTCTACTCCAGACTAGTTACCCCAGGGGAATCTGCTCTAGGTCACCCAGTGTGATCAGACATCCTTTTCTCCAGAAGAGCTGAAGTAATCTGAAGTGTCCAAAGGTTCAGGATTCTCTGGAAGCTGGTAACTTAATAAACCGTAGGTACTGCACACCATGGGCACTTGTTCTTTCCGCCCCATTTCCTCAGGGTTACCCTGGAGACAACTGCTACTCTCCCAGCCTCATTTATGAAAGGATTCCAAACTGTCTCATAGGTGTTTCTGAAGATTAAATGAGATCATTGTAAATAAAGTGCCTGGTACAAAGAAAGTGCTCTATATACTTGAACATTAGCTATTCTCATTTATACTTTAGGTGACCACAGAATGATAGTCAGTCAGCTGAATGGTAAAGCATGAAAACAACACTTTTAATGCTCTTCTAGCACAAAAGAATAATAAAAAGGTTTTTTTCAGTTTGTTTTTTAATGTGTGAACTATTATATAATCAACAGAATTTAAACTTGTCTTCAAAAAATCTCCCCTCCATTTTTCTAAACTTTTCTACCAAGGTTGGCACAGTTATGTTACACAACTAAGAAGGATGCAAATTCTATTAACATGAGATGGATAACACCAATTCTGAGTAAATATCAAGCAAAACAGAACTCTAAAAAATAACAATTATTCTGCAAGAGTCATTCAGACCTGGGCCTCTTGTTTTAAATGTCTATATCCTTTAAGTATAATATATTTCTATTTCCCTTTATTAAATTTAAGTTTAACTAAAATCATTAAAGTTGGCAACAGAAGAAGAAAACCATTTATAAGACCTGCATGGCTATTTTACTTTTATTAATGAAAGAAAAGTTATGTAATAGTTTCAGCAAACTACAGAGTTCCCTTCTTATAGTCTTTTAATATTTATAGAAATTTAAAAGAGTTATACTGCTGGAGTTCATTTTGGAAACTGAGAATTTCTATCATCTGACAGCAATCAATTATTTTAGATCAATTACAGAAATGTCTATATAAGACTTATGCTCATCTTTATTCATATTATTTAACAATAGGGCAACTGTGTCTAGTACTTGACCTAGAAGCTCAAGTAAGTGTGACTGAACAAAACTGCACCAAGAAGGTCTCAACTCCAAACCACTGAGTCATATCACTGGCCTTTTTGCCTCTAACAACACATTAAAGAAAATAAAAAGAAAAAAAAGCAATGTTCTGGGAACCACTTAAAAGGCCTGGCTTGTGTTAATAGAAAATGCTGTACTAAACTACCGAAGAACACACAAGTACCTTAAAGGAATGAGGGCACAGCTGTAGCCGAGTATAACCAGATGTTTATGGACACCATGCTAACATCTAAAAAATGAACTCCCACAACTCCCATGAACTGAAAAGCAAAATTTATAGTCACATATTTCCCTACATCTCTATTTCATGAAATCTAGATTTTTACTAATCTAGGTAATTTACTAATCTAGGTAATTAATAATTTTGATTTTTCAAACTACTACACAGAAAAGCTACTTCTAAACTGTAATTTTCAAATCAATAAATCCTGATTTTTCCTGCTATAAATAATTTTTTGTTTTGGAATTACTGTAGATTTACAGAAAAGTTGCAAAGTTACCACAGAGTCCCTATATACCGTTCACTCAGTTTCACCTAAAGATATTAATCTTATATAGCCATGATTTTGTCAAAACTAAGAAAGTAACGCTGGTACATTACTAATAAGTAAGCTACAGACTTCATTTAGGTTTCACCTGTTTTTACACTAATGTCCTTTTTTAGTTTTAAGATCCAATCCAGGGTACGACGTTGCTTTTAATTACTATTATTATTATTATTATTATTATCAGTGCTTTAAGTTTAATAACGTGCCAAGCCTGTATATCTTATTTACAATATCCTCATTATAATCATTATAGAAAATAAACCTACAGCTCCCTGGAAAATACGTTTATTGGTTAGTAGGGAAATGTTACATGAAGATTCATGGAAATGTGACGTTTGTACTAATGTTTTATTCAGGAAAAAAAGGTAACTCATTGAAGTATGATATGTCCCATTACCTACTTTGGCAGGAACCTATGAGATCAAATTATGTAATGTTTCAGAAATAGCTATTCAAAAAATGCTTGTTACTTACCTATTTCTCAAAGCTGCAGTAAAGAGTCATAAGATATATGGTAAATCCTTTCAATTAATCCTGTAATAGAATATAAAGTATTATTATAATTATATTCAGATAATCCAGTTTTATCAAATACATGTAAAAATTCCTTTCCTTTCATTCCCAAATTTCATTTTTAATTACTGTATAATATTTTTATTAAGACAACGAAAGAACTAATTTAAGGGAGGATAATTCCATAAACTAATGTCTTTAGTTTAAAAATGAAGACAAGCAAAACTTAATAAAAGTTTTAAGATAAATAGAAAATGTTCTAGAAAAAAATGTCACAATGAATAAAACTAAGAAGAATGCTTCACATTCTTTTCCATGTGCATAATGCTGTAAAAATTACTAAATAGTCATAAACAAGTGAATCATATTGAGAGCACAGCCGTTTTGATGGAAAAACAGTAATTAAGAGTTTGGGATTAGGAGCTTTTTGAAAAAAACACGTGCCTGCTAAAGGGTCCGTGTGTCAGTTTGCCTGAGACAGTCCTAATTTACGCCCATTGTCCCAGTGTCCCACCCAATTTATTATTTGTTCTGGTTTTTCCATTTTCTGGTGTTTTTTTTATTACAACAGCATTATAATAAGCTGGGACTTTACTTCCACGCTCTGCCATGATCTTGTTGAGCAGTGTGAGATGCATGTGTAGCAAACCCAGCTGACATTTTAACATGTGGTTAAACCTGAAAGGCCCTGAGCAATAACCCATCTCTGGATGGGCTGTAACTGACACTTCATCCTCAAAGACGGCACCCAAGCAGCTCACAGAAAAAGGAAGTGCACCCGGGAATAGCTAGGGACAGCTAACTCCTTCAATCTTCGGCGAAGATGGAAGAAATATTCAACGCTGCTGCCCCGTTTATGATTAGCTTGAATACACCAATTTAAGAAAAGCGAATGAAGAAGTTTTACAAGATCAAACGACCGTTCTTTAAATTTATCTTTCTCAACTCTGATTACAAATTACCATGTTTACATAGTAGTCAAAATTAAGTGACAGCTGTCACTTTGTTGGCTCTATTAGCAGCAGAAATTCACACTTAAATGATGCCAGCTTCCTCAGTGTCAGGAGATACATCAACTAGAATAATCAGTTAATTCCAATAATGGTTTGATTGTTTTCATCCAATTCATGGAATCAAAGCAAAGCTCTGGGGAGGTCATTCTGTAGAACATGAAACACCTGACATTGCTGTAACTGCTATAGAAGCTCAGTTACAAAGTTCAACAACAAAGATAAAATTACAGTCAGTTTTCATGATTGACAGTCACTAAGCTCTCTAAAGCCATCATGGACACTGAGTTAGTGAAAACCAAAACACTGTTTTTAAAGGAAATACAGAGTTAGGTTCCTGTGAGCCTCTGGCCATAACATTTTCATCAACTGATCAAACATAACTTTCTTTTATTTGCATTTCTGCTTAAAGACACTTTATTTCATATAAATTGTTGAGTCACTAACATTGAACTCACGGCCAATATCACTAACTCATGCCTGAATGAAACTTATATAAGACATGTATTTTGTCTGTAAAATCCATCACATCACAGCTTTCTTGCACTCCAGCACTGTGCCCGGGTACCGTTTGAAACAGGGGAATCACCAACAAGAAGCACAAAAATGCAAAAAATGTGGCACCACGAACAGGACCCTTGTTTACAGTATCAGAGCTGAAAGGAGAGGCAGAGAATTGCCTTATTTTACCTCAGCCGGGAATGTGTGTTGAGCAATCTAAATATTGTGTCACTGCAAATGTCCATGAATGACTACAGAAAACCATGAGTACTGACTTGGGGGTTACAAATAAATTTTTGTAAGTAGGAGAATTTGCAAACTGGAAACTGTGAATAATGAGGATAGACTATGTTTGTTTGTACAGTGATAACACAAATACAAATTTTAGTCAAGCACAGCATCGTAGAGTAAAAAATAATGTTCTTATTAATTAAAAAAAAAGTATGGAAGAGAAATAAACTTGGACATGCTTGTGATTCACACATTATTCACCACTGCGCCATATAAACTGCAATATACTACCAATCAGTGTAGACGCAAACATATTTCACAATTGCATCCACCAAAATGTGACAGTCTGCCAATCAAAATTTATATATTTAAACATACACACCCACACATAGTTAAGGAACAGAACTAAAATATTTTGTGACAAAGATAATTTTGAATAAAAAATATTTCAGCATGGCAGTACATGTTTTCTCCTTTTGCTTTGAAGCTTTTATATTATGTACAGGATTAAAGGAACTTCAAAATGCTTGCATTCTAGCAGCATCTAAATTTGGTAAAATGCTTAATATACGTCTAAATAGACACAACTTATTGACTTGTAAAAAGTTCATTGAATAATGGTACTTTAAATAGAGTAAAAAGACAGTACTTGTGAAAATATATGAGCTGGAATATTTTCATACTACACTATTAAAAAATCAAAATTTAGAATAATTTCAATGCAGTAGAAATTGCTTCAAATTTACCAGGTACCTCAGTACCTATAGAGACATTATAGTCCCAAATTTTAATATTATGATTTACAGCAAATAGTAACTATTGGAAAGAATCAACAATTTCAAGTCTAATAAGCATTCAATGAAACTTTGAAGACTATAATTTAATGAAATGATTAAAAACCATATAACCATATTTCAAAACTACATTTCTTAAAAAAAAAAAAATACAGACCCAGTATTACACACAAATGATGACTAAAAAAATTGAATGTTTATGGACTTTTTTTTACTGAGAATTCGATTTGTGTTCTTTTTAAGACAATATGGAAAGTTTTGATTACTTTGATTTGATGTACATGGATATACATGTCTGCAAGTTCTTTTTAGAAATAAATTTACTTTGTAAATAACTTCTTAATTGGACAATTTTATATGTTTACCAATATAACAATTTTTCAGTAAAAAAACAAAATTATATAATTTTATTATTCTTTAGTACTCCTTATTCTCAAAAGAATCTCAGTTTGGGCAATAACTTAAATGGTTAACCTAAGTCTGATGGTTAATTTTATGTGTCCACTTGGCTATACTGTGGTGCCCAACTGTTTGGTCTAACACTGGTCTACACATTGCTGTGAAGGTCTTTGTGGATGTGATTAACATTTAAAATCAGTTGACTTTAAATAAAGCAGATTATGCTCATAATATGGTGAGCCTCATCTAATCAGTTGAAAGCATTAAAAGCAAAGGCCGAACTTTCATAAGGAAGAAGTAATTCTGCCTCAAGACTATAACACAGAAGCCCTGCCTGAGTTTCCAGTCTGCTGGCCTACCCTACAAATTTCAGACTTGCCAGCTCCCACAATCACATGAGCTATTTCCTTAAAACAAATACTGTCCCTCTCTGTGTATGTGAATATGTACATTTTTTCCACCCCAAAACGTGTGTGTGTGTGTGTGTGTGTGTGTGTGTGTGTGTGTACATTCATTCTACTAGGTCTATTTCTCTGGAGTACCTTATACACTAGGTAAATGATATTAGGAAGTATTAAGGAACTCCACCCAATGGAAGCTGCTCCCTGATAAGAGTAGAAAGTGAAAGCGTTTTATTTTAGGAAACATGTAATTGAAACAATTAACATGACCTTAAAGAAGAACAGAACCCCAGATTCTAGTGCCACACCTTCCTATGCCAGAATAATACCAGATAACCCAATTACCTAGCTTTTGGAGAATAGGGTCATGTCTTATTCCTCTTTGTATCTCCTTTCTAGCAGGTAGTCTGAGACAGAGAAGGTGCTCTAAAATGTTGCTAAAGAAACAATGTCTCAGAAGACATCACCAGTCCTACATGCTACAAAAATGGTGAGAAAATATGCAAAAGTATGTCTTTAATGTTTTCAGTAATCATAATGTTTTTAGTAGCATTAGTGTTGCCATTCTGAACTGTTGCACGTGTAATATGGGATAAAAATAAGTGAATAATTATGATTTTCTTCTAATTCTATAATCACTTCTTGGCACAGAGAAAAGGAGATACAGAAGGAAGATTTAAATGTACTGTAATCTAGAGTTTTAATTGTAAATACCAGTATATATTTGTGATGTATTTTTTACTGTAAATACATGCATATGTTTCTGGGCTCTGTTTACAATAAAGGCCTAGAAACAATGACCAATCAAGTATCAATGAACATCCTTTGGAGCCCAGTGCTTCTTAGAGAAGTGAACGATTCTGCTATTCAGGAGCCAATTTTGAGAGGCTCCTACTGACCAAAGATGGAATAATTTGAAGTTCATTAATGGTAATAATTGAAATGGATTTAAATCCATTAAATATTTTTAATTCTAAGAGTTCACAAAATTTTAAAGAAACTGGTCACCTTTAAGAGATGATAATCAATTAATTATCTTAAAAATCATTAAATCAAAGGGGAAAAAATCAAGAATTTATTCTGCCTTTCCTTTATGAACTGTATCACTGGGTAATACCTAAACTCCATCAATTATGATAGCTTTCTCCAAGCCACACACACCTCTAACAGTAAAGAATAAAAATCTAACTGGCTAGGAGGGCATAAGCACAGCCTTTGACCAATAAGTAGATTATGCTGACCAAGGGATGACCCTTGGGTAGTGAGGCTAAAATTGAGAGAGAGAAAGAGAGAGAGAGAGAGAGAGAGAGAGAGAGAGAGAGAGAGAGAGAGAGAGGAAGGAAATAAATTTGAGCAGGGACATCATAAGATGTACACTGTGGGGAAATAGACTTCACACAGTCAGATCAGTGAAGTCTCTAAAAAATAAATAGATGACCAAACGAACAACAACATTAACCCCCATCCCCAAGGTTATCAGTACACAATGTAATCTAAAATGTCGTTTTCAACACACATTGTAAAATGTGGGGGAAAAAAAGAAAAGGTAACCCATTTGTAGGAAAAAGGCAGGCAATACAAACTAATTTCAAAGGGTCCCAGTTGTTAGCCCTAACAGATATATATTTCAAATCAGCTATCATCAATATGTTCACAGAACTAAAGGAAATCATATAGAGAGAATTAAAGTATGATAACAATGTTTCATCAAATAGAAAATATCAATGAAGACACAAACATGACTTAAAAATAAAAGACCCAACTAGAAATTTGGAATTGAAAAGTATAATAACTAAAACGGAAAATTCACTAGAGGAGCTCAACAGACTTAAACCGACAGAAGAAAGAATTAGAGAGATTAAAAATAGACCAGTAGAGATTATGCAATTTAAGGAATAGGGAGAAAAAAGAATGAAGAAAAATAAACAGAACCAGGGAAAAAGAGAAAGGGGCAGAAAAAGATTTAAGGAATGATGGCTGAAATCTTCCCACATTTGATGCAAAACATTATTAACTTAAACATCCAAGAGTCTCAACAAGTTCCAAAGAAGATAAATACAAAGAGATCCACAATCAGACACATAATAGTCAAAATGTTGCAAGACAAAGAAAAAGAGAAAATCTTGAAGGTAGTAAGAGAAAAATGACTCATCACATACAAAGGAACCCCAATAAGATTAACAGCTGACTTCTCATCAGAAGTAAAGGAGACCACAAGGCAGTAGGATTAAATATTAAAAGTGCTGGAAAAACAAACAAACAAACAAACAAACAAAAAACAAAACTGTGAACTAAGCATCTTATATGCAACAAACCTTTCAACAATGAAGGTAAAATCAAGATATTCCCAGAGAAACAAAAACTGAGAGAATCTGTGTCCAGAAGATCTGCTTTATAAGAAATATTAAAGGGAGTTCTTCAGGCTGAAAGCAAATGGCACCAAAGAGTAATTTGAATCCGCACAAAAAACACAGTGCCAATAAAGGTAACTATGTACATAATTATACGACACAATAATTGCATATCTCTTCCCCTTTCTTCTCTTAATTGAATTAAAGAGTAGTTTAATAAAACAATATGGAAAAAATATACACTTGTATTTTGGGGCTAATAACATAGTAATTTTGTGTTTGACAATAACAGAGGAGGCAGATGAGAGCAAAGCTGTACAAGAGTAAGGAAATAACACTAGATGGTAACTCAAATCCACAGGAATATATGAAGAGAATGAAAAATGCAAAGGTTAATATAACTAATTCAATAAATATGTACTTGCTCTCCTTTCTTCCATCAGCTTCTTTAAAATACATAAGATCATAAAATGTAAAAATTATAACAGTATATTATTGGGTTTCTACTATATATAGACATAATGTATGTATAATAATAGTAACATAAAAGGGGGGGGAGAGTTAAATGCTATTTAGAAGAAAAGTCTATTTTGCTTGAAGTAAGTAAAAATTAGAAGTGGATTTTTGTAAGTTAAGATATATGTTGTAAACCCTAGAGCAAACACTAAGAAAATAATTCAAAATATATAATTTAAAAATTAATAAAGAAATTAAAATACCACTTTGGAAAATATTCACACAATTCAAAAGAGGGCAGTAAAGAAAAGAACAAAAAAGGAATGAGACCTATAGAAAAACAAAAGCAAAAACGGCAAATGTAAATCCAACCCTATCAATAATCTTAAATGTGAACAGATTAAACACTCCAACCAAAAAACAGAGTTTATCAGATTTATTTTTTAAAATCCAACCATAGCCTTATATACTGCCTACAGAAGACACATTTTAGATTCAATGATACATATAGGTTAAAAGTAAAAGGATGGAAAAATATATATTATGCAAAAGCAATCCTAAAAGAATCAAACAAAATAGACTTTAAAACAAACAAACAAACAAATTATCAAAATAATAGTAAACATACAATTCAAAAATGATAATAGGATACTTCAATATCCCCTTTCAATGCTAGACAGAAAACCAGGAAGAAAAATCAAAAGATTTGAACAAAACCATAGGCCAACTAGACATCTATACACACTCTACATATATACATAATATATTCAACAATACAACTCAACAATACAATGTACATTATTCTGAAGTGTACATTAAACATTTTCTAAAATAAACCATACAGTAGGCCACAAACAACCCTCAATAATTTAAAGTGGTTAAAATACAAAGAATGTTCCCTGACCACAATGGAATGCAATTAGAAATCAGTAACAAAAGGAAATTTTAAAAATAAAAAGTATTACAAAGAATTAGCATGAAAAATTGCACAGCCAACAAGTGGATAATGTAAATGAAAAGGACAAATTCCCCCAAAACACAAACTACTGAAACTGACTCAAGAAGAAATAGAAATCTTTAACAGGCCTATAACGAGATTGAATTAGTAATTAAAACACTTCCAACAAAAATAAGTGCAGACCGAGAGGACTACACTGGTAAACTCAATCAAACATTTAAAAAGGAATTAATACCAATCTTTCACAAACTCTCCCTCCCTTTTACCCCCCCCCCCAAAAAAAGGAACAGACACTTCTCAACTGATTCAACAAGGCCAGTATTATCTGATACTAAAACTAGACACAGACATCATAAGAAAACTCCACAACATTCTTTATAGATATAGATGTAAAAATCCTCAACAAAATACTAGCAAACTAAATCCAGCAATATAGAAACAGTATTATCAACAGGATCAGGTGGAATTTATCCTAGGAATGTAAAGTAGGTTCAATATACAAAAAACAAAACAAACAAAATATATACCATATTAACAAAATTTTAAAAATAAAAACATGATCAAATCAAAAGATACAGAAAAAGCATTTGCCAAAATTCAACATCTTCTTATCCTATAAAGCATTCTACAAACTAGGAATAGAAGGGAACGTCCTCAATCCAATAAAGGACGTCTTACGAAAAACTCACAACTAACATCATACTTAACAGTGAAAGACTGAATGCTTCCCTCTTAAAACTAGGAACAATGAAATTATGTCCCATTTCTTACCATTTCTACTCAGCATTTAACTTCACGTTGTAACCAATGCAATTAGGCAAGGAAAAAAACCAAATAACCAAAAACAGCATCTAGACTGAAAAGGAATAACTATCTCTATTCATAGATGATATGATTTTGTACATAGTATATAATCCTAAGGAATTTACTAAAAAGAAATCTATTTGAACTAATAACCAGGTTCAACAAGGTTGCAGTATAGAAGAAAAATATACAAAATTCAATTTATTTCTATACACCGGTAATGCTAATCCAAAAATAATATAATAAAATTAAGAAAACAATTCCATTTACAATCACATCAAAATATAAAATAAAATACTAAGGAATATACCTAATAAAAATAGTGTAAGTCTCACCTACTATAAACTACAGAACATTGAAGAAATCAAAGACAACCAAATAAATGGAAAATGGATTGAAGTAATAATATGATACATCATAGATAAACCTCAAAAACATTATAGTAAGTGCAAGAAGTCAGATACAAAAGACTACATATTGTATGACTCGATTTACATAACAATCAGAATAAATAAATCCACAGAGACAGAAAGTAGATTAATGGTTGCCAGCGCTAGGGTAACTGGGAAAACGGGGATGAGAAGTGACTGCTAAGAGGTACAGGTTTCTTTTTGATGTGATGAAAATGTTCCATACCTGGATTATGGTGATGGCTGTACAACTCTGAGAATATACTAAAACCACTGAATTGTGTACTTTCATGTCTAAGACAGCAAGTTGGATCCATAAATTATAATATCAAAGGAAAAATGCAAGTTGTTACTATAAAAGTTGGGATAATGGTTACTGGTGGCTTGTTATTGACATAGACACATGGAAGAGTTTCAAGAGTGACTGACATTTCCATTTCTTGACCTGGGTGTACTGGCATTATAATAATTAATTAAACCACATATTTGATTTGGGTGCTTTTCCATATCTGTATTTTATTATACAATAAAACTTTTTTTTCAAAGGGACATTCTTGGATTTTTTTAAAAATAGGAATTTGAGATTATATGCTAATCATATGATTTAATTATTGTTAAGACAATGATGAAAATATCGTATATCTGTATTGTCCAATATGTAATTATTGAGCTCTTGAAATGTGGCTAGCATATTTGAGGAACTGAATTTTTAATTTAATTCTAACAATTTTAAATTCAAATTTAAATAGCCATATGCGGTCGGTAGCTACCACACGGATAATGCAAGTTTAGAGCATACAAATACTATGAAATTTTTGGCAGAACAATAGATGTTAACCTAAACATGTTAAAAATAAAATTTATATGTCACTGAGATGGCAGGTTTGTGACAACTACCATTTGTTTTTAAATTTCCAAAAACTTCTCAAAAGAGCAATGAAATAAACAGGGCCTAGCATCCTTTTATTTAAACATACCACACACACACACACCCAGAGAAGTTTGGAATCTGATGTTCTTGTCTTATTAAACAGAGTTCTTAATATACCAAAGAGCGCTTAACAGCAGTCATATTTCCAGATTTCATTCAAACCCTCAAGGAAATGAAAATGGCAAACTAGTATGAACATCATTCAAGTGATTTCTACAATATATCACCAACCCCCATCCCTGCCCTGTCAGACTCTAAGAACCATTAATTCCACCAGAATCTTGAACAAATCCAATTAGATATAAAGTCTGAGGTGTTTCTGTCTCTATCCAAACAGTTTCCCAGCCCTAAATTCTCCAGATTTGGTTTTATGACTAATTTATGTCTCTAAAAATGGTCCTTAACATTGAATCACTAACAAACGTTTATTGAGCAGTTATTCTGTTAGGCGCTGCGTTAGGAAACCTATGAAAAGTATAATCTTTGTCCTCAAAGAAATCATCTTCTAGAAGGGGGCAAGCACCAAATAAACCTCCAGAATTGAGCAGTGTGTTTAAGTGCTAAATGAGTACCATTTACATACCTCTGGGGTTGTACAGAAAAGGAGCATCTAGTTCCTAGAAAGAGAAGCAGGGCCAGGAAATCGGTGCTGTAGTAGAGGTTTCCTTGAGCTAAGTCTTGAAAGATAAGCAGTAGCTACCAAAGCAGTGAAGAGGGAAAAGAGAAATATTCCAGGCAAGGAGAAAACATGCAAAAGCATAACAGCCCAAGAGAACTCAGGATTGAGGGAACTTCAGTACTGAAGCACAGTAAGGGAGGGGAGGGGAGAGAAACAAATATTAGACAGGTGGGCAGAGACACAACCCTGAAGCCCTCTGCTTGCACAGGAAGGAGGCTGCATTTTATCTGGGAGATGTAGGAGGCAAAGAATTTTGAGCTCAGGAATAATGTGATCAGATTTGCATTTTTAAAAACACCACTCTGCAACAATATGAAGTATAAACAAGAGAAAGTGTGAGATTGGACATAAGACAAGCATATTAGAGAATATTACAGCAGATTAGAGGAAAATAAATGAGGACTCAAACTAAAGCAGAAATAATAGGGATGGAGACAAAATGATGCCCTCGCAGGACATTTAGAGCATGGAACGTCAATTGGCTGTATATGGGGCAAATGTAGAATAAAGAACCAGGGTGAGTGCCAGATTTCTTACTTGAGAAAAAGGGCACTGCCATTCTCCAATAAAATAAATAGAGAAGTACAAGTCTGAGAGGTAATTTTAAGCTCTGCAACTCAGGAAGACAGTAGTAGTTAGTCAAATCAATAATACCAAATGTCCCTAGAGAATTTAAGTTCAAGTCTATAGACCCCAGTTTGGACTTACTGAATTAGAAACTGTGGGGACGGAGCCCACTGATCATATTTTAATCACCCTCCAGATGTGCTGGGGTACTAGGAGAACCACTGGTCTTACTGAACGCTACCTGTAATATTGGCCGAGGATCAGGCAATCACGTGGGCACTGATGATGACAGAAGGGGAGGTGTATTACGAGAAGGGGCAGATCCAGACTGCAGGAGGTTTAAGGAATAAATTGGAGAAAACGAAATGGAGACGACACTACATGTAGACTTTTCTTTCAATAAGCTTTAAGAGAAAGGGTGAGAAGAGAGACAGACTGAAAACAAAGGTGAGAAGAAACGATGAACAAAAGCAAGTCCTCCAAGAGGTCGGAGTCCACGATTCAGAGCCTAAGCAGAACTGGTCTTGGAAGGTACGGCAGGCACTGCGGCTGCCTGCCCCGTCCGTACTCCTTCCTGGACAACGGAATCCTCACTGTGTTCCCAGGCAGGGCTGCAGGGCCATGAATTCTGATTGTCTAAGCCAATCACAGGACGCCTGTCCCCATGCCACTGACTGGTTTAGATGTGGGTTATATGATAGAGAGTTGGCTAGTGAAGGCAACTGCTGGGAGCCTTCTGGGAAAGTTTCCTTCACTTAAAAAAAGACATGAGCGATAATATAGCCTGAATGTTTGTATCCCCCCAAAATCCGTATGTTGAAACCCTAATCCCCAATGTGATGTTTCTGGAGGTGGGGCCTTTGGGAGGTAATTAGGGTTAAATTAGGTTATGAGGGTGGAGGCCCCATAATAGGATTAGAGTCTTTATAAAATGAACAAGAGACTAGAGCTCTCTCTCTCTCTCTCCCTCTCTCTCTGCCATGTGAGGAAATAGCAAAAAAGTGGCTGTCTGCATGCCAGGAAGGGGCCCTTCCCAGAAATTGAATTTTCACGAAACTTGATCTTGGACTTCCCAGACACCAGAATTATAAGAAATAACTGCTTGTCTTTAAGCCACCCAGCATATAGTATTTTGTTATAGTAGCCCAAACTGAGACAAAAAGACACCTTCTTTTCTTACAGTCTTGGGTGCTTTGAGATAAGGACGAAAACCTTGGAGCAAAAGCTACCTACCATCTTGAGATCAGGAGGGGATAAGCCTGAGGACAAAAGCTAACCTGTGGCAGAATGCTACGTCAGAAAGCTCCCAGGAGCCGAACAACAGTTAGCTCTATGTGGACCAACTATGAAACCATTTTTCTTCCAGATTTCTAGTTATATGAGATTATAAAATTTACTTATTATTTAAGTCATTTTCAGTTGGGGCTTCTGTTACTTACCAGCTGGAAGCATTCTAACTGATAATAAGAAAATATTTTCACTGAGATGGGTATGGATGGAATTAACTTTGCCTATTGGAGACATAAGAATTTACGGGAGTTTCAGTTTGAAGTTTCATTTATTAAACAAAAACAGGGCTCATATACATCTATTTTATAAGGGGCTGGTCTTAATAGCTCTTTTTTGCTTAAAAAATTTAGTATTTCTAATGCTTACAATAGCTAGTGATGAAGATGGTGATGAAGATGATGATGATATGATGATAAACACATGGTTATTAAAGTATTTTTAAAAGCCAGGCGTTTTATCCTTGCATTGTTTACCTACTGCATTCCATTTGACTTCAATAGTGAAACCATACCAATCGCTTTTACTTTGTTTATAACAATTTTCATGTCAGTTTCATTTTTCATACTTTCGTAGTATATAAAACCGTATCACAATATAGTTTATAGAGGGAATCCTTAACTTTAAAGAACAAACACTGTGAAAACCAAACAATTTATGAAAAGATTTCTATTTTTATTTCCATATATTCTCTAAATCTGTTCAAGAAAAGAAAACATTTCAACCACATCTGTGGAATGATACCTTTGATTTCATATCAGAGGATGGAAAATCAACACTGCAGTCACATAGATGAACACCAGAGAAAGCATGATTTAATCGCAAATAACAAAAAGCACTAGAATCGTGTGCCTGTCCCAGCAGTCCCCAATAGTGAAAAATGTTTTAATTTAAGACAGTTTTTGAAGCCCAAAATATTTTTCCTATAGGAACAATGTTACTATGAGTCATTCCATTGCTAGGCCAGTCCATAAAAGTCTTATAAAACCATATGCCTAAGACTATTGTTTGAACCATATCCAGGCAGAATAATACTCTTTCCTTTGCAAAATAAATCATTTTCTCCCTTCACCTTCTACCAAGTCCCAGAGGAACTGGCCTTCTAGTGGCCTCTGTTCACTCTCTGGCCTCATTTCTCCTTACTCGCCACTCCACACATTCTGTGGGTCAGCCTCACCCCCCCTTCTTCCCCCCCCAAGTCACTGCTGTTATGCCCTTCTCGTCCTCTCTAGGTCACCTTCACTCAGCCTTTGGTCTCGGCTTAAATGCTACTTCCTCAGGAAGGCTGTCCCCACACTGAGTCATGTGTCCCTGCCACACTTCCCACCACGGTACTGAACACACTGTATTGTAATCACTTTGCCTATCCCCCCATAATCTCCATCATGTCTCCATCAGGGATACATTTCATTTGCTATTATTTTAACCCCATTGCTTAGAAGAGTAGCTGTCATTTTGAAGATGTCTTAATACATATTAGTTTGCACAAATAAATATTCATAAGAGATGGTACTTCAATGCATTTTTTAACCTGATCTATGGAATATTTAAGCTGATCTGTGGCCATTACCAAGGAATAAAGGGGTTTTCCAGAAAAGATTTTTCTACTCCTGAATTTATACCTACAAATTGTTAATGCAGAGAAAGCTACTTATCCAATTTCTTTCCCATTGCTGGTTTATAAAGTAACTTAAATGGAACATTAGCATTCTAGCAAAAAGAAATAAGTATATTTTCTAGTATTACCTTTATCTCTTTCTTGCCGGTAATGTCATTTATTCTCATGGCTTGTACTATAACCGATGAAATACTGATTCCCAAATTTGTATCTTTCAGGCCTAATTTCTCTGTTGAGTTGAAGATCCAAATTTCCAGCTGTCTACAGTTTTCTACCTGAATGTCTCACAAAGACTTCACTCCATCCCCAGATCTCCCCAACCTTTCTTTCTTCCTGTGTCCCCACTTTCAGATGACAGCACCACCCAGTTACTGGAGCTTGACACTCAAGTGATCTCACCTTTGCTTCTTAAAAATTGCTCCATGGATCAACAGTGTTTTTCATCTCTTAGAACCTTGTTAGAAACACAGAATTCTGGCCTCACCCAAGACCTGCTAAATCAGACTCTACCTTTCAACAAAATTCCCAGGCAATTCGTAGGCACATTAAAATTTAAGAAACGTTGATCTATAATTCATTTTTCTCCCTACCACCACACATCAATTCTCTCACCAAGTCTACACAAGAACACGTCTCAAATATATTCCATCCATGACTGTTATCATTTAAGCCATCACCTCTTGTCTGGAACATTTCAGAAGAGATACTCTGTTGTGTGAGTACAACTGTGAATTCTGAGAGAGGCCGCATGGTTGGCTAGCCAGGATTGTGCATAATACAAAGCTCATCTTATCTATGTTGCAATGTAAAATCTAGGGATGCTTACAAAACATGGGAAAGCATGCAAAAATCAAAGCAAGAAAGATTGAGAACCACTCTTCTCGTGTCTCCTCATTACAATCATTCTCCATACTGACCTCTGTTTTCTTTGCAAAATACAAATCTGATCATGTCATAACCCTCTCTCAAGTCTCTCAGTGGCTTCTGAACACATCATGCTCTTGTACCTCCACCTTTCTGTTCATGCTTTGCTCCTTTTTTCCCTCCTTTTGGAAAAAGTCTTGCTCATCCTCTGAAGTCCTGCTCAAGAGTCACCTCACTGGAGGAGAATCATCTTATCTCACCAGTCCCCTTTGCAAATAACTGCTTGGCCCTCCCACTACATTTTGTTCATCACTGACCATGGCTGTCTATCTTCCCTGCCAGACAAGAACTTCCCTGCTTCCCTGAAGGCATTCTGTATCTCAATCACTGACAGAAGGTAGACACTCAAAAAGTGTTCAAGAAGTCAACTACCTTTTAGACCTGACATCATCAAAAACTGAAGAATTTATCACTGATACTGTGAACGCAATTGTAAACTACAAAATACTAACTATCACATATCAATAAGATAGAGTCATTGGGAATATAAAGCAAAAAATGAAAATACCTCCAGGCATAGCAAAAGTTCAAATATGCTTGCAGACATAATGCATATGCCCATGAATGTAGCCTCCCCCACACTTGGGGAGGCCCACCCTGTTTCCTCATAGTTAATACAGATAACTGGACAGGACTCAGAGAGGTTAGCCTTTGGTGGGGAGTGCAGGAGGTCAAGTCTGACAGCTGATTTTTTAAATTATACATTTTACCATAAACATTAAAAAGTTATCTTTATGTAATACAGAAAAATTATCTACAATTTAAAATCTTTAAAATTTCATTTTTGCATATTACTTTTCCAACGTGGTTCAAATCGCACTAAACATACTATTTTGTATTTGCTTCCAAAATTTCACCATAAAGTAAACTCATAATTATATTTCTAGTGACTGTGTTATTTCATCATCTTGACATATTGCAATTCATTAAAACATTCACCAAAGTTTAATAATTTATTCAGCATTTATTGAACAACTACTGTGTGCCAGGCCCTAAGGCACAACCGACCACCCCTAACCTCAAGAACCCCCCAGACAAGTGGCAGGGGTGGACTCAAACACCCAGGACTGCAGATTAGTGCTGAGCACAAAGCAGAGGGTGGCTCACCAGAGCTGAGGTGGGTGGCAGGCCCGCCCCCCATGTCTGACTGCTGCTCAGGGAGCTCAGGAGTAAGAGAGAGAAGATGCAATAATGAGAACGCCTAAGAGTCTGAAATCACACATCTTGTTTGGGGAAATGGAGAGGTCGGGAGTAGCTATGGCCTAAGAAACAAATTAGAGTGAGTGGCCCCAATTCCTTAAAGCCCCTCCAGAATTGGGACTTATTTTAATTTTCAGTACTTTTGAGAGAACAGAAGGGGTAACTCAAGGTTGACTTAAAATGCATCTTTGATTACCCACTTTTATTACTAACTCTGTTACTCATCTGCTAAAATTCTCTGGCCACTTATGTACTAAATCTTGATACTTTTTTTCCTTATCAAGTTTGAGAGGACTCTTCAGGTATTACAGATTTTAAACCTTAGTCACACTGATACAAGCATTTCCCCCAGTCTGTTATATTATGTTTTCATTATGAATAAGTCTTAAATTTTATATATTCAAAATTGTTGATCTTTTCATTAGTGAGTTTTTCAGTGCTCCAATAGTGAGCTATCGATCCCTCATAAACCTGGTGAATATTACATTCTATTTTCTATTACTTTTTTCCAAAATGTGATTTTAAAGTATTTAGCTCTTAAAAACGAGACCTGATAAACGCACGATGTGCATAAACATTCACGTGTGGCCATCAGCCTCCCACTGCCTTTGCTAAGATACAGCCAGGGAACTCCCTTGTCCTCCAAACTCCTCATTCATTTTACCTCCAATTCCCTTACAGCCACAATGCTGGGAAGAGAGGAGCTGCAACTGGTGTCATCTTGTGCACTGTGTTTAGACATGGCCCTGAGACTCCCCACTCTCTATGAAACAATTAAGAATTAATATTTTAAGGTACATATTAGGGACAGAAAACACTTAAGGGATGTATCAGCAATAAAAAAAAAAAAATCAGTGCTAATTTTCAAGTATTGTGGCAATATTTACTTGCCAGACTTTCTAACTCCCTAAAACTGGGCCTGGACGCCATAACCTTTGGACTTCACGATATGGAAGGTAATTTTCCAGTTAGAAAAGGGGGCTTCGTCAAGTGTTTGCAGCTAAGCATGTCTAACTCCCAAGGGAGTTTGGAAATTGGAGGGGAGGGGCATTTTTCAGATGTCACAATGAGGGAACACACGTTGCTATCTGTGAGGAACCAGGGATCATAAGTTTTCCTCAAGGTATAGGACAATCTTATACAATAAAAATCTGTCCCACCCCAAATGCCAATAGCCAGCTCGTTTCAGCGAAGAGCCTTATAGCCCAAAATGTCTTGCTTTCAATATCCAGTGAAGGCAAATCTCCTGACTCTCACTTGTTCTACCCACCCTGCCCGAGGTGCATGCTTTCCAGTAGGAGGACAGCCCGAGGGAAGACGGTGAGGTAGACGTGGCTGTCCTGGATGTCTTGCCCACTCCTCCTGGGCGGTCTCTCACTTGCCAGCTTTCATTCAAGCAACATCCCCACACGCTCCTGGTCTTTGGCTACTCTCCTCACTCTGATCCACCAAAATCTGTTTCCAGCAAATTCAGAGACAGTACTTGATAAACACATCACACTAAGATATTAATCCTGTGATGATACAACACATTCCTCTTCTCAGGGATATTTGTAGTTAAGGCTTACACCAAAGATACCACTTCTTACCATCTTCTCTATTACCACCCTGGTCCAAGCTACTACCATTTTTCACTTGGATCACTACAGTAGTTTTTTGTTTTTTTGTTTTTTTTGTTTGTTTTTACCATTTTTCCTGCTTTGACCTTCCAACTCAGTCTATTCTCAACAAAGAGCTGATCTAAGTGAGAGCCTATCATTTCTAAGCCCAAACCTCCCTTATAACCCCTTCATTCAATAAGAATAAAAGCCAAGTATCTTTAATAGCATGCAGGTCATAAATGACCTGAAATGAGGAAAGCTGGAGGAAGAGTTGTGGTCATGCTGAATAATGTCTATGAGACATTCAAGTGTTGCTGTTCAAAAGACATTATTCTAAGATCCTCAGAAGAAAGCTTTAGGCTAGATAAGTGGTTCTCAACTGGGGGTGATTTTGCCCCCCAGGAGACATCTGGCAATGTGTACAGACGTTGTTGGTTATCACACGTAGGAGAGAGGTGTTGTGTTCTACTGGCATGTAGTAGGTAGAGGCCAGAGATGCTGCTAAACATCCCACAAGGCACAAGACAGCCCCCCACAACAAAAAATTATCCAGCCCAAAATCTCACTAGTGCCAAGGTTGAGAAACTCTGAGCTAGAGACATAAATATGGAAGACTTATTCAAAAAGATCATATTTAAAACCCAAAGTACAAAGTGAGGGGAAAAAAAGAAAAACTAAACCTTGAGGAACCTCTTTCAAAGTCAGACAAACGTGGAAGAACCAATACAGAGGACTAAAAAGGGTCAGTCAGAATGGGAAAAGGAAAACCAGAAAAGAGTGGCATGACAGAGGCCCAGAGAAGAGTGTTCCTGAAAAGGAGCGATGCTCAGCCGCGGGCACCTGCATGGAGAGTTGCTAAAATGGCAGGCATCGCTGGTGGCGGGAAAGAGGTTTGAAAGAATGAAGGAGGTATGCTGTGGGGAGTGAGATAATAGAGGCACGTGGGAAGACTACTGGGCGATTTTGAGGCTGCTGAGTATATCATTACAGTGAAACCAACAGGGAGGTAGGGGAGGCTCATCCAGTCCTGAGGTTTTGCCAGATAAGAGAGATCAATGAGGTACAAAGGAATGGAGGGAATTTTCAGGAGAGAAATTTGAATTGAGGCAGCTAGGCTGGATAAGAAGGAATTGATGACAGGAAGGAACTAATGAATATAGGGAAATGGGAGGAGGGGTTAAAGAATCGAAAGTCTTAATGAGTCATAAATATCTTCCCATATCAATAAATATATTTCTATGCCATGCTTTCAACTGTTCCATAAAATATTCTATTCTTGATATTATTAAATTAAATGTAATTTAATAAGAAAGAGCTATTTACTATTTGAACACTGCTCACCAGCCTACTTACTTTTCCTGACCAAGATCAAATGGCATTTATGGAAAAGACCATGTTACCATGAGAAACATGCTAAATAACAGGCCTCGTTTAAAACATCAGCTCTTTCGTGTTATGGCCTGGGACAGTGTACCTAACCTCACTGACCCTAAACCTGGTCATCTAATTAACGGATTGTGGTAGGAGAATGTGCTCTCCCCTCCCCCACCCAGGATATTTAAATCCTAATCCTTGAAATGTGCGACTATGTTATGTTACATGATAAGGGGGAATTAAGGCTACAAGTGGAATTAAGGTTGCTAATCAACTGACCTTAAAATAAGGAGAGTATCCTGGATTATTCAGGAGGGCCATAAGTAATCACAAGGGTCCTTTAAGGGAGAAGAGGGACACAGAAGCAGCAGAACCAGAGAAACGGTGCATGTGAGAAAGACAACCTGCCAGTGCTGGCTTTGAGACCGAAGGAGGCCAGGAGCCAAGGAAATTCTTTTCCAGCCTATAGAAGCTGGAAAAGACAAGAAAACCGATCTCCCCTAAAACTTCCAGAAAGGAATGCAGCTCTGCCAACACACAACCCACATTGGGCTTCTGACCTTCAAAATTGTAAGATAATAAATTTGTGTTGTTTTAAGCCATGCAGTTCTTGTTAATTTGTTACAGCTGCAATAGGGAACTAATAGGAAATTAATACAGGTATTAATAAAACAAATCATCTTCATAAATTTTGTGTAGATTAACCAAGAGAACATGTATGAAGTACCTAACATGCAGCATGCCCGTACATAGGAAGCATCTCAATAGCCGCTATTGATATTATCATTGCTAATACTATGAACAGCACCAAAAGCAATAGTAGTCAAAAGAAAGAACACTGACTCAGTTCTAGGACTTACTCAACTCTGTGAGTAAAATATGTGAGTTAACAAAGATACCTTAGTTAACCTCTGTAGTTCTCTCAGTTCTCTCACCAAAAAAAAAAAATTAAAAAATTAAAAAATGAGGGGGTCTAGAATAGATGACTTTTAAAGTTTCTTCCAGCTTTATAATGTTAATGATTCTAAAAGCTAATTCCTTAATGACACATTCTACTTATCACTAATTAACTGATTCAGAAAATCCTATTAAATAAAAATAATAAGCCAAGCAGTTTTCATTTTATGTTTCATCATTTTCAATATTTTATATTGCTTTATCAAGTTGAATCATGGCATAAAAATCAGAGGACTGCAAGTAAGGAAAAATATCTAAGTCATCCTGCTACTATTTAAAGGCCTTACAGTCAAATTACAGTAACAATGATATCTTCTCAAATCGCTCAAAGTACATTCCCACATATTACCTCATTCATTTTTTAACAGCTTGGAGATATAATTCACATACCATACAATTCACCCTGTTCAAGTGTACAATTCATTGCTTTGAGTACAGTCAGGGTTCTGCAACCACCACCACAATCGTAGACCGTTTTCATCATCCCCAAAAGAAACTCCCTCCCCGTGAGCAGTCAGTCATTCCCCATCTGCCTCTTCCAACCCTCCCGGCCCCCTACTTTCTCTCCCTGTGGATTGGCCTATTCTGGACATTTCAAATAACTGGAATCATATAACATATGGCAATTTTTTGTCTGGCTTCTTTCACTTAGCATAATGGTTTGAGATTCATCCATGCTGTAGCATGCCATGCAGTAGTACTTCATTCCTTTTTATTGCTGAATAATACTCCATTGTATGGATACACCATACGTTGTGTATCCATTCATCAATTGATAGACATCTGGGTTGTTTCTACTTTTTAACTATTAGGAATAATGCTGCCATAAACATTCATGTACATACATATGTATGTATGTATGTTTTCATTTCTTTTGGGTATATACCCAAGAGTGGAATTGCTAGGTAACATATGGTATTAGGTTGGTGAAAAATAATTGCAATGTTTGCAATTATTTTCAACCTTTTAAACCGTAATTACTTTTGCACTGACCTAATAACTTTGTTTTAACCTTTTAAAGAATTGCCAAACTGTTTTCCAAAGCAGCTGCCTACTTTTACATTTCCACCAGCAACGTAAGACGTTTCCAATTTCTCCACAGCCTTAACATTTATTATCTTTGAATATCACCAACTAGTGACTCTAAGTGCTATCTGTTGTGGTTTTGATTTGCATACCCCTATGATTACTGATGTTGAGCATCTTTTCATATGCTTATTAGCCATCTGTATATCTTCTTTGGAGAAATGTCTATTAAGATCCTTTGCCTATTTTTTAATTGGGTGATTTATCCTTTTTAACACTGAGTTATAAGAGTTTTTTATAAATTCTGGATACAAGTACAATATTAGGTATATCATTTGCATGTATTTCCTCCCATTCTATATATCTTATCTCATCTTAGTGTCGCTACGGGCACTCAACAGATTCTGTGTTGCCATCCCCATTTCATAGATAGAATTGGCGTGTCACATGATTCAATAGACTTGACAACTGACAGACTCAAAAGAAAGCTTAGAGTTGCGCCTGTTTTTATTTAATTTAAAGAGGCCATATATTGATAGCAACATTGTGACAGAACACCAGGAAGTTTGCATCATTCAACCCTGATGCTGTCAGTATTATTTCCACAGTTGCATCAAAGATGGTTCATTTCTTCACTTGAAAAATTGTTATTCAGTGTCACGTGTCAGGCGCTGGGTGCTACTCCCAACTCAGGATGCATCAGTGAACATGGTCAAATCCTTGCCCTCATTAGTCTTAGAATTTGGCAGTGTTGTACAAAATCTCTAGGCCTAAATCAATTTCTTAATAGCAAATAGTCCAAAGAAATTTTTACCTTAATGCTGAACGATCCACCCTCAATTCACAGGAACCATGACAGATTTTAATGCAAGTGATATCCTTTTTTAAAAAACAATCCAAAGTGTCAAACTTATCCTGTGGTCTAGGATGACCTTGTTTTAAGTATTGGCTTCAGTATAGTAGGCCATCACTTGGCTCTTACGAATCCTTTTTCTCATGCAGCAATGCTTCCTTTAATGACATTTGTCAAAATGAAACTGTGACTAAAGGAAGAAAATAGTCATAATTTTTACCTTATCCAGAAAGCCTGAAGGTTCAAAGTATATATCATGGCCAATTCCTACCTCATGTTGAATAAAAATGTTGTAATAGCTCCATTATACATAAAAACAAGAATACAGTAAAAAGCTGACAACTTAAAAAGGTAGTTCTAACCTTGTCTATCAAAGTATTCCTTACACAGAGCAGAGGGGCTGAATAACCCCAGAAGACTGAAGGCACAGCCCTACACGGCCCACATCAGCTTTAAATTTCTTAGTTTTGTGTTTTTCCCCTTAAAGAGTTCACACAAAGGTTACATTCTCAACAATAACACGCCCAGTTTCTTTTGTTTTATATATATATATATATATATATATATATATATATATGTATATATAAAATTTAACATTCTCAATTAGGGTCAATATAAGAATTTGTTGAGAAGGAACTAGAACTACATTAATTTTAATGGTGCAAATTTAGTAAATTAAATAACAGTCAGCAAGTAAAACACAGGGGAAGAGGTACCATGCCTCGCTCATGGCTCTGAGTGCCCTCAGACACCCCTCTGGACCCGGAGGGTGGGTGCACACACTGCTGTTTGACTAGCTAGGTGCTAAGGAGCAAGAAGGCAGGGGCCAAGCAGGGAGAGCATGACCTGAGGTGACCCCAGGGATGGCCTGCAGCAAGCAGGCAGCATCACAGTTCACGCAGGGCTTCCCCACACTGTGAACTGGGAGGCTAGGGGTCTTCTGGCGCTGCCTCGGGCTGCTCTGGGGGACAGACGATAGCTGTCAGTGGGCAGAGCACGGCACTCCTGACTTCCAGGTCCCTCACTTCTACCTGTCTTACGTACTAGGCTTTCGTGTAAGTTTTCTGAAGTCTGAACTCAGACTGAGGGAAAACAGGGCTGAAATTCTAAATCTAGAGGAAGTCTTGGCCAGGCACACAACAATATCCATCGGATCTGGAAGACAACGTAAGGACAAAATGGGAGAATGAATAATGAAGCCGGTGAGAAGCAGAGTCAAAAACAGGAAAGGGTGCGGTATGAGCCAAGGGTCGGGGTCAGGCCTTTATCCACTGAAAAGAATGCCTATTGTGGAGTGGGTGCGTCTGCTTAAAGGAGCAGCAATGGGCTCCTTCACCCAGAAGCACTCAACTGTTGAAATCTCCACCTACAATACGCTACTTCCAGGCTACAACCTTTTATCCTTCTGGATCTCTAGATTCCTTAAGTCCCATTGTCAATCAATTCTCATAAAATACCCAATGTGGTATGGCTACCTAGACCAAAACAGTTATCAAAATAAAGTCTTGCCCTGGTAGATTTTGCTTCTAGTGGGAGGTAGACAACAAATATATTTATGGCTTCAGATTGTAAGAAAATGTTAAAAAGAAAAATGGAGAAGGGTAAAGGGCTACAGAGTGATGCCTCTGCTATTATTAGACACTGTGAACAGGAAGAAGCGCTTGGAAGAGGTGTCCCCTGAGCAGAGACTGGAATGTGGTGAGGACCGAGCAGCACACGTGGGCAAGGAAACAGCACAGCAGAGCCCGGCCTGGAGCTGCTGGAGGAGCAGCCCAGCCACTGGGGAGTGTGAATGAGGAGGAGAGCGGTAATTAATGCGGGACATGATATATTAGGGCCACCATAAAGATTTAGGATTTTATTCAAGTGCTATGGGAAAGCTATTGGAAGGTTTGAATTAGAGAAGTGACTGTTTCACTTTTCTGATGGTTCACCCAGCCTGGAAGATAAATGCTCAATATTTATTGAACAAACAAATGAATAAAACATACTTGATCTTAAATATTTTCAGTGTCCAGGTTTTCCCCAACTCCTCTGCATTTTCCCTGATCTCTTACCCACGCCCCCGGCTTCACGTCTTGCCCCCTCTAACCTATGATGTGATCATCCAGCTTTGCCCACTCTCTTGCCTAAACTCTTCACTGTCTTAACAGCTTGTCCTTCCCCTAAACCAATCTAAGGATCTACTTTTTCACTCTCACCCCAACCATCTAGAGATCACTTCTGTAAAAAGCCACAAACATGGCGAATGGGGATTCTGCAAACACACGGTCTCCCATCTCGGTAGGCCCTTGCTTACTGCTATCCATCATTTGAGGGGCTCCCAATCAGCTCCCTCTCACCTCTCACAGATTAAATTCCAAACTTCCATCACTTTCTTCTAGCTTCCAACTCTCCCCACCACTCAGCAAATGGCATCACCTCCACAGAAACAAAGGAAAAGCTATTAGGTCAGACTCCCTCAATTTCCTCACCCCACTGACCAACAACCAACAACTGACCAATGATCAACAACCATATACCCACTCTGACCTCCTTCCTGGCTGCGTGGAGGAAAGACGTCCTTCTTTGTGCCCAAAGCTAACCTTCAACCAGAGCTCTGGGACTCAAGCCACCCACCCACCTCCTTAAGGATCTGATGTCATCATTTATCGGCTTTCCCCTCCACATATTCAATTTCTCCTTCTCTTCTGGCTTTCCCCCCACTACATGTGAATACTTACATCTCTCTCATCATAAAACAAATGAACAAACAAAACTAAGAAACTTCCCCACACCTGGTGCCTCCCTTGTACTCTCCTGTTTACCCCTTTCCCTTCACAGCCAAGTGTCTTGGAAGACCGTCTAAACTCACATTTTCACCGCTCCACCCCACCCCAATTCACTGCTTAACTCTCTGCAAACTGGATTTTGCCTGCAAACACAAAACTGTCTCTCCTAAGCACAGGTGACTTCTTAACTGAAAATTCACTCAGAATTTACTAGAGCCCCCCAATTTAATATCAACACCCTTCACCTTAAAATGCTTGTCTCTTGGCTTCAGTAACACTATTCTATCTTGGTGTTCTACTTTTTTGGAGCTTTCTTCACAGTCTGTTTGCTGTTGACTGAGAAAAGCCTCTATACGTGGTGTAGCGGTTAAAAGCATAGGTTCTGTCAGAGTCAGCTTTGGCTGCCATAACAAAGCACCATAACTGGGAGACAAAAGAACACAAGCTTATTTTCTCACAGTCCTAAAGGCCAGGAATCCAAGGTCAGGCTGCCAGCACGGTCAGGTTCTGGTGAGAGCTCTCTCCCTAGGTTGTAGATGGCCATCATCTCACTGTGTCCTCATATGGCAGAGATCTTCTATGTCTCATTCTCTTCTTAGGAGGGTACCAGTTCTAGGATCATTTAACCCTAGGCTTCATTTAACCTTCATCACCTCCTCAAAAGCCCTAGCTCCAATATAGTTATATATTGGAGGGTGGGGAGAATGGTGAAGGCTTCAACATGAATTTGAGGGGACACTATTCAGTCCACAGCGGCCAACAATAATGAGATTTTAAGTAAAGTATGATAAAACTAATGTTACATAACAATAATTGTGCAAGTATAAGAACTCCAAAGTGACAAAGAAAATGGGCATCACATGAAAATATCAGGATACAAAATTTTACATAAACATGTAAAACATATGCATATGAAATAAAAAGGAATATATCATAATCAAAATAGGAGTGATAGTCAAGTAAAAGAGTTTATTTCTAAACTCTGTTAGACAATTTGAAAAATAAATTTTCATAGAAAGAATATATAAATCAAAAGCTTCAACTGAAAAAAAAAATCACTAGGAACAAATCTAACTTTGTTCCCTTACATCACTGCCATCTGTGTTAACTAGAATGTAGGCTATTCTGATGGAAGAAAACCAAGAATGTAGTGGCTCAAACAAATGGAGTTTATGTCTCGCTAACGTAACAGTCCCGCAGTTCCATGAAGGTAGAGAGCTCTCCTCAGTCCCTTCTCTCTTGTCCCTCCACTCCCTGGGCCACTGCCCTTGTGTAGATGATATGCGCTGGCTCACCAACACCTTGTTCAAGGGGGTAGAAGGAAAAGAATGTGACAAAACAGATTTTTAATACAAATGTGCTTTCGAAGTTGCACACATCACTTCCACTCCCATTCACTGGCTAAAACTTAGACATGTAGCCTCCATGTGGCTACAAGGAGCCTAAGAAACACAGTTTCTACGTAGGCACTATGTGCCTCGCTAAACATCAGAGGTAGGAGTGCATCCTTCCCACCCTGCAACAATCATCTCTTTTCTAAAGGGATAACCTAAAGCCCCATGCAGTTGCTGGATTCAGCTCAAAGTCTGCAATCTCTGGGTGATGCAAAAACCTCGTCAACGGATATTGATTTGGTTCCATCCCAGTCCAGTGAGCTACAAAATAAAAAGTGAGTAACCTTTGCTCTCCACCACCACCATCACACCCAACATACAATAGAATGCAAATAAGATAGTGCAAATAAGTCTTTCATTCTGAAAAGAACGGCAAATAAATATTCTTAGGAATGATAAAATACTGCTGGACAGGGACGGCAAAGAATCCCTATTCTACCAAGGAAGCAAGTCCCTCCCTTGGTTAAACTTATTTCTGTTCTCTGTGGGGTAGGGGCACATCTCCTTTGTCAATTTATCTGCTGGAGCCTGGCATTGCTTCTGGAAGAGTCTATTTTTCCATTATCTTTCTGGACATATATATGTAAGTAGACATGGGACAATATGTGCTCTAAATAGCCAGCAAAGAGCTGGTACAAACTCGGGGTGTCACGGGTTGCTTTAGGAGTCAATGTCAAACCATCACAGGCTTTTCAAGGCAAATCTGTGGCATCTTTGACAACATAATCCTCTCAAAAATTCAACACGTCTGTTTGCCTTCAGTCAGTGCCATGTGAAAGTAACGACAACTACAGATTTATTCTGGTCGTTGGTATTAGGCTCACCATTTCTCCTATTTTGTTTGCTGGCATCTATGGCAGATACATCTCTCACCCCCTTGATTTAAGGTTAGCTACTTTGAGGTCATCTGATTCCCAAATGCAGGGTTATACCATCACACCCTATTTACATAAGGGCATGCCATGGGACATGAAATGGTCCTTCCTGCCTGACTGATTTCAGACTCGACCATTGGAGTTCCTTTGGCCAATAAAATACGAACAAAAGAAGAGCACGCCACTTCTAAGCTGATTCTGCCGTACCTCTTTTCATTCTGCCACAGAATAGCGATGTCCCCCAAAAGCCTATTCTTTCAGCTTGAAGTAACAGACCATGTGGAACAGAGCCAGAGACTTGTCATGAGAAGTAAACCTTTGTTGTTGTAGGGAAGTGAGACTTTGTATTTGTAACTGGAGCTTTATCTAGCTTAACTGATGGTTCAAGTGGGAAGGTAAAGCCTTAATTTGATCCTTGCCTGGACTGGCTTCCACTGTCTGGCCAAGAAAAATCTAATGGCATGTTCCTAAGAATGAATCTTACCTCTTGCGGTTTGGGATACAGAAGCAATTTTTTCCAACTCTGTTACTGTTCTTTCAGTCAATTCAGAGCACAGGCCACGGGCAAAGAGAAACTCCTTTAACAAAACTATATTCCCAACTCTAACTGCAAACTAGCTAATCACTTCCTTATTTAACACCCTCTTGTAGTTCCTTACTAAAGCAGCAAGGAGTAGTCAACTCATGTTAGCAGTCTTTCTAACCACTTCCCTAAAGGTACAAGCTGGATAGACACAGTGCCTTCCAAGTGATTAGAGGTGACAGTTTCACCAAATGTTTTACTGCAGCACTGTCACCAGTTTTGTAAACTATAACATAGTGCCTACTGTTTGCTGACCAACCACTTGGCCAGTGCCACACATTTCAGCTTTTTATCATGGCAACACCTCACTTCAGGTACCAATTTCGGCATTATATATATAGGGTATGGGGTAAATTCTTATGATAAAATGATGTCAAATGCAGTGGCTCAAACAAGAAAGTTTATTCTCTTCCTTGAAACAATATGGAGGTAGGTCGGTGGCTGGGAAGGAGGGAGGTGGGGAGGAAGGTAAGTGGTAATTGGTTCTGCTCCACAGTGTCATCCAGGGACCTAGGCTGATGAAGGATGGCTCTGCTCTACTCATCACAAACTTCTATCTCTGGGTTCCAGGCAGTTGCTGCCATTATTGTTGTTGCTGCTTTCCAGTCAGTAGGAAGGGGCACTAGGGTGGGGAGATGAACAGGACAAGTATCTTATCTTCAAATAGATAAACCAGAAGTTGCACTTATCAATTTTGCTCACATCTAATTGGACCAAACCTAATCACACACTCATACCTACAGGAAGGGGAAGTTGGAAAATACAGTCTCTAAGTAGGTAATCATGTATCCAGCTTGGCCAGAGTTGTGGTACTAAAAGAAGGAAACACTAGATACTGAACAAGAATTAGCAGTTTGTGCCATACCTCACACAACCTATTTTCAACAGCTATCAGGTTTTTTTTTAAAGCATATTTCAGCCTCTAACACCCTCTGTGCAAAACCTCCACTGGTTTCCTATTCAATTAGCATAAACACCAAAATCCTCACAATGGCCTACAATCCTCACGCAATCTGCTCCCCTCATTACCTCCCTCACCTCATCTCCTAATACTCTTCCATAAAACAAACTCTAGATGAATTTAAGATCTAAATACAAAAGATAAAACTATGAAGTTAAAGAAAGAAATAGTGGGATAATATATTTGTAACCCTGAGTGATGACAGATCTCAAAAGTATAAACAACATGAGGAAACTGTGATGGAATTGAATCCATCAAAATTAAGGACTTATTATGCAACAAAGGACAGTACAGACAAAGTTAACAGATAGGCAAAAGACTGGAACATTATGTTTGCAACATTAAGAAGAAAAAAAAACAAATACAAGGGATTTGATATCTAATATTTGCCAAGAACTCTGGAAAAATAACAACAAAGACAGGAAATGCAACTGAAAATATGGTAGGAGACAGAAGCAGACAATTCACAGAAGGTAAAATTAAAGTTGTCAGACAAAGTATAGAATGCCTCATTAAAGACAAACAATGAAAAAAGATTAGTATAAGTATGTCCTAACTACTCATTGTATATTATATGCGTATACTAAAAATTCATTTGTTCTTTATCCGAAATTCAAATTTAACAGTGTCCTGTATTTTTATTTGCGAAATCTGGCAACTGTGCAATCCATATGGCTAACAAGTGAATCATGAGCCCAGCCTCAATAGTAAGCAAAGAAATACAAATTAAAACTGCGAGATACCATTTTACATCCATTACATTATCAAAGACTAGAAAATAAGGCTTTTATTGAAGAGCATATAACCCTTGTTTTTTTCTATTTTACTACAAAAAAATCACCTGATTTTGTTTTTTTAAATCAGATCACTAGGCAATAAAAGGCCCACTATTCACTGCATATGCACAAAGAAAAAACACATTTGAAATCCATTGTGTCATATTATAGACAGCACAGAAATAATCACAGTAACCACATTCAGGCATCTAAGACAAGTTTTTCCTAGAAAATTTAACTACCTATTTAAGTACAAATTTATAAAATGTAAATGTTAAGGATAAAAACATTTGCATACCATCTAGTAAAGAATAGCTTTTTAATAAACATCATAATATTAATTTTAATACTGGATTAAGACTACCCTCTTACGATTAACTATCATAGCAGGTCAGAAATTTGGACTGTAAACAGAAACAATTGGCCTTCACATTTTCAAAAAGCTTTCATATAAAAACGCTTTATCTAAATCACTAATATAGCTTTATCACTGGCTAATACCAAACTGGAAGGAAGAGAGGTAAGACACAAAAGGTGTAGGTTGAAGAGCTGCATATACACACAATAGCACCCATTCTTTTAAAAATATTATCATCTTATTTTAAATATAAATAGAGTATGTCAGGTATTTTAAATAACATCTCAATACAAAATAAAAAGTATATCAAAAACTCATTTTGCCTTCTCTGACTTCTAAGATAAAGAATACTCTCTGAGTTTATTTTAGCATCTATATAGGAAAATATTTTTAAAACTAAAATGTTACTGAGGGAGATCAATTTAGAAAAACACCTACTTTTTGTTACAGTTCTGGTAAATAGCCATAAATAGCTCTTTATTTCATTCTGAAGAATAAAAATATTCTGAAATAAATATTAAACCAAAATACTATGTAATGGTACTATGATAAAATAATTGTGGTAAAATGATTCACAGATACTAAAACGATTCCACCTACCTTATATAAAAGACATGCAATATAGTCATTAAACCTTCTAAAATGTTGATAAGAATTAATTAATCACAAGTTAACTTCCAAAAGTAATCGCTTCTAGATGTATCTCTAACAACAGCAAAAACAACAAACGTTTAGATATATAATTCAGATCCATCAAGACTAATTTTGGCAGGCATGTGATATGACACTCCCACAAGAGAGAAAAATAGACTTAAAAGTAACACAGATTTCAGCATAATGTTTAATGCATTATAGTATTTCCATAAATAACATATTACCTTTTTAACTACATATAAAAATAATCCTTGAAGCAATCTGGGTCCCAAATACCATATAATCCTGAGCCTGGTAGAAGGAAAACAAATGATATTCACCGCACTCCCTCGTTTTTTATTTTGTTTTTTTCTGTTGTTTTGTTTTGTTTCAGGAAAAAAGCAAAATCAAATATATGTTAGTACAACTGCAAACATAAATGGTTGATATAAATGTGGAAAATAAAAAGTACCTATTCTCTAATTTCAAGAAAGAAAATGATTATTCTTTGGCTCTTGTCACAAGCTGGGAACAAGTAACCATAGAACGGGTTTTAAATATTCCACAATCAATCAATCCTTAAACTCTACTCAACCTTTCCGGTTAAGTACACAACTGAGGAAAGCAGCCAATAAGCCACGCCCCTCTTCAGTACCCTTGCTCCTCAAAGTCACCCAGTCCCTAAACTCCCAGATTAAAGTGGGCCGATCCTTCAATTGTTTCAGTTTTGAAAACAAGCCAATCCTAAAACTCCACGCTTCCTCAAAATCCTATCTAAGTACATCTCTGCCTATTTGGAGGGCTGTATTCTGCAAGCATAGGTCTCTCTCTTGCTTAACAAGTATGAAACTCAGCTTTGTTTCAACCACACTTGAGGGGTGGTCTCTTCCCTCAATAATACGATAAATATTATGGTAACTTGGGTATTAGCATTTTTCTTAATGGAAGTGTGGACCGAAATATTTAAAATAGAGTACTAATATCAGGGGGACCCCAAATGCAGTTGGAAGGGCATTGGAAAGTCAGACTTACCCATGTTCACCCCCAGACAAGGTTAGGACATTCGGACTTTTGTGCTTGTCTTAGAAATACATCCTGGAAACGTGCCCCCTCAACCCTTGTTTCTATGCCAATGCTTACCGCAGTTTCCTTGCCTGGATTTGGCCAGTCCTCTTTGAACTAGCCATCATACCATGTTAAGTAGCCAACAGGAAAATGTCTTTTGTCCCAGCTTGTGGTTTTTGTCTTTATAAACCCTGCCTATTTTGTTCTCTCCAGAGCTCATTTGGGGTTGCTACCTGAATCTGTTTCTCGGATTACAATGCTACACTCAAATAAATAACTTTTATTCTTTATCACAGTTTAAACTTTTTTGATTGAGAGATAAAAAAAAAAATTTTGTTACAATAATTCAGTTTTATAGAAAGTTGGGAATCTTCACCTTTTGAGTCTAATTATAATCCTTGCCCAATCACCTCTTCCTTCTCTCAATCGCAAACCCACAATTTCATATTATCAATGGTCCAAATTCAGCCAATGGATGTATTGTATGAAATATTAAAATTTCCAGCTACTTAAACTTACATCAAGAATTGAATATCATCAACAAATCTCCAAACAAAATAAGAACTGATCAAATATTTAAGTAGATATTCTTTTTGATCTAATGTAAATGAGTTTGGCTTGGTTGTGTAAGATCTGAAAACGTAAATTCTAAATCCTATCTTTGAAATTGATTTACTTAGGTAAACTGAATCTCTTCTTAAATTTTCCAATCCAGAAAATAAAATGACTACCACGAGCTCTTACCACCTTACAAAAATGATGTCCTCACTTCAGATGAACTCTAAATGTTTCAGAAAGGAAAATAAAAAACAATCATTATGTTATCACTTTGCTTGTAGTTAAAGTCAAGTAAGTCTGATGTTTATGTCAGCATGGTGAAAAAGAGAAATAGCCTCAAATTTGATATAAAAAATGGCTAAAGAGAATAATATGGATTCTAATTAGAAAATCAGAATGAATGGGAGTCCTACCCCAAATATAAATCCCTCTATCAGACTGCAAAGGGAATCGTGCTGGGTGGGGTATTTCACCCAAGTATACGCAAATACAGCCAAGAGCCATCCCTTTGGACTGTTTTACGACTTAGTGTTCTCAAAAAATAAATTCTAAACAGCAAGTAGTGCTACCTTATAGTTTATCAAAACTCAGTTAAATTGCCACTCAAGTCCTATCAGAGTAGGATTACAACAAATTACCAATTGATTCAAGTGACAACATGAAGCAGGCATTGGGTAAACCAGAATGTCTCCCCAAAATATAAAAGCCGTAAAGCTAACCGGCCACTTTACAGGTGGCCGGTTAAAACACTCAGTTGGTTAGTGCTAATAACAGCAAGGTTGCCGGTCCGATCTCCACATGGGCCCTCCTTTAAAAAAAAATAAAATTTTTTAAATGCCACTTTGACATATTATTTTGAATTAAAGGTACTTAAGAAATAACAGGTACATGGATACCCTGACTCTTCTTTTTCTTCCTGAAAGCAAAGGACAAAACTCCCATATGAAAGGTACCTCCTTGTACCAGGAGGAAGGAAGACGTTCTTATCACGAGATGGGGAATTGGGGAGAAAAATCCATACAAACAAATCTTGTTAAACTCATCCTTATCTTCCCAGTTACTTCTTCATCAAATATTACCTCTAGTCCAAATCCCTCTGCCTTGTCAATTCTTCACAAACTTATTGTTTCTTTATCTAAAATGTATAAAAGCTTTCTGTTCTGGTAACGTCTTCAGGTCTTCATTCTTTTGTGAAGCTTCCCATGTACATGTGATGTTTAATAAAATGTGTATGTTTTTCTCCTATTAACACGTTGTGTATGGATCACGAGAATCTTTACGAGGGATTTAAACCCTGCCATACGCAACGTGTTAACCTGTGTTACACCAGTTTAATTCTTAGGCCCATCCAAAGACCCAAAGAGCTACCCCTCCCCTACAGTGTCAAGAAACCTACTGAGGGAGGGAGGGAGGGAGGGAGGGAGGGAGGGAGGGAGGGAGGGAGGGAGGGAGGGAGGGAGGGAGGGAGGAAGGAAAGAAGGAAAGAAAAAAGGAAGGAAGGAAAGGAGGGTGGGTTATATATTGGATTTCTCAACATCAGCAGTATTAATGTTTTGAATTAGATCACTTGTGCTGTTGGGCTGCCCTGTGCATTGTAAGATATTTAGGAGCATCCCTGGCCTCCACCAACTAGACGCTTAGGAGCAATGCCCCACATACACAGTTGTGACAACCAAAATTGTAGCCAGTCATTGCCACATGTCCCCAGGGCGAGCTGGGGGAGGGGACAAAGTTATCCCTAGTTGAGATCCACTGAACTAAATCCAAAGTACTATATTCCAATATTTATCTCCCATTTCTCTCTCTCTAGATTGATGGCTTAGAATGCAGCTTGAAACTAGCAGTTTTTCAATATAAAAACCAAATAAAAGAATGCTGCCTGTAGGATAGTAACATCTTAAGAAGTATAGGTATAGTAGGAAGTGACGGTTAAATTAGCCCTTCTAGCAACATACTGTTTTTGCTTAATCCTGTCTAAGAATTTTCTCCTTGGGTGTTTCTTGGGAGTAACAGCTTGGTCAACATGTCACTAAAACTTTGTTTCCACCCATTAGTGTTTATGTAGAAGGAGAAAAAAAAATCAACCCTCAAGATTTTAATTTCTCAGCAACTAAATATGGAATGAATCAAAATTAAGTGCTACTTATCCACTTAAATTATTTAATTAAATATATTCCAACAACATTACGTGAAAGTACACAAACTAGAATTCAGCTATTACTGCAAATGTATTAAGATATGCATGATATATATATATACATATATGTATGTACATATATATGTATATATATATATATACATATGAGTTGAAAGTAATATGCAAAAATAAAATAAACCACAAGAAGTGGAATTTTAAAAACTCTATTTAGTGCCCACTGCATGCCATCATTGGGCTAGACACAAAGTTTTCTACAAGAAACAATTTCCATTTATTTACATTTGTACTCTTAACATAAGGTAGTAGTTTTTAAATTTGCTTAGGTAAATATAAAGTTTAAAAGGAATTGGATTTTATAGTTATCTAGGATGCTATAGTTCATCTGCGTCAGTGTGAGGGTGGCTTCTGCTGTCTTCAAATAGGAGGACTTACCATCACTCCTGCTCTGCTGGGAGATATCTGACACAAATAACCATCAACCTGCTCTCGTTGAACCTAAATTTAGAAAGTGACATAGCCTGAGCAATCAACCGGCCATTTAAGGTGGAATGCTACTTTATACCATATACAATGTTCTTTAAAAAGTTAATTGCAGTTGTGGTATAAATACTAAGCCTACCAACTCCATTAAATTTAGGGAAATCAGAATAGCAGATTTAAAATTTTGTGAACTGCCAAATGAGATGGCATATCATCTCTACAATTATATTTGTGGAAGATTCCCATTTAGAGTTACGGTGTTATTTTATTATTCAGCTCAACTCTTCCACTGAAAGCTAAGGGGCTAAACAAAATATAATTTTATATATTGTGAGAAAAAAAATGGAAATTAATCATAAAATCTACAATGGTATAATTTCATCTAATCTTTGAATGGTTCAAATTTGAAATACTCATGTTAGGAAGTAATAAAATTGTGATAAATGCGATGAGGATGCAGTATGCCCTGAAAGAGATCTACAGAAACAAGACACTTATTTGTGTGTGTATTGTTTCAGTTTCTATGTTCTACAATGTTCCACATAGAAGTGATGTAATCTATAATTCCACCTATGACACGTAGTACCAAGATCCCTTTCTATGACAAAAAAAAAAAAAAAAAAAAAATACGTATCTCAATGTTAGAGAAGATCAGCAGAGAAACTCAAACTTATTTCGTTATGTGGAACTTTGGCGTGATACACTTGAACTGGTGGAAACCTGCCGAAGTACTTCACACAGCCCTTCCATCACCCTCTATTATGCAAGCAACAGCATTTCAAGCCAACTCCCTTATTTCACTAGTGAGCCCTGTCAACACTGAGGTAATAGAACTGGAAAAACTCATCACTCCACAATCATATTCAAGTATCAGAATATTTTCATTTGGTAAAAATTATATCATTGCCAAATAAAACGAATGCAAATACAGTAAAATATGCAAGATTTTGAGGAATTCTTTTGTTGAAAAGGACTCTTGGGGAGCCTCAAATTCATCCTGCAATTGCTTAGGCATTCGTTTGCTCCTTTGACCCCTTCATGCCCTATCCCTTAAGTACATGGGGCGGAGCGGGCTACAGAAGGCCAGAATGAACTCATCAGCATGCATTTATGCAGTTAGTCTACTCCAGTTTTATTCCCACAGGTTTTCCCTCATACTCTGCTCCTCCAGGAAGAGTGCTATGTTTTATTCATCTCTGAACTCCCAAAGCCTAACCAAATGTCCTGCATATAAAGTCATCCCTAAAATCTACTACTTGGGAGGCATTGGATTAGGGACTAGAGATAGAGAAGTACAAGAGATACAGACCTCACCCTCATGGAGATACTGAATCTTGGCCGCATGAACAGAATCCAGATAGCACAGCTCCATTGCCTATGTTCTTTTTCCCCACTGCCAACCAAGGCTTAGATGAGGAACAAAAGCAGGCTTTCTCTTCAGAAATATAAATGTGTGTCTCGAGCTCTAAATTCCCCTGAGTTCTACACTCATATATCCAACTGCCAACTCAACGTGTTGACTTGGAGGTAGTTACAGGGACTAACTGCATGGACTCTGAAGCCAGACTGTTTGGATTTGAATCCCAGTTCCATCACTCACAAGCTGGGTGACATTAGGCAAGTCACTTTTAACCTCTGTATGCCTGTTTTTTCATTTGTAAACTGAAGACTATAATGGTTCCCAGCACATACAACTGCTATAAGGATTCAATGAATTGATATGTAAAAATGCTTAAAACTCTGCCCAGTAAAGTTTATGTTTACATAGCACTTACTATTATTACTAGCAGCACTAGTACTAGTGTTACTAAGCCTACCAAGCACTTAAAACTTGTCCAAAATGGAATTTATGATTTTCTTCTCAAATCCCTTCTCCCCTCTCAGTAAACAGCACCACTACTCTCCCAGTTGTTCCAGCCTAAAACCTAAGAATTTAATTGTAGGTTTTCGGAGAACCCACATTCGTAAGTTCACACCCGCAGATCTACCTTCAAAAGTATATCATGAATTCAACTACTTACTACCATCTCTACAAGTACCTCCCCTAACCCGATACCACCAGGCACAGCAATACTCTCCTATCTTCTCCGCTTCAAAACTCCCCACTCGGGGACCCTACAGTTAATTCTCCAGCCAATAAAACGAAATCAGGTATTCCCTTAGCATAAAACTTCCGATGGTTTTCCACAATACTCAGAATAACATCTTTATTTCACCACAGCCTGCAAGGGCCCCCATAGTCTACCTGGCCCTCCAACATCACCTACCACCACTTTCCCCCTTCCCTGCTGTGTTCTCAACACTCTCACCTTGCTATGCTTTGGCCACTTCAGAGCATTGTTCCATCCTTGTTCCTACTGTGACTCAATCCAGTATTGTTGTTTAGCGTATAGACTCTGAAGTCGAATTGCCCAAATTCAAATACTGCCTCTATCACACTGTAGCTGTGCATCCTTGAGCAAATTCTTGATCTTTCTGTCACTTTCCTCATTTATAAAAATGAAAATGAGTACTTTCTCATAAGGTTGCTGCAAAAATTTAATTGTGTTTAGAAGAATGCCTCACATGTAATCTGTACATAAGTGTTTACTGCTATTATTATTCCTCCCTGAAATGTTCTTACCTCAGGCTCTTCCACCACTTCAACTGATTCAACTGTCACCTCCTTTGAAAGGCCTTCCCTGATAGACTCTATCTAAAACAGCCTGCCCCGTTCTCCCAGTCTGTTGCTCTCTTATCCTCCTTTACTTCACTGTACTTATTACTATTTGAAATAATATGTACTTATTCTTTGTTGCTTATTTCCCCACTGGAACATGAGCTCCATTAGGTTGGAGATTTTGTCTTGTTTGCTGCTCTAGTTCTAGTTCTAACTCAGAACATGGCTTTGAATGCACACATCTCTATTTCTCTTATACAGGTTAGGGAACCAATGCTAATTTCTTAATAACAATAGAATACTTAGACAGCCTTTCATTTTCACACTGATTCGTATGATCACATTTGATCCTTGAAAAGCAACTGCAGATATGCCATCATCTCCCATTGTAGAGAGAAAAAGAAAGTTCTAAGTTTGAGTGATTTGTCTTTGAACACAAAGCTAGTAACTGATAAAACAAAAAATTAGAACCCCTGCTCTCTAAGGCTCTTCAAACTCAGATGGAAGGCTATTACACCCTTGAACTGAATTTACAGAAATGTGATCTTAAAGTCTCCAGAATTAATATACCCTGAGGTGTGTACAATATTCTTCTGTTCAAAGTTCCTGAGAAATACTCGTTCCTGAATTTGAGAAGTATCATAGTAGAATACTAACTCATCAATAATGTATTAACCCTTGCAGGCCAAAAGTATTCAGTCAGGCATGATGATCACGTCGGCACAGCAAAATCTCCAAAACTCAGTGTATCTGTATTGAGTATAATGTACCAATTCTAGCACGCTAACAGTTTTCTCTGCAAAACCCAGACAAGGAGGATCTCTAACTGCCTAGATCATTGTGATAATGGTACCAGTTTTTCCTTCATCTCTGTTCCACCAAGTTCGGTGACAATAGTTCAGAATGCTCATCAGGCTCCTGTTGTCCATGATCTGTTTAGGGCTGTGGGGGGAGTTGAGGCAAGAGTGTGAAAAAGGTCCCTACCTACAAGACCTCTGTCAAATGGCCATTGTCTTTACATGTTGGTGTTATCTCAGGTGCTCTAACAATTCCCAGTCCGTGGGAATGACAATTAAAGAGGCCAGAAGCTACTTTACCGCCATTTTACACACAAAGGAAACTGAGGCAGTAAGTGATTATCTTTAAACTTGTCTTCAATGATTTCGCTCACTTGCGGGATCCCAAAGGACGCCTGGATATGGAGTCTCTGAAGGAATCTTCTATCCCAGATTTAACATGTCAAATTCCTGGAATTAGGGCAATCGAAGTCCCTTTATCAAGAAAGAAAAATAAGAGACTCTTCCATTTGGACCTTCCCCCTTCTCTGGCCTCGCGCTAGGCTACTAGAGCCCTCTCGGCCCTAGGAAGACCTAAGGTGCAGGCCCTGCAGGGCGCGGCCTCGCCTCCGGGCACTCCTGGCCCTCCCGCCCCGAGGGCGCGCTCCCGCTCTGGGCGGGTACCTGTCCCTTCACCAGGTTCGGCGGCTCTCCCGATCGCCCCAGGATCTAATGCCCCACAGCCACTACCAACACCAGAAAGGCGAGCAGCAGAGCGAGACCCGCAGGCCAGGGGATCTGTAGGAATCCGAAACTTACAGTTTTCCTACAGCGTGCGCGTCACGGCGAGGTGACGTCACGGGACCCGGCGTTCTGGGAGGTCAGGCCGCCGGGCGCGGGACCGCTCGGCCCCCACGGCTCCGCCCCCAGCGCGCAGGCGGGAGACACGCCCCTTTCTTCAAGGCCCCGCCCCCGCAGTGAGACCCTGGGCGCAGTCGCGGGCAGCCTGCGTGGCCGCCTCCTGGCGGGATCGCTGGTCCGGACGCTCAGGGCGGGGGCTGCTCAAGAGAGCTTCGATCAAAGCGTGTGACTGGGGACAGGGAGGATCAACAGAAGGGGGCGAAAAACCCCGGGAACACAGTAAACAAGCTATTGGACAGGGGATTGGTGTAGGACGCCAGAGTTGAGGCAGATTTTCCGCAGACACTGCTGTCTTTCCCTCACGTGTTCGTTAAAAATTCTCCACGTGTGGAAACAACCGTTTGCTAACCATCAGGAGCTTGCGGGTCCTGGGACGGAAGGGGTCACCTCTCTCACGGGACCTCACCCCCCCCCCCCACCTGGGCTCCGCCCCTGTCCCGCGCTCCACCCCAACCGGACCTGCCCCGACTCGGACCCGCCCACTCCAGGCTTGGTCACGCCCCTTCGATCTGCCCTTCCGGCGCCTGCTAGCTGAGTAGGCAAGTGCCCGCCTACCACGCGGTATCCCGTTGCTGCTTTTCTCCTTTTCTTTTGAGATTTTAGCCTCTGCCCCTCCTACTGGATTTTCTGTTTGGGCTCTATGAAGCTGCTTACAGACTACAATTTACCTGTATTACATTTAACAAACGGTGATCTGTGTAAACAAATATGTACACTTCTTCATTACTGTCAACTTCCCACCACCTCCCACTCACGTGAGGATATCTTCTGTGCCCAAGCCCAGGTTACTGCTCTGTGATGATCTTACAAATGATGAGTTCTGGTTAAAAAATGGCTCAGTAGAAGGAAAGTCTTGAAAAACTGACAATATTAACATTATTTCGAGCTTGTAGGATTCTTAGTGTACTCTGGTGAGCAAAAAAATAATAAAAGTTATGGTAAAAAGTGGCCTAGACAAATCTGTGTTGGGGAAAAATAATTAAATGGGAAAAACAGGCCTTGGAAATACACCCTAAGGAGGAAGTGTTCAAGGTAGCAAGGATAACTATTAAAAATTTATTTGGAATCAGGGCAAATGGCTAGATAAGACCTGGGATTTTGCCAGGCAGATCCAGTGTAAATAAAATCTGAAACAATGGTTTGTTGACACTCGCATTGAAAATACTGTAGTATTTTCATAGGAAAGAATGATGACATCCTTTAACTCTTGAAATCTGAGCTGGGTAAAAATAAACACGTATTATTCAGGAAAAACCCAAGTAATCAAAGTTTTAAAAAGTTTCTAATTTTGATGGTATTTGTACACTTTATCTTAATATAATTTCATACAAGGTTTTAGTGATCATTAGCAACTGATGTAAGAAATTTACAAAGTTTGCACATGCTAATTTTGACCTTAAGGTTTTTGTTCTCTTGAGCAGTTATAGAAAAAAACAGCAGTTTAAAAAGTTTTACATGTTTTTTAAAATAGCAATATTTATATTTTTCCTTGCAAAAGAACATTTTTAAGAAAACTTTAGATTGTTAATTACATTATTTCCATGCTTACAAAATGTTTCATGTATATCATCCTCAAAACTAGAATTCTTTCTCAATGAGATTCTAGTGTACCTGTCAACCAAAGTTCCCTGCCACCAATCCAATGCCAACAGGAGTCCCCAGTCTGGGTTGCAGCAAAAGGAGAAACTTTATTCAGGCAAACCCAGGAAACACAGCCTCTAATAGAAACCAAAGTGGGCTCCTCTGAGACAAAGGAGAGTCCTGCCTAATAGAGATAGTGCCTGCCCTAGTCCCTGACTGGTCCCTTTTTATGCAAATGAGGACCCAAATTTGCACAGTTTCATTGGTTCAAATAGCATTGTCCTGATTGGTTCAAATAGCATGTTCTTATTGGTAGTTATAAAGCTGCTTTGATTGGTCGGTAAAGATGCAAATAAGAATATAGCTACACAGCTCCAATTGAATGGAGCAGGTCTCAACCCATTGGTCAAAATATAATTCCAGGAACTCCTTTATAAGGATCAGCTCAGAAGTCAAGGAGCATAGTGCAGGAGGCTTGGCTGCCCAGTCTTTGGCTTTTCCGTGATATGCAGTGTGCTTGAGAGTCTTCTGCAAACAATGTCTGCTACACTTTGGTAATGAATTTGGGTCCTGTTAACTACAAGGAGTCCCTTTTGACAGGTATATTCCCTCTCAGAGTCAACATATCTCAGGGAATGTTCCACAGGTAAATGTCATCTGTCATTTTTTGGAGTGAAACAGTTAAGAAGTATACACTAAATGTAGTAAATGTTTTTAATATTCTTTTGCCTTTATAAGATGGTATGACAGAGTACTTTCTTTTCTTCTCATCTTATTATTCAGTATTTTTTCCCCAAGATTTCTCCCAAAACAAAACAAAAACCTCCTATATTGCTAGATGCGGGAAATAAGTAATGTGGCCAACAAACGATTGACAAGAAGAAAGGTATACTCAAGCAGAGAGAGGAACCTCAGGGAATGTCAAGTAGAAATTTGTGGAGAAATACACAATCAGATTCAGTCAAGCTTCTATAACAAACTGGCCTAGATAAACCACTAGGACCTAGGGTCAAAGTGTGTTGATATTAGAAAGAGGAACTGTATAAAGAACTTCTTTCTTTAAGAAAATAAAATCCTGGAGGTGCAAGGGTTAGTACTGGAAGGACTAATTACCTCTATCTACTCTGGCCCTTGGGATTTCGATTTCCCCTGGTGGTTCTTTCACTTTGATATCTGCTGCCCCTAGCAAATTGGTTTCCAGAGCCCTCTACTTCATACTCTTGGTCCTACTTAGCAAACTGAGAAAAGCTGAAACTTAATACTAGGGGAAAATAAAAGAGAGCAAAATATAATGGCTAATATTTATTGAGTGTTTATATGTGCCAGCTACTGCATTATCTCATGTAATCCTTAAAACTAGATAAGGTAAGTGCTGTTATCTCTATTTTACACAAGGCTAGCAGCATGCAGGAGACTAAGTCAGGTGTTCCATGTCACACAGCCTCTGAGTAGCAGAGTCAAGATTTGAACCTCTACTCCAGAACCCACACCCATAACTGCTGATCTGTATCAAGTTTTATATGACAAAGTACATATAATGCAAGAAACAGAGACTTGGAAAGCCCAAAATATAGAAATTGTAGCTCCAAAACACTGATAACAATATAGGGGCATCTTCTTCACTATTTCCCAGCCTATCTCCATACTCTACTTCATTTCATTTTTTAAGGTGCTCATCATGACCCACTAAGTTGATTTTGTGACCCATTAATGATTGCTGCCCTGAAAAACTCTAATCAGAATGCAAAATATAAAAGATCAGGTTGTATACATGTAATAGGGTAATTTTTTCCAAAACACGAATTTTGGGAAACTAGTGTTTTAACAATGTGGGTTGCTATGTTAATGTATTTCTTACTCTGGATCTCAATTAAAAAAAAAAGTAAATACTGTTAAAGTTCACCCTTGCCTGACTTCTATGTATATTTAATTTTTCAGAATCACAACGGAGAGAAACCGAATTCCACTCTGCAGTCCCCTCACAGATCCAGGATCTGGTCTGAGAGATCTCTTCCCAGATAACCAACACAATAATCAGGTCACTTTTAAATCCAGAAAGGCTCTTGTCTCCAGCACAAACCCAACAGTGTACTAATAACAATAAAACAAATATTCATAAAACAAGACTTAAACAGAATAAAAGAGGTTGTTCTGAAAGGAGCAGAGGTGGGGAGCTTGGTGGAAAGAAGACCTGGGACAGAGATTAGAGAGCTACAGAGGGATGTATGTTTAATAACCACACAATGTTACACGTCTGCTGTCAGACACTTTACAAATTATTTCATATCTCATTTTATCACCTCTCTGCCCCTGTCCCTTTATGCAGCTAATCCTCCCCATCCTTTTGGTCTTTACTTAGCAGGAACTTCCTCAGAGAAGCTTTCTCTAAGCTGCCTTTGTTCTTGGCTTTGGAAATTATTTTAATTTCCTCCTGTGCTAGACTGTAAGCTCTGTGAGAATAGGGACAATGTTGGCCTTGTTCAACCTCAAATCCTCTACTTGTAGATGAGTACCCTACCCTAAGCAGATACTCAGTAAATATGTGTAGAGGAATGAATGGATGAATGAACTCAAATTCAAAGACCAGCTAGGTTTCTTACTCAATATAGTTGCTTTCTCAAAAAGGAGGACACTATGTTAATAGAAATAATACGGAGAAGAAAATGCTTTAGGAGGAAAAACATTTTGAGTGACAATGCAGCAAAACACTGAACAGGATCAGTCTGTTATTAACTGGGTAGTTTTGTGCAAGTCCAATAACTTCTCCAAACCTCTAAGGGGGTCAGGCTCACTAAATATTATTTGTAGTGAACGCCTAATAGGGTGTTAGCCCTCTGGGGAACTCTGGGAAATCAGAGCAGGCCACCTGGAGCCTTATTTACATGAAGTCCCCTGAAAGAAACTGACAGGCACTGGGGGATAGCAATTAATCCTCTTAAACAAAGGATGTTGGACAAAGACTTCCCCCAACAGCAAGAGGGTGGGATGGGGGAGTGGGGAGGGAAATGGAAGACAAGTAACTAGTGTCATTGCGTTTAGGAGCCATGTTCATGATTGAGTACAGGGCCAGGTGCATGCTTTTGAGTACAAAGCTGAAAAAATTAAGCTGCCTTTATGGGTATGTTGGACTGGAGGGCAGGGGAAGAAGGTGCAGAGAAAGAAGAGAGTGTCAAAAAGATTTACAATTCCTCAAGGAAAAACACTTGTCTACTACAGCACAGCAGACAGAATGTTCCAGAAACAGGCCTCTAGTTCTTTGTGTCTGTTTTTCTCCTTGAAATTTGTTTTATCCCTTATCTCTTGGAAAAGACCAACTCTTTCTTCAAGTTCAAGTTCTATCATTAATTACCTCTACTAATAATAGCCAACCTTTATTGAGCACTTACTTAGATCAAAAGAACTGCTGAACATTCTATGTAAAATCTTTAATCTTTAATCTGCACAACATTTTTTTCTTAGAGATACAAAAAATAATGATGTATCTTATAATTGATACATAGTATATTGTATTATAATTGTTTATGCTTCTTTCTTCCCCACTAAGCTATGAATTTTTTAAAGACAGAGACTGGTTTACTCAATTTCGTGTCCTTAGCACCTGAAACAGTTCCTGATACATAAAAGACATTTGACAAATTTCTTGAATTCAATTGAAGAAGTAATGTCATCTGACAGTATGAGAGGTGGGTGCAATCTAGGAGGCAAAAGTCATCACTATTGTCACCAAAACTTTGGTTATCTCCAAGACCCTGTTGGCCTGGAAAAACAAAGTCACAACTTCTATGAGTTTTATTCCAGTTAAGGGATAAATCTGGCTCTGAAAATACATGGTAGTCCCCTTTGGAGATTAATTCAGCCTGTCTCTTCTCAACTTGATAAATTGTCACTTATTATTTATACTTTATGTAGGGTTCAGGTAATTTTTAATCAAGTAAAGCAGTTATATTAAGGCCAAATTAAAGCAATATTTTAAAATCTGATTTTGCAAACTCAGATCCAATTGCATTTAGACCTTAAACTGGAAATATTTGATTTCCAGTTTAAGGTCTAAATGCAATTGGATCTGAGTTTGATTTGGTTCGTATTGTGTTTTTAAATTTTTGAATTGACAATCAATAGATAACACATTTAGAAAGCAAGCATTTTGGCTTCTTCTGAAAAATCAGAAACTCTGATGATATTGGCCCTCCATTCGCCCAGGGCATTCATCATTGGAGGGAAGCTGCCTGGTTCAGGGGGGGATGTTCCCCATTTTCCCATAACCGCACGTGGTGACTCTGTAACCTACCCACTTGGCCCCTGAGTTTATGACAGATCTTGAAGTAAAGGCTTGATAATTTACTCGTAAATCTTTAGCTTAAGAATCTCTAGCTTAAAACCTGCAAAATGAACAGCTTTATCCAGAAATTCAGTAATGCTCTACATGAGTGATTTTCAATAGTCACATGTAGCCCTATAAATAGATTTTTCACAATTTTTGTAACTGTCTTCTAGAGAAGCAACTTTTTTTGTGCATTAGGTATTTTCCAATAATATATTCGTTTTGGGGTATTTAAACAAAAGAAAAAATACTTAAGAAAAAATGGAAGAGCAAAATAGAAGACTGTTGTATTGATTACATCACAGAACATACACTATTACCCAGCAGAGAGTCATGCAAGTTTCTTTCCCTTGGCCTCTCAGTTCTCATATAACACGTAGGAAAAGAGAGAGGTAACTCCTTGTTAATCATCACATTCATCTTTTGTTCTATACTACAGATGGTAGTCACAGCCACTTTCAAATAATACCTAAAAGTAAATGGGTATTTAATTAGTTTATTATTTTGGTGAGATTTTCTTGTCCAGTCATATTAATGCTATTGACATTAGTCAGGATAAGATTTGATTACAAGTGACAGAAAAACCCCAAGATGGCAGGCTTTAAGAAAATCGCAGTTTATTTCTTTTATGTGTAAAATGTCTGGATGCAGGGCCAGTTTGCCCATGGCGGTGTCAGGGACTCAGGCTCTTTCCTTCTTGTTGCTCAGTCACGCGTGACCTACAGTCCCAAAGTCACCTCACAGTCCAAGATGGTGGCCTAGCTCTAGCAATCCCCCAGAGTGCAAGAAGGAGAAAGGCCAGAATATTCTGCAGCTAGTACTCCTTAAATACCACTTTTTCCAAGAAGCTTTCCTCAGCTAGTTAAGAGACTGAACTGGTCGTTTCTCTTCTATATTCACTTAAAACCTACTTGTACTAGGCTTCGGTCATTTAAATACTTTCATGTGTACTTATATTATGTATATTCTCAACATCTCTATCATCATGATTGTTCTTAAATCTAGAACAATTATTCTTAACCGTGACTATACATTAGAATTCCCTGACAAACTTTGAAATAAAATGCAATTCTCCGGTGATGCTGCTGGTCATGGATCCATACAGTAAATCTTCACTTATTGATAAATAAACAAGAGTTAAGTTCCTACGGCATCTCATCAATGATTATAGTAAACCAACCTTGAACAAAACTACCTTGAATGAAAGGACATTATTCGAGGAACTGCTGTACTTGGAAAATTGCAAGGTGAAAAAAGAACTGATGGTTGTGGGGCCGGATGGGGGAGCAGGGTGCTAGGGAGGGGAGTAACAGCAGTTGTAGATTCTGTCAGTGGTTCACTTGTATACAGGCCCCTAAGGAGTACGTGTGCCCAGGGAAGCCCAGCTGAGGATTCTGGACAGATTGTCCTGAGGCCAAATTCTGTTGATTCAGAAACATGAGACTTCATACCTGTGAATGGACTACACAGGCCCATGGCAGAAATGACCTAGAATGGCAGCCCTGGGACACTGGAGATCTGAGGCTGTTCCCCATTTTTGGAGGCGTGGGGGGAGGGTGTGTTCAACCCCAAGGAAGGGAATCAGAACCAGGAAAATAAAGATAGATAGGTAATTGATGATAGGAAGATAGCTAGATAGCATTTTCTGCCTGTCTAGTGTGGAAGCTGAGATAGATTGTATTTAATTTAGAAAAATTAAAATGTCTAACTATTACATTTTTTTGTACACCTGAAACTAATAATAAATAGAAAAGAAAAATTAAAGAAATGTGATAGTTGCTGTGACTCAGGTATCATGGAAAAAAATTGTGAGTGGATGTGACAAAAGCTGATATATGTGCAGAAAAATACTGTATATTTGAATAACACTTTTATTGTCACGTATAAGTTCACATGCTCTACTTATCATCTGACTAGGAGTACAAAGTTACCCTTGAGAGTGAATATAAAGCAGAGGTAATGTCAGTATAAATTCAGCATGATACATACCTAAAGAGCCCCAAACATAGATGGTGAGACCGTCACTCCGAGAGATGCTTGTTTTCTGACTCTTAACAATTGAGAAATATGTCAAATATTTTCCTAGTTAGACATTTTCCTTGTTATCAGTATCTTCCTATTTATAGAAGCAAAATTAGTTTTTTCACTTTAAAATTTCATTTCTGTCATATCTATCCAATTAAGTGGGCACATACTACATTTTTACTTGTATATAAACATTTACAAAGCCTAGAAAATAGATGCCCATATTATACTAAGTTGCTTTGATTTTTTCTTTTATATATTACTTTTAGAGGCTCTTTTCTGTTTAAAATATTATATTATCCTTGTTACTTAAAGTTGACGAGTTTCTTAAGATGGGCTTGATGATGAATTCGCTAGTAACTAAAACCTTAAAAAACGTAGTTGTCTAATTCCTAGATTACCCTCTCTTTAAATAAAATTGGACCATTTATAGAAAGCACAGAGCCTGGTACACTGTCAGTACTCATTCCATGAATGAATACCCAAAGTTATACAAAAGAACTTTTCTAAAAAACAAGAACTGAAAAAAATAAGGCCTGATGGCCATTTAAGTACTACTTATTTATTTTTATATTTCACGTTTTTAGGGTTAACATACATAGATAGATTTCAGAAATAATAAATGTATAATTCAATGAGTTTTAACCAATACATACAGCCATATGCCCACCACGCAATTACGATGTGTATCATAGAATATTCCCATCACTCACCCAGAATGTTCCCTTGTATGACTTTGTGGTCAGTCCCCTTCCACACCCTGGCCCCTGGTATCAGTGATTCTTTTGCCTTTATAGGAATAGATTCATATAAATAGAATAATACAGCCTTTTGTGTCCGGCAGCTTTTACTTCGTACAATGTCTCTGACATGTATTCATATTGTTGTATTAGTTCAAACGTTTTTATTGCTGAGTAGTATATAATATTATGGATATATCACAATTTATTTTTCCATTCACCTGTTGACAGATATTTGCGTTGTTTCCATTATATATTAAACAGCTATAAACTTTAGAGTACAACTCTTATATTTTCATTTTTCTTGGATAAATACCTTGTAATGGGACTGGATTTCATGAGTAGTATGTTCTTAACTTTATAAGAAACTGCCAAATTGTTATGCAACGTGGCTGTACATTTGCATTTTAATCCGTAATGTATGAGTTCTAGTGCCTTCACATTCTCATCAACGTTTGGAATTGTCAATCTTTTGGCCCTTCTATTGTTTATTTTCTAAAGTTCTATCTAAGACAGCTTGGACTCACTCACCCAAGGTCACAAAGATTTCCCTTTTGATTTCTCCTACAAGTTTTATAGTTTTAGCCTTTGTATTTAGGACTAAGATCCATTTTGAGTTAAATTTTTTTATAGTGTAAGAGTTGGTTTTTTGTTTTTTGTTTTTTGTTTTTTTCCATACAGACAGCCAATTGTTCCAGCACCATTTGTGAAAAGACTATCTTCCCCCAGTGATTACCATGGTACCTTTGACATCATCCTTTTTCACAAAATGCCATTCGATCTTCTAACCAATCTTAACTCATTCAAGACTACCCTTCTCACTATGGTCAGGTTTAGTAAAAATAAATAAATAAATAGAATTTAAAAAAAAGAATAAAAGAACGTAAAATGCTGTGACGGTTTCTGTGACACATTGCTCAGATCCCTCTTCAGGACAGAGACACTCGTTCCAGCTGCTGAATGTGTTGGTTGGTGATGACTCACAGCTGTGTCCCTCTCCAGGAGTTGCTCTCACATGCAGCAATCAGCCTGCCCAAGGCTACCCATCCTCTCTGGGGACTGCTCACATCCAGTGACCTCTCAATGTGGGTAAGAAGGCCTGGTCACCTGGTCTCAAGGTGGCACAACTCTGAAGGGCTGTTTCAGCTACAGAGGTCCTCCTGGGATCAGCGGCAGTCTCTGATGCACCTGCATCACAGCCAAGTTCCCTCCACTCCCTTACAAGTACTGTTCCCAAAATTATTCCCCCTATGAATTGCTGCACACTAATCTGAAGGTTTCAGGGACTATTTCTTGGGGAGTCTGAGCTCTGATCATCTTAAAGCTGATTATGTCATTCCTCTGCTTAAAATCCTTTACCTACAGACTACAGTATTAACTCCTTAATTTGGCATACAAAGGCTTTCATAATCTAGCTCCACTCCATCTTCCTCTCCTCAGCTTCCTCTGCCATCACTGACTGTCCTTCTGACAACTTCAGACATCTATATCTGAAAATTCCCCATACCCACTTCTTTACATATGGTCCTCTCTCTCTAAAGGATAAATTTCTCACCTTCTGCTTATCCTTCTATTTTGCCTGGGATCAGATGTCACCTCCTTTGGGAAGTCTTCTAATTTCCCCCCACAGTACCATGCAACCCTTTCTATAAGAATTTTCCATCTAATGTTGAAACTGATTTGTTTACCTATCTGACCCTCCTACTAAATTGTGAGATCTTCTACACAGAGACTGAATCCTGGGCACTGTGCCAACTTCAGTAGATTATAGATTTTCAATACATTTTTAGTGATTGAATGAATAATAAACACCAAGATAACCTGGGCACTATAAAATGTATTAAACATTTGCTATACTTGGTTTCTGCTATCTTATATCTAGACTATCATGCATCTTCTTTAAAAGAGACTATTATTTTTTAATCTTTTTTGAATTTTTGACTACCATATTAACAAGCAACAAATCCAGGCAAACACTTCAAGATGAAATGAAATCTAAACTTCAAGTTTTTAAAATTCTGTTTATAAAAAAAGAAGATTGGGAAGGACTTGGGGGTGGAAACATCAATGATTTCAGAAAAAAACAAAAGAGGGAGGGCGGGAGAGAAGGGGGAGAGAGAGAGAGAGAGAGAGAGAGAGAGAGAGAGAGAGAGAGAGAGACCTGATTAAATTGTATTGTCTGGTGAGAGACTGGAAATTTTTTTCCCATTCCCAAGAGGCTTATTTTTTATCTTTCCTTTTCACACTGTAAAGTGTCAAATTAAATTGCAAAGTTAATTCTCATCACTAAGGAAGGGATTCTAAATGTATTAATTAAGGATTACTGGGCATTTTAATTTTATTCATGGGAATGGAAACTTTTTAATGATTAAACAATCATTTGTTCTCTTTAACATATTTATGTTCTTATAGAATAATACAAGTTAACATTAATACTTTAGACTCCAGGTTCTAGAGACTTGGATGACTACTTTAAAATAAGAGCTGTGCTTATTGATAAATTTGATTTTATGAATTATGATACTGGAGTTCCGTTGAGAAATTATGTTCCCTTCTTCGAAGATAAAGTCCTTAACAGGATGAGATCTTATCTTGCAGGAAACCATGAATTCACTGTGGAGAAGAATGATTTGGATTTCACTCTGGGAGAACATGAAGTACCTTTGAATACTTTACTGTCTCTTTCAGTGATTTATCTCATGCATGAAAATAATCTTTGCATTTTCAAAACAGATAAATCTATCTTTATAGAAATTGAACAGTTGTTCTGCAAGAAAATCTAAGAGAAAGAAAAACAAAATGGTTTCTTTTTGGCAAGGTAACAATGTAATAACAAGGTAAAAATGAAAAAAGATTGTATCTTTGACTGAAAATCCAGGTATTTAATGATTACGTCAAATTCTTATTTAAAACAGTGAGGCATCGTTGGAAAAATTGGAATTGCTGTCTTCTTTACAAATAAATGTTGAGGAGATTGTAAATTCTAAATTATGAAAATGTGATCTGAAAATAAAATAATAACCAACTTAAAATTAAAGAGTATGTTTCTTTTTCCAAATTTGCTTTGCCTTTTCACATTTAGTTTGGACTCCTCTGCTACTTTCTCTCAGTAAATAAGCTATTTTAATTCACAGATAATATTAAAAATATAACTGCACCAAAAGGAAACAACACTGAAAGTTACCATGCTTCAAGCAAAACTAAATTATAGTGCTTCAAATGGCACCAACAATCAGAGATTTTTATTTTTTAATTAAATCATAGGTTTTTGTTAACAAAATAAAAACTTTAGCTTTTTATATATGAACAGAGAAAATATGTGCGTAGACGTACATTGTCCCCTTGTCACCTTGACGGACAGAGATTATTATTAACAATAGTGTAATACAGGCGTACAGAGACTCTGGAATTCTGTCTCTGTTAAGATTTAGATCCCGCCAGTGGGTAGCAGCTGTTTTAAATTTAAGAAGACAGGAGTGAGTTAGCGACATTTTGTAAGAAATAAATGAGCCCTCAGCACACACCAATTGCTGGTAAATTCAGAAAATGATAAACATTTTTCCTGGAGCAAGAAAGGAAGATGGGAAACACACCTGCAAAGACTTATTTTCAAAGCAGAAAAGATGTTGCTGTGGAATGGAGACATTTGCTGAAGCTTCTCCATTATTCTATTTTCACCTTTTTTCCCAGTCTTTTTTCATTCAGGACAGTCTCCTGACATCAGTTGTTCTCACAAAATGTTAGAGATCCTAATTTAAATAAAACAAAACCCCAAACTTCCCAATTCAAAAGTGTCAACTTCAATTTGAAAACGTAAATAATTCTCCATTAACATTTTGCTCAACATAATTTTCTTCCTTTGGCCTATGATTCTTTTTCCTGTGAAAATTGCATCAACATTTTTTACATGATGAAACAACAAAAATCAATCAAACAAATAAAACCCATCAAAAGTTATACAGAAAACTGAACACTCCTTAAGCCCTACACTAAAGGGGCTGCTAGCGCAATATGAAAAACAGATAGTATGTTTTATGCTTTATCCTACAGTGAGCATTCTAGAGAGTTGGTGAAAACTTTGAACAAGCCTCTTTTTTAAATCAATTGTATGAAATTTTAAACTACCAACTTTTTGTATTTTTAAATATCACATAATCGATGTCACTGAAAAAAATTGTATTTCTTAATAAATCTAATTAAAACACAAATTCCCCCAAGTTGCCATTTTAATTTTCTGAAATAGATCCTTGTGTCTGTCACTTAAACTGTATGTATAATACTGCTTATTTCCTTGTCTTAAATCATAATTCAAGAACACCTATGAAAAGAAGGATCTATATTCAGAGATAAAGTAAAAACTGAGATTAAAATATAGAATAGTAATGTAGACTATATTTAATATAATCAAACTATACTCTACGTCATAATGTACTACTAAAATTAGATGAATATCATCAAAATAGCTCCCTATATTTACGGTTTCCAAAACTTTGTGTAGGTTTTTGCCGTATTCAGGAATATGATACACACACACACACACACACACATACACATACCCCATTCCCCCCCCCCACACACACACACACGCATATACACAGAAAACACATAAGCTGAGGTAAATAAACTCAACTAAATTGATAAAATGCTTTTTAGGTCACTTTAAAGCTACATAATAAATTAAAATACTGTATTTTCTGAAATAAATCCAGCCCAAGCTTTATGAAACTGTTTCAGTATAAAGGATATATATATATATATATATATATATATATCTCGCTTGTATTATATCTATCTATCTATCTATCTATATAGATATATATACGATCGATCGATTGATCGATCGATCGATAGATATCAATTATTCCTTATAATGAAAATTAGAGTTATAAACTTTAGGTAGTAGGGGAGGCAAAAAAATAATAAATAGTAGTAAAATAATTCTTATTACCATGGTTTATAGTACTCCTTCCAAACATGACATGAGGATGTGAGAAAAAAAATCCTTTATGATTATAATCATAAAAACCAATCATTACCTCCCAAACCACATAAAATTAGAAACTAGAATTAAAACAACAAATAGGGAAAAAAACATAGGATGCCACTTCAGTTCTGTTCTTTCATTTTGATAGTTTTTTTTTCTTCCTATTGCTCCTGGGGCTGAAAAAACTTTGTCCTACATTATTACCATTTCTGTATAAAATTTGGGTCTGCATATGGTCTCTTGCTTGTATTACAAGATCCTTGTTAGTGGAGAATACATTTTTACTTATCTGTCTGCCCATATTTTGCTGTGCACACAGAAGGTCCTTAAAATGCAATTTAAAAAAACAAACAAAAAATAACGATAACGTGTTTTGTCCATAAATTTAGTCACAAAGACATAGTAACAGTTGCTTTGAAGGGAAGAATTTAAACAAAATTAAATAATAGGAAACAGTTGTCAAATCCTTTAGCTAGTGTCTTGAAGTGGCAGCATGATAACCTTTGATGTCTAGTTTAAGTCTTGAATCTGCAGGAGCAAAACCTCAGAAGCCCTTAAGCCCCAAACCATGAAAATCCAATTTTGAATTAAATAAAAAGCATTTTGTTGGAAATGGTTTCATACATTAAGAATCCTTGATGTCTATCTTCTACTAATTTGTCTTTAATCTTCTGGAAAAGGAAATAATTTTGATATAATCTATATCATAAAACATAACACAGTAACTTAAAAGTATGCAACAGTAATTATTGCTATTAACTAAATATTGGAGAATTTTAAAGCTATAAAGAGAGTTTAAGTAGACAGGATCAGAAACAATTTAAAAGATGTCAGCATTCTGAAAAGAACAAATATGCCCAGAAAATCTTGTTAAATTAATATTAAATGTATGTTTTGTTATATATTTTAATTTCTTACAAATACATTTAAATATGTGCAATTATGATTTATATTACAGAATAAATGCTAATTTTTCAAAAAATAGACTTACATACATCTATTAAGTGTATGTATTTATTCAACATATAGCAATCATTGCTCTTGCAAGATACTATGATATTGACATATAGGAGAAAAATATGATAAGGCATTGATTTTCAAGGAACTTTCAGTTCAATAGAGGTGATAAGATAGAAGGAAACAAGTAATAATAATATACAATATAAAACTAAGTATTACTAAATTTCAGTTATGTTTTAAATAAACACTTAGCAATTTAAACTTGGCAATGTAATTATGAGCCATGACCAAGTAGGTTTATTAAGTGAATTAGTACATACAAAGTTCTTAGAATATATGTAGTAAGTGCTACAAATCTGTTAACTATTAGCTACTTATTCCAGAAATATAAGGATGATTCGACATTATGAAAAATATTTAGTTTATACATTAATAATTTAAAAAGAAAACAATGTTTGTGTAAATATATACAAAAACACACTTGATAAGCTTCAGCAGCAACACCAAAAACCAAAAACCCACAACCATAATGCTGAAAGGCAAATGCCTAAAGCCATCATTATTGAAATTAGAAAATAAATAGGAATACTGTATCTGCTTGATCAATCAGTGGTCATTAGGCAGAAGCCACACCAGTTATTTTAGCAGAGAGAATTTAATATAAAAAAAATATCAACTAGGTACCAAATTATTTACAAAGTAGTTTTAAAAAGGAGAGAGGTCTTGGGGTCCCAGAGGTAGGAATTGTAGAAAGCAGCTACCACTCTATGATTGAGTGGGATCAAGAAGAGAAGTTGGATTTATTAAAACTTAAGAGCCTGGAGAAGGGCCCTTGTGGAAATGAAACTCACTTCTGATATCTGAGTGGGGGGTTGGGGGTGGGTACAATGAGGTAGTTTCTACACATGCTGGAAAACTATTCCTGGGATTCTCCTGCTGCTATAGGAAGGAACTGCTGCTGCCAAGATGAGGAAGCATTGGTGGGATGATGCTCATAAGAACAGAACAAGAGCAAACAAGAAGCCCCAAGAAAACAAACAGGAAGGAACAAGTCCCTTCCTCCTTCTCCAGCCTATGACCTCTCTGCCTGTGAACTCTCCATCAGCTGTGTTTAACAGGGAGCCAACTTGCAAAGTAAAAACAGAGTTTGCAAAGTTCCAGCCCCAGCATCATAGGCATAGTATCCAAGGGTAGGTTTGGCATGAAGAGATAATAGCTTAATAAATGACACATTTGCTATCATAATTGTTATTCAAAATTGTTTTGGAGATTTAGGCTAATGCCAAAGATAAGAAAACAAAATATTCAGTATAAATACTAGGAAGGGAAAGAGCAATTCATTTATTTGCAAAAGATGTTATTATATCTGTAAAACCTAAGAAACCATGTTAAATTATTTTAAAAATAAGAGAGTCGGGTAAGATGACAGGATATAAAACAAATATACAAATGTAAATGAATTTTTCTCTGTACTTATTGCATCAATTAACTTGGTTGCGTAACAGAACAACCCTAATATTGCAATTGCATATAATAGCAAACATTTATTTCTCACTAATAGTCAATGAGGGCTGAGGGCTGTTTTGGGGGACACTCTTCCATGAGTTTCTCCTGTTTCTACCTATCTTGCTGGGTATGCCAAGCCTTTGAGACCCTGATTATTTTTTTTACCCTGTTTCTCACGATTGTGTTTGCAGTGTGCAACCTTGAGAGAGGAGTTAATTTCCGCCTCTGAAACAAAGAGCAGCCTTGCTCACTGCTTGTTATGAAATGATGGGATTTCAAGTTCAGTGTTCCTCTCCTGTAATGTCACCTATGTGTTCAGACATCCATCTGGGCCCCTTCACATCACCAATGTGCGAATGGAGACTCAGGTAACCCAACACAAACATGCTGACCCTCTGGCTGCTATCTTTTGTCTCTGATCCAGGAGTTAAGTGTCTTCTGTCAGCATCCATGAAACTGGCAAGTTAATATCTTAGCTTGAAAGTAAGGTAAAATATGAGATCTTCACAGGTCTCAATCAGAGCTTTCTACAATTGCTACCTCTGTGACTGCAAGATCGCTCTCTTTTTTTTTTTTTAAATCAAAGTGTATTGGGGTGACAATTGTTAGTAAAGTTGCATAGGTTTCAGGTGTACAATTCTGTAATACATCATTTATATATCACATTGTGTGCTCACCACCCAGAATCAGTTCTCCTTCCATCACCATATATTTGATCCTTTCTCTCTCCTTTTAAAACCTTTGTGATTAATTTGACACCTAGTTAATATTTCTTTGATTGCTACACTGCTCCAAACTATGGGTTGGCTACAGGTCTGCTTCACAAGCATCCTCGTTCCAGGATCTCGGCTAATGGGGCAGCCCCTACCTGGAAACTTTAATGCCACATAACAGAAGCTCAAGGTCAAGTATAATCACACAATTGAATCTAAGGCTTCTGGGGGGATATGTTTATGTTATGTTTACTCACATTATTTGGCCAAAGCAAGTCACCTGGCCAACCCAAATGAGGATAGAAAGTATGCTTTATCTTTAAGAAGGTATTGCAAATTATATCCAATGAACATGAAATGTATTCTTTTCTTATTATAGGGGGAGTAGATAATGACCAATAATACAGTCTACTAGTGGTAACCAGTTAAATAAAGTTGGAAAATAAAACTCTCCTTTTCACAATAGCAAAAAATAAATAAATAAATACTATAAAAAGAATAAATTTAACAAAAAAATTACACTATATACATGAAAACTTTTTTTTCTTGAAAGACATAAAATAAAACTCAAAAAATGAAAACTTATACCATGTTACTAGATGGAAATATAGGACGATTTTTAAATTCCTTTTTAATACATTTTAATGCAAATTGAATCATACTCTTAGTTTTTGGTGTTCTTTAAAATAAAAATGAATCATGGGCCAGCAGGAACATTCATGAGAAAGTGTTAAGTGATAAAGCAAGTTATAGAAAATGTGCAATATAATACTATTTTTATAAAATAAAAACACTACATATTTATGTGTTAATGTAAATGTGAATATGTTTACGGGAGCATAAAGAATAGGTTGGCGAGGTAACTTGACTTACCTCAGAGGGATGAGTTTATAAGAGACTAGGGGAATAATTCTTTTTTCTTTTTATATCTCTGCATTGTTAGACGATGGAGTTTAGTCCAACAGTAAATAAGAAATCAGAGAATCATGAAAATATTTTAAATCTTGTGTACGTTTCCATGAAAGATGGCATGTTTTAGGCTACTGACAGAGGTATATGCATAGCAAAATATTTTGCTTATTGGGCTCAGGTATGAGGAGAAGCTAAGCAGTTATCTTCTGCCATCAGCATCACTTTATTCTTCAAAACCAGGTTGGCACTCTTGAAAACATTCCTCATTAATTTTTTTTCTATAAGTCAACTGAAGATGGCAGCCAAAACACAAATCTGATAAGTCTCACTTACTTATCAAGGTTCGATCCAGGTTTATTGCAAACCACAAGGCTTCCCCTTTTTTATGCCTAAAAACTCTGATCAAGGAACCACATAGCTCCTATTTCAGCTTTAATGACATTTAAATCAGATTCACACAAACCTTATTTTTGTATGGGTAGAACTTATTATTAGAGCTCAATTCTCTGCAGTCTGTAATGTTAAATATCAGAATACAATAAGAAGAAACTGTAGTGGCTGTGAAGATTTTATGTAAAGTAGTCTTTTTAATCACTGGAGGACCAAACTACAACACTGGAGAAAATCTCAGGAACCTACGCATTCTAGAGTGCTGTCAAAAGTTTACTGAGAAGATATTTTAAAGCTGTTCCGGAAGTTTTCTTTCTTGCATTCTATAGTTAAGCATTTGAATGCCTTACCTGCTGATACCACACTTTAGTTTTACAAGAGATCAGATCACGGCTTTTTCTTCCTATGAGTTGTATGCATCTTCTGGCTGCCTCCAAGAGCTTTGTGCCACACCATGTGTGCATGTGTGACTTGTGGAAGAAAGAAGCTGTTTCTCAAGGCTTTGGGTCTACAACCAAACCTAATAATATCTTTGAAGCCCTGTCAAAATTCTTCAGGACAAATGATCTTTAAAAAATTGGTAGGAATGTACATTCATGCTGCTCCAGTAACACGGGATTCACAGCGAGGAATTTGGCAGGGGAAAAAAAATCAGTTATTCAGTGCTAAGCACCTAAAACTTTGCCCAGCAATTTATGAGAATTAGAATTATTCATATCATTATGAAAGTAGCCAACCCCATGAAAAGTGCTAGAGTATATACCTTATTTTGTGAATATTTGAATGTTCATGACAAAGTTCTTATGTTCTATCCTGAAGTTATTAGTTATCAAAAGGAAGTCTCTTTGGCTGAAGAATGAAGGGGTCTTATTTTTAGAACATCAAGGAAACTACCAATTACTTCAGACTTTCAACACTAATAATTTTCATTGGTGCTGGACAAATTTGGCAGATATATTTAGAATTCTGTATATGAAATCCTGAAATATTAAGAGATAAACACAAATATTAATATGTGTTAAATATACTCCAGGAAGTTATAACCAAAATCCAGCTACAGAGAGAACAAACCACAGCTTAAAAATGGTCTCTTTTCTTTCTGACTTAATTCTTAAAAGCGATTTCAGGGATAAAATGTAAAATATCATCTAGTCTGCTTTCAAGATAAATTCAGGTAATATTTTCCTGATATTGTGGCAGAATATTCAATTTGGAAGTTTGTGAGGAAAGTTTTACTCCCTAACAGTGTATATTTGCCAAACAATCCCCAAGAGAAGATTTGGGAACAAATTTGATTTCGTTGTAACTTCCAGAAAATAATTTGGAAAAATTTTGGTTAAAGTAGGTTCTTATTTTACCCAAAATAAGTGAGCAGGCTTTGTATGCCCTTATCCAATTTTTGTTAACTATATTTGTGAAACTTTTTAATTTAATTTTACATTTCTGGCTCTGAAAACAAAGCAGCATGATAGGCTTGATGTTAAACATGGCCTTTTATTGTGTTCTTGCTTCTACCGCCCTTCCAAACTCTTGCTTCCAAAGGAAGCTCAATAGCCGGCTCAATACGCACATAAAGTCACATAACTAAGATAAAAAATGTAGGTCTCAACTTAAAACTTAAATCTTTTTTCTAAAATACAATTGCTTTTATTAATTTTAATTGTTATATTTAATTCATTCTACAATTTAAAATGGAATCAAAGGAAACCATGGTTTTGAATGAAAGAAGTAAGTTAAAATGATTCTTGCCTCCTTTTTTGCTACTTCTGGGAATATACTCTTATCTGTAGCAATATAGAGCTGATTGCAATTTCCTGTATATGTTGTGTATTTTATGTTTCTGTGCCTTGTCAGATTATGCTTTCCTTCCCTAAAATTCACTTTTCCTCAACTTGTTCACTAAGCTAATTCTTCCTTGACCTTCAAATACCAGATCAAGTAAGTCACTAATGCTAAAGAGCCTGGTTCAGATAGAGTGGCTTTTCTTCTATCCTCCACAACACACTACTCAATCTTTCATCCTAGTATTTTCCCCAAACTGTGCACTCTGGGGCTATTTTTATTTATTTTATTTTATATTTTATTATTTTATTATTTTATTTTATTTCATTTTTTTATTTTATTTTATTTTATTTTATTTATTTTATTTTATTTTATTTTATTTTATATTTTATTTTATTTTATATTTTATTTTATTTTATTATTTTATTTTATTTTATTTTATTATTTTATTTTTTTATTTTATTATTTTATTTTATTTTATTTTATTTTATTTTATTTTACTTTACTTTACTTTATTTTACTTTACTTTACTTTACTTTACTTTACTTTACTTTACTTTACTTTACTTTACTTTACTTTACTTTACTTTACTTTACTTTACTTTACTTTACTTTACTTTACTTTACTTTACTTTACTTTACTTTATTTTATTTTATTTTATTTTATTTTATTTTATTGCAGTCCCTCTTAGAGTATCAGTTGCATACTGGTCTCTCAATATATAATGGTTACCTACTATTTGTAGATAAATACATGCAGGTGTACAAGTCACAGAGAACAAGTAGAGAGGAGTCAATGATTAACTAGATAGTAGTGATGGTGGGCAGTCAGGAAAAGCTATGCAGAAGAGGTGACACCAAACAGGATTCTAAAACTGAACGGGCCATGCCACATAGAGGACGAAGTTGAAGAAAGCAGGAAGGGAGAGAATCTCAGATAGGCAAAAAGTATGTAACGGGAGGGAGGGAGGGAGGGAGGAAGGAAGAAAGGAAGGAAGGAAGGAAGGAAGGAAGGAAGGAAGGAAGGAAGGAAGGAAGGAAGGAAGGAAGGAAGGAAGGGAAAGTAGTAACAAGGAGGCAAAGAAGTATGAGGAGATTTAAGGCAATGGGGAATGGTGGAAACTGTAGTAAACCAGATGGTACATGACTCATTTAAAGAGGGGAGCCATTACAAGGCTTTTATACATGCTTTTCATATAGGAATTTGGAGCCTAATGTTATCATATCTTCCTTTTTAAGAGAAGCTCGCAATTGGATATGAAACCTCCCAGTTTTCAGATAATGATAAGAAACTTAAAGTCCTAATGCAGGCTAGAAACACGTGTCCTTGGGCTGAATTTATCTAATGACTCCTGTTTTATGACCATAGCAAGAAACATGTAAACTGTGGAAAACAAGCTGTCATGACACACCAGGTCAGTGGTCAGGTATGGGAATGATCTAGAAACAACCATTTTTATCTCTGTGGCATTTTCCAGTGAACAGCAGTTTCTGATGAGAGTGTGTTCTCATCGCTAATATTCTGCATCAGTGTGAGAGCACTGATGAATTTGTGGGGAACTCTGAGGAATTTCATACCCCTGAGTGAAATGGAAAGATCTGGAAAAATCACTCTAGATAGTTTAATTTCACATTATAAATAAGTTACCAGAGAGAATGTAAAGAGGGAACAATAAAAGACCCAAAGTCTGAACTTTGGGGGAACACCTACTTTCAAAGCACTAGAAGAGAAAAAAAGGCAGAACATAAAACCAGTAAGGAGAATTTGCCATGGAAACTGAGGGAACAAAGCCATTTATTAAAATTATGTTATTTAGTACATTTGTTTTTATTAATAAAGTGACATAAAAAGTAATTTTAATAACTATTAAATTATTTCCTCAGCATTCTTTTGCATGTAGGTTCAAGAGTTAATATTCCCTGACAAATAATACACTATGAGCAAAGAGAGCTGAGGCTAGTTTTACATCTGCTTTACTTTAACCTTTCTACACAGGAAAAACAGTCTTGATGACTTTGCCCAGTTTTTAAACTTGGAATTGTCTTACCTGGAACTGAAAAGTGCTCACACACGATGAGATGAATCTCGTGGTGTTGAAACTTTGGAAACCTGGCATGGAATTTTCTTCTCAGATTTGAAATTCACCTAAGAAAGATCTACACTTAGTACACAAATATGTGGAAGTGTTCAACCTCATTACCAATCCAAGATATACAAATCAAAGCAGCAATAAGAGAACCTGAATAGTTTGGAATAATGCTGGTTTCTAATGCTGGCTGCTTTGATGTTAGTTATACTGTGAAACAGTGCTGGAGGTTCTAAATTGGGACAAACTCTATAGGAAAGTAATTTGGCAATGCATTTCAAGAACCACAAAATATCCTGGCTCTATAGTTTTTGGAATTGGATTTGAAATCTATAAAATAAGGGGGGGGGGGAACTACATGTATAAGTGTTTTTGTGTCACCTTTATTTACAAGATATTTAGTGTACCTAGAATGGCTATTAATTAGTTCAGTAGCTTATTGAGGTTGCTGTCCCTAGAAGCAGAGCCTGAGATGGGTGTTGTTGTGCAGTGATTTAGTGAGAGTACTTGCAGGTAAAACCTACAAGAGAGCGAGGGACCCAGGATGGGACTGAGGAAGAAACAAGTTGAATATGTGGGTTCAACTAAAGTCCAGCCTCAGCCTGAGTCCACAGGGAACTCTGCAGTGTGAACAGCTCCATAGATTGTCCCTTGAACAAGTGTCTGGCATTTTGTACAGTGTCAGTCATTGGCTGACGGGTAAAATCATCCTTGCATTTCCAGACGAGGCAGCTTCTCTCACTCTGGAGAAGGGTTCAGCTCACAGCACCTGATGGATGGAGGCACTGCTCTGGTAAAGGGGGTCTGGACACTGGTAAGCACCCCTCTCCTCTCCAGGTTGGAGACTATGATTGATAGGTCAAATCCTGCTCAATTATAAAGTTTCGTACTCATATAAGGCAGAACTCCTGGACGCCAGTCAGGTTTTATCAGCCTAACCTTATTTATTTTGCTTCTAGGAACAGAATGCCCTCTTCTCTGCAAATGACTTCTTCCAGTGGGAACTGCTAAATTGTTTCTGCAATATTCCCCATCCCCTTCTCTCCACCCCATCATCTACTACCATTCTGCCCAGAAGTGGCTAGCTAAAGAAATTGACAAGAAAAAGTGTGTGTGCGTGTGTGTGTGTGTGTGTGTGTGTGTGTCGGGGGGTGACACTGGTACATGGAAGGCAGAAGTGTGGCTTTTAGTGGTTCGAAAACTGGACCATATTGTATTTTGCCATGTATAATATGCACTTTTCTGCCCAAATTTGTGAAGGAAAAATAAGGATGTACATTATACAAGGGTAGTTCTAATTCTGTATCTATACAAATGTTTCTAATTCTTTTATTTATGCTTATGAGTTAAAAGTGTAACTCTAGAAATCAATAATGATATCCGTATGCAAAATAGTATCCTGGAATATGATAATCTGTTTTGTTGAACTTACGACGAACTTGCAACGAGGAAGAATTCTTGGCCTTCTATGATGCATACATATCAAAAATTTGTTACCAGTACATAAAATTTCTTCTACCTTGTCTCAATTCTTGTTTTGTACTTATTTGTTACGTAAAATTTATTGTAAATGCTAAGATGCATAAAATGCTTTATAATACAAAAAACAATACCTAAATGTAAACAAATAAAAATTTGAATTAAAAAATTAAAATGAAAGATTTTTCCCCTGAAAGTTTGGGCCAAAAACATGGGTGCGCATTATACATGGCAAAATACGGTATGTCTGTTTTTCTTGTTAGTGCCAATCTGTTGTATCACAGTAATAGAATGGGTGAGTCAGAAGCTTGTCCAGTCTCCTTTGGGAGCATCTGCCCTGTTTTGGTTTAAGCTATGGAGTGTGTGACTTTTACTCCAAAAAGGTACTCCTTTATGCACCCCATTGAATGATACAGGTAGTGGAGAATCTGGCTGGTCTTTTGCATATGGTCTTCTCAGCTTTAGTTTCCACTTCTTATCTTTTTGTTTATCTTCCAGGGAATTTTAAAGAGAAATTGGGAAGAATCTCAAAGCTGTCAGGAATGGTCAGTCTTCTGCCAAGTTAATTCAGAAGAGTTTTTAAATGGGGGAAAAAGCTATTTGCACATTTGAGAATTTATTTTGAGAACTTTTAAAGTGATGTCTTTTTACTAAAGACTTTCTGTTTAAACCAAATATTCTTATTTCTATATACACTTTAGAAATTAATGATAAATATGCAAATTCAAAAGTAATAAGTGAAAAGCACTGAGGCTTTTCCACCTGAAGCCTTAAAAACACTCAAAAGACCAGGAACTCAAATGGAACCTGAGATGATGGAGAAGCATAAAAACTCAGGAAGGACTGAAGTGATCAAGTGCTTATGTTTTTAATTCAAATCCCCATTCTACCACTGAACATCTGTGACTTTGGAAAGGTACTTTCTCTTTCCAAGCCTCAGTTTCTTCAACTATATAATGGAAATGATACTTCTTTACTCCCTGGGGCAGCTTAGTGGTGGTGAAGGCCAGGGGTGTTTATCCTGAAGGCTCTAGAGTCAGAATGCCTGGATATTAATGTTGGTTTCACCACACACTAGCTGTATGACCTTTGGCACATTAGCCCCTCCATGCCTCAGTTTCCTTTTCTGAAAAACGAGCATAATAAGAGTACAAGGTATGATCACAAAATACGGTGTTCAAATAAAAAAAAAATTATTATAGTAAAAGACACATTGCCATTAATCCCCCTCAAAATACTCCCCCTAGCTTCGAACACACTTATCTCATCATTCTTGCCACTTTCTGAAGTAGTTCTAGAAGTCCTCTTTCGTGAGTATTTTTAGTTGCGCTGTCATGGCTGCCTCAATGTCCTGAATCACTTTGACTTTGGGGAAGAGCCAGAAATCACATGGTGCCATATCCAGTGAATAAGGTGGAAGAGGACATACCATAATATTTTTATTTGACAGAAATTGCCATATAAAGGTTGGACAATTAAGTTGGCGAATTCATCCTAGAAAAAGTGCTCCATACCGCATTGCTGAATATCACTATGGTCACCTTCAAAGTACTCCCGTTGGGAAGCTATTCACCTACACGAGCACCTAGTCCACCCTTCAAAGCAATTTTGGAACTCTTTTTCTGGAATGGTCATTAGAGCTGTCGTATTACTCTTGATGTCCTGAATGTCATCAAAATGTATTTCATTCAATATTTCCTTTATCTTCAGGTAAAGAAAGAAGTCACTGGGGGCCAGATCAGGTGAGTAGCGAGGGTATCCCAATTCAGTTATTTGTTAACTGGATAAAAACTCCCTCACAGACAGTGCCGTGTGAGCTGGTGCCTTGTCGTAATACAAGAGCCATGAATTGTTGGCGAAAAGTTCAGGTCATCCAACTTTTTCATGCAGCCTTTCCAGCACATCCAAACAGTACACTTGGTTAACTGTTTGTCCAGTTGGTACAAATTCATAATGAATAATCCCTCTGATATCAAAAAAAGGTTAGCAACATTGTTGCAACAAGTTCCAGAACTTAATTGTCCAACATTGTGTACCAGAAGCGATGTGTGACATGGAGCATTGTCATGATGGAGGATGATTTACCACACACTTTCAAACACACCTTCTTTTAACCATAGCTCACACTCGACTGACTGCACCGAACAAGTTGAAACTTGTCACACACTGTTACCATGTTTCCCCGAAAATAAGACCTAGCCGGACAATCAGTTTTAATGCATCTTTTGGAACAAAAGTTAATATAAGACCCAGTCTTATTTTACTATAATATAAGACCCAGTTATAATATAACATAACATAATATAATATAATATAATATAATATAATATAATATAATATAATATAATATAATACTGGGTCTTATATTAATTTTTGTTCCAAAAGATGCATTAGAGCTGATTGTCCGGCTAGGTCTTATTTTTGGGGAAACATTGTACTAAGTTTCCACGCGCCGCTTCCCACATTGAAAATCCCTGCCTTTCAGCTGGATGACACTCGGCAGCAGCATTCACTGTATTGTTTGATCACAACGAAAGGCTCCATGTCACACATCGCTTCTGGTACAGCAATTTCTGTCAAATAAAAACATTACAATGTGTCCTCATCCACCTTATTCACCAGATCTGGCACCGTGCAACTTCTGGTTCTTCCCCAAAGTCAAAATGACCATGAAAGGTAAATGTTTTGAATTGATTCAGGACATCGAGGCAGCCATTACAGCGTAACTAAAGAGACTCATGAAAGAGGACTTCCAGAACTGCTTCAGAAAGTGGTGAGAACGATGGGATAAGTGTGTTCAAAGTGAGGGAGAGTATTTTGAGGGGGATTAATGGCAATGTGTCTTTTAATGTAATAAATTCTTTTTTATTTAAACATTAACCATATTGTTTGATCACACCTCATACTTATCTTCTAGGAAGTGATTTGAGGATTAAATTAGTTAATAGTGCTCAAATGCTTAGATGAATACTTGGCACATAGTAAGCATTAAAAGAACGTTGGCTACTAATTTGTTAGATATTATTATGATTTTTAAATTAAATAATGTATATAAAGAAAATAATAAGTGTTCAATAAATTCTATAACAAGGATTTGATCTGTACATATTTCATAGCAAGGGATTTATTCTATATAAACACCAACTAAGTTTTTCCAATTTGAGGTCATCATCGTTTAGAGCATATGAATCCTATCACATGACAAGATAACGAACACCTTATGTATGAAATATTGACAGGTCTCTTTATTTTTGTATTATTAATACTCTGGATCTTCTTTCTTCATTTCTTATTCAAGAAATATACAATAATCTCTTAGCATGATGGATCATACTGACAACACTGAAAACAAAACAATCAGCAAGAAACAGGCTTTAATAAAATTAGCCCTCCTGTCCAAGAATGAGAAGGAAGGAAGGAGGGAAGGAAGGAAAAAAGAAAGGGGAGAGAGAAAGAGAGAGAGAGTAAACAAATAGGACATAAAAATAAAATGGTTTCATAAAAATATTATCAATATGTAGCTTAGAAACTGAATAGATGGTATCTCCAATTGATCTTAGAAGTTAGTCAACACTGATTCAGTATTACCTAGGCTAAAAGGGTATTAGAACACCACCTCATTTCCAAGCAAATGCACATATAAATTTTCTTTTTAGTAATTTCATGACTTAAAGTAAGGCCTTGAAATCCATTTACAAAAGATAATGTAAACACATTAAGTGTTGAAATGTGTCTTTAAGATAATGATTATAAGATAGGTGTTTCTCCTGTAATGTGATCTGCGTTGCCTTACAAGACTTTGTGCTCTGCAAAACCATGTACTAAAGTAACGGAGTTTATGAAGAAATAAGGTTGGAGCAGGCCACTCAAAACTATGCAACTTTGTAACCAGAGCAGTAGAAAAACAAAAATTGTTCCTGGAACAATAACCTCAAGAGCCCAGTAAGGCAGCTCTCAGAGAGTCTAGAAAATGCCACAGCAGAACAAAAGACTGGCAGTGTTGGCAACATTTACATTAGAGGAGAGCTGGCAGGGCTGCGACAGTCCAGGAGGAGGCGGGAGGCTGGGGGAGGTGACTGAAGGTAGGCCCTCGGGGCTTCACTTCTCTAGGGGGATTGCCTCAGAGGCTGGTGATGTTTATTTTTTTTTAAATACAATTTATACATTCCTAGTGCTCCTGTGGTAATCAAGCTGAGTTTTCTTTTTCATTTTCTGCTGAAGGTTATAATTTGATTGCTACTATAACAGTGCCCCTTGACTGGAAAAAAGACGGTGAACCAATGCTCTTTCCTGGTTCTACAAAGCTCATTTCCTATTGATCAACTGCATGTGAATTAATTTGCCTTGTAGGTTATCTAATGTAACCAAAATGGTGTTAAGAAATTTTATACATTTTTTAGAAAAATTACAAAGCAATTTACTAAGGAATGTGTTGCTTTTGACTACCTGAAAGAGTTATAATTTGAATTAAAGTGCTGAGGATCTTTGAGGTAACTGAGAAATAAGCAAAACAGTGAGGTGATGGAGCCAAAATAATAATAGAAGAGATTAATACTTCGATAATAATATCTAATGCATTTCTGGCACGGTCTACATGCTTTTCATGGATTAACCCAGTTAATCCTCACAGCCATTTTTGTAAGGTAAGTTTTTACAACCTCACTTTCACAGCTAAGGAAACTGAGACACAGAAAGGTTAAATCACTTGCCCAGGATCATGTAAGTGGTAAAGTGGGATCTGAACTGAAGTACGGCCCAGTCTCTCTGCCTGCCGGCTCCCGGTGAATCCCTGAATTAGGCGGGTGTAGATCTCCCCAGGCATGGGCAGAGACATGTAGTAAGAGGGAGCAGTTGTGAGAAAGATTTTAGTTACCTGAAGCATGGAGGAAGAGAGAAAGCATGCTGGGCAGACACCACAGCTTCCCTCGTATAGTAGTTTGTGTGCTGTCATCTCCCACTCCTTGTTCCTCACAGATGTCAGCCCCCAAAGTCCTATGCTTTTTCATGCTTTCATACCAGCCCTGACTCCTGGGAGGAAGAGAGTGTAGCGTTACTTTGGTTATAAAAAAAAAAAAAAAATAGATACTGGAAGAACAGCTTGACTATTTCTCTAAAGTACAAAGGGATCTTTCTGGGGATCTTTGGGAATCTCCAAATGCATCATTAACATTTTCCCAACTTCCTTCTCTCCTGGGGAGGTGTCAGGGCGGGGGGCATGAAATGAAATAAATAACATGAAATAGAGGAAGGACTGTTGAATAAAGACAGACCCAGAGCACCGATGAGGACCCGCCTGGCATTCCAGCAGGGAGGGGGAGGAGGGTCTCTTAGGTGCAAAGAGCTTCAGGTTAACTCCAGGCCCCGCTCCAGGGACAGGCTGAGGAGCCCGAGGAACTAAGTGGCTTAGACTTAACATCCATGGGTCTCTGCTCTTTTTACCCGCAGCCTGTTTCCAGCTGTTACCAACTTCAAAAAGATTAAAGGATTGTGGCTCATTGAGGAATTGGAGAGTAGGAGGGTATTTATGGCTGATCCTAAGGCTTAGGAGTCGGAGAAGGAAGGAAACCTTGATCCCAAGAAACAGGTGGGTACAGTGGAAATCAAAGCAATGGGACAAACCCAAGAATTCTTGGAAAAAAAATTAACCCAAAGCCAAGAAGCAGCCCAGGGGACAGCCATCTGGAGGCCAAGCCCCTGCAGTGATCCCACACCATCCTGGGGAGGGGGTGGTCCCTTCTTTAGGAACTGCTCACTCGGTCCTGGGAGCGAGTGGTCTCTGTTTCCATCATGTGAGAAAGATGAAGAGACCCAGGAGACCCTGGGGCCTTTGCACAAAGGACAGAGATTCTGGAATCCCATGTTAAAACTGGATGGCATTTCCCAAAACAAATATTAGGGTGTGTAAGCACAAATGATGTAACAAAGGAAAACCATTCAAGGAACCACTTTTAGCTCAATACAGTTAAATGATGAGGCATACGGGAAAGAGAACAGATATAATGGGAAAGACTGGAACTCAGTTTTATCAGAGTTGATTCGTTAGCCACCAGGGATGATGTTTGGCTATGAATCTAGGATCAGTGCTCAGGAAGTCCATGTTACTAGGTTTAGAGATGGGAGACAGGAAGAACCAGCCAAAGACAGGAGATGGGCATTTCGTTAATGGGAGCCGGCAAAGGGGTGGGGTTTAGGTCTGCATCTCCCCAGCTGTGTCCCCCTGACCATGCTCACAGGGCTGACGTGATGTGCTAGTTCCCAGGGCAGACTCCTGGGCCCTTCCCAGACCTACTAACCCAGGACTTCTGGTGGCAAGGCCCAAGAATCTGCATTTTAAGATGCTAAAACTTTAACATTCTTCTACATACTAGTACTGGAGAACCACTGGCTTGGTTTTTATTATTTATCATCTAGAAATTTGGGTGCCTGGATAGTAAATGAGAACAACGATCCAATTATTTACCATAACCATGAGACTGAGCATCCATAAACCAGTCATAGTGTTATAACTGAACAAACCTCGTTACGATGGCAACGTCCCTAACACACCTAAACGTTATTTTGCTGCATAGTAATTAGACGTAAATGTGAATCTGTTTCCCTAAATGAGTGTGATTCATTTTACTTCGAAACATTTTTTTCCCAGCATTTCTGCAGTCAGCAGGAGAGAAAGAAAGGCATGAGCCAGAAAGGGGTTGTAAGGACACAGCTGAAGAATACCAACTCTTACTAGCATAGGATTTGGGAGGTTAGGACTGCTGTTTCCTACAGATGAGCTAGGTAGTGGAGAAACAAGAAGTCATAACTAATCTCTTTCTTTCCTGAATAGAAGGTAGAGCCAGCCACTCACCAGTCTCGGTTTTCCTGCCCCAGATAAGGGCCCTCTTAAAGCCCCAGGTCCCCGATTCCTTCCCAGAAGCCCAGCATACTCATCATTGAACTTTCCAGAGCCCTGCTCCTCCCTCCCCACGGCCTGCCTGGAGGGAAGGATGGCTGGGTAGGCCATCACGAGCAGTACAGCACTTCCAGCAGGGCAGGAAGATTCACATCCTAGGACAGAAGAGTCAGATGCTGTCCGGTCCAGACCTCTCATTTTGCTCATGAGAAAAGAGGCTCTGAGAATTGAAATGACTTACTCAAGGGCACAGGACTCATTCCGGGCAGCTCTGCACCTTGGAACTCCTCGCACACTGTTGTTCCTCCTTTTCCATCACGTGCCTGAGCTGGTTTAGCTCTGACCCGGCAGAAGGTGAGCAGGTGACTCAGGAGACGTGTACACCAGGCACAGCTGGGCCTTTGAATAGCTTCCTGCTCTCCCTCCCCAGCCCCTCTTCACCAGATCACTCCTCCTAGGAATCACCCCACTTTACTGGCATATTTAAATCGCAACTCACTTAGAATCAGTATTGGCGGCAGAATCTTAAGCACTTGCAAAATTAACATGGCACATCTCTCACTCTCCATTTGGCTGACTATGGAACATCACTTTTTGACTCCCATTTGTTATTTTCTAGCAAATGCTCTTACCCATTGTGGCCAAAGGGACCAAAATTAAATTCCAACGTTGCTTGTGTTAACTTTGAAAGGCTGAGGTAATGTAGCTTGGAAATAAAACAAGGTTCTGGGGACAGATGTTACTCCACTCAGTCCAGTCTGGTTCAATTTCTATGCTTAGGTCATCAGCAGGGGCTGGGAACTTCCTGGGAGATTAGACTTGGTCCCTACCAATGAGGGCTATTTCCAGGTAAGTTTAAGAGTTGTACAGGAGTGTCCTCAAGTCTATCAGAACCTTTACACTTAAGAATAGCCATGCTCCATAAGAGCCTGCTGGAGAAGTTTGGAGGAAAAATAATAAAATCGCTAGTTACTTCTCCATCCAGTTGCCAAATAGCATAGGGAAGCATGAGGGCATATGTTTTTAAAAGTCACATCTGTTCTTCTCTATAGGTGAGTTTTGTTTCAGCATGACTAAGTGGATGTGAAGATGTCTAGCTGTTAGTTGAAACAAGTCCTTTACAAGAGTTTATCCTCAGCCTGAAAAACTCCCAGAAACATCACATGAGTATGCTTAGCTCCTGTCAAGAGATACTCGGTTGCTATATAGGGGAAAGGGAGGCCTCCAAGTACCCGGGTTCCAGCCAAGAACGAGCAATTTGGCAAGTTTACCAGGGCAGACTACTAGACAATTCTTCTAAAAGTTGTCCTGGAATGGTGAAAGCTTTGACTCTAAAGACCTTATCCAAGAAATCCCCCAAGGTCCCATTCCATCATGAACTCTACATTTTTCTTTTTGGAGCAGCTAAATGTTCCTGTCAAGAATAGACCCCATGGTTGCAAGGAGAAGAGAATGACATTTTTAGTGGGGATTCAGTCATCACTTCAGTCCTCTGCAAGAATGGGGGGGGGGGAAGGTGTTAGTGGCATATAACCAAATATAATAGTTTTAGCTATGCGAAAGTCTTTATACATCTTGGAATTTTTGAAGCTAAAGTTGTCTGTGCCAAGATACACTTGGGCAATACAACCTGAGAAAACAAAGTTTTAAATAAAGCATTCTGACATCTTTTGCTAATGACACATGCAATTTTGTAATCGACCAAACTTATGACTTTCCAGCTTGAGAGAGTGCAACACCATAGGTGTCTGGCCCCAAACCAGGAAGAAAGTTGGGCTTGGCCTCACCCCTCGATTCTCTGTGGCAGCTGATACAAGAGGCCCAGACACAGACAGATAATTAATACATCAGCCCCTAAGCTGAGAAGTTTGGGGGACCTGTTCCCATTTCTTTGGTTTCTAAATATAATTATGTGCAAAAACTTGGGCTGGGAGTGAGCAATGCTGATGTGAAATCGTTCTGGGCCCAGATGAAGGTGGGATGAGCTCTCCTTCATGCTTCAGAAGTTGCCCAGGAAACCCAAAGTCATCTTTCTGTAAGCGAATCACAGTAAGGGCTCCATGTTACCTATGAGAGCCAAACTCAAAGTTAATGTGATTTTCTGCAGTTTAAACATTCTAATTAAATACCTGAATTTATTTTTTGGAAGAAAGAGAGCAGAACATTTATTTCAGTCATAGAAATAACCATGTCTTTGGTTTGTATTAAAGACTGTTGGTCTCCCAAGCTCTGTTTGAAATTCACAACATGGGAATTTATAGAATTTTCATAAAAGCAATTGAAATTACAGCGTCTCCATGAACTCCCAGGGTGTACTTCTATTAACAAAAGATGTTTTGCTTTACTCACACCTGCTCAGTTCTCCGTGGGGGCTCAAGCAATACACATTCCAATAGAGCAGCGTCAATAAAATCAAATAAAAATTAAGTTCCAAGGAATGAGATGGAGATATTACCACATAAACTGTGTTTGAAAAGGAGCTGAGCTCTTGGAACTGGCTAACTTAGTAGAAAATTGTTGCAGAAAAATAGATTTTTTTCAACCATAAATCATACAATTTTGACTTTGTTGAATTCTCTACCCGACAACTTGAACACATCTTCCCTCTGTCTCTCTGTATGCATGTGGGTTGTGTGTCAGGGAGGGAAGGAAACAGGTGGGGAACATTTGCAAGAGGTAGGAGAAAGGGATAAAAGAACTAGCAGAATAGGAATTTCTTTTTTCTCCTTGCCTGTTACTGGAAAGAATTAGGGAGCTTTCACAAAGTCTACCAAAATTAGTGTGTTTGTAACTCATTAGATTACTGTCTTAAGAAAAGAAAACTCATGTTTTCTTTACTCCAAATCCGTGAAATCCACTTCTCTTAAGAAGTTTTCTGTCTATGGGGAGATAAGATCAGAACTGAATTCCCTCTAATTGCCAACACATTCGTACTGGGTTTCCCCGAAAATAAGCCCTAGCCGGACCATCAGCTCTAATGTGTCTTTTGGAGCAAAAATTAACATATGACCCGGACTTATTTTACTATAATATAAGGCCGGTTCTTATATAATAAAATATAAGACCGGGTCTTATATTAAATTTTGCTCCAAAAGATGCATTAGAGCTGATGGTCCGGTTAGGGCTTATTTTCGGGGAAACACGGTATTTACACACAATATCGATATGTCTAGGCTTCTGTTGTTGTTATCCTGAGAGTCACAACGCATCTAAGGAACCCTCTCTCTGCAGAGTATTACATGAATAGTCACCCTCCCTCCACACACACAAAGTCACATGTATCACGTTGAACTACAAGTAAAAGGCAAGGGCCTTTGCCTCGAAAGAGATTAGTCATTTGGGGGTGCAGGAAGACGACAAATACATGAGTGACAATTTTATTTGTGAGAGGGAAAGTACCCTGTTATTTACGATTTTTTGGCTGCTTTTGAAAGAAAGAGGATCCTAAAGAGGACTCTTTGCAAAGTGAAGGGTGTGAGGGTGGCAGACTCAGACTGGCAGCCTTGGGAAAGGCTGGGTCATTGCTGTGAAGGGGGAAACAAGGAGAGCAAAGTCAGGCTGCCCGTGGCTGAAAAGAAGCTCTGGGTGGGGATCGAGATGTGCAACGGGGACTTCTATTGATTTTTCATTCCTTAATTAATTCACTGTTTTCAGACATTGTTACTGAGCACTTGCTGTGTGAGCATCTCTGTGCTAGATACTGGAGATAAGGCAGACACTGACCCTCAAGCACCTTCCGTGAACTACCTCGCTTCCTTGTGGAGCAGATTTTTCTCTTGGAGAAGGTAGGAAAGAGCTTGGGAGACTTCGCCAACAATTACACTGGGTTAGAACACCGAGGCTGCCAGAGAGGACAGCCACACCTGCCTTACTCACATTTTATAGGGGGTGTCCGTAAAGGAAAAAAACCAATGTGTTGGCTCTTACTTGTCACAACTGACTTGGTGACCAAGAATTGTAAGCATCTAAAAGTAGGAAGAACGTGCGTAGTTGCTCAGGAATGTGGAGGGAAGGGAATAGTTTGCTTTGAATTGCTGTAGTTACTTCTCAGTATAGTAAGATGGTTTTATTTAGTTAGCTTGTTCTTTCACCTTGGTCTGAAACAGTCTTTGGAGTTTAAACCTCTAGAGCAGGTTTTCAATGGAGATGTCCCAACAAACTGGTATATTGGAATGAGTTGTGAGGCATGCAGTAATTTCTTACTAATAGTAAAGCTCCAAAAGTGCGCAAGTGAAGCCACCATGTTTTTTTAACGAATATTGTAAAAGCTTGGATAACAAAAAACAGCTCTTCCTCCCAAATGTCTCAATCTTTTCCATTGCTGTGATACATGTAGTAGTCTATGTTTATGTTTACATGCATGACCCAATGGGTGTTCCCAGCTTGGTAGCCGTAATGAAACTCCTTTCTGTCCTATTCAAGAAAGAAATGCAAGTGAACAAGAAAGAGATTATTATTCCTTAGGACTAATTTGGGCTCAGTGGAAAGAGTACTGTGATTGATTGATAATGTCTGCCATGGACACGGGAAGGGGTGTGGTATTGCATTGCCACATATTTGCCATTTCTGAGTTAGATAATTTCTATGAGTTCTTTGCTGTTGAAGCTCTTCAGTTTCCTTTATGTTGTAGTCATCTGTGTTGTAGTCTTCTGTAAGGTTGTATCTTACACAGTTTTGATTTACTCACATCTCTTAGCCTGATCAGGTCTTGCACTGACGGAGACTCAACAATTTGATTGCTTTACGTACCATTTAGCTGAGTGCTCCTAATCTGTATGCTCTTAACAGTTATTGTCGTAAAGGTGACACCCATGGCAACCTAGGCCCCTATACCACTCAATATAGAGTAAGGACACAAAATATTTTTCTTATTAATTGTACTAATACGATATAATAAATTTTGATCAATAGTAAAACTGAATTCAACCAAAAATTTCAGGCAATGCAATATTAATAATTTTTTTTTCAGAGCCAATGTTTTTGGGAACCCACACATGTCAACTTTCCTAATATGGTGAACACATCCTAAAGGACAAAATGGAGACTGTGGGAGCATCTCATAGTCCTCGTTCTAAAGATCATTTGAATGGGGAACATTGGGTCAGAACTACATGAACTCAAGGGAGCTACTAGAAGTTGCTCTAAAAAAATTAAAATTAAAAAAAAACAGGCTCTCAGAATATTTTGTTGATAGTGACTTCTTAATGAAAAGACCAGTTAAAGAAAAAAATAATCCAATAATTGAGGGTTCTGGTAAGCTAGGAATAGATAATACTAGGGTTTTCTATGTCTAGTTGCCCAAACATAAATAAGAGGTTAGAACTTGAAACTATTGAATATGTGATATAACTTATACTCTTTCTTGGCTTGCAGGTACTAAACCTGGATTAATTTAAAAAGCACACTTCCTTATAGTTCTGATTCCTTAACACTCCATTCGTTTAGCATTTGAAAACAGAAAGTAACCACCTTGAAAAAGACAGCACCACCTGTCCAATAATTTCACTCCTAGCTTGAGGAATCCAATAAAGAAAGCAAATAAATAAAAATAAACGCTATTGCAAGATGTTTCAATGCAATTCTTCTTTCGAGAGGTAGCATAATGCAAGGTTTGAAAATATGAGGTTTTTTTGAGCTAGACTACCCAGGTTTAAATTCCAGCTCCAACATTTACAAGCTGTGACCTTGGGCAAGTATTTAACCTCTGTGCTTCACTTTCCTCATCTGTAAAAGAGAACAATGTTCAGAAAATCTCGCATATTCTGGTACGTGAACAGGGTGCCTGGAAAGTCATTATAAGATATGACTGGAACACCACATCATATGATATGAAGTCGTTAAAATTATTTTTATCAACATAGAAATAATTTTCTAATCAACCAATTGCTATTTCTTTCTGAGTATTGGATTGACTACTGCCATGCACAGCTCTACTTTGTAACACTGCTCTTTAATTATACATGAGTGAGGTCTGTTTCTTACCATGTGCACACCTGGGGAAAGTCGATTCTATGTAAACATCACCTTTCTAGCTACATGATCCATATTTATGCTCTCATTGATGACCAAATTCTAAAGTCTTAATGTCAGCTAGTTCTTTAAAGTCGCTCAAAACTAATTTATTACAGGAGAAAAGTTGATGGGGGTCTGGGGTCCATTCCTGGAGGCAGAGTGAACCTGGAAGGCAGGCACTGTAGTGTGAGAACTGGTACCGGGCAGAGGTTCAGAGCAGCCATGAAGCAACATGATAAAGGGGCAAGTTGAACAGTGGAGCTAAGGAAGGAAGCCAGAGGTCAGCCTGATGGAAACAGTATCAGACCATAGGTCAGAGGAGCAGGAAACAGGTCTAGGGCCATGACCTGGGACAATCAGGACCAGGTGGGGAAGGGGAAGTGGCCAGCAAGATGCACTGGGGCAAATATTTCAGGATGCAATCGGGGAGCAGAAAGAGGATACCTCGTACCTTTGAATAGATGACAACAGTGTGATGTGGGATGGACCTTCCAGCTTAAAGACTTTGCAAATAACCTTGCTGCAGGTCTTCTGAGGTGCAGTATTTATACCACAATAATCTGAGTTAATAGGGAATTCTCATTTCTTCAGAACCTTTTCAAGCGTGAGATTGAAGTGAACAGTCCTACAACTTAAACTCCAACCTCTTTGTTTTCCAGGCCTCCATACCTTAACTCAAAATGCCTTTGGGGACAAAACTCCTTTAAAATAAAGTTCTGTTCCTAAGTTACATGAACAACACTGGTGGGCATCACATAACCAAATGACCAAAGTGCATCATAAAGGCTCAGTCACACAAAGCGCAAGCTGCACAAGCTAACCTCATGGCAATCCAGGGTCATTATTCCTGTCCTACACCTTTCCCTTCTCCGTGATCAGCATCACTCTGCCTTCTAAACCACTCACCTTGTGAGTAGTCATAGCCAACAGCCATGCCCATGTATTAAGTTTTAGTATGTGCTACCTCCTTTACATATAACAGGTAGTTTAATCCTGGCAACAATCCCAAGGGTAGGCATTATTATTATTATTATCCCTATTTTATGGGTGAGGAAACTGAGATGCCTAAAGATGAAGCATTTTGCTCAAGTTCACTTAACAGGCAACCGGCAGACCTGGGAATTAAATCCAAATCTGTTTGACACCAACGCCCAGGCTTTTTACCACTCTGCTGAAGTTCTAATAAGAATGAATTACAACTACTGATGGGTTAATTACACCCAGTGAACATGAGTTTTAGGCAAGATGTTACTACTCTCAAGATTCATTTAAAGATATTTTATCTTCAATTGTGGAGCAAAAGTTTGGGTCCTAAATTAAAAGGACTGGCTGGAGGCAGCAGGAAGGAGAGGGCTGGGTGATGGAGTGGGTGAAACTGTACGAGGCCAGGTGTGCTCAGTTGGATTGATATTTCTTTTAGTATGACCAGAGTGGGTGAGCTGAAAAGGTCAGCAGGCTCTGCCCCACCTCTTCCGGAGAGATCTGGGAGGAGGACCAGCTCAGGACTGCCTGGGCTCCCGGCCAAACCTATTTTCAGAACCTGCATATATTGGGCCAACTTTCTTATCAACTTGCCCTGTGGCCTAGAACCCCCTGAGACCTAAGACAGACGCGTGCTTGGACGCTTTTCCTCCCGCTGTCCGTCCTCTGTCCTCCCCCTGAACCTTTCCCCTTCCTCTGGCATTTTTCTCATCTGGCCCATGTGATGCTGCTGATAATAAGAGCAAACACGTACATTTTATTTACTAGCTAAAACGCTGCATATCTCAACTCATTCGATTTTATTTTCCTGAGCATTTTAGAATATTTTTCTAAATAATCCTCTCTTTGCCCTCATTCTAAAGTACATTCTTAGGTTCCTTATATTATTTCTTGCTGCTGATGACAATGTCTTGACAACAAAACGTGTCGCTAGAGTGCGTCCTCTTTGGCAGCAGAGGTACAGTGCTTTGCTCCCTTCTAAATTCTTCCGTCACCCCTGCTTTGCCCTTCCACCCTCCCACTCTGCTCCCAAACTCCCTGTTCAGTAGCATTTACAGCATCTTCCAGGCCTTTCCAGGTGCTTTCCTGTGAATTTACTTCTATTTTTCTCTCACTGCCCTTTTCCCCTCTCTACCACATATTTGCAGAATTGTGATTGTCCCTCATAATTGGCTCCAAATGTTGCTTCTTCTATTTATTTATCTTTAAGGAGTAGGGTCATCAGCTCTGCAACCTAACGCTGGCCACAGACACACCGTCCTCTCCTTTCTCTCCTGCTCTGCTGTTAACTAACTTGTAAATTGGGAACAAACATAAAATAGTGATGGTTGCACCCCACACCCCATCACTCCCCTCACACTGAGGAAGGTCTGTGGCCCACATTAGGCTGCTCGCCGTCTCCTCCCCTTCCCTTCCATCCCCTTCAAGAAAAAAGTATTCCACAGAGATCCATGGACCTTGCAGGGCCAAAGGACAAAACAAATATCTTTACAACACACCATAAGTCACCATGAAATGTGTGCCATCATTTCCATGGTTTTGATAAATATGAGGTGTGCTTAAATTAGAGATCATAAATTTGGGAGCCTAGAGGAGATGACTTGGATTTAATAGAACAAACTGCTGTATGAAATCTGTCTTCTTAAAGTTAATTAAAGGAAGTGGAAATGGTCATCAATTAACAGAATCTAGCCCTCCAAGGAATAGTTTGTGAATACAAATGTACGTACACATTTGTACATACATATGGGCATTATGCGTGTAGATAATAGTGTGTGTCGGTATTTATATACAACTCCTTCTTATTCAAATAAGGAGATACAAAGGGATTTTTTATGATTTGTGAATTTATTCATACAAGTGACATTAAAGACATAGAATCAAATAATATTTCATTGTATGGTTAATGCATACTATTATTGTAAAGAATATAATTTCATACAATTTCTTTTTATGTCAAAACAACTGCATATGGAGTATGTGTATTTCCCCATGTTACATATTCCACCCTCCTCTGGACAATTAACACAAGACATTATTTTAAAAGGTCACTATCTAAAGACATTGAAGAATCCTGTACAGGCTTCTGTTTTCCAGATTACTGGTACCTTAAAAAAATCAAATATAATGAGGTTGTATTTTTAACATAAAATTAAGAGAGAAGGATAAATAAATTCAAAGGCAGAGGTAGTTACTCATATTCTCTAAAAACATTTTGGAAAAAGTAAGTCAGCTTTTGCATACAGTCTGTCATGAGTTTTGTATTTACGTTAAGGTCTTTATTCTTTATTGTCAAGCTCACCAACTGGATGGGTCCTACAATCTCTGCTTACTCTTTGGCTTTAGGAGAGCTGGGCCCTTAGTCTGAGAATTGGGTGGGATGCTTTTGAATAGCCTCTAAGAGGGCTGAGCTTCTGAGTTGCATGAGCTCAAAAAACAATAAAAGGTGAAGAGAGAAAGGAAAAAGAAGCTTCTTAACTGAGTTGCTAAACCAAAAAGATGGCTTTTGAACCATACCCAAAAGCTATCAAATCAAATCACTATACGCTAGTCTAGAACGTTAGCAATAGTGTTAACACGTGTCTTACTTGATATAATGTATATAGAAAAGGTGTTTGTCTATTTATAAAATCAGGATGGGAAGCTCTGAGGAGCAAAGGCATTGTCTTGGATTGTATAAGGGCACAGCATTGTCTATGGATGTGGGTGGCCTTAACTAACCATCTTATGTGCTAGCTGCATTTTCACCTACCGGAGGTAGCAGCACGAACTGAAACAACTGGTTTGGAAAGCATTTGGGCAACACATAATAAGAGTCATAACACTTTTCATCTGTCCTTTGACACAGAGATTGGTCTTCTGAGAATTTATCCTAAGGGAATGGAAAAACAAATAACATTGCATTGTTATTTTCAAAAGCAACGTCTTGGCCATAAACTGGAACGTCCAACAATAAGGAATGGTTAAGTAAAGGAGGTAGAGTGGCTGTATGAAATATGATGCAGTTGTTCAAAATGTAGCTGTGTAGTAACATCCAAAACAAAGCTTAAGATATGGGTTAGTTATCAGTTATTGGCCCCCACCTTGGAATTCTCATTTCTCTGCTGTGCTTAAGCTAGAACTCTGCAAACTGAATTTTTGCTTTGCTTGCTGGTTCCTTATTATAGTCCATCAACAGCAGATGACGCTAGAAAGAGAGAGAATGCAGGAGTGGGGAAAAGAAACAGGTCCCTCCCTGTGCACTTCCTGTCTTGTCAGTTACCCCACTATGGCCCTTCACTCTGGACAGGGGCAGTTGATCTCACCAGCAGTGGGTTCCAGTCTCCAGCTTTTATCTGCACCCAGAAGCCACCTCATCACCCCTCCCCTCAGAGCTGTCAGCACCAACCCTGGTGGTGACCCCTCCCTGAGGTCTGCAGCCCCCTCTCCCAAGCTTCTGGTTCTGTGTACTTGGACATTTTCCCTTTGTTTCTCCACCCTAGGGGTAGGATCTACTTCCTGTACTTACGCTTGTTTTATTTCAGGGTCTCCTTCATGCGTTTTCAGTTCTCCAATACCTATTTAACCGATTTCTTATATTAAATTCTCTCTGCTAAATAGTGTTGTTTCTACTTTCAAGACTAGTTTAAAAAACCAGGGAATAAAATCGTCTGTGTATGATGAGTACAACCATATGAAACTATGTAAAAATTAAGAAAAAGTACTAGAAGGAAATTTACCAAAATCTTAGTAGAGGTTGTATTGGACAGAGAGTTAGTCTTATGAGTGATTTGTTTTTCTCCCTTCATCCCTACTTTCTGGATTTTTTTTTTTTTTCGTAATGTGTTTACATTACTTTCATAGTAAAAATACACATTTATATATTTAAAAGGGGAGCATTTGATTCCCAGTAAAAGAGTATAGACCTGTAAAACCAGATGAATTATATAATTCAGGTAATGGAAAGTGATTGCAAATGCGATCACAATTCCACTGGGGGTATGTTTTGAAAAAGAGGAGCAGCACAGGAAGACTAGAGTGAAGCAAGTGATGTCACCGCTCTCCAAGAGGGGAAAATGGTTTAGTTCAGAAATAAACTGAGAAGGTTGATGTGACTTTCCAGCAAATTCTACAACAACCTATTACATAGATGACTCAAGAGCACTGGGAGAAAGCCTAGATATACAGAGACCAAATTATGCCAAATTCGCTTCCCTTCCTTTTTGTTGGATTTTTAGATAGATTGATCATGTTTTCATTTATTTATCCAAGTCATTCATATAACAAACATTTATCACATACCTACTTTGTTCTAGAAACTGTCTTGACAATGAAAAGAGAAAGACAAGCTTCAAGTAGGAGAAACAGATACTTGATATTTAGATGCTATTATTACATGTCCTAGGAAACAAATCATTCTAATTTAAGCTCTTCATTTTACCCAATAATATGCAAAACAGACATCTGTACTTCATACCTAAGACTCACACATAACTGCCCCACACCCCGACTTTTGGTGGGGAATGGATACAGGGACTGGGGATGACAAGAGGGAGGGATTGGGATAAGGCAGGAACTGGAATGGGTGACAATGAGGGCAGGTTCAGGGGTGGGGTGGGGTTAGGCACCATCTGGCAGCCAAAACACATAAAACCAGGCAGCATATGTTTTTCACACTTACTCATCACAGCAGGAGCCATCAATCATTCTAAATAAGATATCTGCTCATCCTCTTGATTTCACATGAGTCTTGCATAGTCCGCATATCAGATTCTCTGAGTTCTCCCTTCAAGTTGTAGTGGTCAAATGCATTTACTTTTTAGTGATGAACAGATTTAGCAGTTAAATAATGGAACTCATTCCGTTTTTGGCATGGACACTTCTGCTTTTTTTGGTATTCTTTCTGATTCGATTGTCTTTACTGATTAAGTATACATAGGACATCAGAGTGGGGGGATAATTTACCTATAATAAGATTTTATATTCTCAGCTCTAGACTAAAATAAATTTCTGGTTTATGGCTTTTTTTTCTGCTGTTGTTTGGTACTCTCTGCTGTATACAGACATCTTAGGTAATATTCTAAAGCTCCATTATAATGACGGTTGGGAGGAAAACACTAAAACCTTTTAGAGGTTAACCTAGATACAAATGTTAATATATCTTTACACTTTTTTTACCTCTGAGGATAAAGAAACTATTATCTTCATGAAAATTACAAGCCATTTGGAAATGAATAAAGTAGAAAGTGAAAATTCCCCACAATTAGCAGTGGAAGTTGTTGCAGATGGAATAAGGGAGAGGGTTTGGCTGAGCAGGTATTGGTAATTAGTATTGGTAATACTTTTTGACCTGACTAAACGAACAAGGATGAATCAAAGTGCTCTGCTTCAGGGCAGGCAAGACCCCCAAACACATCTTTGTAATACAGTGTGGCAAAGACTCTAGTGGAGGAGGATCAGGAAGAAAGCAGTGAGCATCAGGGTGGAGTTGGAGAGGAGAGTTGGGTGGAGTTGAGGCTGAGGGTTGTGGCTAAGTCCTGCTCCGTGTTACCATGCTTAGCACTGAACAAGAAAACAACAACCAATTTGTTATACCTCACCATAGTTCAAAACATACAAGGTGGCCTATTAAAATGTATGTAATATAAGAAGAGAAAGTAAAAATAAGTTGTGAACAAGGGCAAGAGAATTGGGGTTGGAAAAATAATTGTCCTGAGGGAAATTTTAGAGCCGTAGTTCTTAACTTCTGAGTTCTGGACTACTTTGGAAAACTTTCCATTCATTCATTTTTGTAAAACAGATATGTATAAAGATTCTGCTCTGTTCCAATCTGTGGCAGCCATGGGAATATGCTCCGTGGATCTCCTGCTGTGGGGAAGCCCAGCTGCCTCCCTTCTGGGTTCACCACCATGTCCTCACTGAGGCCGCCAATCCCCCCCCCCACACACACACACCAGCTGCTCCCAATCCCCGCCAATGACAGAGCACAGTAGAGGTGAGGGTCCCAAGGATTTTGGCTCAAGGACCACCCATGAGCCTGGTCAGAACTTTCTTAGAACTGTGCTGTGGTCTGAGATTCTTTCACCGATCCTCTTTCCTTCCCTTTCTCCTTTCCTAGGGGTCAGACCTGTGTTGTGGTCTAACAGTTCTGCCTGCCTCCTGTCCCCTCCCCTTTGTCTTCCACTGGTATTTCCCCCAATAAACCTGCTTTTCCAAGGAGCTAACCCACATGCACTGGGGATTCAAGTTACCAGGACAGCCTAGGATCCTGCTCACATGGCATTTCCATTCTAGAGGGAAAAGGCAGACTACAAATATGTGACTGAAATGGTTCCCAGATAGTAATGACTACTCAGAAGAAAACAAGACAAGGTTACGTGCTGGAGAATGAGGAGGAATTTTACTTTAGACTAGGTGATCAGGAATAGCCTCATTTATTAAGATGCTATCTACATGTCAGAGGCCTGCAGGAGGGAGCCATAAGGAAGAAGGAGTCTGTGCGTTCAAGGACTGACTGTGTGTGGGGGAGGGGATAGAGCTAGCACAGCGGTAGGAGGATGTGACCTCAGCCCTGTGGGCAGGGGCTGGGCATGTGGGTCCCGGAGAGGAGTTCAGATTTTGTGCTAAGTGTGATGGGGAAATAAAAAGTATAGGTCTAATTTTAGGGACCTTACAGACCTCCTAAAACTTACCCATTGGATATAGGATCAAATTGTAAGTGGAAATGTGCACATTGTAGGCAATTTTCTATAAATATTACCTCTCTTTTCTTTTAAAGCGTAAGTTTATTACTCTTGAAAATGTTCTACATCTTTACTGTAAAAAAAGTGCCAACTATACAGAAAAATACAAAGAAGAAAGTAAAATTATACCAAAGCTCACTAATTAGGGACAACTATTGGTAATATTTGGATGAACATTCTTCATGTTTATACATTTCATATTTATATAACTAGATATAAGCACATACTTTCATATACACTACATATATGTGTTTACCATTTACTATACATGCTTGTTTTTGTGTGGTGTGTGTGTTTTTGTTTTTTTGTGGGTTTTTTTTTTTTTTTTTACATTTTTTTTATCCCTGGAATTGGGCTGCATCTTTTGCTGGTGTCTGGCCAGGCAGTGGCCATTGCAGACACATTCACAAAAATCATCAAAATGCGCAGAACGGGTATTAAGGGCTTAGGAGAAAATTCATGTGCGAGAGGTGAATTCTCTTTCAACTCCTAGGAACACAATTTTTGAGGGAGCATTATGGAAGGCTGTTTGTTGGAAGTGAATCTGAAGTGCTTTATCAATTTTCCTGAAATCCAGATTGGCCAATTCTACATAACAGCAAAGACGGCTTAGGAGCCCAATGCCCTTATCTCTTTTACGTATTCTCAAGAAATTCAGCATCCAAACACTGTTAACGACATCAAAAAAATACAGGGACATTGACAACTCTGAGTTAATAAGCATTCAGAAAACTTGGAGTCTAATATAAAGAAGTTTCAGAAACATTAATTTATTACACTTATATTTTTCTTTCATGCATGCACAAGAGCGACATATTATAAAAATATACCTAAGTCTGAAAGAGCTGATAAGTATGGAATAAAAATTCTAGGTAACAAGAAAGCACTGTGTCATTTAATGGACAACATTTATTTTTCTTTCTAAGTATCATAGAATAATGATGCATATTAAAAAACAATGGTATCTCAGATTTGATAAAATATAATAAACTCTCCCTCTTCCATTTCAAGGTTACTTCATATTCCACTGTGTGTTATATTCCATAATTTATGTGGCCATCCTTCTATTAATGGACATTTGGATCACTTTAATTTTTCACTATTATAAACAGTGGTACAGCTAATATTTTTGTGCATACATCTTTTCACACTGGTGTGATTTTTCTCTTTAGGGTATAAACCAAAATGTTGATAAGTGTCGAGTTGCAGGGATTTTGAAATGATACACCTTCACTGCTTGTACACAGAGTGCCACAATGCCAGGATGCCAGGAAAGAGCAGACTAAAAACTTCAACTGTCACCGAGCTGGAGGAGGGGTGGCAATCTCTTGTGAAAACTGAGGAGCCTGAGGGGGGCTTTCCCTGCCTGGAAGCCAGTCCACTTCTTTTTGGAATAGCTTAAAGGGGGAAACTGTGGGCAGGGCAAGATTGACTGATTATTTGGACTGACCGTTCATTCATTCATTCATTCATTCATTCATTCATTCATTCATTCCATAATGCTACTCTGTGCCAGCTATTGTGCTGTATGTTAAGGGACAAGATAGAAATTGTCCCTACCCTGTGGAAGATGCCTATACCATGTAAGCCATTTAAGAACTTTGAACTTTATCCCCAAATATGTCTTTTTGGTTTTGTTTTGTTGCTTTGTTTTTTAATCTCCAAAAGCCTTAAAACAAGAGACTTTAAGCAGAAGAGTGTCACACTCAGATTGATTGTTTTTTGTCGCAGTCAAAATGCTTGACATTTGATGAAGTGGAACAGGTGGCAGGAACGGGAGCCTGTTACTGGGACCCAGCTGTCTGAAGGCAGGGAATCTTCTTCAAGTGTTACATTAGTCTCAGCTTTGACTCAACTGTACTGTATGGGGAAAGGTTGCTGAGACCTAGTAAGAAAACACACGTGGGAGGTGAGGAGTTCCTCCTTTTTTGGAATCCATCAAGTTTGAGTGCAGCTGATCTGGGTTTGTAACACTAGAAATAAAAGCCTTCCTGATGGCCAATGGGACTGCAATAATGTCCCTTATATTCTCTCCTTAGTTAACTCGGCCTCATAACCCCTTGTCCTTATTCTTTTGAACATGCTGTTCCCTTTGCCTGGACCACTCTTCTTCCTCTCGGTCTGGCTGACTCAGGCTGATCTTAAGTCTCAACTGCAATGTCATTTATTCCGAGAATCTACCCCCTACCCTAGATCAGGTGCTGTGGCTATGTGCTTCCACAGGGTAGGACGTCCCCCACCACCATTTATTTAGCATATTTTAGGAAACTTACTGGAAGGGCCACCATCCATATGGTTAGACAGGTCATGCCTTTCAGTGGGGCATCATTTATATCATGGTCTATGTGAATAATGTCTCTGCTTAACGTTTTCTGATTAAAATAGCAAACCTATCCTTATCGATACATACAATGGTGAAATGTAACCTTCCCACTTGGAATTTTAATTTTCTACAACAATGTGTTTGTAGTTAGATTTAAAATTAGTAATATCCTCAGTGGCATCTTTCCATTTTTGTTTTATGTGCTGCTGCATTAATATAACCAGATTTCCCCCCTTCTATTTCCTAATCACCTTTATCATACCACTCACTCCAAAGACAAGCCTCACAATTGCAGGGACATGAGCTAAGACCAATGTCAAGGGCTCAGCACTCTGCTGACAGAGGATGAAAGGAGAAACTTCTCCCTTGAGGTAATTAAGGAATAGTCCGATAGCAATAGTTCCACCCAACAACATAGACTGCCGTCTCAGTGCCAGAGGACAAATGACCACTGTCTACTCCTCTGGCTCAGTATATCTACATATAAAATAAAGGCTATCTTTTTTTCTTTTCCTTTTTTTTTTTTTTTTTTTTTGGTGTATTGTGCTGGTCACTAGGGTTGAATAAAGACAAAGCATCCTCCACATTTCTTCTCCCCGAGGTTCTGCATATACATAAGTTTAGATCAATTTTCCATTTTGATAAATACAACCATCTCTAAAACAATGACCCCCAAAGGAGGAACATATCTCCTACAGGGCTCCAGGCAGGACTCAGTGCCAGCCTCAGCATTCAGTCTCAGGATCCCCAAAGATTAATGAGATATGGAAACAGACAAGATAATGTGCACTTTTAAAACATTCTGTAAGAATTCAGAAAAATCATATTTTGCTTCTTCCTACAACTCAAACAAGCTACTTTCATAATTTAAAACAAAACCTTACATGTGAAATGCCTGTGGAGAAATTGAGAAAAGCATGAGTTAAAACAGACTTCAGGTGGAACTTACATTGGTTGGAAGGAAGTGGAAAGATGGTCCATGGTCACATTTAGATGACGGTTGGAAATATGGGTGTATGATTTGCTGAGAGTCCCAGAAAATGGATTTGTTAGGTAAGGGAGAGTAGGGGGTAATGGATTTGTTAGGTAAGGGAGAGTACAGAAATAAATAACAAATTCTCGGAGGTTCTTGTTCATGAGTCATCAATTATCTGGCTATACAAATTAACCAGAACCAAAACCCATCCTAGTCAACCCATATCTTCAAAGACCCAATCAATAAATAATAAAAAGTGTTGATCTATTAGAAAACTATGAGGAATAATCTGCAACTAAGAAACATAATAAAAATCATCTGAAATGATAAATCTTTGGTAGAAAACATGCTGAAGATATGTGTATAAATATGTCATTATTTACAATAGAATTGAGGAATGTTTTCTTCTATCTGAAATTAAATTTTGCAATTTAATACAACTCACTGTGATGAAAAGGCCATTGATTCAATAAGAAAGTTATTTCTTTGCAACATTAATCATCTTAAACTCATGGTTTCTCCAGAGGGATAACCCCTACTTTGCTTTCCATTTATATGATCTTTAATAGGAAACAAATGAGTTTGCTAGAGTTGTATCCTCACTAATATTGTAAAATGAAACTTAGAAATATGATGGGCTTAATGACTTCGCCGTGGGCTTCATAATCACTAGTGTAAATGATAGCATTTGCTTTGACTGCAATGAAAACTACATTCATGAGAATAACTCGGCTGAAGTGTACCTGAGGTTGATGGAATTCAAGGAAAAAGCCTTATTTGCGTGCGACTTATGTAATTGGAAGATTCGGACTAACATTCTCTACCATAACAATGACAGACTTAATTCCAGAATTTCACATAACAGGGTAGCATGTTGAGAAAAATGAATAATCCTTACTCTTCTAGACACCCAGATATGCACTAAACACCTTTAATAAGGCTCTTAAATCTAAAACTATCCAAAATGATCAACGGAGTCTTCGCTCTGGCAAAAGCTATGCCAGCAGAGGAATTCTTCACATATCTCAACAGTCTTTGTTCGTAGTGAAATATGCATTCACTATACAGTTCAGTTTTTTCCTTTTCTTCCCTCAGTGGAGATGGCAAACACATGATGCCAGGCCCGGTCCTTCCTCCATGACAGGCCTCACTAGTCAATCTTGGCACACTTTCTCGCTGAGCCCAGATCAGCTTTCTCAAAATATCACTTCAGTGAGCTGCCAGTTGGTCAGTGCTCAGGTGAAACCTATTTGCCATTCCTGTTCCCCAAAATAGCTCTATATATTTGATTTAAAAGGTTAGCTATGTTCCATATATTCAACTTTCCATACAGTTCCTTTCTGTTACTGTCAGAAATGTTTCTCCATAGGCTATTGTAAAACCAGATGTGATTTAAACATAATTATAACACCATCAATCTTTTAAACTCACACGTGAAGAAGATAAAATATGATAAAATGGTCAGCCTAGTAATTTATAAAATCTTGAGGGATATTTTCTGTAGATATATTTTTGTATGATGGGATAAACCATTAAGTACAATGAGTTATACTGATCTGTGAAATACTAGTTATCTGAGAGGACATTGATTCATCACATTTAACACTGCACATTTGCTACAGTGGTATCTATCGCTGCATCACAAACCTTCAAAACTAATCTTACCTTGGAAGCATTTTGTCTATGTTAACATAAAATGTGAAGTAACGTCATTAAACAGGTAAATTGTATCAGCAAAAGCATAGCTTCTACTGCTGTGCTTTGTAATAGCTTTATCCTCAAGTCCATTCCCAACAGTCTTTTCCAGATAACTTACAGCCCTAAGCCATCCATCTGCCTCAAATGCTGTGATCATTATTTCTTTCCATTAGATTAGTTGAATCATAAGAACAAAGTAACTGAAACTTACTCTGGAGGCAGGAAAATAAACCCAAACATAACTGGAAGATTTTTTAACCTCTTCTTCCATCCTTGACCTGGGGACCATTTGCTTCTCTTGATGTGAAAGAAGTAAGCACATAAGGAGTCCACCATGGCTGCTTGCCCCAGGATGCCTGCCAGGGGACTTGCTGCTTATTGTCTTACTGTACCATTTTCTCCTTACCATCTCTTCTCTATTGAATCCCAGGAAGCAATGAAATAGACATGGGAGATATGACATGTTAACTTAAAAAAAGGACTTGTGTAAAATGGAAAGCCAAAAACTATTATACATGCTGGATGTAAGCCAACTCTTTAAGGTGAAAGTAAAACACAAACCTTCTCTTCATTTGTAGTCAACTTGGGAGCTAGGTGTTTGACTGCTGAATTCTCTTTTCTCTTTGCATGAGCATAAAACCATTTAAGAGCAGAGCACCCCGTCTCCATCCCCAGGCATCCTGCACAAACAGCTGTCAGGCCTAAAAAATTGCATCTGGGAAAGGAACACAAAATGGGGGTCAACCCACCTGTTCACACTGTTGGGGGATTTGGCAGGATGTGGCATGTTTTCTTATCTGTAAGATGGGGTGATGATTCTTGCGCTAAGAGAGGAAGGGAGGGGAAAGAAATGATGTAATGGATGTGTACTTGTTCTGTCCATTAGGCAACGAGTCTCAAAGAGCTACAGCAGTGTCAGGTAGGATTTTATTACAGCATCCTCATCGTAGTCTGTCTATCTGATATACTTCAAGACGTGTAGCTCCTTCTTTAGACTCAAACAAGATGAAGAGAGATTTAGATAAAGTGCAATATTGCAATATTGTCAAACTCACCTTTCAGTTTATTTCCAACTACCACATACCCATGGTTTTCAACCTCGCTCAGCATTTAAAATCAATTGTAGGGTTTTTTTTGTTTTTTTTTTTTAAACATTAAGATGTCATTCCCAAACTTTAGCCCAGGACTGCACAGGACCCAGTTGTTTTTAGTTTTAGAAGTTCTATAAGTAATTCTGATGCCTAGTCAAGGCTAAGAACCACACATACAAGGTGATCCTGGGCAGCTCGCTCACCCTTATACTCTCTCAGACCCCAGATTTCTTTGCTTCCATACACAGGTCTGGGTACAATGGGCAATGACGCTTTAAGATTCCACTGGCAGAGACTTTCCTTCTGCCTCAGTCTCTCCTTCCTCTCCTTCCCTTCCCAGGAGAAGCTGGGGGCCTGAATAATCCAAGCATCTCTTCTGCTCTTACCTCCTCTTTCTCTAATTAATTGTGAAGATGAGTTGGACTGGGAGCCACCTGAAATGAAACATTGGCTCCATCTCTCAGCATCTACGTAATATCTGATAATCACAATGTATAGTATGATGGCGAATGAAACAACTAAATGCAATTTATTATACTAAAAGTTATAAGCATGCATTTAAAATAAGTGCCTGTGATTACATTTTGCTGAATTACAATTTTAAACTCAGCATTGAATTTATGTTTTGTTTTTTTGTTGTTGTTGTTTTTGTTTGTTTGTTTTTTGTTCCAGGTAATGACTGCATTAGCCAAACATGGATACTTTGATTCATACTAATCCATTTCTCTTGGGTGAAAATACTTTATTATTTTTAATTGTTTCAAACTCACCCATTCATTGGCATGCATAATTTTAACAGGGTTAATTCTAATCAGCTCAATTCTAGAGAAAGATTTTTGTGGCTTTGTAAATCCTTCCTTTTTTTCCCCCTAAGAGCTCATTTTAAATTAAATTAATCTTTGTATACCTTTGCTATTAAAATCTTCTCAGGTTGGTACAGGTAAGACCATCAAACTGATTGCTGACATCTAGAATGTGGTTGTTCTTTTCATTTCCCCTAAGTTTTTCAGCACGTTCATACAGTAATATTTCCCAGCTGGTAAGGGACCCAGCTTCTGGAAGAGGCTAAAGCAAGAAACACAGCCTAGCTCCCCAGCTGCATGTTATTACGTTATTTCCAATTCACAGGAAATGAACAATCATTTAGTCTTGACAGGTACATCCAGAAACTCGCTGTCTTCGTTTTCAACCTGAAAAACAATCAGGGTCCTGCAGAAGTTAAGCATTAGTCTTAAAGTATGCTTCGTATTTTTTGCCAGCGTTATGAGGATATCTTGTGAAAGCTTTCGAAAACACTCTGGGAAAATGCTGCCAACAGGCTAAGAAACCTGGGAGGAAAAAAATAATCATCCGACATACTTTCTGTTCATGAAGATATGTAACTTAGTGGTCCCTTGTGAGCTGGTGAAGTTTAGACATATGTGATGGTAATTGGGGTGTAACCCAAATGGTCTTTTTAGTAGACGATTAGACTTAACACAAAGCAAAGTTGTCAGCAGTAAGCGCCCCTGCAACTCAGTTCGAAAAGCCATTACAAATACGCTAGAAGGGTTTTTTCCCCCTTTATCCTGATGGATTTTTCCCTCAGTTGAAAATATTTCCATTTTCTGAACATAGTTTTCCAAAACAGAAATACAATCAACATAAAATAATACTCCCGTTCGACTTGCAGGTTAAAATTCACAAAGCACTTGCAGAGACATTACTTTCCCCTCCTCACTGCTCCTCCTGTCATGGAGGCTGGCCTCCATTTTACAGATGACAAAACAGAGACACAAGGGAGGCTTCACAGGCTGGCTAGAGTTGCATTTCCTAAGTGAGAATGCCTGGACAGACAGCTGGGTCTCCTGGCTCCTAGGCCAATGCTGTTTAGTCTATCTAGCTGAGGATTTTAAAACATTTACTTCAGCTTAACTCACTTTGCTCCCTATTATGGTCCATTTGTGTGTGTCAGTCTTTATCTCTGGACCTGAGTCAAATTTCACCCCTTCTCCCACCTCTTCCTGTTTCACAAGGGGAAACACACACACACACACACACACACACACACACAACAAAACAAAACAGAACAAAACAAAAAAAAGCCTAACTATGGAACACATGTGCTTCTCATCTGGGCTGTTTAGAGGGATCGGGAAATCGGAATTGTCATTGACTCTTCGTCCTGGTGTTTCAGAATGCCCTTCCACCTGGGTCCCACTGGCGCTGCTACTGGTCACAGTCGGATGGAGCCTACTGCATTCAAAATCAACCTTCCAGAGTATGCCTCCATTTCAACTGTCATCTGTTTGGCTTCTCTATGTTTTAGAGGTTTGCTTTACTGGTCTGTGAAGAATCTCCTTTTGTCGTGATTTAGGGTACATTTGGAGGCGTTCAGTGAGAGGATAGTAGACACCTTTCGGTAAAGACCTGGAATCTTCCACCACCTCTCAACTGGACTGCAGTGGGCAGCCATGACTCATGGTGAGCTCATGCATTCCTGGGCAAAGTTTATAGTAACCTGGAGGCTGAGAGATTTGCAGGTGCCTTACATACTGAGCATTCTAATGCTAACTCACCTCCACGTTGCACTGGCATCTTTTGAAGTAAAACTTCATGGGGTGAACAGGAAGACTACAACATTTTTATTATAGTTGGCTTCCTTTGCTGAATTAGCGTTTATATTTTCCCAGTAGAAATCCCCAAATTGAAAATATAGAGGTGTCAGCTAGCACCACTTTAGTTAAGGTTGTGTCAACATTTCCTATAAACCTTGTTTTTCTAGGGTTTATAACTAGACCATAAAAATTTGCTCAGCTCTGAGACTTGGCATAGAAAGTAAACTTGGGAGTGAATTTTGCAGCATTTGAAGAGGGAAAAATAAGTTCAGCTGTTTTTAACATGTGCCTGTTCTAAAATGGAAATGATTTTAAGATGCATTTTCTTATTTGTGTGACTCAAAAGGAGCTTCACTTAAAAAAAAGAAAGAAAAAAAGAAACTCCTCAAGAGATTATTTCATTGACATGAACTAATTGCTCTTGTTAATTTTTAGAGAAAATGTTAATGATTGAGGTATTTAACTCAAACCCACTGACTGTGCATCTGCAGGTACCAGTTTTCTCAAAGCAGTTAGTTGTGCATGATAATGTGATTTGGCAAATCGTCTGCATACCTTTTAGTGCAGGAAACCAGGAATGCTTCAAAGGAAGGAATCCTTCTGGTAAGAGGTTAATGGGTCATTTCGAAATACATATTCATTCAGGATAACATCCTTTTATTCATCTTAATTCAATCTGTAGCTCACATTTATCAAATGACCCCAAAAACCAGTTCATACAATGTTTGTATGAGGGAAACATCCGATCTCTTTGAAAATCTACATTTTCTTGAGGGCGGGGCTGGTACCCTGCTTCCCAGCAGCTCACATATCCATTTGGCTGTGCTGCCAGGTTACTGGCCTGTTCCAGGCAACTAGTCAGCATGTTGTCATATGCTTGTGATGCCCTGGCCTGCATTTGTCTGTCTGTCTCAGGCCATGAACTCTGGGAAGATGGCAGCCACCAGTGACAGGAGCATCATGGAGGAAAGCAGGAAAGTGCTGGACCCAAAGCCAGAAGAACCGAACTGCATTCCAGTGCCCGCTCTGGTCCTTACTGACTCTGTCAACCTCGGAGAGTCGGTCCACAGGTCTGGGGAAATTGATACTCTGCTAACACAGTAGAGTTAATGAGAGAATCCACTGAATTCATTATGTATATAAAATTTATACACACATACACACACACACACACATGGTCAGACAATTAAGTTCACCAACTCATCCTAGAAAAAGTGCTACATACCTCATTGCTGAATATCACTACGGTTACCTTCGAAGTACACCCCTTGGGAAGCTATGCACTGATGCCAGGGCCTAGTCCACCCTTCAAAGCAATTTTGGAACTCTTTTACTGGAATGGCCATCAGAGCTGTCGTCGTATTACCCTTGATGTCCTGAATGTCCTCAAAGTGTCTTCCTTTCAATATTTCCTTTATCTTCGTGTAAAGAAAGAAGCCATTGGGGGCCATATCGGGTGAGTAGGGAGGGTGTTCCAATACAGTTATTTGTTTACTTGCTAAAAACTCCCTCACAGACAGTGCCATGTGAGCTGGTGCATTGTTGTGATGCAAGAGCCATGAATTGTTGGCAAAAAGACAGGTCGTCTAACTTTTTCACACAACCTTTTCAGCACTTCCAAATAGTAAACTTGGTTAACTGTTTGTCCAGTTGGTCCAAGTTCATAATGACTAATCCCTCTGATATCAAAAAAGGTTAGCAACATCATTGCAACAAGTTCGTGAACTTAATTGTCAGACTGTGTGTGTGTGTGTGTGTGTGTGTGTGTGTGTGTGTGTGGTGTGCCAAAAAAATGTATACAAGTGGACACTTTGTTCAACGTTGCTCAAGCAGTAGTTTGCCATAATCAGAAGTGTCTGGACGCTGACGGTAACCACTTTGAGCACCTCTTATAATTGCAGAAGTCAAATGTGACTTATAGTCATCTTTTGTAATCGGTATATATTGAGTATTACAATTTTAATAGTGTTTTCTTTTCTTAAAATGTGTATACATTTTTTTTTGGCATCCTATGTGTTTACATATATATATATATATATATATATATATATATATATTTATATTTATATTTATATATATATTTATATATATATATATTTATGTATATATATATTTATATATATATTTATGTATATATATATTTACGTATATGTATATATATATACATACATATATATACATATATATTTTTTTAACTGTGTAGTGCTATCCACATGAAAGGTGGTAGTACCTCCCGCAGCATCTAGTATCCATGCACACCTACTAAGCCCCTCCTTTCAGTTGATTCATATGGAAAGGCCCTGGGCTTCCCAGCTTAACAAGCCACAATCACATGACCCAACCTGGGCTTTATTTCTTCTAATGACAGATTTCTGCTTCCACTACTCTAACTTACCTGTTGCTGATCACTGACCACCTTTTTGAATGGAGAATGTTCCAGAGTTTCTGCTGCTCATTTCCCATGGACATCAACCCAATCTAGTCTCAGATGCCACTTTTGATGTCACCTTTCTGCCCCTCCCCCACCTCATCCCGCCCCCATCCTGTAGCATGACATCTGGTCCTTTTGCTAGTTTCTAGGATAGGCTTTGCTGGCTTTAGGTTTTCTCCGAGACTGTCTCCCACTGCACCCTAGGGCTTCTTTCCTCAGGAGAAACATGCAACACATCTTGAGTGTAAGTGACCTACATGTATCCTAGGAAATTTTCTGGCAGGGAGAGCTGTGAAATGCCATTTGCAGCGCCAGTCCTCAAAAGGGCCCCGCACTTGGTTTTACGGTCTGCTGTCACCGTCCTGAAATTCTTAATACGTTTTTAACAAGGGGCCCCACATTTTCATTTTAGGCCGCTCCCTGCAAACTATGTAACAGGGTCTGGTCCTGATCTTCTGCTAGCTATCCCTGGAAACCTTAGCTTGAAACAATCCTGCTGAGTCGTCGTGGAGCCAATTCTGACCCGGGTTGGTGAGATTGGTGAGATTCCAGGCAGCAGAAGGATTTAGAGTGAGTCTTGCTGTCCCTCCCGGGCTGGTGTTTGCCTCCTCTCCTGGAGCTCCCACCCCACCACAGCCTGAGGCGTGGATTTCTGTCTCAGGTCCTCGCAGAAATGAGAATACTCTTAGCTGGCTTCACCGGAGCCAGACTCCCTGCCCAGTGTTTGCATCCCCTCTTCCAGAAGCCTGGATGCCCACACGAGCATTTGCAGTCTCCAGGGGAGTCCTGTTCCCACATGAAGGAGATACCGGGCACCTTGGAGCAGCCACAGCCTGGAACTGAGGACCATCACATCTGCCTGCATTCAGCCCGCTGGGTGCCATCCATTTACCCCCCCAAGGCTAACTGAAGACTAACCATGTGCCAGGCACAATATGGGCACTAGGGACACGTTATTGAGCAAGACAGAGATGTCCCTGCCCCTGGGGAGTTCACATTCTAGTGAGAGAAGACAACGAATGTAATACATGAGTGAATTTGTGGGTTGGAAAATTAACGGTGCTGTGGAAAACAAAGACAGCAGGGTAAGGAGACAGGGCAGGCTGGGGTGGTTTGCATGGAAGGGGAAATCTGATGCCAGATTTGAAGGACGTGAGGATGTTAGAGTTGTGAATTTCTGGGGAAGAGCATTCTCCATAGAAGGTACAGCTAGTGCAAAAGCCCTAAGGGGCAGCAAGTCAGGCTGACCAGAAGCAGCAGGAGGCCATGTGGCTGGAGCAGAAGAGAGGAGATGGGTAGGAGATGACACCAGATGAGGGGCCGGGGCAGGAGTCCTGCAGGTCCCGGGAGGGGCTTTCAGACCAGCTTGGAGCAGCAGTGACAGCATGTTTCAAAAGGATCACTCTGACTGGAGTGCAAGGACAGACAATAAAAGGGTAAGTGTGGAAGCAAAAAGACCAGCCAGAAAGCTAGTCAATAATCCAGAGGAAAAAATGCTCACACGTGCGGAGGGTGGACCCGCGTCTCTGAGTAACTGAACGCGGCGGTTCCGGCTGCTGACTCCCCTTCTCATCCTCAGGTGGCCTCAGCGCTGGTTCTGCCCTGGCTCCCGCCCCAGCCGCAGCCTCGCCTCTTCCTACTTCTTTCTCACACCCTTATGGTGTGGAGGCCTCAGCAGCTATTGCAGCTAAATCCACCCAAAGAAATGTAGACTGTCGAGGCCTGGCAGGGCATCCCCTTGGCCAGAGCCTTAAAAAAAAAAAAAAAAAAAAAAAGCTAGCTTTCACCTGGGGGTTGTTTAAATCCACATTTGGGGGAAGGTTTCATACTTCATGCCTCCTTAAGACCCCTTCAGGCCTGTAATGCCTTCCCCAGTCCCTCACTCCCAGCATCTACATCTGGACTATTTGGTTCACCCATAAGCTTGCTTTCAAATGAGTCCCCGGGGACGTTAACTTCAGTCAGTAAAACACCTTTGCAGGCAGTAAAACACATATCCCTATGAGGTCAGAAAACTCACTGGGCAAGACAGCTAGGTGGATGGTGCCTGGTGCCTGTAGGGCAGACGAACCGGGCTCAGGACTCAATCCCCTGACCAGGGGCACACCTGGCCTGTAAGTCACAGGCAAGCGGGGAGGAAAGAGGTGGCAAGAAGGCCTGCATGTCTCCCTTTTGTTCATCTCCATCACCTTTTTGTCTTTCCAATTCATTATTTTACCTGTTAATGAAAAATTAAATCTTTCACACCAATCCCAGATTGGGTCCAGAATCAAATAAGAAAATTGTGAAAGTGCTTTGTAAACATGAAAGCACTCTCCAAAATTAAAGTAGCATTATTATCTGGGAAAACAGCCTCCAGCGTTCTTCTTTAGTGTTTGGAAATACTGTGTTGAATACCTTCCAAACAATTAAATCCCATCAAGCTGTTCAAATTGTCCTGTTCTAATAATCCATCCAGACTCTCACAGCCCCCCTCCTGGGGGCTGCTTGTACGCAGAGTTATCTCCATTTTCTACTCTCTGCATGGAGGCTGGGTGGCGGAACATGCTGGATACTGGGCCAAAAGTCGGAACACCCACTGAGCTCAGTAACATGGGGTGAGTCACTAAACCTCTCTGAGGTTCGTTTTTTTACGTTTAAAATGTCCTACCTACTTCGCAGGGTTTGGTAGAATCACGAGATAACCCGTAGGAAAATCTTCCATAAACTGGACAGTACGGTGCAATGCCAGTTGGCCACTTCAAAGGCTGGTCCAGCTGCTGATAGAACCACAGCGTTACGGACATCAGCACTTGTTTCCTAGCAATTCCAAGATCCAGTGCAAATTAAATATAGGTGTTCTAGAGACCTCCCTGCCTTCTACTCCGTAAGGTTTTGTGTTGTTTTGTTTTTGTTTCTGTTTTGTAAGTTGCTTGTTTAGAAACACAAGAAAGCCAGGTTGCTGGGTCATACTGCTCATCAAGGTCTTCGAGTAATCTTCAATGAGAAACACCATGTCACGGTCACTGAGTCATTTGCAATAAGGAATAGGAACTAATGAATTCCATAGATTAGTAGCATGTGAGAGAAAGGAGAAAAGACCCTCAATGGTTAAAACCTGAATAAACAGTGTTACAAAACCACAGCGATATGAGGCATTACGGGATTCTGCTGTATTGTCATAGCTGGCCCACTAATTAGTGTGCTTAAAAATCTTGTACAGGGCAGTTGGTTTTGCCCCCAGTCATGAGGTGCTTGCAGGGGGTGGGGGTTTGGAGAACCAACACACTGTGGGATCTTGGAAGAGCTCTTCCTTTCCACAGTGACCCCCTTATTAACCAGACCCCAGCATGGCATCACTGAATTGCAGGAGGTAGGAGTCGCTCAGGTAGGTACTGGCCATCTTGCTGGCTGAGGGGGGTAAAAATCCTGTCCTATACGGGGGTCAAATCTTGTGAACCGGTTAGGAGGTCCTCACGCTCTCAAAACACCAAGATGAGAAACAGGCATTTCATAACAAGTGCTGGCCGTGGAGCCTCATTGCCCTGGCTGCAGCCCTGGCTCCTGCACCTACCATACAATCATCACGGAATTGCTCGGGCCCCCTGACTCCTCATCTGTGAAAATGAGCTTGGTAATGGATGAGGGTGAGCTTCAGACAGGACCTTGTGTGCAAGCAATGTATACTGAGTGCTTGCCTTATGCCAATCATTTTGACAGGGGTTATTTATTTAATTTAGTTCTATTTTATTTACTTCTCCAATTCCTCTGTGAGCTATATGCTAATCTCACCTTCATTTGGCAAATGACCCTGTATTTAGGACACCTTACATTGTCCCCACATCCCTAGTCCACCAATGTCCTATTCTTCTTTAATAAAGATATGTCCTTTCAGTTAAGAATGCCCAAATATTCTTGGAGATGTCTATTTTCTCAGCAGCCACATAGCCATGAAAGGATTTCCTCTGTATGTGGAATTTCGGAGGGATTTCTCTCTTAGGTGTGTGATAGTATGTACTTGCTCTAGCAATGAAGAAAGGTTCACTTAGTTAATAATTAGCTTATTACAAGGTAAGTGCTTTACAGATATTCATCTTTAATACAACTCTATGAGATAGACTGTTATTATCTTCACTTGACAGATGAGGAGACCGGGGCACAGAAAGGTTAAGTGATATACCCAAAGTCATACAGCTGATTCCTGGCAGAACTGGGACTCAGGCTCAGGCAGCTCTTCCTCACTGCCATTGCTCTGCCTCCTGAGAAGGCACCCGACAGAGAGAGTATTTGTACTCCCTCCATCCTACCCATCTCTGAATGGCCTGGACCCTGGACTAGACTGCTACAAAAAGGCTTCAGAAAACATGTCACATGCACCCATCAAAACTACAAGCCAAATCCAAAATGTATCAGGTCTGCTTCATGGGGAGTTGAAGAAAAATTAAATAAGCTATCCTCCTTCTTGTGATTTAACATAGGAGCAAAAACTGAATTGAAAACATTTTATTCTCATACTCTTTGCTATGTAGAAGCAGCCTACCTAGGGGAGTTTCTTCAGGATTTTATTTTGAGTTATAATAAAGAATATTTTCATTACAGATTTGGCCTTGGGATATCATTTAATCTGAATGTCTGTTCAGATATCCAGAGTCAAGATCTTAGTTTCTGGTAGGAAACTGGACACTCATCTTCCCCCCTACTAAATTGACATCCTTCGTGCCAATCTTTCAGCACTCTCTGAGGGGACCTTCTAGTGGCCTAATAAAACCATCACTGTGATGATGGACTACACACTTATGGAAATCAAGGTGATTTTATTAAGAGACATTTTGCTGTATCTAGGGAGTTAGATGGCATAAGTAATTTAAGATAACAAAAGTCCTCATTTTGTCCCAGAATTGGCTCCCACTGCTGATTCAGCTTTGGAACAGGTACATGTTGAACGAGGGAAGGAGGCAGAGGGCATTTTCACATTACCTGTTGGTCGGGTCCCTCTGAAGTCAATGGGAGTCCTGTCTGCAGAGATGCTCCTGCACCATTATGGTGCTAATGGTATTATTTTCCTTGGCCATTAGTGTGTGCTGCCCAATTCACTGCAAAATGCTAATAACTGCAGCTCTCTGTGGTTTTTCCAAGTAATGGGCCTGTGGAAATTCATCTCCAGCTTCCAAATCAAGTTGTTCCAGGACCCCTGTGGCAAGTGTGTTTCCTCTAATGCTCTCCTGCATGTCAGGAGCTTCGCAGAAAAAGAAGTGATTCCTAGGAACAGAAGCAAAATGAGGGCTCAGCTTCTAAAGAGATCCTGCTTGGTTTAAAAAAAAAAAAAATTATCCTGAAGTTTTGACCAAGCCAGAGCTGGGGGCTGTGTCAAAGCACAGGCCACCGAGTGGGTGCCAGGCCTAGGAGAGCTAGGCAAGAGAATGTGGTTCATAGTATCTGAGGTGCGAACCAGAAAGGGTCAGGCAGATCTGGGTGGAACAGCAGCCAGTTTTCAGAGACCAGACAAGCAGTAGGTCAGGGACCAGGGACTGGCTATTGGCCAGGGGATTCCATAGGGGGAAGCTGCTCAGTGAACTTGAGATTTAGCATCCTACTTTCCATCCTTTTGTTAAGTATCCTACTCAGGGGTAGAAAGCTGCCTTCTGCAAGCGTTCCTAATAAGGTCTTCCTTCCACAGGCCTTGCAATATGTCCCCTCCCCCTGGGGTCGGGCCTTGCTCAGGGAAGCAGTGATCAGTGTGTCTTCTAGAAAAGCATGTCTGACCGCTCGTAAAGCCCTGGCAAGGTTCTGCTCAGCCAGAGGACCACAGACCTGGTAAGAAACTCAAGAGAAGGTGGACACTTCTTCCTTTCAGGTAAGAGCTAACTTCAAGACAGAACAGGAAAGTCTTGAGATGACAGGTGATGGCGGGTAAGTCAGGCCTGTCAGGAATATAGCCCCCTTTTCCCAAACTTTGCTCACCAAGAGTTCCCAAGACTCCAAATGTTCAGGCTCAGGCCCACTTCCCTCCTGAAGCAATTCTGACCAGGATGGACCAGAAGTCAAAGCCAAGTAGAGTAGGACCCTAGTACATGGATCGAGTTGCTCTCGCTGTCACAGCCTAGTAGTCTGAGCTGCCCTTGGATCCTATGGACTTAGTCAAATGGATTGTCACAGCTTTAACTTTCTGTGTAGTATTCTGAGTGATCCCCTCAGATTTGCCTTCCAGTTCAGTGACATTCTCCTCAGCTATGTAGAAACTGTTGTGTTATAGATCCGTGGAGTTTTTAACTTTAATGATTATAGTTCTCATTTCCATGATTCCTATTTGGTTCTTTTGCAAACCTTTGTTGTTGTTTTTAATTTCTTCTTTCCCAATCGTTCCTACATCTTACATTCTTTAAATGTTTATTTTATAGTATCTTCCAGATTGTTCAATCATCTTTAGTTTTTGTTTCTCCCATGGTGGTTCAGTTTGTCTGTGTGTGTGTGAGTGTGAGTGTGTGTGTGTGTGTGTGTGTGTGTGTGTGTATGTGTGTGTAATCTTGTATAAACACATCTTCGGTAGAAAGTATCTTTGTCTGGGAGTCCATGTTCTGTGGACTATAAGGCATCTGCCCTAATCCTGTGCAGGTATCCACTGGACATCTCTAGTTTGGACCAGTTTTTCCTTAGCCAGAGATTCCTGATCGACATGTGTAAATTCAGATCCCACCCCTGAATATGAAGAGTCAGATTGGCTTTTCATTTGATTCACAATAGACATTTTTTCCTACCTGGAAAAAAGCTTCCTTAATGCCATGGATGGAGCCATTGGATGGAGTTTTCTGGACCCCTTCTCACAAACTAGAAGCCCTTCAGTAGTTCTGGTTTTAGGCTGAAACCTCTCTTCTAACTCCTCACCTTGAGTGGACTCAAGGTCATGTTTTTTATCCATGCATGGGAATTAAAAGTCTAGCTTTTAGCTTCCTGGTCCACTGTGGCTTCAGCTTAAGCTGACTGTTCTGATTTGAGTTCACTCTTCACTTCTGGCATGTAAGAGTTTCCATTTCTTTCTTTTGAATTCAGCTTGTATTGCAAAACAACATTAACAAACTTTTTTTTTTTCATTCTATTTCATCTAGGATCTCCTGTGTTTATAGCAGGAAGTTGACTTTTATCTTCTATGGACCTGGTCATTGACAGGTCTTGCTCTGAGCCAGCTGATAACCAGGAACTGCAAGGCTGCTCTCTGCTCACTTTGAGTATCACTGCACCTGGGACCTCTGACACTGACCTCATCCCACAGATTATACCCAGGTATCCTTAGGTGTCAACCAAATCATGACTACTTGTCTCTTCCCCTCAGGACCCTTTTGGTGGCCAGCTAATTACCCTCTGGCGAGCCAGCCACTGAGGATACATGAGAGGAAAGGTTGGTTGGAGTTTCTTAATTCCCTATTCAGACAGCCTGTGCAGGCAACCTGGCTGGACAAGAACCTTTCACCATATAAAATCCTGTAACTTTTGGTGGTCACAAATCCCTTTGGGAATCTGAAAAAACTGTGTATTCTGTCCTGAGGAACAAAGTATGCAGTACATGCACCAAAACTTCTGCATACATTTCAGGGTTCACTAACTCCCTGTATGCCACGTTAAGAACATCTGCTTTGGAGGCTGTTTGTTCTTTGGTGAATTGGAAACCCTAGTTTGCTGGCTTTATTCAAATCAACTCTAATGAAAAACCTTGTTAAAATGAGACTCGATGACATAATAATAATAATCTTTCAATTTTTCACTCTTGACGCCATCTTGAAACATAATAATGGTACCAGGAGTAATGTCAATAGCTAGTGACAATCTCCTATAAAATCTTTTAAATTTATTAATTAAATAATTGACTGTTACAGGAGCATAATTTCTTCAAATACTGCACTCTGACTCACCCCTATGCCATCTACAGGGCAGAAAAAGCTTCATGAAATGAGACAGCTGATGTGGCATGAAATAAAGGTGGATTCTAGATTCAGTTTTCAGGTTTGGGATCTGGCTTTGCTATGAACCATCTAGTGCCTTTGGGAAATTCCCAGTCTTCCCAGGTTTCTTTTCCCTTATCTGTAAAGTAAGGAAGTTGGACTAGCTTCCAGGTTGACAAACTGAAACCCACTGGCCAAATTTTGCCTGTTCCCTATTTTTGTAAATAAAATTTAGTTGGAACACAGCCACACTCATTTGTTCCCATATTATCTATGATGGATTTCATGCTACAACAGCAGAGTTGAGTAGCTGTGACAGAGACCATATGGCCTGTAAAGCCTGAAATATTTACTATCTGGCTCTTACCAGGAAAGTGTGCCAGCCTTTGGCCTAAATGATCTCTCCATCCCTTTCCACCTCTCGATGATCCGTGATTCTCAGAGGTAAAGGGAATGTAATCCAGCCCAACTTAAGGCACATGTGGAATAGAAGCAAATGATGGATGAGCCAAGACAAATCACTTATATTATTTTGTTGAAGCAGTTCCCTCAATAACTTGCTGAGGGAAGTCTAATAAATAGTCAAGTGGAACAACTTAAGACAGTCAAACTTCATGTGTGCTCCAAATTGTTTCATCATCCAGACATTCAGTGATTCAGAATGACCTTTTTCTAGTGTATCCCAATCAGTAGATTTTTTAAAAAATTACTTAGTCTGATCATATACATTAATAAACACATTTAAGTTTAGGAACTGACAGGATAGTATATACAATCCCTTTTACCGAACTTCAATCCTACATTGAAATGAGCTAGAGCATAAAACGACGACAGAAATGTCGCCCTTCGGGTATGAATGATAAGAGTGGTGTTCACCTGAACATAAAGTTTTAGGCTGAATATTTAGGAGACTGATATATTTTTGTGATCCATGTTATCCAAACCATGCTTTCCAAACCTCATAGAGCGAAGAAGTCACTGTACCATTAGGGCACAGCTGCAGGGTTTCCCACCAAGTCAAACTTCCAATAGTCTCATTAGATTGAAACGTATCTATTTTTTTTCATTGTTCTCTTATTTTTTTAATTAAATTTACTCTAGTGACAGTGGTTAGTAAAATTACATAGGTTTCACGTGTAAAGTTCTATAATATCTATTTTTTAAATTTCACTTTCTATTCCTCTTCACTTAGTTCCTCCAAGAAGAGATTAACTGAACTAAGTAACAAGATTTTTTTTTTTTTTGGAAATTAACATATATGAAAGCACTAAGCCTCTACATTAAGTCCTGAAAAATGAGACAGGGACTAGTCCCACAGATGTTCAAAATTCCAGACCCAGAGGAGCGGGAAAATCTCCTATCGTTGATATAGTTTTACCTTACAGTTTCAATCTTTTTCTACCATCAGAGTGCTATTTCCCTTTCTGTCCCAACAGCAACTTTGCATTTGGCCATTGTCATGTTTTGGTGCAGTGGAAATAACATATTATAGTGTGGGCTTTTTCTTAACTGACCCTGAGAAGCTCTTTCCAAACAGCTTTGCAAAATCTCTCATTGGCTATTTTGTTCTAATGGTGGCAATTGGAACAAATTTCCCCAAATGATAGAACACACGTGATGACAGAGAACATAGTGTCTGAAACCCTCTCGCCTTCCTCAAAATCACAGGGAGTCTGGACGCCAACCTAGCTTGCAAGTTTCCTGGGGGTCATGACTAGAGCTGGGAACGTAAACCCAAACCCCCAAAGGTGCCCACACTGGAGGGTGAGCAAAACAGAAGTCAAGTTCCTTCTGAGGAGCTTGAAGAACACTGGAGACCTTCCTGTACCTTGGAGATTAGGAAAACTGGGCACAAATGCCCAATTTTGGCAATCTGGGGAGTCCTGGGTCAGCCCCACAATTGCTGTTCTGGCTTAGGAACTTATCTTCTGCTCCCTCCTAGCTACCACAAGAAATTTGACCTTATCATATACATTTTCTTTGTTTCTGGTGTTCTTTGTTGGGAAGATTCCAAGCATCATTTCATGCATCTTGCACAGCATTCCTCTGCTTTCCTCTTGGCCCTCTGCTCTGATTCCTTTCCCCGGAATCATGTCTCTCTCTCTCTCTCTCTCTCTCTCTCTCTCTCTCTCTCTCTCTCTCTCTCTCTCTCTCTCTCTCTCTCTCTCTCTCTCTCTCTCATTCTCCCACATGGACCTCTCTTCCCCTGACAATCTTTTAACAGTTTAAGATGGTCATGGTTCCATTTTTTTGGTCCGCCACATCCCACTTCACCCCTCCTTCTTGCCGAAAAATTCTTTACTTCACTTGGCATTTGGGAGCAACACAAATCAGGGAATTGTCTAGTAAAAGAGCTTTTGCTGCTCACAGCTTTTTTGGGAGTGGGGCACGTAGCTATGATGTGAATCAAGGATGCAGAGTGGGATGGACATGTGATTTCATGATAGCTTAGACTGCTCGGAACTTACTAACTTTTAGAGTCAACATAGACAAGGAGAAAAGAAGAAAGTTCTGTGGTTGACGTTACAATCCATTACTTTGCTGCCTTTGAATTTCTTTAGTTTTTCTAGTAAAGAAATTTTTTCATTGCCTTGTTTGGCTCTGGAATGTTGGTCGTGCTCACAGCCCTGAAATGAAGTTTTCAATTCCAGTGTCTATCTCCGTTCCAATCTTGAGTCTATATTTTGCTTTACTGTTTATGTTTTCTTATTCAACTTCCTGGTCTAAACTCTGTCGAGTTCACCTTCAGCCTAATATAGTTGTAATACTTTCTAAATTAAGTGCTGGCAGTTCCCAAAATACAAACACCAAATTTATGAATGTAGCTTACACAAAAAGGCTGTCCCTTCTTGCTTCTGGGTGGCATCATCAAAGCGTGGGAGGAAATTCTCTCTTCTTTGGCAGCAGTGTTCACATCCAGCTTCTCAGTGGGGACTAATTTCCCATAGAAACCATTGCATGCGGTGGTCTAGCTCCCAGACCAGCCCACAAAAGCCCACTTAATCCATAACATAGCTGAATGAGTAAAAAAAAAGACACACAGCTAATAAAAAACATTTTTGCTAATGTGTAGGATTTAATTTTCATTAGGGGTTAAATTACAATGTTTCTATGGGAAAATGTTTGCTCCAGATTCTAAAAACTAATTTACAAACAAACTTGTGGAAGAAAAATCCAATCTAAATTTAGAACTTCCTAGATTAGCTCTAGTTTTAAGCACATATTTTTCTTTTTGTTTGCATAAGTCAGCTGGGGACAGGTTTACTGAGGCTGTCTCTGCAGGCTAACCCAAGCCACGAGGTGGGCACCTGTCTGGTGTAAGTGCCCCAGGTGTACAGGAGCCGAGGGAAAGGAACCTCTGTAGCCAAAAAAAAAAAAAAAAAGAGTTTTGGCTTTAACTTGAACCGATTTTTCTGGATTACTCTTACAATGCTATCATCACTCTGCCTGTGTAGAGCAAACATCAGATAGACGTTAAAAGCAGTTTCTCCCTTTATACCTTCTCAATCATATACTTTGTGGTGAATATGAGTCTTCCTTAAGAAAACACACACACGCGCGCACACACACATACACACAAAAGCTAAATAGTACACAACCCAAACTTCCAGATTGGTACATCAGGGAGTGGTTCTCTACAATAAGATGGAATTAAGGCCCATGGGATTTACCCAGAATCTTTTGCTCCTGCAGCCTTCCTGCAGCAGCCAGGTTGGCCATATAAAAACCTGGGGTGGGGCCTCTCTTCCGGTGTTCACCTGAGGGACACCTGAGTCTAATTAACCATAAATGAAAAGGCATCCTTGTGAATGTTGCTCTCAGGACATGAGCCTGGCTACTGGGCCAGGTGCTCTGGGAGTCCTTGCGCCTTGTGCCAAATCACTACAATAGTCAAGGTGTTTCTTACACTGACACTGTAGCTCTTTTGTTCATGAGGCTTATAAGTGGCATTTTATTTAAGCAATAATAACTGGTAGAGAGGGCATTTCCTGATACTTAATGACCAACTGGAGGTATTGTGGGCCTGAGGCAATGCATATAATATGCTATTAAACTCTGAAATTTAAAAATGTAAAGAAAAAAATAATTACCTTCTTATGCATGTTACCATGGATACGGGGTATTGTTTATAGTTTTAGTCTTTTCCTAGAGGTTAAAGTCCAGTGGAGCACCCAATAGGAAAGAAGAACTTCAGTCTCAATTTCCACTCACTTTATAATGTTTGACATTACCTAGTTAGTGTACGTCTCTTTAAGAAGGTGCACGTCACCCCTGAAATAGGATATGTAACATGTGATATGGATTGCCATAATAAGTATTCATATTTTATTGAACAGTTTGGCAATCAGTATTTAAAATCAGCTAACCTTGTAGATAATCATGTTCTGATTCCCCAGAGTGGCAGTAACTTTCATTCTTTTCCCCCCAAAGAATGAGCCATTTTTCAGTTTCCAAATTGCATGCACATATTTTATGCATTAGTCCCAGAAACACTTTTTCAGTTGGATCTATTATTACAGTGCATAACTCAGAGATTAACATTTAAGCATGAAGGAGAAAATACTCAAGAGATGCACCTAATACTCCATAATTTACATAGTAGCTATTTCCTGTATACTTTTTAAAATCTTGGAACACTTTTTCTTTTCTAACTCTTAGGGAAAGATAGGGCATAATTAAATCAATTTCATAACACTGCAGGAGTGCTGGCCCAAATCAATACAACTAACGCCTCATCTATTCCAGGGATAAAAGAACACTGAGGAAAATTTAAAGACTTAATTTCATCTGCAGCTCCAAACTTTCTCCCACAAATATTTTTTCCATAGTTATCAGCAAGATTTATCTACCTTTATTTTTCTTTATTCTACTATAATCAAAGAGTAATGTAACAAGCCTTTATCCAATACTTAATACAGAAATACCATTCACTTATCCATCCATTTATTTATCTATTAGGTATTTTTAAAGTGTACTGAGCCCTGTCATGAGCCGGACCACAGAAACACGGGAATGAAAAGGCCATGCTCCCCACCCTGGAAGAATTCTAACTGCTAAGGAGTCAGGCATGTAACAGGCATTACAGTTCTTCGCTGGAGGTGCTAAGCTAGAGGTATAACAAGATGCATTGGGAGCACAAAGAAAGGTGACAGCAACTCTCCTGGGAATTCAGAATGGTTTCTTAGAGAAGGTGATGTTTCCTTAAGATGTAAACAGTAAAGCTCTAGACACAATTATAAAGTTATTCTTATTTTGTTTCATTAACTATTCTTCTATAGGAAAACAAAGATGGACAAATTCCTAAAGAGAATACAAGTCAGCTGGTAGTCAAATAAAATAAAAAAAAGAAAAATGATAGTGGTTATAAAGCCCATTTTAATACACCTCCCCTCCAGATTTCCTCCCAAATATTGCTATCTATAAACAGCGCTACATTTACATAGAGAACCATATCTTGACACAGGGACATTAGGAGTCCCTGGGAAAAGGAGGTAGACACCCCTTACTGTGTTGATTTCCACACTGACGTGCAATGCTGGAAGCCCTACACTTCCTGTCTTTATACAAGTACATGAGGAGAATCCTGATACCTTTCTTTGAATGATTTTTGTCTGTAGACCTCCAAATCATGAGCATGCCAGTGTGATTTATCTGGGTCTTTAGAATTACATTGTATAAGCTAAAAACCTAAGTTCTGAGTAGAAGAGAAATAAAGGGATCAGAAGAGAATTCACTAAGGAGCCTTACCTAGACCCCTTGAGTTTGAGCAAGACCTTTCAGGATGTAATGACTATATATTCACAGAGAAACGCTAGCATGGACGAAAACAGCCAGACAGTATCCAGCTAGTCCTTGGGGATTACAGAAAGCAGATTAGCTTCCCTGGAACAGAAGGGCTGGCTGGCTGGGGAGTAAGGAGAACTTAGATTAAAAAGATACGGACAGGGAAGGGAGCAGATGGTAAATGGCCCCATCATTAGCTGGAGGAGTGTAGAAGGATTGGTAAATTCCCACTGTCCTCCAGACTCTGCCCAGACGTTGTCTCTGGATTGCTTTCCCTGACTCCCACCCCCACCTCAAGTGCCCCTGGCCTCATAGCACTTAAAAATGTTGTAAGAGAAGCCCAAGGCATAGATGGTCCACCAATAGCTAATCAGAGCCGAAAATGACAAAGTTATCAATACTGGAAAAGTTTACTATTAGGTTAAATCGCAGGCTTTTCAATGGAAAAATCCAGGGGAAAGTGCAAATGTTTTTTAAAGGAAAAGGAAAAGTACTACTACAAGTATTTTGACATCAAAACACATATTGATGAGGCAAGCAGGAGGGCTGGGCTCAATATTCTCTTGGACCAAATGCCCCAGGCGCTGGCTAACTCAATTGTGGAGGCCGTCTGAGGAAGGTGGCCTAACCTAATTGAGAAAACATATGGTCCCAGATAAAGCGAGCTCTGACTCACACTCTGACAGAACCTGGGCTAACTCACTTGCCCTGACTGCTTCGTTCTCCTCGCCTCTCCATGCCACGTCCCCCACTGCTCCCAGCCCCTGCAGCCCTCATTACAGAAGGAAAATGGTGTTCGTGTGCTCTACCTTCAGAGTTGGGAGAAATGAGGGGGTTTGTTCTTGCAGTCCTTTTAACCAGAGAGTATTAGAGCTAACCGGATAGCCAAACGATGAAGGGGAGAGTGGGGGGAAGAAAAAGGGGAGGCATGGCCCACCTGTGACCATGTGTGATAACAACATCACGCGATGAGTTAGTCCATATGCCCCTTCCAGTGAAAGATCTGAGAAGTTTGATATCAAGTGGAAAAGCTAGTTCAGTTGCCTCAGAAGGATCATCTGAAAGGGAATAAAGTTCTCAATCTTTTACTCAAATCCAAATTGTGGGCTGCATGTCCACCTTCCTTTGTATCATTTGTCAGAATTGGCCTGTGAACATGGCCACTCAGGCTCATTACACGATGAGTGTCAGCAAAAAATCAAGTGTGTACATTTCTTTGCACTTGTCCCTTAAGGATGCTCAGTATATGCTGTCCAGAAGATTTCGCAGCAGAATGTGAAGACTTACCCTATTTAGTGTAGAGTGCTAAGTTGTGCAAACTTGTGGAAGAGGCTTTCTGAACTACTTCCTCAGATCAATAACATTTGGTCATGCAAGAACACAGAAGAAGACTTGTTCTTTTCCCAAGTCTCCCAAGATGGAACTTTCTTGCTGAAGAGACAAGACTTGAACTTGAAATGGCAAGAAAGAAAAACTTGCTTTGCTGATTTGTCCAGGCACGTGAGCCAACAGATGGCAGCTGGGGACATGCCGATTCCATTTTCCTGAGCTGCCCTGCGTTCCCCAAATCCTCCTCAGAGCTTATAGAGCTGTTATTGAATGAATATGAAAAGAATCAATTCAAGAAAAGATTCATAGTGTTTGACAAAAATGAATCATGTTTTTAAGTTCCTACAGTTGCCCATGGAATGCAAACCTCAGCATATATCTGAATTATTAAACATTTGCTTTAGCAGTGTGGTTTCAAGAATTGATTGGGCTGGAAAAAAAATAAAAAAGAAAGAAAGAAAGATAAAAACAGAAAAAGCCATGCAAAGAAGGCACAAAACCTTAGGATTCTAGAAATGAATATATGAATCTACAAATTGTCCTAACGTTTTTGACTGTGTATCAAAACTCTGAGAAATGTTCACATCTACTGAGCTCTGTGAAAATGCATTATTTTTTATGAAGTGGCTAAAATCCAAACTGAGAATTGAAATCAGGATTTGAACACTAGCATCTGAAGTGACATGTGCCCAAACTGCTGAATCTACTTAGGAATTCTCAAAAAAAGTTCACTTTGCTACATATATATATATATATATATATATATATATATATATATATATATATATATATATATATATATATATTTGATCAATATCAATTGGCAATTAGCAAGAGGCTCATAATTATAGTTTGGTGTTAATAAAATTGACTACTTTTTATAATCAAAGTATTTGCATTTGTAGGCCTCACCAGCCTATGAATACAAATTGTCTCACCTGGTAATAATCTAAGTTTTACTGGCTGCTGTAGGTGCAGTTTATTAAGGAGTGCTCTTGGGATCAATATTTATGAAGCGAGAGGAGGAAAGCAGGATGAGACCCAGGGACAAGTTGAGATGTGATGCAGTGCCAGTGAAAGCATCAGAAAACCCATGGAGCTCCAGGCCTGGGGTAGCCTTTCAGAATTGTCCCAAATTAGGGCAAGAGGGTTATTCAGCACAGGTTGCCTGTGGAAGGAGGTATGAGCTTCAGACCACTAAGCAGGTTTTTTTTGTTTTTTGTTTTTTGTTTTTTTACATAAGGCAAACCCCAAGGCTAAGGGCCATCTTCTGACAGCACTCTCAGGGGCTTGGGAATAAGACCTTCATTCCTGAATAGGAATCTGGACTATGGGGCAAAGCATCCACTACACTCCACTCCTTGCAACACTTGGATCTTCTTATATGTTCTAGGAAAAGCTCTTCTAAATTATCAGTGAGCATCTGTTCCTAGTGGAAACTTAGAATAGGAAAGTTACTCGGACAAATTATAGATAATAACTCTGCAGCTGGTTTCAGGGTAACAACTGATGTTCATCTTCTCCCTCTTCTGTTAGCTACTGAAGATTTCCCTCATTCTCAACAAAGCACCTCTTCTGATTTCTCAGTGGCTTTCCTGATGGCGAGACCAGTCCCTCATCCCTGATGGGTCTGAGGGCCTGGCCTCTCAGGTTGTAGTCTATTTTCTTTCAAAGCTGGGGAAGGGCATAACAAGAGGGTCCCACATAGATCACCTAGGTTCTGCATTATTCCTCCAGTCCCTGGATACAACAGTAGCCCTCTCTCTTCCTGGTGACCAGGTTTAATTATTGCTTCAAGACAGTGACTCTCCTTCTTGCCTGTTGGCTTCTTGGTGCAAGGAATTAGAAGTGCTCATGGATCAGCCACACTTATAGTTCAATGGGGTGGTTGCTATGTCCCGTTAGAATAATTCCCCCTTTAAGAATCAGGACCTCAAAACCCATAGAGCTTAGTGTCAGGAGGATGGGAAGTCCAAATTCTTCAAGTAGGTCACTGGGAGTGATGCTTGACAGGACCATTCCTGCCGCTACTCCTTGGTTCCTGGATTTGTGTTTTTTATCCATTGTGAACACAGTGCCATGCAAAGGTCTTTGATTTAAAGTGTACCTTGCCTCTTGGAGAACAGTGCCCCATCCCCACAGAGTATCACCTTTGAGCTGGTGTATCAGCTAAGCTCTCAACAGGTTTGTCTTTACTATGCTTTGGCTGGCTGGCAGCTTCTAGATGGTATAGCATGAGATAGAACCAGTGGAGTCGTCCATGGTCATGTTCCCATTCCAACAACTCCTCTGTGAAAAGTGTGTTCCTTGGCCTGGTGTGATGTTATGTGAGATTCCATGACAGGCAATTTAACGCTGTATAAGCCTTGGATCGTGGTGAAAGCTGAGGCCCTAAGGGCAGGAAACATGAACCCATGTCCAGAATATATGTCTTCATGTTAAAATGACTGCTGTTTCTTCCAGGGTAGAAGATGTCCAAAAAGTTTGCCAGACTGTCTGGTTGGTCCCCTTGAGATATGGTGCTATACTGGGGACTCTGTCACTTTCTGCTGCTGGAGTGTTAGCTATCTGGCAGTAGCAGTAGGTAGAAAGGCTTTGGTTAGTTGGTGCCCATGCTAGTGGGCCCTGTATCACCTCCATCCCTGCTGCCATGGTTCTTCTATCCATGTGCCAACACTGCAATGGCTGATGACAGATGCTGGCTGCTAACAAGTGGTGAGTCATTTTGTTTACATGCATATTTAGTGCCTCTCTCTTGTGGACACTAACATGTATACAAAGATGTTCACACTTTGTGCCCTCACACAGGTCCATGCATGTGTCTATTCCAGAACTTCATGTTGCCAATCTGCCTATTTTTCTCCTTCTAGACCCCTACCCATGGGTCTAAGCTCAGGCCATTTCTCTTTCAACACAACGTAGATGACCAGGGATACCACTTGTGGCTTTCTCTTGCCATTGGCTTTCAAGACCCCCTGGAATGAGGCTATGGTGTGGACACTGTCCATTTTCAGCTGGCACCCACACGCAGTCGGCCCAGCCATGAAGCAGCATGAGTTCCTTCCTCTTCAATCGGCTAATCCTAAAGGACCCTGCATACGGCCATAGGTGTGGGCTGATGGCGCGGTGCTGGTGCAGGAAGAGTGGGTGACGTGGAGCTCCTGTGCAGCTTGAGTGTGTTGTCTGGACCTGCTTGTGCTTCCTTCCAGAGGTACCAGTCCAGCCTTACAATTGATGGTTCCTGAGCCTATCCCGTAAGACATGGTGATTCTGACAGAACCCTGTCATGAAGGGCTGCTTTGGCCATGTGGTCAGTTGATGCCCATGATTAGGTGCTTGCACCAGGTCTCACAACGGGCTAGAGCTATTGTGAAAAAGTTCTAGAATTCTCTCCTGCAGATGGCAGAGCTTTGCTCCAGAATCCTGGGTTTCTACATTGTGATTTTCCCACTCAGGCTTGTCACAAACTCCACATGGCATCTTTTCACACCACTGATAGCTCTAATACCAGAAGACTTGTTGGCTCATACGGCCTGAGTGGGAGGGCTGCTTGCACTGCAGACACACTGATGCACTGCCCTTTCTTTTTCTGGTCCTCTCTCAAAGCTGGTAACCTTTGAATGGTGAAGCAGTATTCCCAGGTGCAGAATATGCTGCTTCCAGAACTCAAACGCACTCATCAGGCTTTGAGCTTCTGTCTTTGTGGTGGGAGGTATAAGATGAAATAATGTGTCTCTTACTTTGGATGGGATGTCCCGGCATGCCTCACTACTGTACCCATAAAAACTATACTAATGTGGCAGGTCCCTAGAAGGAAGCCGATAGGAATCCAGTGGCTTATTAGTGATTAAACAAATTTAACAAATAGTCTCCAAATGAACAAAGGTTTTCTGCTGCTATTTTTATTATAAAAACCATGATATTGTTATGATTTTAAAAAGCTTGTCACATGGTAAGAGTATTATATGTGACTTTGGGACACTGAGCCATACGATTTTTCTTTTTTTTAAAGCCTACTCACACCAATCTTTGCTTATTTATAGCCTACAAATCCATAAATGGAGCAAGATAAAATGAACAAATAAAAATCTGAGGAGGAAGTTAAAAACACAGATTGGAAAAATTAAACAGAGCCAGGTTGAAGTTAGCAGACACAAGCGCAGGACTAAAGTCGCTGACCAGTTGCCAGATGAGGGCTGCAAACGGCCCTCCGGGTCCTGCTGTCGGGGAAGCAAAGGCAGCCAGGATTCACCAGTCTCACTAAGACCCACCACATCCAAAGCAAGGAGGGATGTAACTTCCTCAACCATTTCAAAAACATAATAACTGGATGGAGACTCACACAATGAAAAGAGTGATGGGATGAAGACAGCTTAGACACATAATTCCATCTGGTAAAAAATGTCAGAATGAGTTGGTCTTAGCCTGGGTCTCCTTGATGGCGGATCCTGAGACAAAGGATTGAGTGCAAATACTTTATTGGGGAATGTGATCCAGTGAGTAGGAGTACAGGACAAGAAGAATGAAGCAGAGAAGGATGGAAAACCAATACCAAGATGAGTTATGAGGTTGGCCACAGTCTCTGGCAAATGAGTGCTGGCTTTGTCTGGGCTGCCTGGGGAGTTGTATGAAAGACATCTCAGGACTGTCCATGTGGGGGAAGAAAGGAAAGCATTTACCCATTAGCACTTATGCTTCATTGGTCAAAGGTCTGACCCCAAAACATACTCCCCTACAATTCAGGGTTGGTCAATGCACAGGTCCCATGTGGCTCAGAGAGGCTCCGGGCAAACTCTGGAAGCTCCAGCAGAGGGGAAGGCAAGGACATGAGGCAAGGCCCTTTGAGGTTGCACCTATAAAAAGGCACCAGCTCAGAGGCAGCATCAATGGCTGGAATAAGGGACAGGGGATGCCAAAGGTGGGCGGTGGTACCCAACAGGTCCCTGATGCACACTCTAGGTCTACAACTAGATGATACTTTTCAAGTACCTTCTTAGAGAGAATCTTTTGATCTTTAGCAAATTGCTGATCCCTACGTAGTGACCCCTTGTAGGAGTTAAGTGATGTCAAGATATTTGGGTCCAGCACTGCTCTGGGCATCAAGATTCTATCTGTGAAAAGAGCCAACATTTAAAAAATATGTCCTGTTCTTCCTGTTCCAAAGTATGACAGTTTCATGGATGCATAGGGGATTGTATCTGAAAACAGATATACTGCAAACATCTAGTCTAGCAATCTCTGTCCAAGTTAATGCCCTTGCAGAAAATAAAGAGTTGAAGGAGTAAAACTGTTGATACTATACATACGGGTGTGTATCATTTTCAGAATACCTTTGAATTTCCAGAAGCAGCTTTCTTTTATGCTATGGTCTAATATACAGCACCTGAAAAAATTTTCTTCTTTGAAAATCCAGTATTGATTTTTTTCCCAGGGTCAAATTAAGCTGCAATAAACAAGGCAAGAAAGATCCCATTTACTTTTTCATTGTAAGTAGGTCTCTATTGTTTAAAATCATATGGTCTTCTGGATCGTAACCCTGTTGCTAAGGATTTTGCACTTGGCTACTGAATCAGTCCTGGAAAACGGATTGTAGGCTAAAATTTTGAATCTTGATACACAACTGCTCCACTGCTCTGTTTGAGAAAAAAATGTTTAATGAAATCGCAACTTAAACTTACTGAGGGACAGCTCAGCAAATACTGTTAAAGAACTGGAATCCTTCTAGCTGGAAAGGCAATGATAGACACAGAATGTTTCACTTGAGGTCAGAAGGAAGCAAGCAGAGAAAAACTCATCCCTCAGGCCATGGTCCCCTGTGATCCCGCTTCACTAACAGGAGACTTAGTTAAATTAATCTATTAGAATGTGGATGCTCAATTTTTAATAAATCAATTAATAGCATGTAAGTAAAATTTATACCCCTCATGATAACTGTAGATACATACAAGAGCTTTTAAAGTCTTAGCACCACCACTATTAAGTTAGATACTATTATCTCTAGTCACAAATAAAGTACCTGAGACGCAGAGAGGCTAAGGACTGCCTCCAAACTCACACAGCTAAACGTGGTAGAGCTGCATTCCAGCTCCCGCAGCACCAACTCCTCTTGAATCTAAGCCCTCTCTACACCCTCCATTCTCTCCTTACCGCCAAAAACACAAGAAACAAATTTGTCGCGTGGTGTAACAAAGAAACCAAGTGGAAAAGCCAATCTTCATGCTGGCAAATTAATCTTGTTTAGCTCTCCCCACAGCAGCTCCTTCCACCTCCCAGGGGTTGGGAGAAATGGGGCGGCAAAGTTACCATTTAGCTTCATCCCTATCCTGCAGCTGCAAAATGTTACTATTAATAGATGTCCTTTGAAACCAATAATTTGGGTTAGGACACTGTACATGAGCATGTTGAAAGCTCTGAAATCCTGCAGTTTAGGAACCCGTGTGTCAGGGCCCAACCTGTCTTCCTCAAACTTATTTCATGATGGTATCTCTTTTTGAGCAGCCCCAACCTAACAATGATTCTGCAAAAGACAGTTGTGAAATCACTGAGTGGCAGAACACCACAAAATAATAAATTCTCTACCAAGGCTATATAGCTCCATGTGGTACTCAAAGAATGGCGTAATCACAGTCTGGCCTCACATCCCAAACAAAATGTATGAAAGGACTTCTCATGAACTTAAAAAATGTCTGATTATTGATCAGTTCACCCAATATTTAGGGAGCACGATGGGGTAAACACTGTGCTGGCTATGGTGGCTCTATCCACCAACAAAATGGCCAGTTTCTGCCTCAAGAAGCTTAGAGTTGAACAGAGATGATGAACTCTGCCCACCTGTACATGTCATGAGTATCACAAAAGAGAAGTGCCAGGTGCTACAAAGTCACTTAATGGGACAAGCCTATCTTGTCAAGGCACCAGGGATATGACATTTCCCCTGAAGCCCGAAGAATGAGGAGATAACAGTGGGTTGGGGGAATTCATTCCTATCAATAGCACTTATCACCCAGAGCCCTGGTTAGCTGTTTACCCAGACATAGCACCACTCACAAAGTGGTCACATCTTGAGGACTGGGAGTCTCACTTCTTTACATCCCTGTTCCATTGCCTGATATCTGACACACAGGGGCACTCAATACATTTGTGAAAGACATGGAGGGAGGGAGGGAGGGTGGGAGGGAGGGAGGGAGGAAAAGAGGCAACACAGTAATTAACTAATGCCTAGCCATGTGTACAGGTTCATTATCCACAATGTCTTGTTTTGGTATATTTTTTAAAAAGGAGAACAGTTATACTCATTGCTTACAAGGAGCCCCCCACCCCCACGCCCCACTCCCCACACACACATTGATTTAGTCTCCAAACATTTGTGTTCTGTGGTGGAGACACAATAAGATGAAGTGTCTTCATTCAAGGAGTTAATGATGTAGTAGTGGAAACTCAACAAAAATGCAATTCTTTTGCCCAAATATGAAGCAGAAAAGGCAGGATGAGTTCTGATGTCAACTGTCGAGGCAGGATTTTGCCCTTGCCTACTGACGGCCAGCTTTAAAAGTGCCAGCGCTGAGCACGAGGGAGGGCACAGCTGGAATTTCTCACTCTGGTTGCAATAAACTTTCCTGCCCATCTACTCGTTCTTCCCAGCAATATTGGGAGAGTCAAAAATCCAGGAGACGGGCCGCGGGGCTGCCTAACCTTCCGTGCAGAGCGGGGTTCCGAATCCAGCTGGCTCCAAGTCCCCACTCCCCAGCCATCGCAGCCCTCTCCTCTGCAAACCCGGGATACATCAGTGCGTCGCTGGCGCTCGGGGACCTGCGTGCCCACTCCGTCGACCCGCCCCACCCCGCACTACGTCACCTGGATCACGTGAGTGACCGGGCCCCTTACCCCCCTCCTCTCCTCCCCTCCTGCCAGACTCAGCTGCTCGCCTCTGAACTGGGGAGCTGGGGGCGGGCGGCGCGTCTGCTCTGCCCCAACCCGTCCCCTCCCCCCGGAGCCAGAGGACAGCGTCTAGCAAGGGGCTCCAATGAAATTGGAACCAGCGTTCTAAATTAAGGGGAGCAGATGTCCCTGTGTTGCTTGGGAGGCCTGGGTGGCCTGCTGTTCAGACAGAAATCGTTGAGGCACTGACCTTCCGGGGCTGCTGTCAATCTCCGCGTGCAGATGGCCAGCCGAGCCCTGCCCGCGCCTCTGCATGGGAAATGCGGCAGCGGGGGGAATCCGGGCAGCGAGAGAGAAAAGTCTGCGTGGGGGGTGGGGAGGAGGCCCGGGGGAGACAGAGGGCAGGAGAGAAAGGCCTGCCCCGCGCACAATGGAGTCCCCGTGGCGGCCCCTCGGAGGACAATGCGTCCCCCGGGATCCGCGGTCGTCTGCGCCAGGTCGGCGGCCCGGCTCCAGCTGCCTCTTCAGAACAAGGCCGTGCAAATGTGCCCACTTGATTCTAAATCCTCTTAGGCACTCTCCACGTGAACGAGGAAAGGGGTGGCCTGACAATCCTTTACAAATCGGAGGCCTGGGAACCCTGATGCTCTGCAAAATGTCTGCACCACGCATGCAAATGGAGCCTATCACTCGGAGAAATAGGCAGTCTTTCTGTCCTGAGTCCGTGAAAAAAAACCAAACAACTGCATTCAGTAAACACTCCTATCCGGCCCTTCACTGCCACTCGGGGATCTGAAAAATTTTCAGGGTGTTTCCCCTGGAAGAAACTTCCTATTAAATGTTCAGAAAAGCCAGCTGAGCTGGGCAAAATTATTAGTCACCCAGGTATTTACACTGTTTTTCCTATTTCCTTTCTCTCTTGGCCTCTGTGGTCAGCAGTATAAAATTCCTAGGAACTCCCACCTAAACACCAGCTTCCTGTTTATGCTCTCAGTGGCTTTAATGTTTAGCTGTTAAAAGCAGTTGACCAAGGCTCTATGAAACAATCAACAGAGGTTTGCAGGTGAAAAGGAAAAAAAAAGAAAAAGAAAAAACTCAAATGGGTAGGTCAAAGGTCCAGGTTCATTTTTAATCACTTATGTCAAAATCACAGGAGGGAAAAGGTAAAATTAAAGTGTAACTTAATGCCTAAGATCTTGGTTCAGTTTCATTTGGCCCCTGGGTCTACATGAACCTATAAAATACGATACACTAGTCTAAAGTATGTACATTTCCATTTCATTTCTAAGGCCTTTTTTTTTTCCATGTGGCATGACATTCCTTTGTTAGAGAAGGTTAAAGTTCACACATAAGCACAGCCTGTGTGTCCTGTGAGTGCCTTACACGCTGCCATGGCTGTTCTTCTTAAGTTCCTGCCGCAAAATATTGCATTGATGTAGCTCCCTGAATTGCAGCCTCCCTGACCTGGAAGAGAATCCTATAGGGCACCTCCTCCAGCCCTTTTCTGATACAGAATTCCGGGTACAGTTCCCAGAGAGTGAATAGCTATTCTCTGATAGAAACCATCTAGAACTCCCTACCTTAGATGATAGCATCTTTCCTTGACAATCTTATATTTTTATAAAAATTTTCTATATATAAAACTGGAATCTGTCTCCACATATGGAGCCATGCAGAATAAATCTAATTTCTCTTTCACATGATATTACCCTCCAAATATTTGGAGACATCTCCCATATCCCCCTAGAGTCTTCTCCCAGCTAAACACCCGCAGATCTGTCAGCAGTTTCTCCCATGGGTTCTGAGTCTTCCACATCATCCCGAGTTACCCCGAGATGCTCCAGTTAAGTCCAAGTTCGTCTGAAACTGAAGATGGTGCTTCAGTTCCTGCGGACACTCAGTTTAGGAGGCAGCACTGTAGGAATATGGCTTAAAACCAACAAGGGGATTCGGTCAGATCATGTCCAAGTGATTCAGACAAAAATAAATTTTAGTTTTCCATCTTATTATTTTTCTACTCTCTCAGTAATGCCAGACTCGGTTATGAAGCCCAGGACAGAAGGAAAAAGTGAAAAGCTGTATTGTGGGCTAGCACTGTGCTTTTCATGTTCTCACAGTTTGTTCTCCCAAAACCCCTCTGAGTGGGTATTATCGTTATTCCTCTTTTAGAGGTTTAGAAGTCAAATAATCCACCCAAGGCCACAGAGCTAGTAAATTGTAGCGAGGTTTCTAACCTGTGACTTGCTCTTTACATAACACAAAGCTGCTGCTATACCGTCACAGAGTTAAAGCTAAGTCTTGAATTTGTTTTTTAGTGTAATCTATAATATCCAGCTTTAATTCCAGGCCAGTTTGTGTACATTGTATTTATACAACTACAAAAACTTTTCAAATACAAGTTAAGAACTTTAAAGGGGCGAAAAAGTTCTTTCTGGAAGCAAATGAAACAGAAATTCCAAGTGGAAGCCAAAAGTCATCCCAAACATGCTTTTATTCCAATGGCATTACTTAACAGCAAAGTGTTATATTACCCTTGAATTTCCTGCCTGGGCTAAGGTTAGGCCAGGCTCTTGATCCTATTTAAATTGTTGCATGTATTTCAGCTCAATCATAAGCAATGCCATTACCCCTGACTCACGCCTGCTCTCCAATATGTCAGTTAGTCAAGAAAGAGGGAAGAATATATTTCCCATGCCCACACTGTAATTTTTTTCCAGTGTTGCTCAGCCTGCCAGAACAAAAGTAAAACCACAGACAGAAGATTTAGATCAGCCTCTTGATCACCCTGCTGCTATTTCACAGTTTTAGAAAGGGTTGGACATCAAACACTTAAAACTGTCATCTACACATTCTGTCTCAGAATAAAGCAGCATTGGCATGTGCCCCTGCTAAATTATTTTCTACCCCAAAATGTTGGAAACACTTTCTCTCCAGGAATATACTCTACAGAAGGCACATTGAATTAATGGAGTTAGTTCTGAGAAAGGCTCTTAGTCTACAGTGAACTGTCATATGCAGACATCCGGCCAGGTGGACTCTACACCTTAGCAGGATGCTGCTGAGACGTTTAGATTTTTCTAATTTGTTTGTTATTATAAATAGTACCTGAGAGACCCTTTCTTACTGTCCATCTAAAGTACCCCCTAAATCACCATCACATGAATCTATTTTCTTCATGGTATTTATTAATGCTTTATTGCTTACGTGTTGTTTATGGTCTACCTTCTTTAGATCATGACTTGTATATTAGACAAGTAACCTGGTCTATCTTGTTTGTTACCTAGCACATAGTAGGTCCTCAGGAAATATTTTTTGAATGAATACATCTTCTGTGCATATATATTGTTTCTCTTGTACAAGTCTCTCCTTAAAATAAATTATTTGACTAGTCAAATTTTTAGACAGAAGTTAGAACATAGCTATCAGGGGTTGAGGGGAGAGGGACTGGGACAGGGGTGTCCAAACTGCGGCCCACAGGGCAACTGCGGCCCACAATCCATTTTTAATTGGCCTGCAGCAAATTCCAAAAATATATTTAGTTTACTTAAATAAACCAGGTGAGGCAATACGTACTTCACCTCAAGTGAGTGGCCTGGCTGTTTGTGTATTTTACCGCATATGGCCCTTGGTGAAAAACGTTGAAAAAAGTTTGGACACCCCTGGACTGGGGAGTTAGTGTTTAATGGGTACAGAGCTTCAACTGGGGAAGATAACAAAGTTCTGGAGCTGGATGGTGGTGATGGTTGCACAAGAATGTGAATGTACTTAATGTCACTGAACAGTATATTTGAAAATGGTTAAAATGATGGATTTCATAGTATATCAATTTTCCCACAATAAAAATAAATAAATTTTTGGAATTCTTGGGTTAAGAGTAAGTGTGTATATGTTAAGTTGGGGTGTATATTACCAGACTTCCCGGCAGAACTCATGCTAATTTATATCCCAACTACCAGCATGCATGAGAATACTCATTTCCCAACACACGGCCAACACTATTTTCTCAATCTCTTTGATATTTATGTTTGATAGGTACACACATACACACACTTTAATTATTGTTTTATTTGTGTAATTGTACTTATTATTAAGAGTCAAGTATATTTTTATATGCTTGGTATCTCTTCTTTTGTGAACAGCCTATATGTATCCTTTTGTATTTTTGTTGGCCTTTTGTTTCCTTTTATTGATTTTTCTGGGCTCTGTGTATAGGAAAGATAATAACACTTGGTCTATTATATAGTTTGCAAATAATTCTTTCCCAGTTCATTATTTCTCTTTAAATGTTATTTATGACTTTTTGCTATATGAAATTTAAAATTACATACTATATCAATATAATCTTGGGGGTGAAAAAAACCCTTCCTCATCCCAAGATTATAAAAAAAATTATCTATGCTTTTATCCAGTACATTTGTGACTTTGTTTTTTGTATTTAAATATTTGACGCAGCTATACGTTGATGGTAAGAAGTAAGGTAAAGATCCAACTGAATTTTCTTTTAACTAACTAGTATTTTTCATCATTTATTAAATAATTCATGTTTTCTCTCAATAATTTGAAATGACATCTTTTTTTGTAATAAATAACTATATCCTTAGTTCTATTTCATTGATCTATTCCAGCACCTAGACCATGTTGTTTTATACAATAAGTTACCAATATGGTTAGAAGGTGCCTTTTGCCATAAATCCTAGACTAGCAACTAACCCTAGATTATTGACTAATCTCTATGTTTGGGAATTAATTGATTATTGCAAAATTTTTAAATTATTTAAATTGTAAATTGGAAAGGTATAGCCAGATAGAGAATTCCCTCCACTGGGAGTCAGCAAGGAAGAAGCAATGTGTTGGCTGTAGACCCTTAGATGGATCAGGGATGGGAAGGAGGAGGCTTGCTTGGCTGGGATGCTTGGCAGCGTGTCAGCATCCGTTCTTATATCCAACTCATGTTCCCGAGTTAGATTAACTTAGTTACTGGTATGGTTGGCAGAAAGCTGGTGGGCTTTAACCTCTTGGTATTGAGTTCTCTGCTGTTTCCTAGGCTTATGGTCTTGGGTAAGTCACTTAAGCAATCTGTTTATTCCAAGGCTAATAACAGCTACCTAACATAATTGTTATGAAGATTAAACAGTACACTTAATTGCACTCTGGAAATGATAGCATGTAAACATATTATTATTATTATTATTATTATTAATTATTATTATGGCTGTAAGGGATGGAGGGTTTCCCTCCCGTGTCTTCATGCTTCTGCCTGTTCATCTGTGTCCTGGTATTGCTCCTTGCTCATAAGACCCCTTGTCCTCCAAGGAAGAGCTGCTGATAGAATGAGGAGACTCAGAGGCCACCCTTATTTGATGGTGTCTATAAGGCCATCTCCCTTCTTATCAGTGTCATCCAGGACACTGATGGCTTGGTCAGTTAGGTCAGGTGCTCTCTAGAGGGCAAACCTTCCTTCTTGCACCCTTTCTCATTCTACAGACATTTTTAATTTGTGAATGCAGTGATTTTATTTATTATTATTTTTTTTATGGGGGGAGAAGGAGGTTTTTGTGCTAGACTAGAAGGTCTGTTTGGCTCTGAGTCTAAACCATAAGCTCCAATCCAGCTTCACCAGGAGTACTCCCTGGGGGGCAATTGGGAGATTACTATAAAATGGCATTTTGATTGCTAGTCTACAATTATTCCTTGTGCGCTATTATACACATTGCGCTGTGTGTTATTACACACAATCAAATCCCATGGGAGGAGGATGCGTTGACAGAGAATTGAGCCATTCCTAGTTCTCCAGTTGATACTACCATCCTGGCCATTACACCCTCACTTTTCTGACCTCTAACCTCTGACAATTACCAGTCCTTAGCATGAGTGAACTCCTCCCACAAAAAAGGGATACTCTGCATGGTAAACATAGTCAAAGTTCAATAAATAGTAGTCATTATTATTGCTATTACTATTAGCTCTTCCCCTACAGAAGGCATATAAATGGGGTCCTCTGTGAAACAGGGGACCTCAGTGCCCAGGTCTCCATATCCATAACCTTGGCCTTTGGCTGACTCCTTGCCCTCCATAGTGCCTTACCTGCAGGGCCCCTGTGCTCCCAGGCCTGGGACTGCAGACCTGACTCTCCCTTGACCGTTTGCTCTCTGGATCCAGTCTACCCTTTGACCTGGCCCTTGCCTTTCCTTCTCACGTTTGCCTGTGCTGCTCCACATTCTCTGTCCATCTCTCAGGGTAGTATTTCACCAGGAAGCTTGCCAGGGTGGATAAAAGAAATGCTAACAACTGTTCAAGGCATCCTGGGCCAGAACAGGGGAGGACGTGAGAGCCAAGGAGTTCTGACAACCTGCTGGCCTGGTCTTACTACAGGGAGGCTGGGTCAAGACCATCATGCAGTGTCCATTCAGTTAATGAGTATTTGTTGAATGCCTGTGCTACATAGGGAATCAGAGATGGGCAAGATGGACACGATTCTTAGCCTCAAGGAACTTACAGTCCGACGAGGAAGACAGACAAACACCATAAAACAAGTGAATGAAACAATCCCATGTGGCAGATGCTGTCCACGCATGACAGGGTGCGGAGATCAAGACCAAGGGCTTTCTATCTCATGACAAGGAAGCCCTCTCTTTATCCTTTACTTCAACTTTCAACATGAACTTTTTTTCTCATCCCGTAAATATTTGGAAATATTTCCACCAGCTCTTTCTACATTAGCAAGTTTTCTAGTGACAAAAGAAAAAAAAAATCACAAGATGGTGAGCTAGAGAAACCTGAAAAATAGAGCCTCACTGTTCCCAGTCTTATTTCCCTTTTCATTTGCCCTTTGACACCTTTTACTTGATTGCTTTTAAGCCTGGATTAATTTTTCCTGGCCCAAGGCCCATGCTAATTTGCATGGCTATTCTATATACAGGTCAGATCCACGAAGCCAGCAGGCCAGGCTGAATTCACAAACAGAGTCACATCCATCAAGTGGCCCAGAGTTCAATATACTCACTGTGAAAGAATAGAGGATAATGAGAAATCCTGCCACGACCTGAAATCATGACTCACCAGGGTTGCCCTGTGGTCAAGCTTATGGGTAAACCACTCCATCATCCTTATGTTCTACTTGTCAAACACTTGTGGGATTCCATTTTGGGCTTTAGACATGTAATTATGGTTCCTATTGTTTCTAAAGCCAGAATTAAGCCTCAGATTATATAATTAATTGTGAGTTAGGTGGAGTTCCTTCTTTCATTTTACACTCTCATCTATGATGTTAATACAAATCCTCGTTTTGTTCAGTAATACCATGTATTGCCGAGCCACACAAGTTGATAAAATATGCCGCAGTATTGTCATATTTAGCTGTTGTTATGAATAAGTAACTGGAAGTGTTGCTTACAATTGTAGTTAAAATCCATTATGGGAAACTCTGCTCTTTCCCTGTATTTGTTGACATGGTCAAGAATTCTTGCAGTCACTGGAAGTATTTGTTTATTTATTCACATATTCATTCATTCATTCAATCAACAAAAATTACTTTAGGTATGTTATGTGAAAGGAACTGTGTTGAGAGGTTAAAGAAAAAGGCATGGCCTGTGGCCTGAATATTGCACAACAGAGATGGTGCCCACCTTGAGACAGGGAGTGGCAGGCTGTTGTATTCTAGTTCCCTGGGCCACATTCTAAAGTCAGATATGCCTGCTCACCCCATCCCAAACTCTTCTGAGATTCTGATTGGCCAGGTCCAGAGTGGGGCCCTGGCATGTGGATTCTGAATAAACTCCTAGGATAATTCCAGGTTTCAAACCACTGCTCTAATGATCTTCCCAGAACTCCATAGAATTTAGCTCCTTTTTGTGGGACAGCATAGCCATGAGCCCCTCTTTATCCAAGCCAGAGAGTCACCTGAAGGCTCACTGTGCCTGACTTGTGTTAGCAGTACTCCTGGGTTCATGGTCACTAGAATCACCCATTCCCAAGCGGCTGTTTCAAATCATAAAGTCAATCCTGCTCTGGCCACCCATTCACAGGTCAACTCTGGACAGGTGTCTCCCTGCTGCACTTTGTCCTCAGCTCTTTTGGGTCCCCCACACTGAACTTACCTGCTCACCTGACCTCTGAACTTGGCTCTGAAACCCTGCCTTCCAGTGTTGGCTCTGCAATTTCACCTCACACCTGTCTGATTCCCTTTCTGAGTCAAATGATTAGGGCACCCCAGTCATCGGCAGACTCCTGGGTCCCGAGCTGAGAACATGACTGTCCTGTGGGCTGAGGTGTGTGGAGTTGACAAAGTGCTCAGAAAAGTAGCAGTTAGGAAAGTTGAATCCAAAAAGGGGGAGATGGACAGGAAGATTCGGCCACCCCAAGAAGAAGTGAGACAGAAGAATTCAAAGTGATGCCCAGAGGAAGAGTGGCTCTGACAACACAGAAGGTTCATATTGGAGGTGGGGTTGGGAGAAGGCAAGTTCTTTTCATCGAGTGTGCGCAGGTGTGGAAACGTGTGACAGAACAGTTAATAGCCTGACTGGAACACAGGTCTCAGAAAGGACACAGCCCTGCCTGCCACTGCCTCTCTAGCATCTCTTCATTCGAGCTGCTCCCGCAGCAGCCTCGCTCCTCGGCACCCAGTCCAGACCCCTCCTGCTCGGCCTCGTCCAGGAGTAAGCGTGACTAAGCCCTGATGATCTGTATAAACATTCGCAGGGACATTGCCAAAATACTTTGAGTGACTGGCAATGGTTTGTCTCATGGAAAGGCCCTTGCCAGCTTGTGAATTCTCGTTCTTTTAAAATAATTTCTATTTTCAAGTCTGATTATTTTGGATATGATATCTGCCTGAATATGGCCAATATTGGTGACAAGTCAGAGAAGATATATTCAATATTTTACAATTATGTTTTAATTTACACATGTAACATTTGGCCCAACCAACCCAGATTGAGGTACCGTAAATCTCTTGAATTGGAAAATGGAGTCAATTCATAAAGATTTACTTAAACCAATAAGCTTTATAATAAGTACAAATTAAACCAGGAACATGAATTAGCTAGTTCTATTTTTTTCTAGTTGTGGCTATGTACTGGTTCTTGACTTTACATTATAGCATCTTGTTGTCGCAAGTCATTTGTTCATTAATTTATTCAGCTTTTACCGAATACTTACTACGTGGGGTTACCTATGGTGCTTCACAAGCTGGCCGCCAAACCCTGCCTCCTGCGTCATCTCCCACAATCCCTGCCATGTCCTCCCCACCCCACCCCACACGTACTACCAGGCACACCTGCAGTATATAGTGAATAGACAGGCCCAATCAGGGGAGGGTGACAGCTATGCATCATTGTTCTGAGGTGACAAAGGCTATGGGAGCATTTGACCTGGGTCTTGAAGGACACAGAAGACAGTTCTCCAGAGGCAACAGGTGCCAAGCCCTGGAGACCAGTGAGTGATGCAGGTAGTGAAGGCTGTGCCTGCATAACAGGGTATATGGCAGAGGGCAGGCTGGAGACGCAGCTGTGTTCCTAAGCATGGCCTGAGCATTCTGTGAGTGGCTGCACCTGAGCGTGACATTCCTCACTCTGCCTCTTCAATGTGACCAAATTCCCAGTCACATATCCTCAGCCACTCTCCATGGCTTGTTGCTAACGTGGAAGAGAAAACGCAGACCTTTGTTCTTGGGAAACAGGCAGGGAGTTGGTTAAGGGTGTTGATTTCTCTCCTTTTTGCCGTTAAAGCAAACCACATTTAACTGCTGCCTGGATCCCTGCTCAGGTGTGCAACAGACCCGCAGCATATCGGTCTCTTCCCTGGCGTGGCCCAGCCCCAAAGAAGACTCACATCGGAGCCTTCAGAAAGGTCTGCAGCACAAGTCTAAAAATAGGTGAGCAAAGAAGCACAGACTCAGGGATAAATACTCTTACCAGGCCCCAGGACAGCCAGCTGTATCCAGTTCAGGCTTCCTCCCGGCCAAGCCACAGGGTCGTGAGAGACTTCCCAGCTTGGCTTCTGGAGCTGGGAAAGGGGAGGAGGAAGTGGAGGCAGGATGTGGTGGAGGGGCTGTGTGCTGCCTGGAGGGCCAGAGCTCAGAGCAGAAATCCTCCCAAGGACTCTTTGAACGGTGCGAACCGGTTTAAAAAAACAAAAGAACACACAGGCACACAGCCCCCAAACAACTCTTCGCTTTCATCTCCTTCTGTGGAAACTGGGATTTGGGATCGTTCTCATAGGGGGTGGCCAGCTCATGGTTTCAGGGTCTTCTGAGTAGGTACAACCATCGGCACACCACGAAAAACACAATATTTACCCTGACATCGCTAAATGTACCCCAGGTTTATGGTCATGAATGATGGACAAAACCCAGGGTAACACCTTATCGGTGGTGATTGGCAAAGAACCTGGCTAAGTCGGGGTGTGTGACTATAATTTGAGTCACTTTTCTGACCTCTCTGTGCCAACACCTTTTCCTTCTGCCCTTCCAGCAGTTCAGCCTGTTTGCTGAAGGTTAGAACAGTTTCATTTCAGGGGACTTGGGTCCAATGGTTTGGAATGATAAAAGATTTCAATACTGATTCAAAGTATTCAAGGATGGAACAGACACTTCCTCTTTGCTTCTGACCTCCTTCCAGAAGCAAAAAGAAGAAAACTACTCCCAGGAATATACCCCAACATAATCACCCCTGGGTCCCCACGGAACCACTCAGCAAGCTTCTATGAGCAGGTGGAGGTGCTGTTTTCCAAGTGTATTAAACATGAGCAGCTTTGAGCACATTTCTGGTGAGTCACACTGAGGGGGATGACTACTTCTTTAGACGCTGACAAAAATTGTTACTGTAAAATGTAACGCAGCTATCATCAACGCTTTGGGACTAATACATTTAGAGATATTGAAAGCCTCTACCCTTTTACTTTCTTTTCCAATTTACCTTACGTAATGCACTTTATTTTTTCCAGCTTTATTGAAATATAAATGACAAGGTTCTACCCTTTAAAAATCTTCATGCAACTTAGAAGGAAAGGTCTCAGACACGTTGTTCCCTTCCTCTTTCCTCACCTTGAGAAGAGTCTTTCTTTAACATATGGCCTCTTCTAGGGCTGTAAGATAGGGTTGATGGAAAAGGATAAGAGAAGGAATTAGTAGTATTTCCTGGCTGAATACAGGATTCTAGATCAATGAATGGCCAGTGAGTCAGAATTCTAACCTGGTCCGGGCTCCTCCATCAGACAAGCATAGGAAACTTGGAGGCAGGGTAGCATGTGGTTAAGACTGGAGCCAGAAGTCACATTGCCCAGGTTCATATTCTAGTTCTGTCACCTCGAAGCAATGTGACTTTAGGCACGTTGTTGAATCTCTTTGCAACTCCATTTCTTCTATAAGATGGAGACACCTACCTCCCCATAGGTTTGTGTGGATTTGAGGAGCTAACAGAAAAGCACTTGCTTGGCGCAGTGTCTGGAATAGAGTAAGTACCTAATAAACGCTAGCTCCTTCTCCTCCATTCATTATAGTTTACAACCAATAGATCTGAAAACACGTTACGTTAATTAAACACGGGTTTATTTGGAAAGATTGGCCCGGCATTAATTGTAACTGCTGCACAAGAACTGTGACTTGTGTTGATGCATATTTTGGGCGGACAAGGCACACAGTGGTCCATATAACAAACTAATAGTTTGTCTTTTGATAGTTTGGAAATGTGTACCTACTCTATGCTCTCCTGGTGCTTTTCACTCACAGAGTTAAAGCTCCCCAAGTGGAAAAAAACCTCCACTCCCAGGGAGCTGTTTGGATCAGGCTATTACTTGATCCTTCTCTCTTTCATTTCACAGAGGCTTTTTGCAGTTATTCAATTTAGTTCTAAAGACCTGAAGTGTTATGGAATAAATTTGCTTATGGTGATGGATGGGCATTTTGACAACCCAGGACTTTGCTTCTAAAGCATTTTTATTACCATTCAATATCACTAAACAGTGAAATAGGACAGAACACCAATCAATGAGGTGCATATTCCTCTCAGGTTGCAGAGAGATCAGGTGACCTGTTTAAAACTGCCCAGAAAACCAGTGACAGGCAAATCGGGATGCCATTAGGCCACACTCTTTTACACAAGAGGTAAAATGAAGGCACAGACCATCCTCTGCCCATATGTCTTTAATTAGAAACAAAGGAAGTCAAGACCTTTTATGCACTTGAGAAAAACAGTGAAACTTTACTAGCTAAATTGAAAATCCCTGTCACCAACAGTCTTTGTGATTGAGCTTCTGGAAGGCCAGCCCAGTAGTGAACACAGGCGACATGCCTGTCCAGTTGTAGTGGATGCAAAGAGAGTCCCCAGAGAATGAGGAAGCAACTGGAAGAGGAGGAGGATGCAGGGCTCGAGCTCTGCTATTCCCAGCGTTCCCTGAAGCCCTCAGGACAGGCACTGTCCCCTTGCTCTGCTCTCCTGAGGAGAAAATTGCACCACATATTTTTTCCAATCCACATGCAAAACCAAAAACTTGACTCCAAATGTTCTCAGTCAAGTGAAAACGTTCCAAGACCTCAGAAATGCTAGTTCACCAAAGACCCTTTTCCTGACTCGTAATTTTATCAGTTATCACCGGTTTTAGAAAGGTTCCGGGTGGTCCAGTTTCCTCTGGGCACTCTGTAGCTTTCATGGTTTCAATTTCCGGAGATTTCTGCTTGCCTTGGAGTTCCAGGGACACCGAACTTGCTGAGGAAGTAAGCGCCAGCAATTCAGCTGTGGAAGGTAGTTCAACGCTGAGGAAAGGAAAACCTAATTAGGATTTCTCCCCCTTTCTTGATACCAGGAGCTGGCCTGGGCAGGGCCGCTGTGGAGATGGAGGGTTTGGAATTTTGATCCCTACTACACCTGTATAACTTAAAATTTCAAAACATTTTATAACAATCTATCCATTTTTCATAAGTGCCATTAGCTCTCCTTCCACCCCTTTGGGTGAGCCTCAAGCACCTTCCTCCCTAAGGGCCTGAGTTGGTTGTGACTGGTGTGGACTGAGTCTCTGATTCCTGCACGATTTAATGCAATCTTCTAATTTGAAGTACGCAAACTAGGTTTTCTCCCTTTGGAACCATCCCATATAATTTGGTTGAGGAGCTGTGCACATTTCCCAGCAAGAGGCTAGATAGGGCCCATCCAAACAGGATGGAAATTGCTCAAATGAACGATTTGCACTTGCTGTCCTCCTGGGGGAAAATAAATGCAAAAACATCTGTTGTGAAAGTTAAAGTGTAATCTTCAACTCTTCCACTTTCTCAGTCCTTGTTTTGCACAGCAAAGCACTAACTGAAGACAGGGTATTTGTTTATTTTTTTCTTATGCGCACACAGAGAGTCTCACATACAACAAGTGGTCCAGGACACCATTGTGCAAGAGAAAAGCAGACCATTCAGGTTGCAGAACAAGACAGAGGAGGTCCCTCTGACAACAGAACTTGTGGAAGAGTGTCAGGAAGCACAGCTGGGCAGCGTGGGGCTATCTTCCCACCAGAGCCGGTCGTTATCCTGCCTTCAGTAATAATAAACACCAGAAAGCACAACCCCATGTTCTAAGTAAGTAGAAACCTTTCACACTTTTCCAGCTCCAACAAACATTTCTTCTTCCACAGGTTGGGAGATCACGTGTGTCTTGAAGTTAACCAAATGGCGGACAATTTGAGCCGCCACGTGGAGAGCCAGCTGTCCGGAGTCACTAGATTCAACCTTCACTGCCTGTTCTGGGGGAGCCCACATGGCTATCAGATGGGATATCTGCCTCCCAGCTGCATAGCCATTGTGGGGAGACCAGGCAAGACCAGATCCAGAGCTCTGCATCCAGTTAGCGCAGGTACTTTATTAAATGCCAAACTACAAGTTGGTTTCCTTGTTTCTGTTCAGAGTTGCTTTTTCTAATTTTATTATGTCCCTAAGCTTAACATCAAGACCAATTAGAAGAGAATAAAGATAATGTCTGGGAGTGTGTGGGGCCAAACAGATAAAAGCTGTCACTTGTAGATCAAGTGACATGATCTCTGGTGGATGTAATCTCTGGCTGGAGTGACTTCTTTGTCAAAACCACTTGGAGCTGATCTAGCGGGTGCTTTGACCTTCCAGGGCAGCTGAGAGAGCTGCTTCCATCTGATTTGCAAAAGTACCCAAAGTTTTTCAGCGATGACCTTAAATTTTCTCTTCTTTTTTTCCCTTCTCGTCTGTTCAACCAGACCACTCCCTGAATATAGTTTGGTTCCAGGGGTCAAAGATGTTAGAAGCAAGTGCTGGGCTCAGATCTGTCTCTCAGTCCTGCCCTCTTGCCCCTCAGGATGGAGGGATTCTGTGCAAAGATCTTATCTTTGCTGATTTTGGCACCTTCTGATATCCTGCTTGTGTGGGCCCCAGATGAGCCCCCCTGTGGCCAGCTGGATGGATGTCACCAGGGAAAACCTCTCATCACAGCAGGTCACTTCCTTTCTCATGCTACAGACACAAGGACTGTGTCAACTTGGGCTAGGGAAAGTAGGTCAAACCAGAACTAGCTGGAGAGGGAAATCTTGCAGAGTTTATTTGGAGGTGTCTGTGATCCACAGTGTGATAGATAACCTGACCTCTGTTGAGGATGACTTAGGAATTATCTCCATTGCCTTCTATGTCTGAAGGTCATGTACTGTGTTCCAAATCATGTAATTCACCAAAGTTAACACAGATGAACTGGCTTTTCACATCCAACCTTCTTTTCTGAGCATTAGACTATTTCTACCTTCTGTCTCCAAATATTGCCAACTATGTGTGCCCAGGGTATGAATATAGTGGGGCCAATCTTGGGTTGCCATCTGCACGAAGAGTTGTTCCTTGTATATCCTCCTCTGCTAGTTTGCTGCCTGAAATCCTTAAACAGGAAACTAAATCTTTAATTGTACCATCTGAGCTAAGGATTCTATGCCAATATGACAGGAGAAGATGCTCATTGAAAATGTCCCGCTAAGATTTCAATGACTCATGCAGATTCTTGCCTGAGGTTAAGCTTTTTAGGCAGTTGGTGGTGGGGATGAGGAAGGGCAATCAAGAGCAGGAGGTCCTTGGGTCCCTGAAAAAGGAAGAGGGTATCTGGAAGTACACCAAAAGCGATATGCAGGGAAAAGGAAGATAACGTCACCTTCTGCACGACTTGCCTGGTCTATCAATGGATGATTGTCCTGTCATCAGCAGAGCAGGCCTGTGTGCGAAGTCTTTTGGTGGGAAGAAAGCTGCCTTTCTCGCAGACACGAAGTCCAATAACACATGAAGCTGGGTTTGTGTTCAGTTCACCTTAGACTGTGCGGAGCCAGGAGGAGCTGACTAGGTCTGAGGTCCACTTCTCATTCACCTGGTGATAAGCACAAGGACTCAGCACTGTAGCTTCTTCACCTTTGCTCATGATGCACTTTTAAGTGCAGGCGCATGGCCAACCCAAGTCTCCAAACCAGGAGAACTGATACTAAAGCAGAATCTTCTCTTGATCCAGCCACCTGGACCTTACTGTCAGGTCCTCCAAAGGCCAAGCTAACCTTTAACACACACCAGGACGAGGAACTTCTTATTTGAAAGAGCGCTGTGAGAAGACCAAACCAACTTCCTTTCAAGTGACTGCGCTCTCTGCCTGCCTTAGCCCAGCAAGTCCTTCCACCAGCCTCTTCTTCTGCTTGAAGAAACTGCTGGAAAGAAGTATAAAGGACCCATGTCTAACTTTTCTCATAATCACTTCTTAACCATTTTTCCAAAAAGTACAGCGAGAGCACATGGTGTATAAGTACAATAGGAACTCAACCATTGGAATTACAGCATGTGTACTTGTTCTGGAATACCTGGGACCAGGTTGAAAAGACTGGATCACAGCTAGCTGACCCTTGAAAACACTACAAGAGCTGTCAAGAAGTCCTGGAATCACCAGTTGTATTTAAAATATCGTGTGTATTAATATCACAAAGAGTATTTGGTTTCACTATCAGCATTTATCCCAGCATAATTAAAGCCATTTCATTCTTTTAAAAAATTGAGTCTTATATTCACATTTATGATCTGAACTTGAGAGTGCCTTTTAATTCCTTTACTAATTCATCTTTTTTCAAAAATCATATAACATATGAAAAGAAAATGGAAAGATTACTCACTTGACTAGAATCCTGTTTGAAACCACTCTGAGTATATTTCCTAACATTTCCTGATTGATTGCCTGTGAAATAAATAACCCCAAGTGGTAGCATTGTATTTATATTTCTAAGTCAGGAATCTTTCTCTTATTGCTCCTCTTCTAAAATAGATTCCCAAGAAAATGCGTAAATATCAAAATAGCATTTTCAATACCTGCCAAACCTTAACGTTTGCATCTCAGCAAGAATGTGTGTAACTGGTGAGTAAACGGCCTCTTTGTCAAACATAAATGTGGCAAATTCTAAGGTGGCTCCTTTTCAACTAAATTGCCTCAGCAGGCAGAGCAGCAGGAAGAACGTTTGCTATAAGACACGGGCAAAAAACTAATCTTTATATGATTTTTCCAGGAGGGTGTTACATTGAGTCCCAGAGAGAATGATGAGATATTTGTGGTGAAATGGCACATTTTCTTTCAGAATCACCTCCTCCATTTAAATGTGTTCGATTCTTCACAACGTGCCCATAATGTTCCACTGAGTCACACACAGGCTCCCCCTGCCTCCTCTCTCTGATCTTCCTTCCCAAGATGGCAATGAACTCGACAACATGACTCCACCAGGACTGAGCTCCTCTAGACTTAGCTGGACTCCACATACATGCTTTTCAAGAGACACAATTTTGTCTTGTCTGGAGTGCAATGTAATTAGAAAGCAATTTGGCCCACACACACAGCTTCCATGGTCAGTTGGCACGGCCTCAACCTGCCTCTGGCGGGGCTGGTTTTGCTCTGTGTTGGCTGTCCTCCGAAATGTCTAGCAGCTCAGGGATCCTGGTCCTTGCTTGCTCGGAGCCCAGACTTGGCTGGATTCAAGTTGTGTCATATGCTGTCTGCTCGAAGCCTCAGGGGTCACACTGATGCCCTAGGTCAGCTGTGTCCCACATGGCCTCTGGCGCAAACAAAGGAGGCTCAGCCGCCTGACACCAGCTGCCTGACCACTCTCCTCAGAGTACAGGGACCATCCACTGGCATATTCAACCCCAAAATCCCTCTCATTATATTTCTAACAAGCTTTCCCTGTGGTCCGTAAATCCCAGCCCCAGTCTTCAAATTGGAAGCCATTTGTAACTCTGCTCTCTCTATTTCTCTCCACATCCACTAAGTTGCCATGCCCTATAAATTGGGCCTTCTCATTTCTGCTCTCAATACCCTAATTCCAGACTCTTACCCAAAGCTCTATAACAGCCTCCCAGCTTCCTTTAATTCTAGTATTATCCTATGGCCAAATTACTTTTCCAAATACATAGCTTGGGTAATGTTATAATGTCATCCTCCTGCTCACAGACCTCCAGTGACTTCTGGTGACTTACAGTTTCCTTAGCTGGGTGTTCTGGCCCACTGCCTGTTTATATAAATAAAGTTTTATTGGAACACAGCCATACCCATTAATTTACATATTGTTTATAGTTGCATCTCTGCTACAATAGCATAGTTGTGACAGAGACCACACAGCTTAAGATACTATTTGACCCTTTATGTAAAGGCTTGCTATAAAAGTTTGCTGACCCTTGCTCCACATGTTCCCAAATATGGTCCCAAATTTCCTTTCTAGTTTCATTTCCTTATAGGCTGGGATTTCCTGCCTTAGTGCCTTGGCTTAGACTAGTAGACTCTGATCAGGGAAATTCACCCCTCCAGGCCCATCTCAACTGTGTTCTACTCACGGATGCCTTCCTGACTCCTGTTATAGTGTGATGTCTCCCTGCTTTGTACCCGCATAACATTTTGTTATGGCATTTTGCACATTCTTACTTTTACTATAAACATTAATATGTGTACTCTGTTGCTTCTGCTCTCACCCCAGCTGAATCTCTAAGCTCCCTGAGGGCAGGAGCTGTGTCTTAGCCATCTTTAGCTCTTAGCCTAGCTCCCTGCACATAATAATTCGGTATATATAATATTTGGAGACTCGCTTGACTCAAACACTAGGAGTCTTTGCTTCCAGTAGCTCCCAGAATAAAAAATCAGTATTTCCCTCTAGAAAAGACACGGTGGTTAATATGAGGCAGGAGCAGATACAACCTATATTCTTCCTAGGAAGATTAAGATTCTTAGAGAAGGAAGGTTTGAAGAGGTTTTTCGTTTTATTTGTTGGTAAGTGTTTGGGGAAGTACAGAGACCCTTAGGAAATGGATAGAGTAGGACCAGAGGAGTGTACAAATGAGAGAGAGGCTTTGCCTTCTCACCCGTTAGGGCTCCACTGGAGGGAACCATTGCAAGAACAGAGTATATGTTTGGCTGGCCAAAGGGCATGAGTGGGGAGGGTTCATGAGCTTTCACAGAGGGGCTTCAAGTCCCCTGTGGATGAAAATAACACAGTAAAGGAGTCAAGAGGAAGTAGGTGAAGGGTCTCATGAAATGGAGTCTTATGACCAGATTATTGGAACCAGAAGTTATCTGAATGGGGAGAGTTTGATCTTTCAAAATAGACGGTTATTTGGGAGGTATATTCATTTCCTACGGCTACTTAACAAATTACCATAAACCAGGTGGCTTCAAACAATACACATTTCTTCTCTCACAGCTCTGGAGGCCGGAAGTCCAAAATCAGTTTCACTGGGGCCAAAACCAAGGTGTCAGCCGGCCCAGGCTCTCTCCAGAGCCTTGAGAGGAAATACGGTTCCTTGCCTTTTCCATCTTCTGGTGGCTGCTGGCATTCCTTGGTTTGTGGCAGCATCACCCCAATCTCTGCCTCTGTGGCTATATTGCCTTCTCTTCTTTCTGAGTCATATCTTTCTCTTCTTCTTGTAAGAATATTTAGGGCTCACTGAGATAATCCAGGATAATTTCCCATCTCAAGATCCTTAATTCAATCCCATCTGTGAAATCCTTTCACTGCCGTGAAAATTTACATTCACAATTCCAGGGATTAGAATACAGGTATGGGGGTGGGGGGGGCAGTATTTGCTCAGCATGGGAGGCCTCTAAAGAAAAGCCAGCAAAATGACTCAAAGCGGAGGTGGAGTGTTCCTGTGAAGTGAAGCGGTCACAGAAGTAGTGGTTAAATGTGGAATAAGGGGAGCAAGAAGGAATGCGAGTTGTTGCAAGGTGATGTGGTGCAAGGGACTGTTCTTAGAACAGAGAACCTGACTTGTCCGAGGAGCACAGAACAAAGTATATGTTTACATGGAGGTGAGTCAGTGGCGGCGAAACCCGCTGCGTGAAGGCAGAGGCAGATAAGTTTCCTGGGGACTGTCACTTAGACAATCTTGGAAGATTATTTAAAAAAATAATAATAATCCAAAATTGCAAACATAAAATTTGTTATGAAGTGAATTTTTATTTAGAATGAGAAAAGAAATCACAATAAATCACACACTGTGAAAAGCCTGACAGATGCCATATACATCACATATCCAAAAGATAACATAGTTTTTAAAATGCCTGATGTCACTCGCTGACACTTCCTCCCTATATTTGTTGCCTGTATACTTTGTGAACACGTCTTTGTAAAATAATAATTTTATAATATTTTCCATAGAGAGAGGGGGAAAAAAAGACTTCAGTTATTTCTTCTAGCATGATTGGTCAAAAGGTGGTTTTTATGATTGATAGTTTAGAAAAGTTTTGTTCATCTTCTCAATCAGTATTGATACTTTTTAAGATGGTTGTCAAACTTGGAATAACCTCTTTCAAGTCTCTCTCATATACGAATTGGTAAAAATGTCCTCCCTCCCTATTTATAGCACCGTGAGAGTTACCCTACAGGAATTTTGATCATTTCTATTTTGTGAAAGTTTCATTAAAAAGAGCAAAATGTGTGGTGCAATTATAATTGTCCATGCTGAGTTAAGTGTAAATCCTGACAGGAGAGAGCTTCTGCTTTGGTTCAGCATTAATGAAAAGCAAATTTTCTATTTGTGACTTTACACACTTGATGTTTGGAAGAATTTACCACAGACTAGTTTTTGGCTCTGTACATTTCAAAAGATATCAAAACGTATTTCTCCTGCTGGATAGTGCGGGACCCTACCGTATCTCCTTTGGGTCATCACAGTGGGTGGTATTCCCAGAAGTATTCCTGTACTGGGACGACTAATAGTCATTTAGCCATGCTCAAGAGAAACCACACTCCTCATAAATATAACCCTCTAAACCAACATTAAATGTATCCCCAACTCCACTTCCCCTGAGCCAGATCCCCAAAATGTCCTTGTGCTCTCTGACACCACCCAGCTCAAGGGACCATATGTAGAATGGAATTGGAGTAGAAAGAGGCAGTGGCTTAACTGATTTTAGTTAAATTATCTTACTTTTGCAAATTTAAAAAAAAAACTTGACCACATTGTAAGGGCTTTCCCAGGGCCTTGGAAGGAGTCAGTGCAAGGGAGGGGCTGCGAGGCTCAGCTTTGCTAACTTCTCAGTCACTGACCAGGAGGGAGCATGTGCTCTATTATAACGAGGTCTCCAGATCCACCTGGCTCTCTCAGCACTCAGCATTCCCATGGCATAACAGGATCCTTCTACATTTTTTCCACAATCAGGGTTTTAAAACTCTGCAGATTCACTATGCAAAACAGTTTGGCAGTTTCTCAAAAAGCTACACATAGAACTACTGTATGATCCAGCAGTTCCACTTCTATGTATCTACCCAAAAGAATCACAAGCAGGAACTCAAACAGATACTTATACACCCATGTTCATTGCAGCAATATTCACAATAACCAAAATGTGAAAGCAGCCCAATGTTTGTCAGCAGATGAATGGATAAACAAAATGTGGTGTATGTTTACCACTGGAATATTATGCAACAATCAAAAGGAATGAAGTTCTGATACATGCTAAATATAAATTGACCTTGCTCAATGGAGTCCCACTCTGGTTGATATACAGGACTAGGGCTGAACTCCCTTAACCTGTCAAGAGACAATTTCATTTGAAAAGAGAGGCTTAATTTACTCCAAAGAATGACTCTATAATGATAGAATTTGATATCAAGTAGCTAGATCTTTGGGTATGGGGTTGAAGGGGAATCAGATGCTGTGATCCCTAAGGTCTGTTTAATATGCCTCCTTGGATATCTGTATAGATGCTGACAGCCAGCTGGAGGTGAGGGGTGACCAGGCAGCCTCCTGAAAGTTTCATCCAGAACATAACAGCATCGATATGGGAGGATCATTAAGTGAAAGGGGGGATGCATGTGCTCTCTGAACATTGTGACTTATCTCTCTAAATGTATTAGCTATTCCTGCATCCCCTGCCCCAGCCCGGGTTCCAGTTGCCCTCTCAGTCACTTCTAGGAGATAGTCAGAACCTGTATTACGAAGGGAAGTAATGCTGCATTTACTAGAGTGATTAGCTCAACAAAAGTCATATTTAGCACTCAAGCAAAATCTGATGTGGCTATCCCTGCTAGGCAGATGACTTTAGTTATTCGGGGATCTGAGCTCCTTCCATCTTGTGGGTCCACCATGTCCTATGCCTTCTGAGTTGTCTGCTGGATCCTATGCGTTTGACCAGTAGATGAGGAAGAGAGGTTGTGCGTAATGGCTGAAGTGGGTTTTTTGGGTTAGGCATGGGCATGATTCACGTCACTTCTGCCTACATTCTGTTGTCCAGAATTCAGTTACATGGCCCCACCTAGCTGCAAAGGAGTCTGGGAGATAGGTTTTGCTGAGTACATAACAATGTCTATTCCACAGGGATCATATAAAGCCACATGATCTAATGCCTCTTCCCATCACTTGTACTATTTTATATTCACTCCATCATGATACAGGAATAGTCTCACCTTCCAACAAGAGGAAATAGAAACACAGAAACCTTGAACTCATGCCTCCACCCTGGATAAATAAGCCTGGCCTCTTGACTGTCCCCAGGAGCTGGCCCTTCCACCTTCCTGGCTGGGTGCCTGGGTACCTTCTCTCGTGATCTTCTCTGAGCTCTGCAGCAAACTAGGACAGCCTCTTCTCAGAGGGAGACCTGTTTGGACATCTGGGATCCAGATGCTGCTGGCTTTCCTAAACGCTCTGAGTGCACTGAAAGGTATTGGTCTTAAGCCCCCAAATCCCGCAAAGTCTGGTTTTTGTCTCTGAGAGATCTTCTCCCCTTTTGCACTCTCTGAGGGCTGAATTCTATGGAGCCAGGCTTCTTTGACAGCTGACAGGGAATTCTCAGTGGAGGACAGTTGATTTTGGAAGAATGCCTTCTGTCAGTCCTATAAAGCCCAGTTTACTGACGTACGGGGCATGATGACAAACCCATCTGCTTTTGCAGTTAGTCATTTGGGGGGCTTAATTGTAAAAAGTTTGTCTAAAGTTAAGCTGAGATGGTGCACAGAAAAGGATACATTTATTTGGTTGGTCATCCCCCTCTCTGCCCTCTTTCTTGTGACTTTGTTCACAGTCCCGTGCACATGGCCAGGATATTAAGACACAGTCTTAATATCTTTTGCCTGCTCTCTGTGCAGCTCTCCAACCATTCCTGTCTCGGAATTTTTATTTCTGATAAAAATTATCCTAGAGATGAGGTTTGCCTCTACTCTGTGATCTCTTAATCCATAATAGGGATAGCAACATGAAGAGTTGAGTAGATTCATAAATGGTCAACTCATGATGGATTTTTCAGGGAAACAAAAGGGCACTGTTGCAACTTTATCTTTCCAAGTTTGAGATCAAGAACTACCACACCTTTGCACTTTTCCCCTGTGTATCCTATAGTCACATGGAGCCCTAACCTGGATGGAAAGTGTGCTGACTCCTGGAGGGATTTTTATGTTCGTGGATAGCTCTATTACTAAAGATGCTTCACAAATAACTGTGAGAAAGGTAAATATGTATTATATTAACGCATATGTAAAAGCAATGAGGCTCAAAAATACACTTTCTTGAAGATCAGGAAATATATTTCTCACATGTTCAGGTGAAAGGGATAAGAAGATCTATGTTTTGGTTTTTTTGTTTCACTAGTTTTGAACATTTGTCTGTTCAGGTTTGCTTCCTTTGTATCATAATGGAGACAGAAGGCATGTACTTTGGGGAATGCTTTCAGATGCAAGAAATAACATACATGACAAAAAGTGGGACTTATTTCCTCACATACCAAGAGATCCTACAGGTAGAATGGTGCCAAGGTTGGATAATTCACTGGCACAAAGACATGATCTTTTGGCTCTGCAGTCCTCAGATGTGCCCACTCATAGCTACAAGATGGCTGCTGCAGTTCCCGAAATCACATCCTCATCCAACTATGGCCAAATGCCACAGTGTCTGTCTTCTTTTCATCAGAGAGAATGACCTTTCTTAGAATCACACAGCCGACTTCACTTGTATCTCATTGGCCTAAATGAAGTCTCAATTCTTATCCTTAATATAATCATTGGCAAAGGAGAGTGGGATTATCATAACTGGTTTAGGCCGGTGGTTGGTTTTCGAACTTCAGTGTGAATCAGAATCTCCTGGAGGCCTTGTTAAAATGCAGATTGCTGTGTTCCACCATCAGAGTTTCTGATTTAGTATATTGGGTTGGGGCCTAATAAGTGGCATTTCTAACATGTTGTCAGGTCATTCTACTGCTGCTGGCCTGGGGGTCACACTTTAAGGACTATTGATTTAGATACATTTTTTATTCATTTTCTGGGAATGGAGAAAAGTCATCTTTCCTGAATGAAGAGTGGGGGTGGGGGTAACTGGGGGAAACATCAGGACAAAGTCAGCAGAAGAAAGCTTGTTAGGTAGGCACCAAGTCCTGCCCACCCCATGTTTTCCTGTATTTTCACCTCTGTTTTCTGAATACATACATACCTACACTCTTTTGGCCTTTTTTTTTTTTTTTTTTTTTTTTTTCCGGGACTGTTGCAGATTAGATGGTTTTACTGAAGTATTTTCGTGAATTTGATTCCTATAGCAGGTCTTTTTTCTTTGAGAAGGAGATAAATTCTAAGTCCATCAGTGTGTACTGGTTAAACTTTGTAGAGCTTAAACTATTCTTTCACTGCCTATTACCTCACTACCTTCTCTGTAAAATGTAGTCAGTCTTTATGTTTGTTCAGTCATCCAGGTTTATTAGATCCATCTTAAGTTTCTCACAATCCTCCTTAGATCTTACCAAACTAAACACTTCTGCGTCATCAGCAGATGTTTCCACACTTCCATTCACTTCATCCACTAGGTCATTAACAAGTATATTGAGGTAAATCACTGGAACCATTAACTTGAACTTCAGGCATTAACACCATCTGAAATGACTTATCAATGGTGGCAGCACCTTAGTTCAGTGTCTCAGTCTCTTATGTTAAAAAATAAAATCCATATTTTATTTCATTGTTTCCGGTGCAGAGCCACAAAATGGAAGGAGCTCAGATCCCCAAATAACTGAAGTCACCTGCCTAGCAGGAACAGCCACATCAGATTTTGCTTGAGTGTTAAATATGACTTTTGTTGAGCTAATCACTCTAGTAATTGCAGCATTACTTCCCTCCGTAATACAGGCTCTGACTATCTCCTAGAAGTGACTGAAAGGGTAACTGGAACCCGGGCTGGGGCAGGGGATGCAGGAATAGCTAATACATTTAGAGAGATAAGTCACAATGTTCAGAGAGCACATGCATCCCCCCTTTCACTTAATGATCCTCCCATATCGATGCTGTTATGTTCTGGATGAAACTTTCAGGAGGCTGCCTGGTCACCCCTCACCTCCAGCTGGCTGTCAGCGTCTATACAGATATCCAAGGAGGCACATTAAACAGACCTTAGGGATCACAGCATCTGATTCCCCTTCAACCCCATACCCAAAGATCTAGCCACTTGATATCAAATTCTATCATTATAGAGTCATTCTTCGGAGTAAATTAAGCCTCTCTTTTCAAATGAAATTGTCTCTTGACAGGTTAAGGGAGTTCAGCCCGAGTCCTGTATATCAACCTGAGTGGGAATCCATTGAGCAAGGTCAAGTTATGTTTAGCATGTATCAGAACTTCATTCCTTTTGATTGTTGCATAATATTCCAGTGGTAAACATACACCACATTTTGTTTATCCATTCATCTGCTGACAAACATTGGGCTGCTTTCACATTTTGGTTATTGTGAATATTGCTGCAATGAACATGGGTGTATAAGTATCTGTTTGAGTTCCTGCTTGTGATTCTTTTGGGTAGATACATAGAAGTGGAACTGCTGGGTCATACAGTAGTTCTACGTGTAGCTTTTTGAGAAACTGCCAAAATGTTTTGCATAGTGAATCTGCAGAGTTTTAAAACCCTGATTGAGGAAAAAATGTAGAAGGATCCTGTTATGCCATGGGAATGCTGAGTGCTGAGAGAGCCAGGTGGATCTGGAGACCTCGTTATAACAGAGCACATGCTCCCTCCTGGTCAGTGACTGAGAAGTTAGCAAAGCTGAGCCTCGCAGCCCCTCCCTTGCACTGACTCCTTCCAAGGCCCTGGGAAAGCCCTTACAATGTGGTCAAGTTTTTGTTTTGTTTTTTGAATTTGCAAAAGTAAGATAATTTAACTAAAATCAGTTAAGCCACTGCCTCTTTCTACTCCAATTCCATTCTACATATGGTCCCTTGAGCTGGGTGGTGTCAGAGAGCACAAGGACATTTTGGGGATCTGGCTCAGGGGAAGTGGAGTTGGGGATACATTTAATGTTGGTTTAGAGGGTTATATTTATGAGGAATGTGGTTTCTCTTGAGCATGGCTAAATGACTATTAGTCGTCCCAGTACAGGAATACTTCTGGGAATACCACCCACTGTGATGACCCAAAGGAGATACTATAGGGTCCCACACTATCCAGCAGGAGAAGTACGTTTTGATATCTTTTGAAATGTACAGAGCCAAAAACTAGTCTGTGGTAAATTCTTCCAAACATCAAGAGTGTAAAGTCACAAATAGAAAATTTGCTTTTCATTAATGCTGAACCAAAGCAGAAGCTCTCTCCTGTCAGGATTTACACTTAACTCAGCATGGACAATTATAATTACACCACACGATTTGCTCTTTTAAATGAAACTTTCGCAAAATAGAAATGATCAAAATTCCTGTAGGGTAACTCTCACGGTGCTATAAATAGGGAGGGAGGACATTTTTACCAATTTGTGTATGAGAGACTTGAAAGAGGTTTTTCCAAGTTTGACAATCATCTTAAAAAGTATCAATACTGATTGAGAAGCTGAACAAAACTTTTCTAAACTATCAATCATAAAAACCACCTTTTGACCAATCATGCTAGAAGAAATAACTGAATTCTTTTTCCCCCCCTCTCTCTATGAAAATATTATTTTTCCATTATTTTGAGCATCAGAAATGAATTTGTCCTCATCATGCTATTCATGCATAGAATAGTTACATAAAATATTTATGTGAAATGGTTGCAATCTTTGGAATAGACTCTTGTAGAGCTGACTTCACATTAAACACATTTGTATTAGAAAATCTTTCAGGTTAATACTAAGCCAATGAAAATTGATATTAACCTGGTATAGATTCACCAACCTTCCCTATACTTGTCAACAATCAACTATAGATTAATATAATGCTACGTCTTCAAATTCACTGATCTTTTCCTCTGCAATGTTCTCTGGCTGCTTTAGACACCAAGGTTACACAGGTCAAAGTTTGATATGACTTAATTCTCATGCTTTGACCCTCAGCAAGTTACTTACCCTCTCCAAGTCTCATTTTCTTCATTTTTAATTGAGGAAAATAATAATTCTCTGCTGGTTAATTTTATGTGTCAGCCTGGTTAAGTTGTGGGGCTCAGTTGTCTGGTCAAACATTAGTCTAGATGTTACAGTGAAGATATTTTGTAAGTATGATTAACATTTACAATCAATTGACTTTAAAGGGAGATTACCCTTGGTAACCTGGGTGGGCCTCATCCAATCAGTTGAAGCAAAAACTGAGGTTTCTGGGAGAAGAAGGAATTCTGCCTCAAGACTCTAACACAGAAACCCAGGCTGAGTTTCTATCTAGCCAGCCTGGTTTATGGATTTTGGACTCAAGACTGCAACTTCAACTCTTTCTTGAATTTCCAGCTTGACCTATAAATTTTGGGCTTGCCAGTTTCCACAGTCACATGAGCCAATTTCTTAAATAAATTTCTCTAAGAGGACAATTGTTATGACCATTTCTTTTGTTCTCTCTCAGTCTTTCTCCCATACTTCCCCTACCATGTATTTGAAATGTAAAAATAAATAAATGTTAAATAAAAACAAATAAGATAAATGTTGCAAACAATTTAAGTGTGTGTGATTGTATTGTATCATTTGAAGAAGGTTATCTTCCATAAACTGCAAAGTACAAGGCAATCTTTAAAGTGAAGTAAGTCTTCTCTTAAAGTGTGTGAATTTATATATTAAACAAATACACGTGTGTAGGTTCAGCAGTTGAGGCCTATGGAGCAAGTGACAGATAGTGTTTTCCCACAAACTTCAAGTTTCTAAACTTACTTTCTGTGTAGGGCTGCCCTGAAATTCCCTTTGACTCTACCTCCTCCCTTCACAGAAGCAGTCACTGGGACTAGTGAAAAACCTGGGGATAAGAGCCAGGAAACTGAAGGTGGGGAACCCAGAGCAGTGGCCGAGTGAGATTGGACTGATAATGAAGCGCCGTGTTTTTATACTGTGCAATGCAGGGCGATCCTTGTACATCAATCTGACTTAACACTCCACCAAGCAAGACGTAATAGCTCTGACTTCTACTCTGGGCCCTAGAGAATTAAGAGAGTAAGAGAAAAATCTTTTAAACTAGAAAATTTTCTGTTAAAAAATATTTAGGCTGTTCTTTTTACAGTGTTATTTATACTATTACCATAATATAGTAAAACCTAATACTTCTGGCAGTGTGTTTTCACTATTAAGCATCTATACAGAGATTATGAAGTGGGACTTCAAGCAGAAAATTTGTGGGGACCTTCATCCTATCAACGCATTTGCTAAAATAGATGTATGTATTAATTCGCTTATAGAAATCGTAACTTAAATAATGGATGAACACTTACCACTTTCTCTAGACAAAGGGATTTAAGCAATAGGAGAAAAGGCAATGTATTCATTCTAGTAAACATGTATAATTTATAGCATTGGGAAATAAATGGAGAATAATGATAGGAAAATATTAGATATTTAATTTATCCAGTGTTCTTTTCGCAGTGGATTTAGGAAATGGAAATGTGTAAGCCAAAGCAGTTGGAGTTTTAAATCCGAGGGGATTCTGACATGTGACTATTTTAGTCACATAAAAATTTAAATTTCTTGCTTTGGAAAGAGATAAGACAATGGGAAAAGAAAAGAGACACTCTTATAACCCAAGAAGAATTTTTAAATGGTGCTGTATTTACTCATTTAACCTTCGTGATTTGATTTATGCTATGAAACTGGCACAAATAAACACTGAATGAGCCATTTTAGAATAAATTTCAGATGGAAATCTTTGGTAGAGAGGGAACTATACTGTATATCACTGGTAAATCTCATTTCTCTGAAATTTTTGACTTTCTCGATGCTTTTATTGGCTTTTTCTTGCCAGTTTCTAGTCTCCATAGTTGAGTCATTATGTCTGTTAAAAAGAAAGCCAAATTTCATGAAAAAAAAAAACATGAAAAAGAAGACTAGATTAATTTTGAAATTACAGACACTCCAGGAAACAGTAAAGTTAACACACGTAGTATAAAACAGACTTGGACCACTTTCATATTTAATGAAAAATAATATTCCACTGAGTATGAACACGAAACAGCATTACCTAGAAATCCATTAATAGTTTTGTAGCTTTATTGGAAGATTGAGATTTTATTATTCCCACTATAGCAGAGCATTATACAAAAATGCCTTTAAATCTCAACAACTAACCCTGAAGTCATGCCAAATTACATTTTACCCCCAATCAGTGAATGTGCTATTAAATGAAAATATGAAATTTTCAAGAATATCTATGAAGACAGTACAAATTAAGTATTAAATCATCTCATATAAGATGGATTGATGACCAGAACGGGGAGATTCTCTGAAGAGGACAAAATATTTATTTAAAGGGACAATGAATGGGTCATGGGATACTTAGTGGGTTTGTAATATGTTCAATAAATCACTATGTTCTCACCTTAGGGACGCTGAACTCTGCAATTTCCTCTAAAGTGAATTTTGGTTGTGCAACAAAACCAGATATTACACTATACTAAGAAATAACCTAATAAATAGCAATATAGACTTTAGGTTTCCCCCTCCTTCCTTTTAAACTTCTCTGGAATTTCCTGATTCTCTTTTATGCAAGAGATTTATTTTTTCCATCATTCTTCTAAGGGTGATTGGTTTGCATCATTTTTGAACACGTATTTTTCTTTTAAAATATCAGATTAAAAAATTCTCAGCCTTACATTGTCTCATAAAGTTTATGCTCTGATTAAAACCAGACCCAGATTGTGGATCTGCTTTCATTTTTTTCTGAAACACAAACAAGAGAAGTTTTAGTAAAAACATTCCACTTCCCACCAGAGACGCTGGTGATGGTAATCCAGGTATTACCCTATCTGCAAATATGTGTCCAGCACGCAGGGCCTGCATGGAAGTATTTTAAAAGCTCAACCTAAGATTTTCATATTAAGAATGGAATGTAGTATCTTTTGATTCCTTAAAACCCTAATTTTGAAAAAAAAAAAAAAAGCACCATTTTAAGTGATCTGGGTAATGAGCTGGGACTACTACCAGGTATCTTGTGGAATAACGAGCTCACCTCTCTGCTTCTCAGTCCTTTTTAAAAGTGGGGAGTCAGCACCCCAAAATACGTGAAAAGGTTGTTCACTGCAGCATCCTTCATAACACCCACCAATGGCACACAGCCTGACTGCCCAACAAGAGAGGACTGAAAACGAAGTTGAAGTACGGGAGGCATGTAGAGGAGGGGTTAGAGCAGAAGCACTAGAGACCAGCTACCAGTTACTAGTCATGTGACCTTGGGCAAGTTACTTACACCTTAGTTTTCTCATCTGTAAAATAGGGATAAAAATAGTAGCTAATTCTTAAAGGTGAAGTGAAGCATGAGATAATAGTTGCTAGTGTCCCCAGCACCTAGAGCAGTGTCTGGGACATAACAGGTGCTCAATAAATGTGTTGAAGAAATATAAAGAGGTTGCAAGAGTGCCCAAGGAAGAGGTAGCATCCAGATGGTAGCTGTTATTATGGTATACCCATATAACATAATATTAGGCGGTAATTTAAAAACCTTTTATATCGATATCTAAAAATACATCTTTATTATGATATAAATTTGAAAATATAAGGTGCTACAACTTTTATAAGAAAATGGCCAAAATGTACAGATATGTACATACCTATTTCTATATATGCACATGTTATATATACACAAGGTATCTCTAGAAGCATCCACAGGTACTGATATGCTTATTTTCCTTTGCGCACTGTTTTTTACTGTTTGACTTTTAGCCACTTGCATAGATGGCAGGTGTTTTTCTGGGAAGCAGATTTTGAGCTGAGACTAGTGTGAAGGGGATTTATTAGGGAGGGCTCTGGTAGAGGAAAGGGGAAGGAAGCAGGACTGGGTAGAGGGAGAAGTTGATATGTGATGTATTCCCAGCAAAGGCCTCAATTAATCCCCCTCAAAGCTCTGAAGCTGGGATGGACCCTAGAGTTGTCCCAAGATGGGAAGAGGGCACAGACCTTCATACCCCCAATTGATCAGGCACTGGATGCTGGCTGACCCTGAAGGAAGTGAACCTTGGGTGAGGTCATTTTCTTTAGCTGAGGAAATCCCCAAAGAGGGTGGAGGTTAAGGACCTTCTTCCACCACATTCCCAGCAGCTGGGGCATAAGTCCCCCCTTCCTTAAAGGGCACTGGGCACCATATGACAGTATTCATGACGTTCTTTGTTCCTCCACTAAATGAATGACACAGCTATCAAGTATTTAGTGTCCACTTGCAAGAGTTAGAACATGGGGCTAGCCCACTCATGGTGGGTAGGCAGCTTTTGTAGCTACCTGCCACCTTGCCTCCAAGTTTTTCCTACACCACCCTTCCCAAAGTACATTAAGTGTTAGCAGTTTGTTGAGGGATGGTTTAAGAAGTGCTCCCTGGAGAAAGTTATTGGTGTATACTCACTGTCTTAATGGGTTACTCAATAATTGTAACCTATCAACAATTCAGGAGTACATGAATTGGCCAGTAGAAAAAGACATTGAAATTATCTCATTTTTCCTAGTTTGGACCTTATTCATATTGGGAAGAGTTTAGGGTAGAGTCTCTGTACAACCAAAGAGCATGAGCATAGCAGAGCAGTGTTCCACAGAGTGGGATGCGTGCACACCGGGGACACAAAAGACATCCATTGGCCCTTTCTTTATAGCAAAGACATTTCTTATGCAAAGGAAATTTGAAGACTTCTATGTATGCATATTTTTGTCTTTAAAAAAGGAAAAATAAGGAAAAATAAATACTCCCTAACATTTAATAAACATGTAAATTTTGATTCCTTAGTCCACAAGCAAGACCACATCATTTAAAGTATAGTAGACGAGAAAGCCCTAATTCTAGGACAACACAAAAGAGAGTGACAGAGACACCTCTGCTTTTAGCCTCATGTGACATTTGCAGTTAGCTCATTCTTGATGAACTGGAATGCAAAATAATACTATTTAGTTGTAACTAAACAAATCTTCACAAAATTATTACGTGGCATTGACTATTAACTATTTTGGTAACATAGTATCTTGGATTGGATCGGGGAACAGAAAAAGACAATAATGGAAGAACTGGAGAAATTCAAATAAAGTCTGTAGTTAATAATACTTTACTAATGTCTTAGTTTTGATAACTATACTATGGTTATTAAGATGTTAACATTAGGGGAAGCCGGGTGAAAGGTATATGGGAATTCTTTATTCTATATTAGCAATCCTTCTGTAAATCTAAAATTCTCTCAAACTAAAAACTTCTCCTAAAAATATATTTGAAATATAGCTTTCTACATTCATTATTGTTAACCATAAACATTGACTTAAGTATATTGTGTTCCTTTGCAATATTAGAAGATAATAGAACAAAATTCTCATGATTAGCAAGCTATTTGAAATGTAAAATTCAGAATATATATATTATAATTCAGAATATATATATAATATATATAATATATATAGCTAAAGTGTAATGTTGTATGATTTTCTAAATCTAGGTTGTTTAAAACAGTTTACAATATTTTATACACAGTTAGAAACCACTTTGGAGATTTCTTATCTAATAACAGATACATTATTGGAGAAACTGTAGCAGAGAAACAATTTACATATAGCAATGATAAAAACTTAAAATGCTCTCTTTAGTTATAAAATCCTTTGGAAGATACCAAGCATAAAGTGTTTGTAAAAATTACAAACCATGAGATGATTATTGAATGAATTGTTGTTGAATGAATTCAAGTTGAGACACTTCTTACATGACGCCATAACTGAGCTGCTTGATTCTGTTTTAGTAATGAAATATGTGCAGAAATGGTTTTATATGGCCTGCCAAAGAAAAGATGTACCAGAAAAAGATACATTCTCAACAGTCAATGGCTTCTTTAAATAAGAAGAAATGAGGACCAGGGGGATATCCACATGCAGTTGACCCTTGAACAATGTGGGGGTTAGGGACACGACCATCCATGCAGTCAAAAACCCACTTATCCCCATGACTATTTTGTAACTACCAATTTGTATATAGCCAATAATGTTGTAATAACTATCTATGGTGTCAGATGGGTACTAGATTTAGCAGGGTGATCACTTCATAAGTTATATGTCTAATCATTATGTTGCACACCTGAAATTAACATAATATTGTATGTCAATTGTAATTGAAAAATAAAAAGTAAAAAGAAAGAAAGAATGAAAGGAAGGAAGGAAGGAAGGAAGGAAGGAAGGAAGGAAGGAAGGAAGGAAGGAAGGAAGGAAGCAACTGCAGCTAAAAAGACTTGGCTCAAATACAGTCAGCCCCCCCCCCCCTCCGTTATCTACAGTTTCACTTTCTAAAAAAAAATCTACTTATAACTTTTAACTCCCCAAAAACTTAACTCCCAATAGCCTGCTGTTGACCGGAAGCCTTACCAATAACATAAGCAGTTGGTTCACACATATTTTTTATGTTATATGTATTATATACTATATTCTAACCATAAAGTTAGAGAAAATAAAATGTCACCTAAGAAATCAGAAGGAAGAGAAAATACATTTAGAGTACTGTATTTATTTATTTTAAAAATTCCACATATAAGTGGACCCTCACAGTTCAAACCCATGTTGTTCAAGGGTCAACTGTAAACATAACCACTCGTGGAGTGGTGGCTTTGATAGGATTACAAATCCACAGGAAAATTCACAGATCTGTGTCCTTCCCGTGACTTTCATTGAGTGCATCAGTCACAGGAATGCCACTGCAGCAAAAAAGCTGAACCAGAAATCCACCAAATGTTACAGGATGTCATTAATGAGATTACTTGAAAGCAAAATAGAAGTAGAATCTTAATGAGATGGGGAATGACCATGTAAATCTTTTGTGCCCTTCGAGGGTTATAAGTTATCTCATGGCAAAGTACTTTTAAAAAGCATTATTAAACTTGAAATATTCATTATTCTTTTATAAGTACAAATGTTCCAAATATGCTGGCTTTTTCTGTGGTAACAGGGAGCTGACATACAATCCAGCAGATATTTTCAAAAATTGCCTATGCTTAATCTGTCCATTTGAGATAAAAGTGAGGAGGAAATGATATTAAAATGAGCAAGAAAGTAATAACTTTTGAATGAAATTCATGCAATAGAAAGAGTAATTTGAAAATTGATGGTTGGAAATGTTTCTAATTTATGTGGTTTTTATTGCCAGAAACAAATGTAAAATCTCATATCTGCACACATAAAATCCTGGAAACAGAATTTTCTAACCTGCTCTAAATTTCTCCAAATGAAGTATTTTATTATGTTTTGAATATGTTTGTCAGAAACATAAAAAATCTCACACCTTCCAATTAATTTGCAACAACAACCACTTGACATCCAGAAAAATGGAAATTTATTAGCCCATAAGAAAGCTTGGGATCATTAGTGAATGGAATTAAAAAAACGGTATCATAATTAAGTAACTATAGTTGAATAGTTCTTGAATCTACATATCTTTGTGAAGCATACTTTCATTTATTATAACTAATGAAGTATAGTGAACTCAAAACCAACATCACAATATGTTTCTGATCTTGCTATATCACAGTGTTGAACAGAGATTCTCACAAATCAAATTTTTAAAATCTTATTTCAATTTTTTTCCTTTAAAAACATTTATTTTTGGTAGTTTTAGTATTCATAACATGTTAATACTGAAGCACAATAGAGTATATCAATAAATGCAGATATTAAATATTTTAAAAGTTCATATATCGGAAGCACATACTCAACAGTTTTTTACTGATTTGTACACATGATATGTAGTTTTGTATAGAGGATAGCTAATCAGAAACAGCAAAGAAAATGGGTTGGCTTAGACCTTTATAAAATCTATCAGAGAAAAAAATGTTCCCCACAATACACAAAACAAACCTTAATCCTAAAGTGTGCACTGATCCTCGAGTGCCAAGCAAACAAATTTGGAAAGTAAATTACCTAAGCATTTTTCCAGTTGTTCAGCAATGTCGTCCATTTGCCTGTGGTTAAAAGTCACATCCCTGGAGCACAGTCCCAGAGATCCAGATTCGTCAGAAGGAGTGTAGTCCCAAGAATCTGGTCTGTTAACAAGTGCTATGAACTCTTAAGAAGTAGCTCCTCATTTGGAAGATGAGGAGAGTAAGACATAGGAGTTGTCTTGGCCTATGGTACATAGGTCACTAACCAGTGCCAGGACTTGAACTATCCCAGCGTCATGTTTTCCCTCTTCGTTTCCCCCCTTTGGGTACGTCCTGCCCCTAAAGCAAAAATCTTGTGCCTGCCCAGTTTATATTAGCAGATTGGAGGAAACCAACTGAGGGGCACCAATGTCAAAACTTCAACTCGAAATCACTCTTCACTTGCAAAATATCCTTTGAATTTTCTGGTGAGAATAATGGCCACATTGCTTTATAGAGCTAAAGACAAAAGGTTTGTTGGGTTTGTTGGTGCCGCCATGTTGTTAGGAGAGCCTCTACAGTGGAATTTACCATGTCCTACTAGCTTTGTTTTTCCAGCACAGCCCTGCCATATGCAGAGGACACTGGCTGTGTGCAAGGGGAGTGAGACGATGCATCCCAGGCCCAAGTCCAGAGCTCCAAGAGAAAGGGAAGATTTCCTCTTGGACTTTGTGAGAGAAGAACTGAAGTCTAGCCCAAAAGTCCTGAAATCATAATGGGGTTCTCACAATTAAAAAAAAAAAGCATATATTAAAATTTCAAATATTATTCTGTTTTTGCTTTTGTAGTACCCAAACCTAGTCATTTCTCCTTGACAATCATTCTACTAGCAAACAGCAGTAAAGTGGGCCAGAAAGGTAGAACATATTTTGTTGGACATAGGCAAATGATGTTCCCCCAAGTTTGATTTGCTGGCCTTGGGAACTCTCCAAGCACGTTGGTTCGAGAGTGGGAAGTAGGCCAAACACCTCGTTGATCAGATGAGCAAACGCAAGTGAAGAGGGCGGCCGAGGTCCGAGATGAGCTGAACAGATGGTCCACGGGTAAGGTAGTTAACAAGGTGCTAAACTGGGTGCTGAAATGAGGGGCACATATGTCCCTCCTCTAAGCACCAGGATTCCAGTGCCACATACTTTCTTTCCTTTGTTATTTACATCCTAAAAGTTATCCCTCCAGATGTAGTGTGTGTGTGTGTGTGTGTGTGTGTGTGTGTGTGTGTGTGCGCGTGTGTGTGTGTGTATTTTTTCAGAGTGAGAGACATCAGAAAGAATAAAAGAAAATTTGACTCACCCTCTAAAATTTTTGAAATGTTCAAAAACTGTCATTGGGAAGGCAGTACAGTTCTTGCTTAGAAAATACAACACGTTTTCATTTAAAAAAAAAAAATATATATATATATATTTTTTAGGGAGAACTTGTTTTATAAAACCTTCCCAAATGGAGTGTGGTGGTCATTTCTGGAGTCTTCCTGCTGAGGGCCAATGTGAGGCCATTTCCCCTGCCACCGGGGGCTGGAGGGCACAGCTACGTGCTCCCTCGCCTGCTTCAGAATTCTGAGCATAAGGCCGGAGAGGGAAAGGGCATGATGTTTGCCCAGGCAGACCCTCCCCTTGGGTAAAGTGGGAAAACAAGAAGTGGCCAGGAAGGATTAGAGTGTTAGAATTATGGGGAAATCTTCCACTTCCGATGCTCGGTGGGCCCTCAGGATTCAGGCCTGCCCGGAGCTGGTGGTGGAGCACTCCCCAGTCACCCCTCCTGCAATGCGATGTGCTAGGGATGACATGCTGACAGGGTGGGCGATGTCTCCAGCAGAAATTGGGTACTCCCTCATCAGAATCTACTCACTGGGAGGGGGAGGATCTGCTGTCATTTGCATTATTTTCACGACGTGGCTGTCACAGGAAATGGTAATATTTGTATGGTCACTAGAACCGCAGCTCAAGGTCCTGGGAGGGGAGGGGGACCAATTTGTCAATACACCTATTAACCCAATTGTCACAGAAGTTGGGAATTTTGGGTTCACACTGTAACCCTTTCTCTATTTGAGGAATGAAAGCTTTTGTCCCCCAATAAAGATTCAGAGGCCCTTCTTAGTGGCCGTGATGTCATGGGTTGTGTCATGTTGTGTAGGCTGCTGTCATATTTTCCTGTTGTGGGAAAGCAAAGGCTGCAAGGACTGAAGAAGAAGAAAAAAAGCATGCAGTCCTGTAAAGGGTTGGAAATAACAGCAGGTGCCCCAAGTAGAAGAGGGCACCCCAAGAGCCTGGCAAGTGGAGAAGGAAAGCAAGTGCCCAGAGGCCACAGCTTCCTAACTGAGCACCTGTCCTCCTCTGCACAAGGGCAGAGGGCCACAGGCAAAGCCCTGTGCTGCCTCCCTCACCTGGATCCAGACCCTGGGAACATGGCTGTCCCGTGGGGCTGCCCTTTGCCTGCTTCTGAGGAATTATGCTGCAAGGGAGAAGCAGTTGGCAAGGCATGGCATTAGAGTTGTATTTGACAAGGAGAAAGTGAAGAAATCTTGGCGGCTCATCTACAGAGAGAGGACACATCAAATATGATCTAAGGGAGGTGGTCTCGTCTCACTGCACGTCTGGCAAAGAGGAGGTCATTTCATTCACATGCAGAAAGGAATGGCCCCCTCACCAACAACCTATGGACCTACTCAAGAGTGTTTCATGTACAGAGCTTCAAAGATTCTGGGAGCAGGCTTTTCATTTACAATTATTTTAGTAATTCCAAAGCAAACTGTTTGCCAGACCAAACAACAAAATTCTATTCTTGTTTTATGCCAGAGTTTTATCAAGATGAATCATACTTTATTAGACAATTGTGTTTTTTTCATTTGTAGTCTTTACAGAGTCCCAAATAATGGTGCAGCTCGTCGTCACCAGTGTGTGATACATAGCTGGAGACAGCCAACCACACCCCAAAGTCTGTTTGCAATTTTCTGACCAACTTCCTCAGAAATACCTTCATTCCAGTTCAGCTCAGATGATATTTGGTATCAGATTATTTTCCTCATGCCCTCATTTTGTCCCCACCCTTTCTAATAAAAACTCAATGACTTCAATATTCCATGACCAATAAGACCATACCAGGGTTGAGCTACGACTGAGCAGGGATGGCCAGAAAGATCCAAGACCAGAAATAGGGTTAGAAGATCCTATGGCTCAGGTGAGCCAGAGTTGGGAGCAGGAGGAACCAGGGCTCTGGCACCGGAGAGACAGAGCCCAGGAGAGTTGGCTTGGCAGCAGGCATGTACTGCAGACCTGGGAAAGTAAGACCCAGAGTCCAGGAAGTCAGACAGCAGGGATGCAGCTGAGTGGATGACACAGGATGCAGAGCCAGGAATAAGCAAAGAAGCTGGGAAAGGCCTGGTGTGCCCATGGGTGAAGGGAGTATGACCCTGTGAGAGCCTGTTGCTCTCACACTCCTCCCTCCGTGGCCAAATCAAATCCCAGCTTGGAGGCTGGGCCCTTCTGGGAGCATTGCAGTGCCCACAGTCTGGAGCTGAGAGCAGTCAGCCTCAGCAAGCCTGACAGTGTTTCCAAGGGAGCTGTGCCGTTCCCCTTTGCTTTAAATGCACAGCATTTCTTTGGTGATGCCCATGGCATTCTCCTTCTCCTTTGACTGTAGTGACTGATGCCTGTATCACAAAATACAGGAAACTAAGTGGCCACGTGTGAAGATGGAGAAGAAGGGATGTCAGTTTGAGCTTGTGTAGGTAAAAGAACTGTTGTTTCATGTGGTGACAGGAAGCTCGTAGTGGTATAGTGTGGTGAACTTGGGAAAAGAAATGTTTAAAACTGTTGCAGTTAGAGCAGGCAAGTCCGAATGATGGTTTTTGTAAGGTGTACTGGGATAAAGGTGTGTTTGCAGCTGAAAGTAACAGGTGTTGGGTGTCAGCTGCCGCAGGATTCACCTGGAAGCCCCCAGCGCTAAGTTGGGGGCTGAGGGTGGCCCATACCACCTCACACCTAGAACTCATTCAAGGCACAGAGATGAGGAGCTCAAACTGAGAAAACTAGGAAGAAAGAAACAGAAGGGAAGCATGGCGTGACGGCATTGGGATCAATCCACAAGACTCCATCTTGCCTCCCCTGTGCTCCAAGCACCAGAGCTGAGGACACCTGTGGGTGTCAGCGCCTGCTTACACCTACCCTCCAAAAGCCTGAGTGGTGGTGGTGGTGGTGTGTGGCATGGAGAATGGAAAGAGAAGCACACTTGTCAGGATGGACACACTAGGAACCACAGGGTGTAATGACAAGGTAAGTTTATTTTTATCTTCAGGTTCCTTTCAGTGCATCTCCTGGGGCCATCCTTTCTCGGTTCTGGGGGACAATGCAGGGGCCCATGACTTTTCTAATCACATTTAGATGTGCCCCAGTCATTTAAATCTCAATGCACCATCTCATGTCAGTAATTAATATGGCTAATCAAGTGTAATAATCAAAAGCTTCACACTTCATTTCACAGTAAAACTTCCCCTCCCTCCCTCCCTCCCTCCCTCCCTCCCTCCCTCCCTCCCTCCCTCCCTCCCTCCCTCCCTCCCTCCCTCCCTCCCTCCCTCCCTCCCTCCCTCCCTCCCTCCCTCCCTCCCTCCCTCTCTCTCTCTCTCTCTCTCTCTCTCTCTCTCTCTCTCTCTCTCTCTCTCTCTCTCTCTCGCATTGCCCTCAGGCTAACGTCTGCAGGAGCAAGGTAACTCCACCCCATCCCAGCTGTGGTTCTGACTCCTCCTGCATGGGTTGGGGGGAGGAGGAGAAGGAAAGTCAGGGAGCCATGAGGGTCTTACTGGACTACATATAGCAGTGTGTTTGCACTCTCTGGGCCTGACCAGTGTTCCAGCAGCTTCTCTTTTGCACGGAGCCTTCACAGGCTCTCCCAGACCCCCACCTCCCATTCCCTGCTCAGCCTCAATCCTGGGGATGTCTCCACTGCAGACCCTTGATGTTTTGCTTGTATCTGCTCTGGCTGCTCTCTTTCCACTCTTTTCTCAGCTCCTGAAAATCTGAAATCACTCTCTATTCCTCTACTTGGCTGTCTTGCTCCTTCTTTCTGCTGAATGGCCCTCACAGAACCCTCCAGAAATGCTGCAAATCCTCTTCCCCCAACTTTGAGTGCAGGCTGATCTTGAAGCTGCTCCCTCTCCTGGCTTTGCCATCAGAGCTGCTGGCCGCCAGGCTCTCCCCTCTAGACTCCTCAGCCAGACCCCAGCCCATGCTGTCCTTGAGCTTCAAGGGATATAGGCTAATCCTTCCAATCCTTCCTCAAAGCCCCTATACATTGTTTGAGGTAGGGAAAGTCACCCCATCCTTCCAGGTGAGAGCCCAGCTTGGCTTTCTCTCAAAAAATTCTCTGCTGTAAACTTCAGTTCTTTTCTTGGCCTCTCTGTTGTCTTTTATAGCCTGGAGGTGGGTGGTTGGCTGAGAGTATAAAACTAGTTTTCATAAGCACTTTTTGCAAATCTTGCAGCTCACTTTGGAATGTTTCATCTATTGTTTTGGAGCTTCAGTTGACACTGAGACTGAAAGAGTTCCAATTTAGCATCTTGAACAATTATCATAGCGCATCCCTTTTTTCCCCCAGGGCATAGCATGTGCAGCAAATGACAGTATTTCTTACCACACAAATATTCATTGACTCTAGGGTCAATGAATGTACTGTTCACAGCTGGAGGCAACTGGCCAGGAGCTCCAGCTGCTCTAGGCCCAATGCGGACTCCCTGAGGCCCAAGGGCACACCCACAAACTATGTGCAAAACACCACGTGCTGCTTAACATTGGTTGGGAAGCTATGCATTAGACTGTGCACATGACCCCGGGTGGCACGGAATAGTAAATGATTCATTTGAGCTGTATGTGGCCTTAAACTACCCAGCCATGGTGATGCCTGAGCTGGGTTTTGAAGGATGATGAGGAGTTCTCTAGGAAGCCAAGCAAAGCAAGGACATTCCGGGTAACTGAATAATTAGGTACAGTTGGAGAATTCAAGTGTGCAACAGGTAGAAGGGGATGGTGGCTGGGCAAGAGGCTGCAGGGTCCATCCTGCGCAGCCCTTTCTCTCAAGACCTCCTTGTAGCTGTTCCCTACAGCAATTTCAATTTCATCTCAGCCTCAGTCTTGACTCCTTTTTATCCCTTCTTCATACTTTACACCTAATTACCAGGTTCTACTGGTTTCACCATTTAACTTGTTTTCACGTCATCCCCTCCCTCTTTCCCACAATCACTGCCATAGCCTTGATCTTCTTTTTCCTACAATTGTAAAGGAGAACCTCATGCATCTTCCCTCCCCACCTTCCTCTCTCCCAATCCATCGTCTACACAGAAACCACAGTGATGTTAAAACATCAAGCCCCGCTTAAAACCCCAGTCATTTTACATCTCATCCGGTCAGACTCTCCTATCTTGCCATTGCCCACCCGGGCCCACAGGCTCTAGAACCTACTGCCTGTGGGAGCTCACCCTCCACCTCTCCCCTGGCCCCTTCCCATCTGCTCTGGCCACACTGGCCTCTTAGCTCACCCTCAATTCTACCAAGCACATCTCTGCCTCAGGGCCTTTACTTTTGTTCTTCTCTCTTCCTAGAAAGCTTAATCCTCAAATAGTCACAGGTTTCTCTCCTTGTATCTTCAAGGCTTTGCTCAAATGCCACTCTATGAGAGACCACCTGTAAACAATAGCAAGCTTCCCCCAACACTCCTATCCCCTTTCCCCTACCTCAGCTTTCTCCAGAGCACTTATCACCACTTGCCCTGTTGCAGGTTTATTTGATCACTGTCTGCCCCAGTAGAGTGTGAGTCTGTGTGGCAGGAGTTAGTCCTCTTTCCTGATGCATTTCCCAAGCCTGGTTGGTAGCTGCAAAGTGACCTGCAAGATTTGCAAAAAGTACTTCAGTGATAGTCATCGAATAAATGGGTGAATAGAGTGACGTGGAAGGAGGAGGAGAATGTCTGACTTACTTTATATTTAAGGTGTCTTCATGCCGTGGAAAGCCATCTCCTTTGATAGCAATCATCCAATTATATATTGCAGATGGTACGTGTAGCGCTATGCTACATATTTCACATGTATTACCTCAGTTAGTCTCTGCAATAATCTAAGGAGTAGGCACTATATTTAGCCCCCTTTTAACATAATGTGAGTTCTTCTAGTAAATTAAAACGTATAATAATACATCGAAACATACAATAATGTATACTTTGCATGCATTCACTCCTGCAACTTGTTTATTTTACCGATCTTTATCTGAGTACACATAAATGCACACATCGCACTGGGAGTTGGTGTGTGTTTCACCTGTTTGTTTTGATTTTTCCTTTATAAAAATGAGATCCTACTATATATATTGTTACACAATGTGATGTGTCTCAGAGATTTTTTTCCATGCAAGTTAATAAATCTACCTCATTCTTTTTCTTGGCTTCATAAGTAGGATACACCATCATGTGTTTAATCAGTTCCCTACTGATTGACATTCACATTGTTCTTTTGTTTGGTTCTACTTGTATTATAAACAATTCTGCAATAAAATCCGTCTTCCTGAATTGTTGATCAGGGCACCGGTATGTTACTATATCAGGAGGGAGCTTCCTAGACATGAACTTGCGAGGTCAGTAAACATGCACATTTTATTTATTTATCATAATCTGCTACTGTGGCTATGGTCTCTGTAGCAGATGTGCTTAGTGCCCACCCATATGCCCTCCACCTACCATGGCCATGAAGGCTGGGCCAACTCTGTGCTTCCCACGACCACCAGAGCTTGCTCTATCTGTCATGACCCATGGAAAGAACACACAAGAGGGGACCAATCAATGACCCACAGAAGTTGATGCACACCTCAGCCCCTTTGCCTCTGGTGGTTAATTCTGGGGTACAAGTTTCACATTGGATCACAGATTTTCCAGCTTTCCAAAGTGGTAACTTGATTGACAACACACTCTTGATTGACATCCTTCCCTTTCCTGTTTCCCTTCCTCAATCCCTACTCATGTTTCTTAGGTTCACCTCCTGAATGAATCCTCACATTCAAATCCTTGTCTCATGGTCTGCTTCTGGAGAGCCAAAACTAAGACACTTTCATTTATTTCTAATCTTAAAAAAAAATTAGTTTTTAAACAAAGGTGGTACATGAACCTGGGTTTCTTTTTAAAGTATAGAAAGATCAAAAACAAAAAGTGAACATCTTCTATTTTCTAACCTCTGGTCTCTACCCAAAGGTAATGGCTGTTAACAATTTATTTTATTTCTTTCCAGAAAAAGACCTGATTATATAAACATATTACACACATCCTTTTAAATTTACATAAATGGAATAATTCTAAACACTATGCTTGGCACTTTTTTCCACGCAATGAAATATCTTGGAGAGCATGAATATTTGCATATCCAGGCCTTTAACTGTTAATGGTCGTGCGTTGTATTGCCATATCTTAGATTTCTAACTAATCCTCTATTAGAGAACGTTTCTAATATTATACAGTTAAAACCGTGCTGTACATTTTTGTAAATATATCTTAGCTTTTTAAAAAAATTTAGATAAATTCACAACAAAATTGTTGGGTGAAGGGGTATGTATATTTTCCTTTATTTTTCTTTTTTTAGATGTTACTGTTTCTTTCCTTGAATAGGTTTCATGGATTTACACTTCTACCAACAATGTACGAATGATTGTTTCCCCATACCTTCCCCAACCCTGGGGTTACCAAACATGTTAATGTTTCTGTGGGGACAGAGCCAGGAGTGCAGTTTCCAGGCTCTCGGCCTCACGTGGAAAGGTGCTGGCTCAGGTAGTAAATGGCCATCAACTGTGGCTAGTTGGCCGTCAGCTGTAACCAGTGAATCGTTGGCTACTAATATAACTGCTGTGGCTGTGCTAGCAGAAAATGGGGGCTAGCAAGAAGATGGTGGTTGAGCCAGCAAGCGGCAGAGTGAGGGTTGCCGATCGTGTGGCTTCTGTTTCCTGTGTCTCCAACCCAGCTGCCAGTGAGACTATAGTGGTATGGCTCCCCTACCTATGGCTCTGTGGGTGTTCCCTTTTGGCCTCACCGTGTCCTGCATTCTTATGTGGGGAGCGGGAGCTGAGACCCCACCTGATACCCCGCATGACAGTTTCTTAATCTCTTAGGTGAAAAAGGTATCTCATCATTTTGTGGTGATTTCTTTCAACATCTATTCATACATTTACTGACATTTATGGTTCTATTAAGTATCTGTTCGTGTCCTTGATCCATTTTTCCACTGGGTTTCTTCCATTTTATTTCTAAGCGCTTTTATGTGGAGTATGGCCACTAACCTGTTAGATATGTAACTTATGTTTTCTCCCATTCTATGATTTTCCTTGAACTTTTTAATAATGAAATATTTTCTTATATAAGGGCTTTAAAGTGATTAAATCACATCTATTATTTTCTTCATGGTTTCTGGATCCCATGTCATGCTTAAGAAGTCTATCCTACCTCAAGTTTATAAAAATTTCTATCTATCTCCTTAGTTCTTTAATATCTCTATATATCTCCTAATATATTTTTGTGAGTGGTGTTTGTCGTTGGAAGGAACTATAGAGAAACAGGAGTGAAACAAAGAAGACAGTCCTAGCTTAAGAGTACTGAGTGCTTGGGTGATGAGATTGTGGAGTTACTATGGATCAGGACCTGCTGACGGTCCTTCATGGGGAGCATGGTCCTAGGTCCTTTCTAGGGCTGTTACGATAGTGGTGTGTCAGAGGTAGCCTATACTGACTCACAAGAGCCAATTTATTATGTACAACCATTATTATAAGCCAAATCCTATCACATTATAATTAAGCAACTTATATTTTTAAAAAGATAAAAATATTTGAAATTACTCAGTTCCTAATTATTTTACTACGTTACCTATGCTCCTGATGTTATTTACTTCCATGGCATCTGTGTGGTAGAAATACTACATAATGGTGAAGTCATGTTTGTTGGTAGCTTGAATAAGCCATGGCGGGAGTATTTACACCATGGAAATTAGCAAATGCTGCAAGCCAGAATCTTTTATTTCCCCTTTGGGGATTCAGTTGTTAAGCATTTACTAGCATACCACTGACTTTGCTCACATCCAGATATGTTTACTCAGAGCAGAGGCTGGCATGTTGGAGAGGAAATTCACGTGTCAGTTAGGGAGTCAGACTTGAGGACATTTTGATCCCTTCCAGTCCTAATGTTCTATGATTCTATGATACTCATAATTACTCTCTATGGCTTTATTGCCAAGGGGAATTTAGTTCAGAAAAATCTGCTTTAGGGGATTTCTCCAGTCTCTACATTCCTAACCTGGATCTCATTTTGATGTAATTCAGCCCTTTGATGAGTCGTGCACAGATTTTCCCTGTAATGTCTCAGATTTAGATTCCAGTGTGGCAACTCAGGGCTATAGATAGAATTATTTATCGCCATTCATCTGTTTTCCATTTGACATTAAGTGTTCTTCAAACATTTTTTTTTATTAAAATATAGTTGACATACAATATTATATTAGTTTCAGGTGTACAACATAGTGATTCAACATTTATATGCCTTACAATGTGATCACCACAATAAGTATAGTAACCATCTGTCACCATACAAAGTTATTATGATATTATTGATTATTTTCCCTATGTTGTACATCACATCCCTGTGACTCATTTATTTTATAACTGGAAGTTTGTACCTATTTCCCTTCACCTTTTTCATCCATTCTCCTCACCTCCTCTCTGGCAACCATCAATTTATTGTCTGTATCTATGAATCTGTTTCTGTTTTATTTGTTCATCTATTTTTTTATTCCACATATAAATGAAATCATATGGTATTTGTCTTTCTGACTTATTTCACTTAGCATAATACCCTCTCTAGTTTCATCCATGTTGTCGCAAATGGCAAGATTTCATTCTTTTTTATGGCTGAGTAATATTCTGTGATTTTATCTATCTATCTATCTATCTATCTATCTATCTATCTATCTATATATATATCTATATATATCACATCTTCTTTATTCATCCATCCATCGTTGGACACCTAGGTTGCTTCCATATATTGGCTATTGTAAATAATGCTGCAATGAACATAAGGGTGTATATATCATTTTGAATTAGTGCTTTTATTTTCTTTGAATACTCAGGAGTGGAACTGCTAATTTATATGGTAGTTACATTTTTAATTTTTGAGGAAATTCTACAGTTTTCCATAGTTTCCAATCCCACCAACAGTATACAAGGGTTCCCTTTTTTTTCATATCCTCACTAACACTTGTTCTTTATTGTCTTTTTTATGATAGCCATTCTGACAGGTGTGAGGTGATATTGTGGTTATGATTTGCATTTCCCTGACGATCAGTGATGTTGAGCATCTTTTCGTATGTCTGTTAACCATCTGTGTGTCTTCTTTGGAGAAATGACTATTCAGGTCCTCTGACCATTTTTTAATATTTTTTTATGTTGAGTTGGAGTTATTTATATATTTTGCATATTAACGCCTTATCAGATATATCATTTACAAATATCTTCTCCTATTTAGTAAGTTGTCTTTGGTTTTATTGATGGTTTTCTTCACTGTGCAAAAGCTTTTTACTTTGATGTAATGCCATTTGCTTATTTTTGCTTTTATTGTCCTTGCCTGAGGAGATATATCCAAGAAAATATTACTAAGACTGATGTCAAGGACTTTACTGACTATGCTTTCCTCTAGGAGTTTTATGGTGTCAGATCTTACATTTAAATCTTTAATCCATTTTATTTTTGTATATGGTGTAAGAAAGTGATCCAACTTCATTTTTTTTTTTGTTTTTGTTTTTTGCAGGTATCTGTTCAGCTTTCTCAACACCATTTATTCAAGAGACTGTCTTTTTCCCATTGTATATTCCTGCCTCTTTTGCTGTAGAGTAATTGACCACATAAGCATGTGTTAATTTAGGGGCTTTCTATTCTGTTCCATTGATCTATGTGTCTGTTTTGGTGCCAGTACCATATTGTTTAGATTACTATAGCTTTGTAGTATAGTTGGAAATCAGGGAGCTTTCAAACTATATCCAGCTTTGTTCTTCTTTCTTAAGATTGTTTTGGCTATTCGGGTTTGTTGTTGCTGTTGTTGTTGTTGTTCCATATAAATTTTAGGATTATTTGTTCTAGTTCTGTAAAAAATGCCATTGGTATTTTGATAGGGATTACATCAAATCTGCAGATTGCTTTGAGTAGCAAGAACATTTTAATAGTGTTAATTCTTCCTATCCATGAGCATGGTATATTCTTCCATTTATTCTGTGTTGTCTTCATTTCCATTCATCACTGTCTTATTGTTTTTAGAATACAGCTTTTCTGTCTCCTTGGTCAAATTTATTTCTAGGTATTTTATTTTTTTGATGCAATTGTAAATGAAATTATTTTCTTAATTTTTCTTCTTGATAGTTCATTACTAGTGTAGAGAAATCCACTAATTTGTGTACATTAGTTTCCTATCCTGCAACTTTACTGAATTCATTTATTAGTTCTAATAGTTTTTTGGTGGTATCTTTAGGGTCTTCTGTGTATAGTATCATGTCATCTGCAAACAGTGACAATTTTACTCCTTCCTTTACAAGTTGGACACCATTTATTTTTCTTGTCTTATTGCTGTGACTAGGAACTCCCATACTATCTTGAATAAAAGTGGTGACAGTAGGCATCCTTGTCTTGATCCTGATATTAGGGAAAAAACTTTTAGCTTTTCACCATTGAGTATGATGTTAACTTGGGTTGTCATATATGGTCTTTATTATGTGGAGACATGTTCCTTCTATAGCTACTTTGTTGAGTGTTTTTATCATAGATAGGTGTTGTATTTTGTCAAATGCTTTTTCTGCATTTATTGAGATTATTATATGATTTTTATCCTTTGTTTTGTTGATGTGGTGTATTACATTGATCAGTTTGTGAATCTTGAAGCATCCTGAAATAAATCCCACTTAGTCATGGTATATGATCCTTTTAATGTATTATTGAATTTGATTTGGTAAAATTTTGTTGAGCAATTTTGCATCTATGTTCATCAGGGATATTGGTCAGTAATTTTCTTTTTTGGTAGTGTCTTTTTCTGGTTTTGTTATCAAGGTATTACTGTCCTTATAGAATGAGTTTGGAAGTATTCGTCTTCATTTTTTTGGAATAGTTTGAGAAGAATAGGTATTAATTCTTCTTTAAATGTCTGGTAGAATTCACCTATGAAGCCATCTGGTCTTGGACTTTTGTTTCTTGGGAGTTTTTGATTACTGATTCAATTTCATTACTAGTAATGGTCTGTTCAGATTGTTTCTTCCTGATCTAGTCTTCGGAGATTGTATATTTCTAGGAATTTGTGCATTTCTTCTAAATTTTCTAATTTATTGGCATATAATCATTCATAGTGTTCGTGTATGACCCTTTGTATTACTGTGCTATTGGTTGTAACTTCTCTTCTTTCATTTATGATTTTATTTATTTGGGCCCTCTCTGTTTCTTGATGATTCTGGCTGTTTATCAATTTTATCTTTTCAAAGAACCAGCTCTTAGTTTCATTGATCTTTTCTATTTCTTTCTAGTCTATTTTTCAATTATTTCTACTCTGATCTTTATTATTTGTTTCTTCTACTGTCTTTGGGATGTTTGTTCTTCTTTTTCTAGTTCCTGTAGGTGTAAGGTTAGATTGTTCATTTGAGATTTTTTTTGTTTCTTGAGGTAGGCCTGTACTGTTATCAACTCCCCTCTTAGAATTGCTGAACATTTGACTCTTTCTCTGAATGCTATGAAAGTAGCCTCAATGTGTTAACATTTACTCGTATACTCACTCCCTTCCACATGGTAACTCATATGTTGTAGAAAGTAAAAGAAAGTTCATGTAAAAGGGATTAGAAGATGAGTTTGGGATCTCACACCCACTCTTGAAGTAATGGAAGCATTACTTATCCCAATTATAAAGAAGGGTCTTTGTTTCATCTTCATAAATTAGTTTTTCAGAAGAAGCTAAGAACATATACAAATACATAAAAATCAAAGGAAAAAATATATTCAAGTAGTTCTTATATGATTTTATAAGAACCGTCTCAGAATGAGAAACTTACTTTTTTCTGCTTCAATGTTTTAAATGTAGAGAAACCTTTTAAAAGAGTTTAGCACACATTTAGAAATCCCTACTGAATCAATAATGTTTTTATTGTAAAATTTATAAAATTACAAGAATAATTTTATGCACTGTTCATTTTGAAACAAGTCCTTCTACCATATTAATAATGCTTTGTGGAGGCTCCTTTCACCAAAAGTTTTAATTAGTTTTTACACATATACCTTTGAAGTTATTTTGCCCACATTTCACAGATGGTTAGTCTGGTCTATTAACTGTCCCTCAAATATTCCAAGTGACTTCTAATTCCTCTCCTCTCCTCCTTCCTACTTGCAATTCTGTCTCTCCTCCTTTCCATGAAATCATCTCAATTCTTCAACATTTTATGCAGTTTTCCCACAATTATTTCCAAGTCACTGACATATTGCTGTTCATGTCTCATAACTACTCATTCATTTGGCACTTAATTATACCCTCCCTTGTGACTTACATGGTTAGTCCATTTCTATTGTGTATAGTCTTATCTCAGCATTTAGACAAGAGGTTCTTACCCTGGGATATATGGGTCCCTTTGGATATTACAGGAACTGGAGGTGTCATGAAATTATAAGTAAAACTGTGTGTGTGTGTGTGTGTGTGTGTGTCTATGTGCCTTTTTAGGGACAAAAAGCTTTATCTTTCATCAGTTTTTCAAAGAGATTTTTAATCCAACAGTTTAGTCTCTTGAAGGAAAGAAACTGTATGATATATTCTATTGTATTTTCCACAATATCTTCAATCACTCAGCTAAGTAATTGAATGGGCACAGTATAGATCTAATGTTTCCACTTATTTGCTATTAATCAATCCCTTATTTTCCAAACTATGAAAGAGGGACAATATGGTTCACCTGTTTCCATCTCACAGTTGAGCATATATGAAGATAATAGATGTTTAAAAGTTTTGAACAATTTAAAATAATACCATGGTTATGATAGCTTATCTTGAGACATGCAATAAGGGAATTCTACAGTTCTGGAATTCTCTGTCATTTAATTACCTTTTATGAATATTCTAGAGAAGCAGAGCTCAGAAAATGTCTTCTCCCTTGACTCCAACTTTAGCTACATCTATTTCTAATACCACCTCTCACGCAACAATTGGTCGATGCAAATTACTTTATACCCCCGTTATTACTCTCCATTTCTTGATGATTTTTATTTCCTTATTAACTATCATTTTCTCCAATACTATTCCTATATAGTTCTTGGTGATTTCAATATTCTTCAATACTCTTTCCAATATCCTAGCCTCTCATTCCCTGGCCCTTCTCTTCTCCTATGATCTTGGCCTCTAGCCTACTTTAGCCACCTCCTCCCATGGTGATACATAGACCTTATCTTTACCAATAACTGCACTCCTTCTGTGTGGGTAGAATAATAACCCCCCCCCCCACACACACACACACACACACACTCCAAATATCTTCACTATAATCTCTAGAATCTATGAATGTGTTGCATTACATAGCAAAGGAGGAATTAAGATCGCTAATCAGCTGACCTTAAATAAAGAGATTATCCTAGATTATCCAGAGGGGTCCAATGTAATCACAAGTGTCCTAAAATGGGGAAGAGGGAAGCAGGAAGAGGAAGTCAGAATGATGCTGCACGAGAAGAACTCAACCCACTATTTTTGGCTTTGAAGGTGGAGGAAGATGAGCCAGCAAATGTGGGTGACCTCTGTGGGCTGAACAGGGCCAGGAAATGGATTCCTTCCTGAGAGCCTCGAGAAAGGAACACAGCCCTGCCAACACCTTGATTTCAGCCCAGTGAGACCCATTTTGGGATGCTGACCTCTAAGAATTATAAAATAAAACATTGTATTGTTTTAAGCCAATACATTTTAATAACTTATCACAGCAGCAATAGGAACCTAATACACATTCCTTCCATTAGTAAATGAGGTCAAGATTGTCTCTAAGCAACCCATTCTTCTCTTTACAGTTTACTCCCTCTAGTGCCCCAACTCTAACAATTTTTTTATCCCACTAAGACCTACAATCAAGTGACCCGATAACCTTTTTACTGTCCCTCACCTGAGTTGGGTTGTCCTATCTTCCTTACACAGCTCATATCACATGACATAGCATTATAATTACTAACTTGTAACTCTCAACTATGCACTCTCAAATCCCATGACTTCTATCCTTTTGTCCTGCTCCCCTGAGAAAAACACTAACTCTAGTTGAATCCAACCCTCCACCTATTTTATACTTGAGCTTGGTAGCTGAACATGACTGGAGAAAAACATATAATCAATCTGATTTGTCTCACTTCAAATTTATAACACTAATATCGAGTAGGAGCTTATTGAGCCTGGAAATCCCTGCCAGGATTCTGTTGTCCTTTTACCCTCTTGCTCTCCTAAGAGACTATTCACAACTTCTCTTCTCTCTGGAAAGCTCCAAATTCCCTTTCTCCATCTTCACCTTCTTCTGATTCTGTGTATGTGACCTTACTTCCTATTTCATTGAGGAAGTAAATGGTCAGAAGAGGGCTTTATCAAATTTCCACCACCTCATCTACCCACCCATCTGCCTTCATGGCCTTCTCTCCATATCTGTGAACCATTAATGAGGGTACCTATCTAACTTCTGCCCCTCCAGTGCTACAGAAGCCCTGCCTCCCTTACATCTCTCCAGCTTCTGCTTCTTTTTGTTCTCATGAAATCACTTTTTCCATCTCTACTGAATCACTCTCTTCAGCATACAAATATCCCCCTATTTCTCCCATCTTGAAGTCATACCCTTTTGGCCCCCAGTTCCTCTTCTGTTTCCTCCCATTCTTCTGCCCTTTAAAAGAGTGTCTGCACCCCTCTTCTACCATCTTCTCTTGAACTCACTGCAGTCAGGCTTTGATCCTCACCTTCCCTGAAACTGCTCTTGATCATATCACCAGGGCTAAATCCCAGTGCTCAATTTTTGGTCCTCATCTTACTTGGTCTATCAGCAGCATTTCATACTATCTCTTGCCTATAAAACATTCCAAATGGCCTCCTAGCTCCTGCTTTTGCTGCCGTTGGGTCTATTTTCTACTCAGCAGTCAGTGTTTCTATTTTGTTTTTAGTAGAACGGGCTATGTCAGTCCTCAGTCAATAGCCCTCCAATGCTTCTCAGCGCCTTCAGAGTAAAAACCAGAATTCTTACAACGGCCCACAATGTGTTGTCTGGTCCGGCCCCATTCCCTCCTTGCCCTCATCTGCTGGTACTCTTCCCTGTGCTTACTCTGCTCCAGCTTCAGGGCCTCCTCACCACTGCTTCTCATTTGCGCTACACCTATTCCTACCTCAGAGATTCTGTCCCTGTAACTTCTGCCTAGAACCATCTTCCCCCAGAGGTCAGCATGACTCTCTTCTCCCTTCCTTCAGGCCTCTGCTCAAATGTCACCTTATCACAGTGGATTTCCCTGACATCATCCAACATGAAAGAATAACATCCCCTGTGTCTGCCCCCATCTTCTTTACCCTATTGTATATTTTTTCATGGCAATTATCACTGATATTATATATTATATTATTAAATTGTGCGAATATATAACTATATTAATGTAATATATAATTATTTTGTATGTCATGTAGTATATCTTACGTGTGTGTGTATATATATATATTTTAATCCACTAAAATATAAGTTCCATCAGGGCAGGGGCTTTGTATTGTTTCTTGTTATACCTCTAGCACCTAGAAAAGTGCCTTATATATAGTTGAACAAGTTTGTTGAATGAATGAAAGAAAGAATGAATGAATTTAAGAAAAATTGAGCATACATTTGCACACATTTACATTTATTATAGCTTGACTGTGGACCTTTGTTATTGCTATTTTGGCAGCATGGTGGCCAAGATGAGCTTTTCCTAGCTTCCCGTGTCTCAGCCTTAGCTTTTATCAAATATTAATCAATTTGATCCTTGATTTTTTTTGTTGTTTTTTGATAATTTTCCCTTAAATGCACCCTTCTCAGGGGATGAAAATAAGACATAGAAGTTAATTACTGATGTTGTAGGGGAATGTTTCTTTGCTTTCTGTGAAAATCATTGTATTTTTCCAGGAGAAGTTTACCAAGGTAAAGAAGCACTGCATTGCCCACTATGGTAGGGAACACCTCAGTGGTAAAGCACCATCTGACAATTGCATTTACCCAATAATCACTGTACGATTGGATTAACCCAATGCCATTCTATTTGTTAATTAGCATGTGGAGATATATACTTCTAGAAAAAGTGAGTCAGGTAAAATTTTCTCTTTGTTTTCACCTTTTCTTTAAGTCTCAACAATCCAAGAGTTTATGAGCCAGTCATAGCTGGTCTACTATATTGCACTTCAGTTTTAACTATCCCTCGTTTCTATCTTCTCGCAGTAAAAAGTTCCTGACTCATAAACAGGAACAGGGCCATGCATGAAAAGAATGTTTTCCCTTTATTTTGAAGGGTAAGTCTCTGCAGAAACTTGAGTTTTGAAAATGTTGGACTGAGAGAACACTTTTGAGTAGAAAACTATGGAATTTTGAGCATACCATGTACTGCACTACTTTCATTAATCACTCCAAATGAAAGAGTAGATACAGCATACATAATAGAAGGAGATGGATATCAAGGTTTGCTACGGCTTCAGACAATGAGTGTATGATGAACAAGTTAAACTCGAAGTTGCTGTAACTCTAAAACGCATGAATGATGTACTACGATGGATGACCAACAGTGGTGTGTGTTAAGAATTCCATTCATTGGGTACTAGTGACATCATGATTATAACTGTCTTACATTCTTATTTCCTAATCTGTTTCTGGACCTGCAGATTTGGAGGTTTACTAGGTCTGCAATCCTGTCAGTATTGACTTGGATGGTGGAAGCAAAGCAGCTTAACCCAAAGGATTCAACTTTGGAACAGATGAGGTGGAAAAGAAAAATTAATCTAAGTCCATTGGAACCCTACAAGAAAGTAATAGTTGTATGGCGTAGATTAGTATTTGGGAGAGGTATTAAGAATTGGAAAATGGCCTGCTATGGGGATTCACAGAGAAGCTAATGGCAAAGTGAGTGTTAACTAAAAAAGATACTATTCATTCATCAATTCCCTCAACAAGCTTTAATTAAACAACTACCTTGTGTTTGGCATGTGTGTGTGTGTGTGTGTGTGTGTGTGTGTGTGTGTGTGTGTGTGAGGGGGGACAAATTATTTTCTGAGTAGAGATTTGAGAAGGCCCATGAGGGTGGTAGGGATGTGGTTGAAAAAACAAAAACAAAAAAACCTGGGTTTGAATCCTGGTTTTAGCTGTATGTCCTTAGATAAGTTGCTTAACCTCTCTGAGTCTGCACAATAAATGTAATAACTCCTGGGGCAAAGGATTCTGTGAAGATTAAGTAAAAGGATTCTGTGAGGAATAAATGAGATGATTATTTTGAAAGCATTTCACATAGCACATTAAAGGCATTCAACAATGTAGGTTTCTCTCCCCTTCTCCCAGGGAAAGGAAATGGCTCCCAGCCATTACTGAGGAAGGGAAGGAAGGTATCCTAGGAAGACAGCTTTACCTCTGAGGAAATGGGGTTCCTGGATTTTCCTTCTGCATCTGTCTGTGATGTACCCGGGAAAATACTCATGTCTCTCATGAAACACATGGGTCGCCGTTTGGGTTCAGGTCCTCAGACCTTGTAATCGCACATGACTCCTTCCCTTTGCTGGAGCTCACGGCTGAAGAGGAAAAAAGGTTTGAGCTATGGTTGAGGAAGATATCAACTGTAAACACGACCCTTTAAAATCGCATCACACACAAAATGAGATGCTAGAAGAGGACATGCTTTGGTCCTCTCTGAAAATCCCCCCACTGGCAGGTTCGGGTGGCATCAGGTAACGCCCTGTCTCAGCAGGAAGTCGTTACCAAAGCTGGCGGCTGCCTCTCATCCTACCACACAGCACAAGATGTGCTGGTAACAGACACCCCCGAGGATCCACTGCCAGCCCCACGGGCTGCCAGCAGCACTGTTAGTAAGGCCTGTGTCTACACTGTCCTCTTACCCAGTTCCAAAAGCAAAATGCTTCTCAGTGGCTTCTGAGGCTGGATCAAGCAGCTTCTCTTTCAAGTACCTGCCAGAATAAACCCTCTGCCTAAAAACAAAAGAAAACAAAAACAAACAAACAAAACCACCTCAATCCAAATAATACCTTGTTTCTGAATAGATTATCTATTGTTCCGGATCTACCTTCACCCTTTGACCTGGAGGGTGAAAAGGAGGCCTGTTACCTGCCACGTCGAGGAGCAATGAGTGTACCCAGGTGGTCAGATCAGGAACTCTGGGCCCCAGCTTGCACCTGTGGTTTATACACTGGGGCAAGTGACTTAGACTCTATGCCTCAGGCTGTTCACCTATAAAATGGGGAGAAACGATAGTAGTTAATATTTCGTTGAACGATTGTTGTGAGGGCTAAATGAGTTAATAAAGAAAGTGATTAGAATAGCGCTTAGCACCTAATTGTACTTCCTAAGAGTTAAGTTTTTCTCAGTTTCCGTCAATGCCAATATTTATGTTTTTAAAAATTCATTAATTTTTTAATTAACTTTTTAATTATAGTTACAATACTATATTAGTTTCAGGTATACAACATAATGATTATACATGTTATGTACCTTGCAAAGTGATCAGCATGATAACTCCAGTACCCACCTGGCACCGCACAGAGTTATTACAATATTGAGTAGATTCCCTCTGCTGTACTTTACAACCCCATGACTATTTTTATAACTGGCAATTTGTGCTGCTTAATCCCTTCACCTGTTTTACGCATCCCCCCCCATCCGCCTCCCATTAGGTGAGCATCAATTTGCTCTCTGTATCTGAGTTGCGTTGTTTGTTTATTTATTTATTTATTTAAGATTCCTAATGTAACTGAAATCATATGGTATTTGTCTTATTAGTAACAGGACTTCTGGTCCACTGGCTAGGCAGTTTGTAGGTTGCCGCCTGAGGAGAGGTGGCTTGCTGGTGTATGGTGTGACATAGCTGCTTGAGGCCAAAGGGCAAGGTCAGGGGCAGCCTGGGGTGGTTGCATGCCCAGGCTGACCACTTACTGGCTTTGGGACCTACAGCATGGTATGTAACCAAGCCTCAGCTTTTTCATCTGAAAATGGGGGTGATTATATTACTTCAATCATAAAGTTGTTTAAAGGGTTCATTTGAAAAAAGTGCCTATAAATTGCTTAGCTTTGTGACTGGGTAGGTGCTCAATGAATGGTGGTTACTATCATTGGCGTCGTCACTGTCTCACCTGGCAACTGCGCCCTGCATTAGCTGTGTTCTGTGGTAAGACAACCTATCCAGGAAATGAGCAAAGCGGAACACCCATCCCTTTCCTATTAATAAGTGATAACAGGTTTGTACTTTCAAATGGTTGTTTCTGGAATAGGCTCGGAGAGGATACTGGGGTAAAATGGAAGCCCTCACATTGGAGACAAAATCTCCACTTTGAATCTTCCTCTTCCACTTGCCAGCTGGATGCCACTAACCAACTGCCAGCCTCTGTGCCTCCCTGCCCTTACCTGTAAAACCAGTCTCGCCCTTCCTGTGGACCAGGGAGACAATGCTTGTCTGACTATGAATGTGAAGGCACAAGAGGAGCAGGCAAGGTTCTGAGATGGGCAATCGAGGCCAGGGAGGCAGGGGATGGGAGGAGAGTCCAGCCCAGCCCCTGTGGCATTGGGGTGGCTGCCTGGAGGAAAAGAGATTCCTTAGCCCCTGAACCATGGTCAGGGGAAGGCTGCAGAGGGTCCGTCAACATGATCTACCAGGCATTGCTATACCATTCCCTTTGGGACCTCATTTTGTGCTCAGAGAGATGTAGAGGGCTACTTTCTGGCCAACGGTGGGCACAGGATTCCACAGACACGAGGGAGGTCCCTGGGCAGGGCCTCACAGATGAAGTATCCATGGAGAACAAGACAAAAAATGTTGCTTTTCCCTCCCCTTAGATTAAGTAAATGGTCCTAATTATTGACTCATTCACTGAATTCTCAAACAGGACCATAAAGCGTCCGTTTGCATCCCTTTCTTGAAAGTTTAGAGGTGGAATACTAAACTTTATGGTAACTGCCCCGACACTTACAATGTGCTGCCCGCCCCCAAGCAGCTGTTGAAATGCCTCAGCCTCCCACATCTCAGGCCTGGCTGGCTGCCCCCCAAGTCACATTCCTATCAGGTCCAGGAGTCAAGAAAAATCCACCAGAACAAGAAGTGCCTCCGCGTTCTCCAGTTACCAGCAGGTGGAAGGTGGGGCTGCTTCTGATGGAAATGGTTTTGACAGACCTCCGGAGTTCAAGGGTGTTTCCCACTCAGCTGGCAGGGCTGTGTGCCGCCAGCTCCCCAGAACCCTGACTCGTCCTGGTGGAGACATGTTCCCCTTTTTCATAAGTTCCTTGCTCTTACACCTTGGAAGTTACTGCCTACACCCTTTGGCTCACATGACTCACAGAGAGAGACAGAGCACGTCTTGGGATCCCTCTCCTTTCGTTTGCACTGAAAAGATTTCCAAAGGTAGCCAGCCCTCCAGGGCATTTCCCTTCAGACACAAAGCTGTCCCAGGCCTCGTGATCTTGTTTACTTCTTCTCAGAAATGTACTATCAGTCAGGAGACATGCGGGTTTTGCTTTACATTTTCACCTGGAAATTATAGGACTGAATTTGAACACTAACTAAATCACAAGTTCCATCTGCCGTTGTGAATGAATTGGGGTATGACTTGGGTTTTCTTTGTTTGTCCCACACTCAGTCTCCATGGCGAAGTCAGCTTGGTGAAAGCTTAATGATACTGATGCTGCCCTACAGTCATTAGCAGGAAGGATAGTTTAGCCCCATCCATCTGCTTTACTAGATGTGTCAGGCCTTTCTGTGTCTTTACAAGGTAATAGGAACTGGGTTTCTCAGGACGTCTACAACGAATTAGGCATTGCGGTGGTACAAAGGGAATTCTTACTCCCCTCTATTAGAAAACAAAATCATGCTTTTGGTTTCTACAACTTACCCTTCTCCTTACTATAAATGCATAAAAACTGCCAAATGTGCTGATGCTTTCATACCCGCCTCTAGCCTCTGGGTGCTCAATGATTCTATTCATGCCCATGATTCTTCCTGCTCACCTGCAGCTCTCGGTCCTGATTCTGTCTCTGGGGCTCCGCTCGGGGCAGGCTGGAGGTGCCAGGGGAGTGGATGCCCCGCATCCCAGCAGTCCCCAGCCAATGAAGAATGGGAGTCAAGGAGACTCCTCAGAGGCTTGTTCCACACCGTGTCCCTGGCAGGATTAGTCTGGGGCCGGCAGGGGTATCCTGCTCATTTGTGCACAAGTACCTGTACCAGCTTACTTCCCTTCCCTGTCTCACTTTCTCCTGGGATAACTCCCAGGTACATAGCAGAAGCCTCAGATCCTTGTCTCAGGTCTGCTCCCCGGGGGTGCAAACTAAGACAGCAAGCCCAGCTGAAGACACGCAGGATGGGCTGAGTGGGTTGGAAATATGAAGGACCCTGAGTGCCACAAATCCTTCCACAGCCTGGCCTGACTTATACTCTGCCACCCGGCCCCCAGGGCTCTGGAAGAAGCATCTGAGCAGTGTCTCCTTGTGCCTAGGGGTGTCACTCTCCTTGCCTACACCCCTGCCTATCCAAAGCAGCCCCCTCACTTCTAGAATGCCGGCCACTGAGCACATACTGTGCCCTTCCTGGAACCAAGCTCACATGTGCAGAAAGTAGCAACAACTCGGCATTTGATGGTGCATAATGCTCGTCTGTGTCTGTTTTACTTTCCCACTGAATTGTCAGGCTTGGAGAGCTGGAGACCATGGCAAATGTTTTTTGTTAAATTTAGTTTTAGATTTTGTTTTGTTTTGTTTGTTTTTCCCATCTCATGCAATGCCTAGCGCAGTTCTGGTGATGAGTAGTAGATATGCAATCAGTACATACATTCACTCAACATTTCAGGAGGTGTCCCCTGTGGTCTAGGATCTGGGGATACATTTCTCCCAGCTTAAATGGTAGTGTGGGGAGACAGACAATTAACAAAAGTAAATAATCACATGGCTCGTGAGAAAGTGTTAGCAGGTACAAAAGGAAGTGGAGCAGGGAAGCCTACAGGACGGCCAGGGTGGAGGAGAAGGGAAGCTGTGATTTAAGTAGTTCCTGGGGAAAGCTACACTGAAGAGTTACACAGGAGCAAAGATTTGAAGGAGAGGAGGGAGCAGACTCTACCGCTATCTGGAGGAAGACTGAAGCAGGCAGAAAACACAGCACGTGCCAAGACCCTGAGATGGGAACCTGTCTGATGCACTCGAGGAACAGCAAACAGGTCCACATAGAGTAAGCAAGGGTGACAGCACAGGGGCCAGACCTTGTGGGTCTAGAGTCATTGTGAGGACTTGGGCTTGGGTTCTGAGAGATGTGAGGGCATGAGGAGGTTTTGCTCAGAGAAGTGACTCACATTTTCCTTCTGGCTGCGGTGCTGAGAGTAGACTGAGGGTAGACAAGGGGAAACAAGGACACCCTTCAGGAAGTGATTAGCAATCTCTCAGTGAGAGATGACGGTCATTTGGCTGGGTATGTTTGAAGGGAGAACACATCAGATTTTCTGTTGGGTTGGATGTACGGTGTGTTAATTTGGATACGTTGGTTAAAATGGTGTCCATCTGGTTTTTCATTGTAAAGGTATCACTTTTACCCTTTGCAATTAATAAGTAATTCGTGGGCAGGTATTTTTAGATTATGTAAATATCCTCTGCCTCATCAAACTTTTTCACCCCCCTCTTTAAGCCTTCTGTGATGATCTTTTTTTTTATTATTTCAATGATTATGTCAAATAGTGATTTTTCCAAACACTGCCTTCATTCTACATTGATGAATTGACACTCTATTGTTAAAAAGAACTTTCTTTCCCTTCTCCGTTGATTATTTATTAGGTTGGTGCAAAAGTAATTGCAGTGTTTGTGATTACTTTTGCACCAACCTAATACGTTCATGGGCCTGGACTCATACATTTTTATTTTACTCACTGGATTACATTCTGTTAATATCATTATATATTTTGATGCTCAAAATGTCCAGGCTCTGGCCAGTGAGAGCCACTGAAGTCTGGCCCCTCTGTCATTTTGACACATCTCTATCATTCCTTGAGTACTTCCTTCCTTTCTGGCACAATAAGGTGTTCCAAGTTCCTCGTGTACTTTCCTGCCCTATTCCTAGAATGAACTATTTCTTCAAAGAGCCCAAATTCCTTTTAGTGGACAATGGCACTGAGAGACCAAGATCTGGGGTATACAGTATATTTTTAAATTATGGTTTCCTAGCCCTCCTTGCTACTGCTAAAATAAGAATTCTTATATCTTCATTTTAACAGTTTAACTTTACCTAAGTCCAAAGAGAACAGCAAGAAACATGAGACATTAGAAGCTATTAACCTTAAAATGTTCTTCATATTGAGATACAAACTGACGACAATCATAAAATCCTACATGAAGTCTCTCTCCACACCTAAGCACATTTTGTTGTGTTTAGCAGGTCATGGCACAGTTATGAGTCTGTACTCATCCTAGAAACATTCACTACCCAGACACCCTAGAATAAGTTTATACATTTTTCCCTGAAGGAGCTCTAAGTGTTCTTGGTTTTATTCTCTCCATGAAAATGTTACCTTAACAAACCTTCTATATTTCAACTGGCTGTGTACAGACGTATAATAATTGAGAGGAAGGGTCCACAGGAGGCTTCCCATGCTCACTGGTGCCCTTCTTCATTACAGTGAGCGTTTGGTTTCCTCTGAACACGCACGGCTCTCTTCCTAGGACCCAAAGGCACGGCATGATAATTACACAAGTCGCAGTATCCAGTTCACGAGTTACTTTCACATAGGCCGACTCGCCTGACCGCCTGATAACCTGTGAAACTACGCAAGGTCGTCCTCCTTACACCCACTTTCCCGGCAGGTGGGAGAAGCAGCAGAGAGAGACTAAGTGACATTCCCAGTGGCATAAATGGGAAGGATGGACCCAAGCATTCTTTCCGACTAACCTCAAGCTTGCTTTCTTCAGGGTTTTTAACCCTGAAATCATATTAGAATAAAGAGTGGGGCTCAGAGACTCTGCCCCCATGTGTGGGGTGGAAGGCCAGCCTCAGGAGTTTTTGCAAGCTCCCCGGCAATTCCAACGAGCAGCTGCAGAGCAATGTGTGGTTCCCCCATCAGGTCGGGAAACCAGCAGGTCCAGCTCCTCATGCATGTGACCTGCTGCACAAAGGGACTGACCACGAAAGGGTCCATGCTGGAGGGACGCAGAAGGGGCTCAGGAGGCCTTGCCTGGACCCATGTGTGGGGGGGAGGGGTCCTCATCAGCTGCGTCACTCTCTCAGAGGATGCCCGCACGTTTGGTTAGAGCATTGGCGGTGGGACTGGGGTGCATGGGGTTGGGGGCATGACACCCCAGCCCTGGTGCTCCTGGAAGAAGGAGAGATGTCCTGTAGGGAGGACATTTCAGCTTGACCGGAGCAGCGCAGTTGAGTCTTTAGGCTTCATCCCACCTGACATTGTAGGATTTGTCTTTCTCCGCACTAGGTGTGAAGAATGTTCTCCTAAATAATAAAGAAGTACCCAGGAATTGCTGCTTCTATTTCTATCTGCTTTCTCAATCTTCTGTTACTAGTTCTCCAAGCCCCAAGCAAAGGATCTATCCCTTCTTTGTTCTTTTTATTGCCCTTAGAGCTTTAAAAGTCTTTTCTTGCCTGTAGCATCTTTGTGGGTCTCCATTCAGTCTGAACCTTTGCCTTTCTCCTGATTTTTGTAGGATTATGCCACTCTTTTTCGTAATATTGATTCTTGGCCCCGTTCCCCACTGCCATCATTTTTGCATGCATGGGAAACATGGACTCATGTACGACCTACCTCTGTAGTTACAGGATTTCTTTAGGTGTCTTCCCTCTTTTTCCCCTCTTAGGTTCATTTGTGGTTGTATTGTAAATACTTGGTTTCGACTTCCCCCTCTAGAACTTCTGGTCTTAGGGCCTGGTGTCTTTGCCTTGGATCTTTAGACTTTCTTCTCCTAAATCTTGGGCCCACTGGAGACTAGGAGTTGTGAACTGTGGTCCACAGGCCGACTCTGGCCTTAGCTTAAACACAAGACTGGGTTTGGCTGACATTAAAAGAATTTGCTTTGGAGCCCCCCATTTGCTCTGGTGTCTTCCCATCATGTTATATATCTGAGTGCTTCCTGCGTTTTCTTTTCCTGTCTGGCCTCTGCAGACATTTGAGTTTGTGAGCCCTACCTAAGCCGTGACTAGTGTTCTTCCCTCTGTAATGATGCATCTGATTTCCAGCCCCTACTGCTGGCCAGTTCCGGTAGTTAAAGCCCCTCAACCTTGGTGGGGAGAAGCTCAGGCTGCAGCACCGCATTGCACTAGCTCTGCCCTCAGTCAGCTGACTCCTCACTGTCCTGGAAACAAACTGTGTTCATTATCACTCGTACATCTGCTCCCCTGGGGCCCCTTTTTAGGAATGTACTTACTTCCTGAGTGTCCTGCATCAAGTTGGTTTACCTGGCAATGCCCATCTTCTGCCCATTTTTACCTCATGCCTGTATCTCCATCCTGGAACCTGTCTAAGTGTCCCTGCTCATCTGAGACTGTGGCCCAGTCCTCCCCTCTCCAGTCCCCGGGATCTGGATGGAGCCTGGCTCAGGGATGGGCCCCACTAACAATCCAAGTTTCTCCTGGAACGAAGCTCCCTGAGGCCCTGACTGCTCTGCTACCTCCGCCTGCAGCCTTTTCCTGGGACCTCTCCATAATCCTGCCCTCCTTGAGGTGTCAGCTCAGGTTCTGACTCCCTGGCCCATGTCCTGGAATGGCTTGCGTACCTCATCCTATTCTTGGCTGTTATAAAATCTAAGGTGACTGATCGCCTTTCTCTGAATTTCCTAAAATTTCTCCCTCATCAAATAATCATTTCTTGATGGTCACCACTAAGTTCTATGCACTCACTTACCTCACCCACTTTGGTCCACTTTCTCAAATACACCCCTGTGCAGAAGGAGCTGCTTTTTACAACAAGCTCCTCAAAACTTTCCTGATTCCATCAACAAATGGTTGTATGGTTGCGGCACAATTTTGCTGTGTCTGGAACTCTAATTCTTCGCAAATTGGTTCAAATGGTTATGCCAAATTTATTTTCCAGAACACTCAATTAACTAAACCATTTCTATCAACCATTCCTTAACCATCGCTTATTGGCAAATTCCTGTGTTATTATCTTCAGCAAATAGTTTACAAATTAGAGAGTCCCAAAAGAAAAGCTCTGGCACCTTTTCCTCGATGGAAGGTAAAGCTAACAGCTGGAGCGGCCTCATGTGCAGACAGAACTTAATAAACCTTGGATGATGATAGTAGTAAACCGAAAGGGAAACTCCTGGCCTCTGCTCATACCAGCTGCGCAGTCGTAGACGCACCTTCCGAGAGCCTCAACTTCATAAACCAGTTCTGAGTGGAGACCCTGGCCTCCTGGCTGTCTGTTGCTAGAGGAAATCTTATTCACAGTGGAAGATGACAATCCCGGAAAGACTAATAAAAAGAGTGAAAGTGGGGAGTTTCTCAGTGCCTTTAATCAAGGATATTTTCTTTCTCTTCTTCGTGATTATTGCCTTGCAGTAAACTGCTTAGTGCTAAGCCCTCAAAATGACACGGCATGTTTGAGAGCAACTGGATGACAGCATCTGAGAAAAATCAAACATCAAGATGACTGCAGTTCTTGGTTCAGGGCTTATCCGGCCCTGATTAAGCTTCTGTGCAGGGCCCACTGCGTTTCTGTGAGTGCTCCCGTCCCTGAGGCACAGGACGAGGCGGCAGGGCCATCACCCTCTCTGGTGAGGCCACTCAGGGAAAGGGCTGGGCAATTAGTGCTACAGAGAATGTGACAGCCAATGCCAAACTGATTTATTTTTCCTCTCAGCTCAATCTTTACCTTTCCCATGGGCTGAGCTTGCAAGGCCCAGAGTTCTTTAAGTGCCTGGTTGAAAGGAGGTTTAAAAAAACAACATTGTCAATGACACACCCTTTTCATCTTTTGGAAGGTGGAGAGGGTGGGGTGGGGGAGTCAGCAGTCAGGGCCCTTTTGTGGCCTCAGCATCCACGGGGCAGTCCACTAGCACATGTAACCTGCCCAAAAGCAGCATCACTTGCCCCACTAGGAGACACATGCCGCGGCTCCATCTCTGAGTCCAACCACGACGAACTGTTGGGAGGACTGTAAAATGGCTTCCCTCATGGACAAGAGGTGTGAGTAGGGCCTCCTTCCCACCTTAAGATTACAAACTACACAGCCTTGACCTTTTTTGCTTCAGTTCCTCCTTTGCAAGATGAGGATAATAACAACTGCCTCTTATAATTGTCATGAAGATAAAAAGAGCAAATACTTATCAAAGAGGTAAATGCTCAATAGATGTTTACTATCAGTAGTAGCTGTAGTAGCGTATGACTCCCACTCATGAGAAAATCAGTCATTCCTATTGGCCTCTGGACTGCTGGGGAATTAAGTCAAATGTGGAAAATTCACAGACACCCCAAGCTACTCAAGGAGCATTACCTTTTATTCTCAAGGGCAAATATTTAGATGGCCAAAGCTAAGAAGACCTTTCCACCACACCACAGGATAACTGTGATCATTTCCAAAGAAAACAGAAAATCTAAGATTCCTAGTCGGCCAGTCCCAGATTTTGTCATAACTTTCCCTTATTTGGGTGCACATATGCAGGTATGTGACGGGGAATCTCTGAGCCCAGACAGATCAAACACCTCATCTGTGGATGTGCTACAATCAAGATGTTAAACGAGACTTTTCCCATTAGAGAATTTTCAGCACACAGACATTGAAACAATATTGAGAGTATTAGGTTGAATTTATTTAAGATTGCTTGTTTTCTTTGCACATTGTCCGTGGAGCATTGCAGGGAATAGAAGCTCATTGTGACACAGCTCAATATGTTCTTGGGTGATCTAGAATGTACAGCCAGCCAGTCCCTTGAAATGAGAACACCACCCAAAGGAAAAGCCTGTGGGAGCACTTAAGACAATGAGGGTTAATCCTGCCCTTCTCCATCAAATCAGAAAGAGCCTCTAGTCGACCTCCAGAGTCCATCAGGAAGGCAGGGGTGAGAATCATAGATTCCATGTCATAGGGACAAAACCCGAAATAGCGTTCTAAGTCCCCACAGATTGTTGGGTGGCAGAGGCAAGAATGAGCCTACCTGAAAGTCAACTCCATAAAAAAAAAATCTTGGTCTACTGGGTTCACAGCAACATCCCTGGCACCTGAGAAGCAGTTGGCACAAAATGAGTGTCCACTATTTGCTGAATGTGGGTGGGAGGAGGAGGGACCCCCATTTTTTGTTTATTGAAGATTATACTTAAAAGAAATAAAAAGATAAACTGCAATCTAAGAGACTACATTTGCCACACATAACAAATAAAGGTTTCTTATAAAGAATATATTAAAAATCTTCTACAAAGCAATAAACATAATAATGAAAAGACAAAATCAATATAAAATTGAGCAAAAGACATTAATAGGTATTTTACAAAAAAATATATATATGACCAATAAGCATACGAAGTGATGTGCAACTTTCAAGATTCAGAGAAATGCAAATCAAGATCACAAGGAGATAGTTTTTATCCATTCAATTGGCAAAAAAATATTTTACAATACCAAAAATTGAAGAGTATTCAGATGAAAGGGGTATCTTACACACTGATCATTAGAACAGAAATTGGTGTAACCACTTTGAAACACAATTTGGCTTTACTTTGTAAAGTTGAATATTTTACACATTTTACAATTCAGCAATTGCCATCCTAGGTAAGAATGCCTCAAAAGTCTTACACAAAACTCTTATATGTGTCCAGAAACATATAAAAATGTCCTTAGAGCACTGTTCAAAATAGTAAAAAATAATTAGAAGCAATACTAATAACCATTGACAAGAGAACAGATAAATGAACTGTGGTATTTTCAAACAATAGTGTATTATACGGCAGGGACAATGAATGACACACAACACAATTAATCTTCATAAGAATGTTGAATGAAGAACAAGTCTCAGAAGGCTATGTATCCTTTTAATAAAGGTCAACAACAGATGAAACTAAACAATATATTGTTCAAATATACAAAGGTATTTGATAAAACCACAAACTGAAAACTCAAGGGAAGGATAAACACAAAATTCAGGACAGCGGTGATTGTGGGGAATGGGGAAGCAAGGGTTGGCAGTGAATTCACAGATGTGCAGAAGAATGTAAAAGAAAAAAATATGTAAAAAAATATACTATTAACATTAATTATGTCTTGTGCATTTCCCATTTAAAGAGAATTATTATGAAATATTTATTTTTTTCATTTTTCCTAATCTGATTGCCTTCCAGACTTACAATCATAAAATAACTATTTAGAAACTGATTCCTTATAAAAGAGACAATTTTAATTCTGGGAAGTAACTTTCTGGGATGTATTGTTTTATCTTGCTTGGCTTATGAATGCCATTATTGATCTCTAAATAGAATTTCCAAACCAGTGCCTTTTATAAAAAGATGATATACTGTGGAAAGAAGTAGGAAATAAAGAGCAGGAGGGAGAGAAACGAAAGACAATTTACGGAACAAACGTGAACAATAACTTTAATAGGCTCCATCCATCCCTATAAATCAACACATCATTTTCCCACAGGCTGGACTGTTACAGTAGAATGTGGATTCATTCTGCTCATTTTGGAAATGGTTATAAGTGCTCGAACTGGTGCCATGTTATGCATTTGGAAGAATGATTGTGTTATAAAACCCATTCCAAGCTTCCAACTGTTCCAACAATGGAAATAGTGAAGTATGTTTGGATTGATTTAAAATGGGAAGATGTAATTCCAATACTATTGAGGCTCTGTAATGCAGGGACTCAGCTCTCACTCCCTGCACAAGATATGTTGAGGCCAAAAAGGAGAAACAACAGAGCCATAGATAGGGGAGTCATACCACTATATTCTCAAGGGTGATTGGTCGAGACACAAAAGCAAACATCCACCAGCATCCCAACAGGGGGGTCTTCCTGCACCCCAGTCTCGCCGGCAGCTGGGCGAGACACAGAAGTAGGATCCACATGATTCGCAATCCACCATCCGCTTCTCTGCCAACCAACCAATCCCCTTGCCAGCGTAGCCATGGCAGTTATATTAGTGGCTAATGGCTAACCACTAACAGCTGATGGCCACCCAGCCACAGTGGATGACCATCTGATTACGGCAGATGGCCATCTAATAACAGAGCCAGCACCTTTCCACGTGAGGCCGAGAGCCTGGAAACTGCTCTCTGGGACTCTGTCCCCACAGACTCTCTACCACTCAAGCATTCCCCCAAGTCCCAGGCACCTGCCTACTTAATTTCCAATGTGAGGTAAGAAAGAATCATTTCTTCTAAAAGTAACGTGGGGATGGCTCACAGAACTAAGCAGTGATACTGAAACTCTGGGCTTAGAACCTAGCAGAAAATAATCAACCTCCGCAGAGTAGGCTTTGGGGATTCTGTTTCCAGAGGTATTGTTAAGCACCTGAATGACGCTCCTGACTAAAAACTAAAATACGAAATTAAATGTTGGAAAAATGCCCTCCATTAATTTAAATGCATCACTGTGCCACTAAATTAAGGAAGGTGCAGAACCCCAAAGGAAGTGAATACAGGTGTCTTGGGAGGCAGGCTAACACTGAATCTCACATATACCCTGAGGGTGGGAGGCCAGACCCTGGAGATGCTACATTTCTGCTTTGATAATTGTGGGGAGTTCAGAGAACAGAAGATAAAGTGTAGGGCTGCCCAAGGGGGAGGCTGTCGTGTGGGGAGGCCTGCGGGGTCTGGTCCCGCTCCCCACATAAGAATGCAGGACATGGTGAGGCCAAAAAGGAACACCCACGGAGCCACAGATAGGGGAGTCATACCACTATATTCTCGCTGGTGGCTGGGTTGGAGACACAGGAAACAGGAGCCATACAATTCTCAACCCTCATTGCTCCGCTTGCAGGCTCAGCCACCATCTTCTTGCTAGCCCCCATTTTTTCTGCTAGCCTAGCCACAGCAGTTATATTAGCGGCCAATGGCTCACTGGTTACAGCTGACGGCCTACTAGCCACAGCTGATGGCCATCCAATCACAGTTGATGGCCATTTACTACCTGAGGCAGCACCTTTCCACATGAGGCCGAGAGCCTGGAAACTGCTTTTTGGGGTTCTGTCCCCACAGAGGCCAATAGTAGACCCCTAATTGTCTGGAACCCTGTAGGCTGCAGTCCTAAGGTAAGGATGAATGAGAAGGAAACCCTGGTACTCAGAAGGGGACAGAAAGTGAGGAAAATAAATCTCCCTCCTCCCCCTGAGAAGCTGTACCACCAGCCAATAGCCTAAATTAATGCTACCTGGTTCATACAGAAAAACTCAGGTTGAAAACTTAATTTTAAAATGTCCAGATTTGGTAAGTCTGAGAAGCAAGGGAAATCCTCTCCAGAGGAAGTCATCTTCAAATCAGGCCTCGGAGAATCCCTACACAGATGACTTTCCAAAACAATCAGGCAAAATTCACAAAACACTTAAGGAAAGATGACATCATGGGTGAAACTCAGCAGAAACAAAACAGAAACAAATTCCCAAATAATTCAGATATTGAAAATACGTAGCACAGAATGACTCACTTAATGTGTTTAAAGTGAATATAATAAGTGGAATTGAAACCTCATTGAACTGCCTTTACAGCAGATTAGACACAGCTGATGAGGAAAACGTGAATGGAAGATAAACCCAAAGAACTGAATAGAATCGGGAGAGAAGAGGGGTAGGAAATGTGAAAAAGAGGTTAAGAGGCAAAGGGATAAAGTGAGAAGGTTTAACATATGTCTAATTTTAGTTCCAGAGGGAGGTAACAGAAAGAATGTGTTCAAAGAAAATTTGTCAGAGCAGTTGAAATACATCAATCCTTAGAACCAGTAAGCCCAGTGAATTCCAACCAAGATAAATTTTTGGAAAAAAAAAATCACAGGAAAACCAAAGGAAAACAGGAGATCCTAAAAGCAGCCAGAAGAAAAAAGACAGATCAGTTACAAAAGAAGGGCAATTAAACTGGCTGCGATTTCTAAACAGTGATAACCGGAAGCCAGATGGGAACCCACCTGATTTTTATCTATAGAGATAGATTTTGCCTGAGGTACTTGAACTTCATGTAAATGGATTACACAGCATGCAACCTTCTAAGTCTTTCAACATATGTCTGTGAGAGTCATCCATGTTGTTACATCTAGTAGTTCTTTTTTTCATTGCTATGGAATATTCCATTTCATGAATTTACTATAATTTATGTATATTCATTGTACTGTTGATGAGCATTTAAGTTGTCTCTAGTTTTTTGCTATTATGAATACACCTGCTGTGGGGACAGAGCCAGGAGTGCAGTTTCCAGGCTCTCGGCCTCATGTGGAAAGGTGCTGGCTCAGGTAGTAAATGGCCGTCAACTGTGATTGGATGGCCATCAGCTGTGGCTAGTTGGCCGTCAGTTGTAACCACTGAGCCATTGGCCACTAATATAACTGCTGTGGCTACACTAGCAGAAAAATGGGGGCTAGCAAGAAGATGGTGGCTGAGCCAGCAAGCGGCAGAGAGTTGCGGATCGTGTGGCTCCTACCTCTTGTGTCTCCAACCCAGCCACCAGCGAGAATATAGTGGTGTGACTCCCCTATCTATGGCTCCGTGGGTGTTCCTTTTTGGCCTCACCGTGTCCTGCGTTCTTATATGGGGAGCGGGAGCTGAGACCCCGCCTGATACCCCGCATGACACATGGCTCAGCGAGCAGGATACGGTGTCGGCAGAAACTCTCCAGAAGACAATGGAGCAGTTTGTGTGTATGAACACTCAGTCTCAGGAAGACCAGGAGGAGCTGCTGCCGGAGAGCTGGACCCCCGTGGAGGGGTGGGAAGACGTGGACGGTTCACCAACCAGCATAGGCCAGAGAAAGCGAAAGTCTTTGTGGCCCTGTGGGCTGGGGAGTGCTTGCTGAGGCCCTCACCGCCAGGTTAGGGAGGACTTGGAGCCCTCGCCCTGCAGAGAGGGCACACACACATTGTGAGACTAATGCACAGCCCTGGCGAATGACTGTGGACTATGGGGAATGGGCTCCATCCCTAATTCAATGGACAGCTTGACTGTTTGCTTGGGAATGTACCACCACGTAGTGGAACTGGTGGATGTTTGCTTTTGTGTCTCGACCAGCCGCCGTGGAGAAAATGTGAGAAACACTGGCTGTGCCCAGAAAGACTGGTGGTACTGTGAGAACCTTGGCTGAGTCCAGGAAGTCTGGCTGTGCCCAGAGAGAGTGGCAGTGCCCTGAGAAACCCTGGCTATGCCCGGGGAGACTGGTGGTACCCTAAGAAGCCCAGGAAGTCTGGCTGTGCCCAGAAGCACTGGTGGTGCCCTGAGAAACCCTGGCTGTGTCCGGGAAGACAGGTGGTACCCTAAGAAGTCCAGGAAGTCTGGCTGTGCCCAGAGAGAGTGGCAGTGCCCTGAGAAACCCTGGCTGTGTCCGGGAAGACAGGTGGTACCCTAAGAAGTCCAGGAAGTCTGGCCGTGCCCAGAAGTACTGGTGGTGCCCTGAGAAACCCTGGCTGTGCCCAGAGAGCCTGGCTGTGTCCAGGATATTGCATTCACCTCCAGGCACCTCCATAGGGCCCCTCGTGGAAGACGCTTGTCACATAGATTGTGAGGCAAGACCCTGTAGGGGTGGAGTGTGGGGACAGAGTTAGGAGTACAGTTTCCAGGCTCTCGGCCACACGTGAAAAGGTGCTGGCATGGTTATCCGATGGCCATCAGCTGTAACAAGTTGGCCATCAGCTGTAACCAGTTGGCCATTAGCCTCTATTGTTTTGTATATAACTGCCGTGGCTACATTAAAAAGCGCGGATGGCTGCGGATCATGTGACTCCTACTTCCTGTGTCTTATCTGGCTGCCAGAGAGACTGTGGTGCAGGAAGACCCCTTGTTGGGGTACAGGCGGATGTTTGCTTCTTGTGCATCGCCCGGCCACCACAGAGAATACAGTGGTACGAACCCCTATCTGTGTCTCCGTTGTTGTTCCTCTTCAGCCTAAACGTCTCCTGTGTTCACCTGTCGGGAGATGAAACCCTACATTACACCATCTGTTACCCTCCCTGTCTCCAGCTGGCCTAGCTGGACTGGGTGAAACTGGGACTTCAATATAAAAATAACGCCAAAGTAACTAAGCCTAAATTTCTCTTCTTTAAGGGTTAGGTATGTTAAGTAGCAGAGCTTTGCAACTATAGGGCAGAGTTTATAAGGCAACTGTACAGCTGCTTCATCCAAACTTCAAAGACCTATGGGACTAACTATCACCTGAGCTGAAAGACCATCCTGAATGATGATCTGCAGGTAACTCCAAGTCTCAGATATTTTTCTCTAAAGCTGTTACTAGAGGAAAGATAGAGAGGAGGAGGAGGAGGAGGAGGAGGAGGAGGAGGAGGAGGAGGAGGAGGAGGAGGAGGAGGAGGAGAGAGGTGAGCAGAAAGAAAAGAGGAAAGGAGGGAGGGAAGGGGAGTGGGGGGAGAGAGAATGAAAGAAAGAAAGAGAGAGAGGTCTCTATAGGCAGATATTCCTCGAATGTTCATGCCCTTTAACTTTATCCTGTGTGTGGTTCCAAGCGGTTTCTAAGGCAGGTGGCAAAGACTGCTGAAAAATACAGGGCAGCGGGGCCTTCTCCTAACTTGCGATAAATATGCTGGGAAAAGAAGGTAGAAGGGGTTAGGTAAGCAGGCTTTGAATAGCCTGGGAGATAAGGGGAACTGGGGGTGAGGGAAAAGTTTCAAGGAAGCGGAGCCTGGTTTTTTATGTGTCCATCTCATGCCTGGAATGCCTTCCCCCCAGGGTGCAGGCCCTAGAGCCCTCTGCTGGGTTGGACACCTCAGGGTTCTGTCATTTATTAGCTGCAGCATCCAGGGGAGGCTACTTTACCTCTCTGTGCAACAATTTCCTCATATGTAAATTTGGGGTAAGGATAGCACCTACATCATATTAATTTTTGTGGATTAAGAGAGTTAGAACATGTAAAACACTCGACACACTGCTTTGACACACTAAGTACTCAAGAAAAGTTAGCAATTATCATTCTTCTTATATATAGTTTAGTAAATGTTTGGGATTCTATTTGCTATGATCTGAATATTTGTGTCCCCCCAAATTCATATGTTGAAATCCTAACCCTCAGTGTGTTGGCATTAGGAGGTGGGGCCTTTGGGAGGTGATTAGGTCATGAAGGTGGAGCCCTCATAAATGAGATTAGTGCTGTTATAAAAAACACCTCTAGCTCCCTAGCCCCTTCCACCACGTGAGGACGCAGCAAGAAGTTAGCAGTCTGCACCCTGGAAGAGAGCCTTCGCCAGAACCCCACCATATGGCACCCCAATCTTAGACATCCAGCCTCCAGAACTGTGAGAAATAACTTTCTGTTGTTTATAAGCCACTCGGTCTGTGGTGTGTTGTTATAGCAGCCGGAACAGACGAAGACACTCTTCAAAACCGATTTTATCGGTCTCTCCTTCGCTTTTCATAGCTTTCTGTGCTGGGCCATTACTTGATCTGTTTGCATCGGTAGCATTTCATGCTGTCCTACCACCATCCCCAGTTGTTCTCTGCGCACGTACCAATTCCTAAGTAGTGTGTAAATGTAGAGATTATGCCTTCAGGTGCCCTCCCAACGTACCTGTAGGTTCTCAACTAAAAGTACCAGGTAGTCAACATGTAATAAGGTAAGAAGTAAAGGAAAAGTTGATCCGAGTCAAGTATTTCAGGCTGCAACATAATCCACATCATCAGTGCTCAGGACAAGCAAAAGCCTCCAGGAACTGGTAAAAGGTGAAGAAGAGAGAGGTTGCACTTCGTCCACTGTATATACAGCACTCTAAAGGTCATAGTATGTCGACATAATCATCCTCATTTAGAAAAGACCCCATGTACGGCACATTGTAGGGGAAGTTCCTGCCAAGCATGCAATTTTATGGTTGGTTGAGAAACTTGAAAATTGGAGTTTACGTGTAAGTCTGACACAGTATTTACAACACAAAGAATAACACCATAAGTGAACATAGCCTGGAAAATGTCAGTGATATAGTCATGCTATTAAAGAACAGCATATTTCCTTGCTTTTTATTTAGGAGGCTAAAATTGGAGATTTTTAGCATTAATAAAGGAAGAATAGTAACCATAGAAACACAGCATTTGTCAATTTCCATGGTAAAGAAAGCAGTTCCTTCCAAGGAGTGCTTTGAGGTGCTCTGGCAAGCACTTACGCCTGAAGAGTTCTCTCCTACAGGTCAAACTATTTAAAGCAATAAAAAACAAAATAGTAGGCAGCCCATTTAATAATAATGGCAATTTTGATTAAAAGTTAATCAAAAAGAATTGCAAAATTTCTTAAAGAAATGCAACAATGTGATGGCAACAGACCCAACCATCTATAGGAAGAAAGAACAACAACAAAGAACAGATCAATGTTCAGATTGCAGGGAAAAGAAAACAGACATTATGGAAAGCCTGTTCTCTGCCAAGCACTTAATATATTTCATGTCATGTAATCCTCATGACCGTCCTGTAAGTCTTTCTGTCTTTCTCCCTCCCTCCTTCCCTCCCTTCCTCTCTCCCTCCCTCCTTCCCTCCCTCCCTCCCTCCCTTTTTCTTTTTTGCTCTTTCCTCCCCCCTTCCCTTCCCTTTTTCTCCCTCCCTCTCTCCCCCCCTCTTGTTCTTTCGTTCTTTTCATAGAGAATATGCTAACATTCTGTAAGATCAAATGGATTTTTTTCTTAATTCTGTCAGTTGTTCAAAATAATAATAAATGTTTGATAGGATTCACTTGTGAAACCATATGGACTTAGGATTTTGTCTGTGGGAAAGTTTTTATTTACAGATTTAATATCTTTAGTATTATAGAACTATTCTGATTTTTTTAATTCAAGTTTATTGGGGTGACAATTGTTATTAAAATTACATAGGTTTCAAGTGTACAATTCTGTAATACATCATCTATAAATCCCATTGTGTGTTCACCACCCAGTCAGCTCTCCTTCCATCACCATATATTTGACCCTGTTTACCCTCTTCTACCACCTACTCCTCCCTCCCCTCTGGTAACCACTAAACTATATTCTGATGTTTTTTTTTATTTCTTCCTATATGCATTTTAAAAGTTGTTTTTAGAGAAATTTTTCCATTTTGTTCAATTTTTATTTTTTGGCATAAATATTTTTGCAGCATCCTGAATGCTAATTTTAATTTCTGAAATATACTTGGTGAGGTCTCTTTTTTCATTACAAAAATGGCTAGTGTCTATGTTCTTAATCAGTCTTACTAGGTATCTTTCAATTAATCTTTTAAAAAGTGAAATTGCTGGATTCCAAGGTATAGTAAAAATCTATTCTATTTTTGTTGATATGCCAAACTGTTTTCCAAAGTGTTTTTTACCAGTTTACACACCCATCAGTATATGAGATTTCCAGTTAGTCCACATGCTTGCCAAAACCTAATATTGCCAGTCGTTTTATTTTAACCATAGATGTGTAGTGAGTGGTACCTTATGATTTGAATAACTAATAATTTTGAGCACCTCCTCATGTTTATTTGCCATTTAGAAATCTTCTTTTGGGAAGTGCCTAGGTCCTTTGTCCATTTCTCTTCTGGGTTCTCTTTCTTCATAGGAGTTCTTTACATATTAGTTAATGCTTTTACATTTTTACGTATGCATCCTTTTTAGGTTATACATGTTATAAAAAATTATCTCCCAACTTCTTGGCTTGCCTTTTCACTCTCTTAATGTTGTTGTTAGATCAACAGTTTCTTAATTTTGTGTAGTCCTATTTATCAACTATTATATATAATTTGTTTCTGTTCTACTTACTCATTATGCTTGGTGCCTTTTAAAAGTCTTTCTTTACCCCAAAAGCATGAAGACATTTTCCTGTGATGTATTCCAGAAATGTATTGTTTGTGCATTTTACATTTAGATATACAATCCACCTAAAATTGATTTTGAGTATCATTTCTTTTTTGTCAATATGGCACCACCAATTTAAAAGGCCATCCTCTTCACACTGCACATCAGTATCATCTTTGTCATTAATCAAATGACTATATATTTGGGTCTGTTTCTGTACTTTCTCTTATTTCTCACTTTGTCTCTCCTTGTTCAAATGGTACAAATGGACTTTATTATTACAATCCCATAGTTAGTTTTGATGTATGATAGTGTAAGTTCTTTAAATTAGCTTTTCTTCAAAATTATCTTGGCTATTTATGTACTTTTATATTTCCACATAAATTTTAGAATCAGCTTGTTGATTTCCACCAAAAAAAAAAAAATGTCTTAAAATTTTCACTGAGATTGAGATTGCGTTTATTCTATAGATCAACTTGAGGAGATTTGATATCTTAACAGTATTAGTTTTCCAATCTTTGACCATGGTATAAATCTCCATTTATTTAGGTATCTGTCATCTTTTTCTATGATATTTTGTAATTTTATGCATAGAAATTTTTCAGTTTTCATTAGATGCATTCCTAGATATTTAATATTTTTGATGCTATTGTAAATGATACATTTAATTTTTTTCATTTTATAACTTCGTTGCTAGTATATAGAAATAAAAACATTTATCTTGACGTTTAATCTAGTGTCCTTACTAAGTTAAATTATGAATGGTAATAGTTTATAGATTATTTTGAATATTCTACTTATAATTACAGTTTCAGTTCTTCCTTTCTAACCATTCTACATTTTTCTTGCCTTTCTGCACTGACTAGGCCCTCTATTACAATGTTGAATAAAAATGGCGATATTAGGCATCTTTGTCTCATTTCTGATAAAACTTTTGATGTGCCAAAATTAACCATGATGCTTGCTCTAAGTTTTTTGCACATGCGTGTTCATTCAATTAAGGAAGTTCCCTTCTATATCCACTTTGCTAAGTTCTTTCCTTTTTAATCATTAGCAGAGTTTGAATTTCTCAAATGCTTTTTCTGCGTCTATTGACATGATAAACAATTTTTCTCATTTTTTCAGTTAATATGGTGAATTGCATTTTATTGATTTTTACAATGTTAAATCAACTTTGCATTCCTGGAATAAATCCAACTTTTTGTGATATGTTTTTGTTTTTCTTTTGTTTTTATAAATTGCTGAATTTAATTTGCTAATATTTTGTTTAGGATTATGTATCTATGTTCACGAGAAAAATCAGTCTATAACTTTCTTTCCTTGTAGTGTTCTTGCCAAGCTTTCATATCAAGATTAAACTGGCATCATAAAATGAATTGGAAAATATTCTCCGTTTTTCTTTTTAATTGAATGTATTGGGGTGACATTGGTTAATAAGATTATATAGTTTTCAAGTACACATTTCTATAGTACATTCTCTGTATATTGCATTTTGTGATCACAACCCAAAGTCAAGTCTCCTTCCATCCCCATATATTTGACCCCCTTTACTCTATTCTACCTCCTCACAACCCCCCTTTCCCTCTGGTAACCACCATGCTGTTGTCTGTGTTATGAATTTTTATTTGTATTGTATTGTTTGTTTGTTTGTTTGTTGCTATTTGTTTTATATCCCACATATGAATGAAATCATCTGGTTCTTGACTTTTTCCATATGGCATTTCACTTAGCATCCCTTTTTCTAATCTTGGGAAGTTTTTCCAAGAGTGGTGTTATACAAGGTCTTGACAATTAAGTTAGCGAACTTGTTGCAATGATGTTGCTAACTTTTTTTGATATCAGAGGGACTACTCATTATGAATTTGTACCAACTGGACAAACAGTTAAGCAAGTTCACTATTTGGAAGTAATGAAAAGGCTGCATGAAAAAGTTAGACGACCTGAACTTTTAGCCAATAATTCATGGCTCTTGCATCACAACAATGCACCAGCTCACACGACACTGTCTGTGAGGGAGTTTTTTAGCAAGTGAACAAATAACTGTATTGGAACACCTGATCTGGCCCCCAATGACTTCTTTCTTTACTCGAAGATAAAAGAAATATTGAAAGGAAGACATTTTGATGACATTCAGGACATCAAGGATAATACAATGACAGCTCTGACGGCCACTCCAGAAAAAAGTTCCACAATTGCTTTGAAGGGTGGACTAGGTGCTGGCATCAGTGCCTAGCTTCCCAAGAGGAGTCCTTCGAAGGTGACCGTAGTGATATTCAGCAATGACGTGTCTAGAACTTTTTCTAGGATGAGTTCACAAAGTTAATTGTCTGACCTCATATCTTCCTTGAGGTTTAGAAGTGTTCACAAATGTAACCATCTGGACCTGGAGATTTCTTAGTGGGAAGGTATTTAATTACAGATTTAAGTTTTAAATAAGTATTCAGATTTTCCATTTTTCTTTTTGTATCAGTTGTTATCAATTATATTATCTTAGGGCTTTGTTCATTTTATCAAAATTTGTGAATTTTTTACCTAAGTGTATTTCCAACATCTTTTATTATCTTTTTAATGTCTGTATAATCTGTAGTGACTACTTTTCGTTTGTTGTTTGTTTTTGATTCCTGATATTGGTTCTATGAGCTTTTTCTTTTTTTCAGTCTTCAGAGAATTAACTTAGTCTTTCACAGAACTACATTTCAGCTTTGTTCACTTTACTATACTTATGATTTCTATTTAATTAATTTTGCTCTCATCTTTATTATTTCTTTCCACCTGCATTACTGGGTAGTTTGCTGGGAATTTTTTTCCTTCACATTTTTAGATGGACAGAGAAACCACTTTCTTCATTTTTAACATACGAATTTGATGTTTGTGAATTTTTCTCTAAGCACAGTTTCAACATATTTTGATATGCCATATTCTTATTTTCATTCAGAGCAAAATATTTTTTAGTTTCATCAGGATTTCTTTTTTGACCCAACGTTTATTTCTAAATGAATTGCTTAGCTTCTAAATATTTGAGCATATTCTAGTGATTATTATTGTTTATTTCAGTTTTAGTTTAATTCCACTGTGTAAGAGAACATAATTTCAATCCTTTGAATTTTGTTCAGGCTTGTTTTGTGGTCTAGCAAATGATCAATTTTGGTAAAATTTGGCAAATATGAGTTGAGTAAAGGTATATTCTATCATTGTTAGGTCCATTGTTAATTAGGTTAATTTTGCTAATCATATTGTTCACATTTCTTAATCCTCTCTTCAGTCGTTTATAATTAATTATAAAATACATCTATTTACAGATTAATTTACATTATTATAATTTTCAGTTTTTGAATTTCCATTTGATCTTTTTTTTTTTTTTTAGATTTAGTACTCTAGTAAAATTCTCCATCTCAATTTCAATGTTTGTGTAACATCATAATCTCCATTGCTATATTTTTTAAGCACATGTCTGACAACTCCAATATCTGAATCATGTATGGGTCTCTCATGTATGGGCCTGGTATTTTATTTAATGATAGACATTGTGATTTAAAAAATATATATATGACTTTGGATGGCATTGTTTTTCTCCAAAGAGACTTTTTCTTATCCTCTGTGAGGCATCTAGAACGGACAGGATCAGATGAATTCAATTCAATCAAAACAATGTTATAATCTTTATAAAGCTTGGTTTTCCTACAGGTTTGGGGTAGACTCCAGGGTTCCCAAGTGAAAGCCTGGGTGTTTACTAGAGCTCCCTCCCTGTTGGCAAATTATGAGATCCAACTTTTGTTTCCCAAGCTCCATGAGACTGTCAAAAATTCCACTGTGTGTTTCAGTTGTTTCTGCTTAGTTTCCTAGACTTTGCCCTGCATGGTTTAAGATTCATTAAATGTTTTACAGAGAAAACTGATGCCAAATGTTGAGCTTTCTTCAATATCCCTTTCCTCTGGGATATTGGTACTCCAAGTTTTGGCCACTTTCGTGGGAGCATTAATCAGCTACAGAAGCCAAATTTACTCTATGGTTTGAAAAGAAAACCCAGAATTTATAGGATGATTTTACATTTATTAATACTTTTCCTGTTCCAACACTACAAAGTTCTGCAAACTCAAGGTCTATTTAGTATTGCAAGTTCTGGAATATAGTTGGTTTAGTTTTTCTTTTAGAAAGTTTATTTAGTAGAGATTTATATCTTAACCACTATGAATCTCCTTGGACTAGCTATTGTCAGGCAAAGTTTAACTTGGATTTAAAATCATTTTACTGAATTGTTTTCTTTTTATTGATTATTTACGGCCAATTCTCTCCCTATTAATCCCCACTCAGTTACATGGCTTTGGAGGGACTTGATCATAAAATTGGAAACAAAAGACTTGGAGCAGTTTTAGATTCTTCCAAAGTCAATTACTTCATGAGTCTCACACCATTTAAATTTATCTTGGAACAAATGTCTTTTTAAATTAAGCTTTAATAATTTCAGGGGAAAAAATGTTAATTTTTTGGAATCCCTTTTGTGGATTAAAAACTCACATCAAACTTTAGAAGCCAATCAGAGGCTGTGACTTTCCACCTAGAGAGTTGATTATATATGATAAATTGGAATATATAGAAGAGTCAGAATTTTTAAAAAATCAACACAGTCTGAAATGTAGCCCAGTAGGGAAGAAACACACAAGAATCTGAGCCAAGATTTCTAAACCTTCAAGATACAAATTTTAAAATTATAAAGCTCTTTTTTTAAAAATGTAAAGATTTCATCAACACTTTCTTTTAATGAATCTCAATGTATTATTTAACAACTGATAAGTCATGAGATGTTTCGTTCTTCTGTGTCCTGTCATATAAAATTATTTTAGAGAGAAATTTGATAAGATCAAATATGCCTGAGTAACAAATGAATTCATTATATTGAAGGTGAATACATGCCTATATTTTAGAACAGATAATTTAAACCAAACATGACATTATGAAAGTTAACATTTGTTTTTTCCTCAATACTAGGACACAGAGCACTATTCTCTGGTCCTATTTCCCAGTTACAATAACAGGAATAGATATTGATGTAGCCTATTATCACAGCAATAACACATATTAAAACAAGTGATTATTTATTAGCAGTAAAATGTTCCTCTAGGGCTTAATTTAGAATGCCTGAAATGAGATAACAAAATCTCGGTCTTGAAAGTGATCTTCTGTATAGTTATTGTTTAGGGAAATTTTTACTGCTTCACAGCAGTCTAAGATTCCTAATTGGCCAGTTGTTTGAAATGAAGGCATGTGGAGGTCGTACGGCAGAAGACTGACGTGAATGAACCCATGCAGCCCTAGAGGCCAGGCTTTTAAGACTGGTTGGGCGGTTTCAGTTCAGAAGTAGAAGTGGTCATTTCCCCTGTGCTCAGTGATATCCCAGGACTTTTGGGTATCCTGCTGCTTTCGCAGCTTCCACCCATGCCCTAGGGTTCTACATGGAGCTAGAAATGTTGGGCATGGGTTACTCCATCTAACTCTACTCTTTCATGATTAGGGCACAGTCAACCATCAGGTCTGGGCAGATGGAACTGTGGTGGGGTTATGGTGCAAAACTTGGCTGAACCAATGGGTTAAAACAGGTTGACCTGGAAGACTGCACCACTGAATAAGCTGAGTCTACTTTAGACTTGACAAGCAGCAGAGGAGTTTGATTCCTGCAAGGTCTTATGATAGCAAGGCAAGCTTCTAGTCCTGAAAATGCAGAGGCAGGGAGGAGCTAAGGTGTGCAGGTGTATGACAAGGATGCAGGTCTGGAACTTCTAAGTCACGGGTGCTAGATGATCAAAAAGCCTAAGGTAAGGATCCATTTACCAGATTCAGGAGTGCAAAGTCAGAGTGCGCACAAGAGCAAGGCTGACTTGATGTTGAACCCCCAAATGGATACCCAAAGGTTTGCTACATTCTTCCTGACCAGAAATGGAATCGATCATAGAGGCTGGGTAAGGCTGAATCTTTAAGTAGTCACTCAGTGGTCCCAGCTGTGGGACAGGAAGGCTAAAGAGGAAGGAATTGTTTGGTCACTGCTGTAGGGATGTTTTTCTGTGTAATTCTTTATTCCTTTCCAGAATTCTTATTTCTGGAGGTTGATGAAGGTCTAGAGGGAGTTTTTGCCTTGATTATATCATTCCTGTGAAACCTAATAGATGCTCAACCGAGATGGAACAGGGGCCAAGTGTCCCCTTCCTGGCATGGCTGCAGTTGTGCCTAGGTCTTACAGATGGCCCAGTACCCTGGGTTCTTCTCTCTGAGCTCCCTTTGAATCTGCTGACTGAGGGCTGAGTAATGACTGGAAGGGTCCATGACTGAAGTAAAATCATCATGCTTCCAAAACACAAAAATAAATTTCCTTAATGGAAGTGCTGGCTAGGAGAAAACACATCTATAGAACTCTTACCTGTACTTCTATCCAAAGATGTTTTTTCTCTGATCCCAATGCCGGGCTTTCAGTAGATTTGCTTCATTATGCGGAAAGGTGCTGAGCCAGCAGATGGCCTGGCACAGCCCAGATCTAACCACACTGAAGCTGAGCGCAGCCTGGGTCCCAGGCAAGCCTATGTCTTAGTGGACTGATCCCTCCAGGACCACTCACGCAGCCAAACACATTCTTATTCAACCCACTGAGTCCAGAACGTCAGGATGATGACTTGGAAAGAAAAAGTACAGAAAAGCTAGGAGAGCCTGGGACCTGGCAACTAAGTCCATGCAACAAACACAGAGAAGCATGTTCTTGTGGACAGGTGAGGAGGATCAGCTCCAAGTGAAAAAATCCAGCAAAAGAGCAGATCTGATGTTCAGATTATAGACGCAAATAGTAGGCAGTTAAGAGGAGCAGTGTAGGGGGTGAAAGGATGGTCTTCCAGTTGTCCAAACCCTAAAAGGAACTCCAATGCTTCCACTGACTATCCATTAATTCATCCATCCAAATTTACTACATCTTTTTATCCTAGATATGTACCAAGCCCAAATTCTGTCAGTGCAGCCAGGTTTTCTATGCAGAAGTCAGAATAGGATGGAACAAAGAAATCACTATTAGGTATTTACCATGTGCTAGAAACTTTCATATTGAGGATTTCATTTAATCCTCAAAACAATCCTGCAGATATTATTATCCCACGTTCGGAAGAATGGCAAAGAAAGGACATTTTGTGAAAGTAGGATAAAGAGGAATAAAACCAGAGTGAAGATGATCATCCACGGGAACTACACAAGGAACAACCTGAGTCTTTACTTACTTACCTGTAAAATAGATAATTATACCTGTCTTGGAGGATAACTGTAAAGAGGAAATTGCTCTAAATGGCAAATACGAAAGTTCATATTACAGGGCTTAACACCTGGCAAATGTTGTGAAGCGTGTCTTCTACATTCCCATCAGAACTCTTCTAAGAGGAGGAAGGCTGAGGGGAGGAAGGCTGAGGGGAGGACGGCTGGGGGGAGGATGGCTGAGGGGAGGAAGGCTGAGGGGAGAATGGCTGAGGGGAGGAGGCTGAGGGGAGGACGGCTGAGGGGAGGACGGCTGAGGGGAGGATGGCTGAGGGGAGGAAGGCTGAGGGGAGGACGGCTGAGGGGAGAGTGGCTGAGGGGAGGGTGGCTGAGGGGAGGGTGGCTGAGGGGAGGAAGGCTGAGGGGAGGACGGCTGAGGGGAGGACGGCTGAGGGGAGGAAGGCTGAGGGGAGAGTGGCTGAGGGGAGGGTGGCTGAGGGGAGGGTGGCTGAGGGGAGGAAGGCTGAGGGGAGGACGGCTGAGGGGAGGACGGCTGAGGGGAGGACGGCTGAGGGGAGGATGGCTGAGGGGAGGAAGGCTGAGGGGAGGATGGCTGAGGGGAGAGTGGCTGAGGGGAGGGTGGCTGAGGGGAGGGTGGCTGAGGGGACAAGGGTGAGGCCTGACCAGGATAACATACAACAATCCCTGCACTGGGAAGAACTGGTGTGGGTAATCCTGGCCCACCCAGGTAACAGGCCTCAGAAATTCCAAGTTCAGCCACCAATCCTGAGGGTCCTGCAAAACCAAGTCAGGAGTGAGTGGAAAGCAGATTACTCATTAGCACAAAGCAGAAGCCCAGTCACTGGAACTGAGGCATGAGGTTAGGGAAGGACAGGTCAGATGACAAGAGCATTGCTGCATGTCATCAGGGCCTATATCAGCAGCCCAGACAAGAAGGAAGTCATTGTCAGAATCCATGTTCCCATATTCCCATCTCCAGGAGTTATGGCTTTCAGTTCTTCCATGACTCATCACCTGCTCAGCTGTCTGCACCTGTCTCCAGCCTTGTTTCTCAGATCCCAGGGACTGACCCTCTCTCTGATGCTCTCTTCTCCCAGCTGATGTCAGCTAGGTTCCTGATGAGCTCACTCGAAGCTGAGTCACCCAAAGTTTAGGGCCCATTGAACTGCCCGATGAGTCAGCAGACCTGTGGAAGGCTGAGCCTGCTAGGAGAAGTGGCTCCAGATGGGAAGGAAATGGCCTTAGCCACAGAGCACCAGGCACTTCCTTCAGGGCTCTCTGGCCCTTCTCAGGACATGGTTCGTCTCAGTCTTGGCCTTGATCTCTGTCTCTGTGTCTCTTTCACATATACACGTACCCACAAGATCTTAACAAGTCATAGATATGATGTCATGGTATCTAGGCCATACTGTTTCGTGGGAAGAATACTTCATGCCCTTGGCTTCTGCATATTATGATTGTTTTCTTCTCAGGAATGAATGAAGGTGACTCCAGTCTACAGTTTAAAAATGAGACTTCCTCTGCCTCTTATTCACTAATTATACCATAATTGAAGAGCAGGGGAGAAAGTTTGCTTTGTTTCTACATAATTCATGCAATAGGGCCTGGACTGCATTATAGAATCATCACTTTTCTTTGGTTTGAACTCCTACCAGAATCCACCCTGGAAAATTCTCTTCCTTGAGCGGCCATCAAGATGCTACTAATTTGCTACTTGAGCTCATGTCCAGAAAACATCAGCAGAAAAGGTTTTTAGATATGGAATCAGAAAGGATGTGAAGGTAGCAAAGGGGGTGTGTCAGTAACAAACAGTGTTTGAGTGGGAGATCCAGGGCAGAAATTATTAAAACGTTATGAAGAATTTCTGTCTTCATTTATCACACCATCTGCCATACCTCTGAATTGAAATTCTTCTGCTTGATCATAGCCTAGGTAAAACTTCCCTGATCGTCTCTGTCATTATTAATTTCTTCCTTTTCAGGACTCCCTCAGCCACTCATGTTTCTCTCTTATCACTCTGTACTGAGGTCCATCCAAGTTCAGTAAGGCCTGAGGTTCAAAAAGCTTGGGAGGAACTCTTTAGGAAAAATAAGTGAAAATGATTAATACAAAATTAAATATGAACATGAATATTTATTTAGAATCATAATATTTATTTAGAATAAAGAAATCACAACAAAACCAAGTTTTAACAAGTTACTGAATACAATAAACATTACAAAATCTATAAAAATAACATTTTCATTAAGTAACTACCTGTCAGAGTTACTTAATTGTAATATTTTCTATAGAGAAAATGGAAAGATAATTCAGTCTTTCTTCTTTAACGGTTGGTCACAATGGTTTTATTGTTGGTAATTGAAATAAGTAAGACAAGCATTTTCACATGCAGATGTACTCACTCTTTGTAGTACTTCCACCAGGTTGTCCCTAGATACCTATACATTCTATTGTTTTGTACAATTACCAACAAAAAGAAAAAAATGTATAGTGCATGTATAATTGTATAACTATTTATACTGTGTTATTGAGAGTATTCCTGAGTTCAGAAAGTTGTGTTTTAACCAGGCACTGCTGAGAATCAAACCCTCTGTTTATAGTTTTATATGTCTGATTAGAAGAGTTTTCCACAGAAGAGCTTTGTCCTTCCAGCTTGCCTGCTCAGGTAAACACACTACCACTCCCTCTTCTGCAACCTCAATGGAACTTCCTACCCACTGACCTCTCCACTTTTTCCTGATTCTTTTGCCACTTCCCTCCTATCCAGCTTGGATTTCATGATCCATTATTTCAACTATTCTCTTGCAAATATTCCAAACTCCCTTGGCCCTTGCACCTTTGGGTTGTTTTATTCCCCCTATTTTTTTAAGTTGTTGGAAAATACACAAACCATAAAACTCACCATCGTATCTAGTTTTAAATGTACAATTTAATAGCATTAAGTACATTCACAGTGTTGTGCAACCATCACCACCATCCATCACCAGAACCCTTCTCATCTTGCAAAACGGAACCTCAGTAGCCAGTAAATACTAACTCTCCATTTCCCATGCCTGCCTGTGTCTGGCAATTGCTATTCTACTTTCCATCTCTATGATTTTCAGTACTCTAGGTAAGTCATATAAGTGGAATCATATAGTATTCGTCTTTTTGAGATTGGCCTATTATATTTAGCATAATTTTTTTCCCTTGGAGTTTAAACTAAGAGGAAAAGGTCATAAAGTTTTCATGCAATACATACTTGGTTCTTTAACAATTGTGACAAATAACAGAAAGAATTCAGGAATGCTGCACTTGTGATCCATACAAAACACCAACAATTTGGGTTAAGTTAAATAAATGTCTCAAATACTTTTTGAAATACTGTAGTAGCCAATATAAAGAGGCGTGCCTTAGATGTGAATAGGAATGTGGATTAGAAAAGAAAAAAAAATTACACCAGAAACTACTCAATTTCTTTAAAATCACTGAAAAAGAAAAGCAGCATTGAACTTCTATATTGACATGCTGTCACTTAGTCTAAGATTCATCCATTTTGTAGCATGTGTCACAATTTCCCTCCTTTTTATGACTGAATAACATTCTATGGTATGTATATACCACCCTTTGCTTATCTGGACACTTGTGTTGCTTCACTGTTTCATCTAGAATGTCTATTCTTTTCTTTTTTTCATATTTTATATTTCTTTATTCATTTAGTTGACACATTGTTTTCTTGCCTTTCTCCTTCAGTTCTCTGAGCATCTTTAAGACAGTTGTTTTAAATTTTTGTCTAGTAGGTCTACCATCTGCTGTTTCTCTGGGACCGTTCTTGTTGGTTTATATTTTTCCTTTGAATGAGCCATACTTTCCTATTTTTTTGTATTCCTTGTGATTTGTTATTTAAAACTGGGTATTTGCATCTAATGATGTGGTAATTCTGGAAATCAGATTCTACCCCTACCCCAGGCTTTGCTGATTTTTGCTTTTCTCTTGTTTTCTTTTTTTGGATTGTTGTAGGTTGTCTCCATGTTGGGGATCAGCCTGAGGTGTAAACTTCAAGTATTCTCAAAGCTTTTCTGAGTCTGCACCTTTTACTGGGTATTTGTGGTAACTTTCTAATTGTCCCCATATATACACAGTTGATTTTGAATATTCTAATTTTTAATGTATGGCTTCCAAAAGGAGAAAAAGAGAAAAATGAAAGGGGGAAAGGCACTGGCCCGTTAAATGCTGTGGAAGACACTTCAGCCAAAGGGTGGTGGTGGCGGTGGGCTTACAAAAAAGGTTGCCTGGCCTCTTTGTCTGCACCTCTGTAATCACAAGCAGCAACCAGAGGATAGATTCCCAATATCTGGACGATATGGTCTTTATTGCCCACCCTGGCTCCCAAAACCTGCTCAAGCTGCTCCAGGAACTTAGGTATAACTGCTTGCCAGGGAGGGTTAAGGGTGGGAGGCAGGGAGGCAGAGGATGGGTAGCTGCTACCATGAGTTGTAATTGAATTTAACTACAATTCATTGGCCAAGCCTTCCCCTGGAAGTTGTTAGATTCCTAAGTTCCAAAATAGTTACATCAAAGAGATTCTGCCAGTGCAATTGTTGTCTAGGTGGGAAGACAGAGTCCTGGGGCCTCCCACTCTGTCATCGTCCCAGAATCCTCTCTGTGCCTTTGCTTTGTAATTACACTTCCCTACATGGCAAAACTTTGACTTTGGGCCGACCCAGTTGCCCTTCTTTTACTTGCTTACAATCAGGCAGTTGAATCACTAGAGACAATCATTTTGCTGGATACACTGCTAAGCACCATAAACTGATGATCACCGCCAGACACAACTGGAATCTACACAGCTCCCACCAATCTTTCTCAAAAACGTTACATCCACTTCATCTTTCTCTTACTCTTTTTTCCCTTTAAAAAATAAAATATTTTAAAAGCTCTCGAGCATAGAAGTCCGATAAAACCGGAGATTTTGTCTTTTTTGCTCAGTGCTCTATCCCTAGTTCTTAACACAGTGTTTTGCACATGCTAGATACTCATTTTAAATGGACATAGAGAAGTACACAAATCAAAATAGAAAACACACTTGTACTTTATGAAATTTAGACGTATTACCATACTTGCTCTGCATTTTTCTTTTAAGAAATTAAATAATTTCAGATAAAGTGGAAGCCCGCTGTGTAAGTTTCCTGGATCTCATTCACCTCTCTATCCCCAGCAATAGCTGTAGTTGATACTTTGGTATTTATCTTTCTCATAGAAGTTTTTGTACTTTACGACACATTTGGGAATCCCCGTAATAATATATAGCATAGTTTTGAAGGGTTAGAAACTTTATATAAATGGCACTATATTCTACATACTCATTCCACAACAGTTTTTCCCTTTACATTATGTTTTTGAGATCATTCCATGTTGATACCTGTGGCTCCAGTTCATTTAAGTTGTACATTATTGACTTTTGCTTGCTTGTATCACAATTTGTTTATCACTGTCCCATTGATGGACATTCGAGTGATTTTCAGATTTTCACCATTCCTAGCACTGGTACAATGAACGTTCCTGTACAAGTGTGCTTGTGCGGCAACCTGCAAGAGTTCCTCTAGGAAGGACATGCATCCAGGGCTGAAATGCTGGGACACAAAGTATACAGAGTTTATCTGTATTAGACATTGTCAAATTGTTCTCCAGATAGTTTGTATAAATTAAGATTTCCAACAGAAATATTTGAAAGTTCTTCTTACTCCTCCTCTAAGTCACCATTTGGTAGTGTCAGGCTTTAACTAGTTTTCTAATCTCATGATGTGAAATGGCAACTTAGTTTTTATTTTGCGTTTCTCTGATTACCAGTAAAAGTTGAACAATTTTTTATCTATTGGTCATTAGGCAATCCTCTTCTCTAAATTGCCATCTCATATAACTTTGCCTATTTTTTTCAATTTAGAGCAGTTTAAGGTTCACAGCAAAATTGAAGGTACAGCGATTTCCCACATGCCTCCTGCCCACACACATGCATAGCTCTTCTGTTATCACCATCCCCCACCAAACTGCTACATTTGTTACAATTGATGGACCTACATTGATCCTACATTATCACCCAATGTCCATAGTTTATACTATGGTTCACTCTCAGTGTTGTACATGCTATGGGTTTGGACAAATGTATGATGACATGTATCTGCAGAATATTTTCACTGCCCTAAAAATCCTCTATGCTCCATTTACTCATTTTTCCCTCTCCCCCACTCCCCCCACCCAAAGAAAACAACAAAGAAACCTTGCCTATTTTTTTATTGAGCTATTTCTTTCTCTCTCTTTAATTTTAGGCAGTCATTATATATTACGGCAACTCATCCTTTGTCAGCTCTATGCATTGCAAATATCTTCTTTCAGTCTGTGTTTTATCTTAACTTCATTTATAATATCATTTTATACATGAGTTTAATATTTTAAAAGAGTCAAATTTATCAATTTTTTCCCTAACTGCTTTGTACACATATATTAAGATCTCTCTCTCTCCCCCTCCCCTCCCCCCGTTTCCCCCCACCTCAGGTCTTAAGGATATTCTTTTAGGTATCTTCTAAATTTTTAAAATGCTGCTCTACACATTTAGTTTAATCCAGCCTGGGGAATGAGGTAAGAATTAAATTGTATCTTTTTCCATACAGATAACTAATTTTTCCACCATCATTTTATTACCCCACTAATCAGCAATGCAACTCCTGACAATTAAGTTTCCCTATATGCATGGGACTGAGCTCTGTATTCTGTTCCACTCAGCACCTTGTGTATCTCTGTGCCAAAATCATATTGTATTAATCATATGATTTTATCAAAAGTATTAATCTCATCCCCGCCTTGTTCTTCTTTAAAAACATTTAGGCTATTCTTGTCCTTTACCATAAGCATATTAAGTATACTTGTCAAGTTCCATATAAAACGCTGATGATATTTTAAATGAAATTGGATTTTAAATTAGAATTATAAATTAATTTGGAGACAATTGCCGTCTTTATTACAGTGAATCTTACAATCCCCAAACATAACTTTTTATTCAGGACTTCTCCATTTATTTGAGATTTCCATTACTTCAATAATGCTTTATTTTCTTTTTAATTATCTTGTATATCTTTGTTTGACTTATCCTTAGGTAAATTATAGTTTTTGTTGTCATTGCAAAAAGTATTGTTTTTTTATATTGCTTTTCTAATGGATTAGAATGTTATTGATTATGCTGAGCTTGTATCCAAAAATCTGGGACAACTTCCAAATTAATTTTAGAATTTTATATTGGTTCAATACTGGAAATAATATTACTTCTTAGGTTTTATATGTATATAAATGTGCCTCCTGTCTTTCTTTCCAATTCTTTTACCTCTTACATTTTTAATTCATCTATTGAATTGTCTAGAATCTCTACTACATTTTGAATAGAAGTGGTTGCATAAAATACCTTTATTTTGCCTCTGACTTTAATGAGAATTAGAGAATGTTTCTAAAGTCTCATAAAAAAAACACACACTACTGTAGGTTTTGGATATTAGGTAAAGAGCATTCCCTTATATTACTAGCTAGCTCAAATTTTAAAAAATTATGACGAATGCTGAGTTTTTAAAATCAAATGTTTTCTCTGGAATTATTAAGGTGATCATAAAAATTTTTTAAATATTTTAATGTAGTATATTGTATCAGAAGATTTTGGAATTCCCTTCTGAAACCATTCTTCCATTCCTGAGATGAACTCAACTTGAACAGAAACTCTGCTGAATTTGATTTGCTACTATTTTATTTAGAATGTTTGCCTCTGTGCTCATAAATGAAATGGATCTGTTTTTGGTTTTTGTTTGTTTGTTTGTTTGTTTGTTTTCCTGATCCCAAGAGTACACTAGGTTTAAAAATGAGCTATGTGGCTTTTCCTCTTTACCAGTTCTCTGAAATAATGTGTATAAATAGAAATTATCTGTACCTTGAAGTAACATTCAGCTGTAAAATCATCAGAGCTTGGTGTGTTTTTCATTGGAAGAGAGTTTTGATTACAGACTTATGCTCTTCAATGACTATTAGACTATCTATGTTGTGCAATTTTTATTCACTTAATTTTTGTGATTTTTTTTAAAGGATTTTTTTAGTCTACATATTTAAATTTTGGACATAAATTTGTTCATAGTAATCATTTATGGTTTAAAACTATCTGTAATAAAGTCCCTTATTGAATGCTAATAATATAAATCTGTGCTTTTTGTCTTTTTTCTTAATTGTTCTCTTTTGTTTTTTTGAATAATCAGTTTTTGTTCTGTTTTCTCTGCTACGGTTCCTTTATTTTTCACTTAATTAATTTTTATTTTTATTATTTCTGTTATTTTACATTTCTTGGATTCATCTTACTGTTCTTTTTCTAGCTTCTTAATCCAGTCACTAGCTTATTTTTAATATATTTTTCTTAATGAAGGTATTTTATGCTACAAATTCACCTCTAAGTACCATAACTTTAGCTGTTTGTTATGTATTATATTCATTACTGTTTACTAAATGTAATTGCTTTTGTGGCTTCCTCTTCAACCTATGTTATTTAAATTTCCAACCATATTTTTCCTATCTCTATATTGTTGATTTCTAACTTAATTTCATTAGGGTTAGACAATTTTCTATATGTTAATAATTCTTTAAAATTTATTACATTTGCTTCATTATTTAGTACATGGTCAATATTTGGAAATATTCTATGGTTTTTGAAAACAAAATATATTTTCTATTGGAGGGGTTGTAATCTATATAAAACTATTAGATCAAGCATATTAATTCTGTGTTTTATAATAGAAAAATAACTAGTCCAAATTGCATTTAAACCAAGGTATACTCTATAGTATTGTAAGAGAGAACAAATCGTACAGTAAACATGGAGTAGGTTCTGAAATAAAAGCAACTCTAATACGTAAATTTAAGTTCTATTATTTGATACAGTCCATGGTTGGCTACATTTAACAATTTATCTAATCTTTATTTTAAAACTTATATTATGGCACTAAAACAGAATTCCAATAAACCATCTGAAGAAAGAATGTGGTTTGAAGAATGTCTGAATCTAAATCAGCATTGGAAATGTGACTTTTTGTCTCTCATATACATAATGTAAAACTTTATATAACTGGGTGGTAGGCAGAATGATGCCTGTCCCCAAAGTGGTCTGAGTATTAATCCTAGAATCTGTGAATATGTTACCTTACATGGCAAGAGAGACTTGGCAGATATGATTAACTTAAGGATTTTGAGATGGGGAGATTATCCTGATTATCGAAGTGGACCTAGTATAATCACAAAGGCCCTTAGATGTGAACAAGAAAGGCAAGAGAGTCAGAGTTTTGAAGGTTCTATAGAGCTGGCTTTGAAGATGGAAGAAGGTGGCCATGAGCCAAGGAATGCATGTGGCCTCTAGAAGCTGGAAAAGGCTAAGAAATGGATTTTCCCCTAGAGCCTCCAGAAGAAACATAGTCCTGCCAACACCTTGATTTTAGCCCAGGGGACCCCACTGCAGTCAGAAATGGTTTGATTTTTGTTTGTTTGTTTGTTTGCATTTTCATTCTTATTATGGGCTATCATAATTTAATATTTCCACCATATCTTCTATTTTCCTTACTAATTTTTGTCTGTTTGATCTGTTAATTTCTAATAGAAGTTTATTAAAATCTTCAAGTATCATTGTAGATTTGTCAATTTATCCTTGTAATTCTGTCAATTTTGGGGTTGCATATTTTGATGTTATGTCTTGAGCTAATTCATGATTGGTTTGGCTTTTTGGTGGATTATTCCTCTATTATTATTTCTCATATTATCCCTACTAGTGCCCCTTGCTCTAAATTCAATTTTGACTTATATTAATATTTTTGCAGTAGCAAAATGTACTTTTTGCCCCACTTGTATCCCCTCAGCACTCATCTCTGTGATGAGGATAAAAGGGATCAAATATATAGTGATAGAAGGAGAACTGACTCTGGGTAGTGAACACACAATGTGAGATATAGATGATGTAATACAGAATTGTACACCTGAAACCTATGTAACTTTACTAAAAATTGTCACCCCAATAAACTTTAATTAAGAAAAAAAAAAGACTTCTTGCTGAAAAACCTGTTTGAGGGCCTTACCATTTGAGAGCTTTTTTTTTTTTCCTCGCCATGATAAAAAATTCTACTTATCCACAAGGCAAGTCAAGAGAGCCAGTGAGTTAATGTCCCCAGAGCCAGTGTTCAACAATGACAGCTGGTGAGTTGGTCAACAAATACTCAAGCTTCCTTAGCCTCAGGTGGATAGCTCTTAGGCACAGTCTACTTTGTCTCCCAGAGTTCCTCAGTGGGACTGAGCTCTTGTCACCATGGTTGTAAGTGGCTTATAAGACATCTTCGAGTGGCTTCCTTCTCTTCCTTTTCTCATGTCTCCACTTCCTTACAGGTGTTTCCTGGGATCACCTTCCTAATAAACTATTGTGCGAATCCTTGCCTCCAAGTCTGTCAACTACCTATATCTTGGTTAATATATTCATAGGTATATATTTCCCCACACTATACTATAAATCTTTTGTGATTTTGTAGGTTCTTCTCTTAAGAGAAGCATATGGCTGGATTTAAAAAAAAAATTCAATCTGAACATTTTTGTCTGTTAAAAGTTTAATCCAGAGTATTGACCAACTACTCCCATAGGCCAAATGGGGCCTGAAATCTGTTTTTGAATGGTTTGCAAAGTAAGAATGGTTTTCAGGTTTTTAAAGGAAAAATGCAGAAACCGTATATGACCTACAACCCCTGAAATATTTATTTTCTTGTCCTTTACATAAAAGTTTGCTAACTCCTGATTTAATCCATGCATATTTATTGTGATTGTTCATCTATTGCATATATTTCTAACATTTGTATGTTTAATTTCCTTTGCAATTTTCTCCTTTTCTGTCTTCTGTTGGATTAATAAAGTTTTTGATCCTCCTGTTTCCCCCTTCTACTTGTTTGGAAGTTACAGATTCTATTCTTTTGGTGATTAACATTAAATTTAAAAAATATACTCCTACCTATAATTATTTTTAAGCAAAATCTAAAATTGTTTAGCATTTCAAACTCCTCTCACTGAATACTTTGTGTTGTTATTCAGAGCCTGAGCTCTGAATAATCAGTTCTGAAAAAGAGCTGAAATCTCAACTTTTTATCTTTTTATAAATTATACCAAAATTTTTCTAATAGTCCATAGTTAATATGCTATCTTTTATTTCAATCAATGTCTGTGCTCAATGTTATCTTATATTCAATACTTTCCTCGAGGTTCATTTTTTAAAAAGTATATCCTATAGTGAGAGTCTACGATGGGTTAATTATCTAAATCTTTGTAATGTCTACTTATGCATTTTTAATAGTTTTGCTCAAGATAAAATTCTAGATTGAGAGTTACATTCTCTTAGGTCATGAAGATATTACTGTCTTCCATCTACTATAATAACAAGTCTCCTGTCAGTCTCTTAAGTGCTCCTTTGCATGGAACCTTCCTTTTATCTCTGATAGCTTACAACATTTTTCTCTTTATTCTTGATATTCTTCAGTTTCACTATATTGTATACTTGCTTTTATTCATCCGACTTGCTACTGGTGTACTTTTAATCTGAGGACTCATGTTAACCTACAATTCTGGGAAATCTCAGCTCTTCTTTCTTCAAATAGTGTTCCTCCAGCCCCTTGTCTGTCATTTCTGTTAAGCATATGTTGGAAGATTTGTATCATGCCCAATCAGAATCCCTACTATTGCCCACAAGGTTGTGCTGATATTTCACCATCATTTAAATAAAAATGAAGATAAAATATAAATAGTGAAATGCTTAACTATTATTTTCTTAAAGCAAAACCCTAAGTAAAAAATGCATTGTTACCGAACCTTAAACCGGGACATTTAGATGATATTATTGCAAAATCCCATTTATTACACTGCAAGGCTAAAAATATAATGATACATTGACGTTAATAAACTAAAAATTGTAAAGATTCTTGAAATCTGAAATCTATAAGTGATAATATTATTATCCAAGTCTATGATTTCAAACTAGTTATGTGAATTCTAATTTTTTAAAATTAAATTTTATTAGGGTGACAATTGTTAGTCAAGTTACAAAGATTTCAGGTGTACAATTCTGTAATACATCATCTATATATCACATTGTGTGTTCACCACCCAGAGTCAGTTCTCCTTCCGTCACAATATATTTGATTCCATTTACCCTCTAATTTTTGAATCCTGAAGTCATTAAAAACTTACAGTATAGTAGCATGTATCTATTCTACTATGTGTGTATTTACATGTATATTACATTTCTATAGTAAAATAACACTCTATAGCAGCCTTACTTGCTTAAATTTTTAACAACTGTGATCTCAATAATTTTCTATATAATATCAATATCTGATATATTGTTTATTTGTCAGTCTTTTTCCTTTAAAATGTCAGCTCCATGAGGGTGCAGGCTTAGTCTTTTTTGGTCATTACTCTATCATTGGAATATTTTCTTGCATATCATCTTCCTCTGAAAATAAGACCTAGCTGGACAATCAGTCTTATATAATACACTGGGTCTTATATACTATAAGACCGAATCTTATATTAATTTTTGCTCCAAAAGATGCATTAGAGCTGATTGTCCAGCTAGGTCTTATTTTGGGGGAAACACGGTATATTAGTTACTTAAATACTTGCTGAGTAAATGGTAAGCTCATACAGTTTTTATATATTCCAGATCTTAATTCAAGTTAACATTAAGCAAGAAAGACATTTCAATAAAAATATGTCCAACAGACATATAGGTGTATTTTGGCCCAGATGGATCACAGAGATAAGGATTGGAGTGTGTGTCTAAAGATGGTAGAACAGATTTTCCAGTCAAGATAAATGCTGTGTAGGTAAATGCTGTGCTTGCCTCCTCTCACAAACACATCAAAATAACAACTAAACTACAGAACAAGCATCACTGAGAATCACCTGAAGTCTAGCTAAACATAAGTCCTACAATTAAGGACATACAGAAGAAGCCACCTCAAGACTGGTAGAAGAGGCAGAGATGTGGAATGGGCTGATCCCACACCCGCATGTGACAGTTAAAAAATTGGGAGATATAGCGTGACTGTGGAGGTCTTCCAAAAGGAGCAAGGTGTCCCAGCTCCACACCAGGCTCCCCAGCCCAGGTTTCCAGTGCCAGGAAGAGAAGTTCCTACAACTTCTTGCTGTGAAAACCAGGGAAGGCACAAAGCTGCTGGAGTCCCACAAAGCAGCTGAGCTGAGCTCCAGCACTGGGGCAGCAGCTCAAAGGTGCCAGGGACATACAGGGAGGAAATGAATTGTCTGGCCTCAGGGCAAGGGCTGGAGGGGCAGCTTTGTCACAGGAGGAAGTACTGGCTGAATTCATTATTTCTTTGCTGAGCCCTCCCTAATTTCAATGTGCAAATACAGGTGGAAGCCATAACTGAGTCTCCATCAACCTAGCTAACACTGTTCATCCAGCCCTGATGATTCCCTGAGACCCCACCATGCCCAACTTTCAGGCAAACCCAACCTGCATTCAGCGGCTTTCCTGTACAAAAGGCTTGTTTTGGCTCATACTGCAGACTTTCCTAAAAATCTTTCAAAGGTTCACAAAACGCAGACAAGCAGCATCTGGCCTCAGCATGCCCCATATGTCTGGCTGAGCAGTCCCAAGCCCAACACTAGTGGCAGACGACTTTGGTTCATGGCTTGTCCTGTCAAGGCACTTCCAACCCCACTGCAAATGTCGAACATCTGTGGATTGCTTTGTGGCTCATGCCAGGTGGGCCCCGGGCAGGACACAGGCTGTGGCTGAACTTGGCCTGTGGCAGGGCCCCTCTCAGGAGGCTGGCAGGCCCAGTGGCTGGCTTTAAACCAAACTGAAGCAGCATCCAGCTGCCTCTGAGGATGCACTCCCAAGGAAGACTGGGCAGGCATTAAAGCCCTGCTAAAGGGAATCCTGCTCCATATAATTGGAACTAAAACTAAGATTACCTAGCAAAGCTATCATTTTGAATCAAAGAATGGCAGATAAAGAGATTCCCAGACAAGAACAGCAGATAAAGAGTTTCCCAGACAAGCAAAAGCTAAAGGAGTTCATCAACACAAAATCAGTATTATGAGAAATGTTAGAGGGACTTCTTTAAGAAGAAGAAGAAATCAGCCCCTGCAGAACAGCTGCTCTGTTATAGTCATGGCCAGTCCTCACAACCAATCAACCTGAGGGTCAATTCCTCTGATGTGCAAACAACCACCACAGCTCAACTACAACAGGATGGCACACACACACACACACACACACACACACACACACACACAAAGGACACATACAGAGCACCCAGCTCAGGTGACAATGGAGACTGTACCACTGGGCCCCACAGGACACCTATTACATAAGACCACTCTACCAAAACCAGGAGACATAGCCTTTCTACCTAATACATAGAGAAAAACACAGGGAGGTAGCCAAAATGAGGGGACAAAAAAACATGTCCCAAATGAAAGAACAGAGGAAAACTCCAGAAAAAGAACTGAACAAAATAAACACAAGCAATCTACTAGATGCAGAGTTCAGAACACTGGTTCAAGGATGCTCAACAACCTCAGGGAGAACTTCAACAAAGAGATAGGAAACATGAAAATGAAGATAGGAAACATTAAAAAAGAGTCAGAAATTAAGAATACAACAACTGAAATTAGTAATACATTAGAGGGAATCAATAGATTAGATGAAGCAGAGGATCAAATTAGCAATTTAGAAGTGAAGGCAGCAGAAAACACCCAATAAGAACAGCAGAAAGAAAAGAGAATCCCAAAAAATGAAAATAGTTTAAGGGGCCTCTGGGACAACATCAAGTGTACTAACGTTTGCATCATAGGGGTACCAGAAGGAGAAGAGAGAGAGCGAAGGATTGAAAACCTATTTGAAGAAACAATGACGGAAAACTTCCTTAACCTAGCAAAGGAAGCCCAGGAAGCAAAGAGAGTCCCAAACAAGATGAACTGAAAGACGCCCACACCAAGACACATCATAATTAAAATGGTAAAATTTAAAGACAAAGAATCTTAAAAGCGTCAAGAAAAATAAGTTACCTACAAGAGAGCTCCCCTCTTTGTCAGCTGATTTTTCAACAGAAACTTTGCAGGCTAGAAGGGATTGGCAGGAAATATTCGAAGTGATGAAAAGCAAGGACCTACAATGAAGATAACCATACCCGGCAAAGCTATCATTTAGAATCAAAGGACAGATGAAGCTTCCAGGACAATAAAAGCTAAAAGAGTTCATCACCAGCAAACCAGTATTACAAGAAATGTTAGAGGGACTTCTTTAAGAAGAAGAAAAAAGATAAAAATATGAATAATAAAAAGGCAATAACTACGTATCAATATACTTTCAATGCAAATAGATTAAATGCTCTTATCAAAAGATAGGGTGGTGAATGGATAAGAAAACGAGACCCTTACATATGCTGCCTACAGGAGACTCACCTCAGATTGAAAGACACACACAGACTGAAAGTAAAGGAATAAAAAAAGATATTTCATGAGAATGGAAATGAAAAAAATAATCTAGGGTAGCAATTCTTATATCAGGCAAAAATAATCTTTAAAAAAGGCCAGATCAAGAGACAAAAAAAGGACTCAGTAATCCTACTTCGGAGTATTTATCTGAAGAAACCCAAAACACTACTTCCAAAGGACATATGCCTCCATATGTTCATTACAGCATTATTTACAATGGCCAAGATACAGAGGCAACCTGGGTGTCAACCAATGGATGAACTGATAAAGAAGAGATAATGCATATATACAATGGAATATTACTCAGTCATAAAAAAGAACGAAATCTTGCCATCTGTGGCAACATGGATGGGCGTAGAGGGTATTTTGCTGAATGAAGTCAGACAGAGAAAGACAAATGCCATATACTTTTACTTATATGTGGAATCTAAGAAGAAAATAAACAAACAAAACTGAAACAAACTCATAGATACAAAGAACATTTTGATGGTTGCCAGCTGGGAGGGGCTTGAAGGGGATGAGTGAAAAGGGGGAAGGGATTCAGAAGCACAAATTGATTGTTACAGAGTCATCATAGGGATGTAAGTTACAGCATAAGGAATATAGTCAATAATATTATAATAACTATGTATGGTATCAGATCAGTACTACATTTTTTGGGGGTGATCATTTCGTAAAGTCATTTAAATATCTAATCACTATGTTGTATACCTGAAACTAATATAATACTGTATGTCAACTGCAATTGAAAACTTAAAAATTATTTTTAAAAAAGAAGGTAGTACAACAATGTGGACAATGCCACTAGTCAGAGGACACAAACAGTGCACTTGTTCTGGTCATAGCCTCGGTTGTGGAAAGAGAGGAGGGTAAGAAAGCTAGCCAGTGGTTGAGAGTTTACTACCATGTTCAGGATTGAACATGGATGCTTAAATACAAGCAATATAAAGAATGTGGTAGATGGCTGCTCTAATGGAAACACAGTACACAGGGGGCATCCTTCAACAGCTCCCAATTACATCCAAACTCCTTAGTGTTGCAGACAAGCTCCTTCAAGTTCGGGTGTCAGAGACAAGTCTCTCTGTCATCACTCAGCCATTGTTCTCCTCCATCGTGAACAAATCACACTTCTCTGAACTGGATCTTTTTGTTTTTCACAGGCTTTGGCCTGTTCTTTTTTTCCTGCATAGGATATCTCACCTTCTCTCCTTACCTTCACTCTCCCTTAAGTCTCCCACCTCTCTCTACTTTTCCTTCAGGTCTTCACTTCAACGTGAGTGTTCACGGGAAAAGTTTTCTGTTCCCCAAGATCAGATGGAGCACCTTTCGGATGTGTCCCCATAGTGCCCACTAACCCCTATGTAACATTTATTATACTGTTTTAAAATTGCTACTTTTCATGGTTGTCTCCCCAGCCAAGCAGTATGTTACTCACAGGTCTGGGTTATGTTCACAGATATATTCCAGCACCTAGCACAACAACTGACACACAGAGAGTACTTAGTAAGCGGTTACTGAATAAATGATGAGAAGGAGTGACAGAGGAATGAAAGAGAATAAGTCCAAGGCAGCTGAGTCATGGGCAGCCTAAGGACGCACGGCTATGCAGTTGGTTGGGTCTCAGACCCACAGAGAAGGTATGTGTTTGGCTGAAGGAGTCAGGGGAGCTTTAGGGGAGACTGGGCAGCCTTTGTATGACAGCTGAGGTGTTAAGCAAGGTTAAGCCAAAGGCAGGTTAGGGCTGTGGCAGCGTAAAACCATCAAGCAGGCAGTCTGTCTATGGAACTTCCAGCCTTTCCTCACTGATGCTTTCCCGAGCCCCTGCCACAGCAGTCTTTTATTTAAGCTGCCTCCAGACACCAAATTCCCTCCTACTCTTTCTCCTTTCTCTAACACCAGCTCTCTAGACATCTTATCTGTGAAATCTCAGGCACTGACTGGTGAGGAAAGAGTCATGGATATTTTAACTGCAAGGTGTTCTCAGAAACTCTGGCATTATAACCCACAAGAAGATACTCACTCTGCTTCTGGTCAGATGGGTATGGGATTCATCAATCTCTACGTGGGGAATCAGAGATCCTCCCAGGAGGACACAAAATCAGCCTGAGAGCGGCCCTGAGGTGTTAAAGACGTAGTACCTGCTAAAATTTCAGTGGGTTGAATCTGCTCTTTAATGATACACACATCACGCGTATACATTTTCCACCAATTGGAATCTATTATTTCTCTTTTGAACCAGCTGTTCTCTGTGCTTTGTTCCTTATAATGGAAAGACCTTGAAATTATGCCTTTTCAATCCTACATCCTCAGAAATCTGTACTGATAGTTTGATAAAGGGAGACATTTCTCCTTCACGTATCTCTCGGACAAAAGCATGTTTGGGTATATTAATGCACTCTTAATAAATATATACAGCCATACAACAGAGCAAGTCCTGGTAGTCTGTTATTTACAGTAATTGTAGATTGCGAGTGGACATTTTAAAGAGAAGCTTACAAGTTAGTTGTACTTTCTGGTAGTAATTACCTCCTACAAATATGACTCATTTCGGCAGTTTAAAGGCAAGAGTTGGGTGTCCCAAAATCAACAGTCTTATAAATAAATCTCTGAATCATCAACTGAATGCACTAATGTTTAAATATGTCTCCCCGATCTCAAAGACAGCTTTAAATGTAAGATTTTGTGTATTAAAATACCTTAGGAAAAAACTAAAAACAAAGATTATAGAAAGCTCTGTTTACTGGGGAAGCCACCATCCTTTACGGGAAGACAGAAATTCCAGCAACTAGAATGTTAGGTGTGTGTTTTCTTCAATCTTGGAGGGAAAGTTGCTATTTGTTCTAATGCAGCTCATTTGTTTTATTTTTTAAATAACACTCAGAGGGCAGACTTTTATGGTAATAGAATAGTGTTAATGCTTTTGGGTGGGACTGCCCAGGAGTCACGTGGGTAACAGAACATATAACTGAAGAAATGTGGCTGTGTCAGCTAGGAATGCTGAAGAGAGAGCAATCCACGCCAGAAGGAAATATTCATTTTTTGGAATGCTTACTCAAAGAGATTGTGCATCTCAAAGAGCTTTGGCCTTCCAATCAGTGGAACATTTTTTTTAAACATTATAAAAAGCACACTTTGAAAGTATTAACAGAACTTTAGGTGCTGACATCATCCACCCACTAGCTTCATTATTTTGTGAAGTCCTGAAGTTTTATTTGTGTCTGGTTAAAAATGTAAGTATATTAGCAGTTCTCAGTTCTATATTCATTATATCCAAGTATTGCATCATGTTATATCAATCACCTACACGAGTCTAAGAGTAAAATCTATAGTCAGAATTCTATCATCTGTATTTAAAATATGAAATCATGTACCAATATACATATGGTTCTTTTTGTCCTATTCAAAAGAGCCATGTGGCAGCAAACTTGTCACTGAATTTTATAGAATGTTCAGTGTCAAAAGAGAACTGTTTCTGCTGAAAATTTTTTGTCAGTATTTTTCTGAATTTGATATTTATTTGGCTCCTAGTTATTTTCACATCTTCAGCTGCTGCTGCTGCATTCCCATCTCTTGGAAGGATCCAGAGCAGTACAGGATTCCTCTGTGGCCAAGGGAGAAAATGCCTGCCAAGAACACTGAACTTCTGGTGAAGGCCACTAACAACTACGAAACGGTCTAAGCACAGTAAATAAGAATGTCGGAAATGAATGGCACAGAAATGAATAGCCAATGGCAATGGCATTCTGTGGAGAAATCTGATATCATAAATACCATTAGTACATGCAGACATTTAGGAGCATAGTAAAATACCTCCAAAGGGCATGCAGCAATTCTGTGGTTAGATGAGGACCAACCCAAAGCTCAGAGTGTCCCAAAATAATCACGACAAGGAACTGGTATGGGTTGCATGTATTAGACCCCCTGTGTACAGCTCAGTGTCACAGGCTAGTAACTTTCCGCCTGGCTCTCATTAAAAGTCCTTTGAACAGGAGGGGAAAAACAGGCCCTCACAGTCTATTCTCTTAAAAGCAAAATGATCACCTATAACTGACTCTCAGGCTCATATTTGTCAGAAAATGGGACAAATTCCCTCCACATGTCCACTGGAGATGCTTAGAGTGCCCCGGGTACTCCTTCTGGTCCAGGAAGAGTTTAAGTTTTGGGGGTGGGGGAGACACAGAGGGGGTAGTTTGGTGGATGTCCATGACACGCCTGTTCTCTGGCCACTTTATAACAAGAGTAACTGACAGCTAAGGATAGAGCTCTGAGGAACCTTAATAAGCATCTGGGTAGAATAAATGTTGCCTGAGGCATATCAGGAGCGACTGGCGTGAGACCAGAAGATGCTTATTGACCCGAAAATCCCCAGGCTCCTTTGCCAGGGAATGAGTGAGGTCCCTTCCCCAGAGGTGGTAACAAATCCTTTTGACTTTAAAAACAGAACCAAATTGCCTCCATTTCTCCTTAACTAAGGTAGGTTACCTCACAAAGACTTGCGGTTAATCAGGTGGCAGCATTTCTTTATTAACATGAGAGTTCCCTCCCTCCCTGCTTTATAATATAGTTTTATTGTTTATTTGATCCTAGTGGAAGCAAATCAAAGACGATGTTAGAATGTGCCTTTAGGAATACATGGGATTAACTCTCTTTTGCAAAAAGTTATTGCTGTGTTCCAGAATGGGAAAACTGTATAATAGAAAGATGTTAGCTTACTCCAAATTTACATTCTCTCAGGATGTCTTCCAGCTCCAGCTTCACCAACTGTCCTGTGTTGCCTTTGCCTGGGCTCTGTCAGAGGTTTCCATCTGATAATCTGTGCATGACCACCGTGGGACCGGCTGGGTGCTACCAGGTCACGTTCAAGCCTGACTGTGTGGAATGGATTCCCAGTGGAGCAAAACTTCAACTCAATAAGAGGGCCTTTCCTCCACCTGCACTGACTGGCTTAAGATACTGTTCACACACTTGAGAACACAGTACAGTGGTTAAACAAGCAGGTGCAGAGAGCTGCAGAGAACTTTCCTGTACTGGCTCTCTCTCCTTCCTCGATTCGCTCCCCTTCTCCCTCACAGTGCTTCCTGGGGCTGCACCCCCTAATAAATTTAAGTTCTTTGTCTTGGCTTCTACTTTATGCAAAAGCCAGGATAAGACACACTTTTACAGGAAGAATAGTATTCTGTAGTTCACTTGGAAGAATAAACTATCACAAATAGTGTTTCATTCTTTTATGAGATATAAAACATGATAAAGGACTAGCCCAATCAAACATTAACCCATATTATAAGACCGTAATGATTATATTAGTGTGCTCTTCATGCAAAGAGAACGAGGCAGAAAATTCAATTAAATAGAAGAACTCAGAATTAGATGCCTCCTGTGTTTCTGGTCCTATGCTATCCACTCTACATGAATTATCTCACTTAATCCTCCCCACAGCCCTGTGTAGTAGGTATCATTTATGTCGTCATTTTCTAAATTAAAACAAAAAACCCAAAGCCTGGAAGCTTTCCCAAATTCACCCAACTAGTATGCTACAGAGACAGGATTTAAACTGTTTAGTAATAGAAAAGCATATAATAATATTCAGTGAAAAATAAGTGTGTAAAATTATATATACGTACAATCCTCAGGTGATAAAATATTAAAATGAATAGATAAAAAGATTAGTAGAAAATAAATCAGATTCTTAGATGTTTCCGGATTGGAATTCAGGACAACTTTTTCGGGTTCTTTGGAACCTTTTGTGCTGCGGCAGACACACACAAGATGGCTACATTCCCAGGTGTCCCTCTAGGTATGGTGTCCTGGCCCATTCTGGCCGCTGCAGTATGGGCAGCAGTGCGTGTGCCACTTCTGGGCCTGGCCCTGGCTGTCTGCAGAGGATCTCGCTGATGATTCCAAGATCCCAAAGGACTCCAAGGCCCCAGAGGCAGTGGAACCACGAGATGAAAGAGGTTAGATCCCTAGTTGCTGCTAGCAGAAGAGCAACCAACAGTAGGACCATGACATAAATAAGAAATAAATCTTTCATTGTGTTTATTTCTCAGTTAAGCTACTGAGCTTCGGGATTGTTTAACAGTCACTTTAATTATCTTAACAAATACATGTAGTTGCCAATTTTTTAAATGAAAAAGTAATTCAAACAAAATAAAACAATGTTAGTTTTTTGGCTCAAGAATTCCAATTTTAGCCAGTGATTTTTTGTTTGTTTGTTTTTAACTCCCTTGAGGAGTTAAGAAGTTCTATGAATTTCTATGAAATTCTATGAATCACACTCAAGGCACTAATACAATAGCAACAGTAGCAACAACAATAACTAACTCACTTCAGGAATAGAACTTCATGAATTTGGGTAGTTGTATACAGTCATGTAACCATAATCAAGATCTAGAATATTTCCATCACCCCTAAAAGTTTCCTTGAGCCATTCTGTGTGTATCACCTCCCCAGCACCGTGCCCCAGGCAACCATTGACCTGCTACACTACATTTTGCCTTTCCCAAATTTTCATATATGTGGAATCACATAGTACGTAATCTCTTGTGATCGACTTCTTTTGCTTAACCTAATGATTCGTCCATGTTGTTGCATATATTAATATCCCGACTCCTTCAGTTGCTGAGTTCCCCTCATTGTCAGCATGGAGTCCCTTGAGTTCTAGTTGTGTACCACTGCCCAGTTAGAGACTACATTCCCAGGTATGGCTGTAAACTTAAATTCACTTCAATGAGAGGTGGGCAGAAATAAAATATGTGATTTCTGTGTTACCTCCTTAACAGCAACTTGTCCCGAATTTCTTCTTCCTGATGGCTGAAAAATGTGAAAGCGTGGAAGCCACATGTGTAGGCAGAGCACCTCCTCACCACCCCTGCCCCCACCCCAGACACATTCACTTAGGAACTGCGACAAGGGAAATAAACACATTTCTATCTTATTTAAGGAATTTTGGATCTCTCTGTTACAGCAGCTAAGTAATCAGCCTAAAAAATGGACTCCCCATGAAACAGAGGCTATTTTGTGTTAATCTTTGTAACCTCACTATGATCTAGCTTAGTGGTTTATATTAAATAAACTTTCAGTAGCTATTTATTGGAATGAAAAGTGAATAAATGAATGAATTCGATATACATGTAATGTTAGCCCTCAGAGAAATATTTTAAAACTTAAAATCCCACATAACTTTTATTTTTTCAATGATTTCAGATAAAATGTGTTCCGCCAGATTTGGCCTTGACATATATAATATGCCTAAAATTAAAGTTGGTAATGTAAAAGTACAGAAAATGGACTAACCCTTAGAGATAACACCTATATAATAATGCTTTATTTTTTGTTTCTAAAGTATTTTATAGAATTGTAAAATAATATAATCAAAGATAAAATATGGATAAAAATTTAAACTAATTTTACATCCAAATTTATACTTTGTTCTTTCCAAGAAAAGTTACCAACTTCCAAATCAGCTTAAACATTGCTATTAACAATTCACTGGAAATATGTGTTTCATAAAAGGTAACCAATACAAATCAAAGAGCTTGATCTCCCACTGAAAAAACCTGATTCCATGCTGACAAAATCTGATCTAAATGATTTTTAAATCTATTCCTGCATTCCTTGGAAAAAATTAGCTGTGTGAAATATATAATTACTTTAAAAATGTAATACAACTCAATAGCAAAAAATAAACAAATAAACCAATCAAATTAAATAACAGGCTGAGGAACTGAATAGACATTTTTCCAAAAAAGACATACAAATGGCCAACAGGTACATGAAAAGATGCTCAACATCCCTAATCATCAGGGAAATGCAAATCAAAACCACAATGAGAGCTGAATGAGCCAAGATGGTGGAATAGATACACACTATGCTTGCCTCATCCCATGAACACATCAAAATTACAACTAAATTATAAAACAATCAACAATCAAATTATAAAACAATCAACACATCAAAATTACAACTAAATTATAAAACAATCTTCACCTGGAGAACCATCTGAAGTCTAGCTGAGCAGAAGTTTTAAAACTAAGGATATAAAGAAGAAGCCGAGTTGAGACTAGGAGGAGGAGCGGAGACGTGAAACAGATGAAAATTGGGAGGGATATCTCAACCACGGAGGTTCCCCACAGAGGAGTGAGGGACCCCAGTCTCACACCAGGATCCCCACAGGAGTACTGATGCCAGGAAAAGAAACTACATAAGGCCACCTGCAAAAAATGTAGCAGATCTACCTAATACATAGAAACAGAGAGTCAGCCAAAATGAGGAAACAAAGAAATATGTCCCAAATGAAAGAACAGCAGGAAACTCCCAAAAAACAACTAAATGAAATGGAGGCAAGCAACATATCAGACACAGAGTTCAAAACAATGGTTATAAGGGTGCTCAAGGAACTTAGTGAGAACTTCAACAAAGAGATAGCAAGTATAAAAAAAGACATAGAAACCAAAACAAAGAACCAGTCAGAAATGAAGAATACAATGACTGAAATGAAGAATGCACTAGAAGGAATCACCAGCAGACTAGATGAAGCAGAGACTCGAATCAGCAATTTAGAAGACAAGGTAGCAGAACACACCCAATGAGAACAGCCAAAGGAAAAACAAATTAAAAAAACAAACAAACAGATGTTAATTTTAGAGACCTCTGGGACAACATCAAGTGTAACAACATTTGCATCACGGAGTATCAGAAGAAGAGAGAAAGCAAGGGATTGAGAACCTATTTGAAGATATAATGACTGAAAACTTTCCTAACCTGGCAAAGGAAATAGACATACAAGCCCAGGAAGCACAGAGTCCCAAACAAGATGAAACCAAACAGGCCCACACCAAGACACATTATAATTAAAATGGCAAAGATTAAAGACAAAGAGAATCCTAAAAGCAGCAAGAGAAAGGCAACTAATAAAAGGGAGCTCCCATAAGATTGTCAGCTGATTTCTCAACAGCAATTCTGCAGGCCACAAGGGATTGGCAGGAATATTCAAAGTGAGGAAAAAGAAGGATCTACAAACAAAACTATTCTACCCAGTAAGGCTAACATTTAAAATTGAAGAGCTTCCCAGACAAGAAAAAGCTAAAGGAGTTCATCACCACCAAGCCAGTATTATAAGGAATGTTAGAGAGACTTCTTTCAGATGGAAAAAAGATAAAAATATGAATAATAAAATGGCAATAACTACATATCTATCCACAATTACTATCAATGTAAATGGATTAAATGCTTTGATCAAAAACGTAAGGTGGCTGGGGGCCAGCCTGGTGGCTCAGGCAGTTGGTTGGAGCTCTGTGCTCCTAATGCCAAAGGCTGCCAGTTTGATTCCCACACGGGCCAGTGAGCTCTCAACCACAAGGTTGCTGGTTTGACTCCCACAAGGGATAGTGGGCTGCACCTCCTGCAACTAACAACGGCAACTGGACCTGGAGCTGAGCTGCACCCTCCACAACTAAGATTGAAAAGACAACAACTTGACCTAAAAAAAGTCCTGGAAATACACACTGTTCCCCAATAAAGTCCTGTTCCCCTTCCACAATAAAATCTTTAAAAAAAAATAGGGTGGCTGAATGGCTAAGAAAATAAAACCCTTACATATGCTGCCTACAAGAGACTCACTTCAGATTGAAAGACACCCACAGACTGAAAGCAAAAGGATCGAAAAAGATTTCATGAAAATGGAAACGGGAAAAAACAAAAAAAGCTGGGGTAGCAATACTTACACCAGACAAAATAGACTTTAAAACAAAGGCTATAATAAGAGACAGAGAAGGACTCAGTAATCCCACTTCTGGGTATTTATCTGAAGAAACCCAAACACTGCTTTGAGGGGACATGTGCATCCATGTTCATTGCAGCATTATTTACAATAACCAAGATGTGAAGGCAGCTTGGGTGTCCGTCAATGGAAGAATGAATAAAGAGGAGGTGGTACATATATACAATGGAATATTGCTTGGCCATGGAATGAGTTCTTGCCATTTGCGGTTACATAGCTGGACCTGGAGGGTATTGTGCCGAGTGGAGTATGTCAGACAGAGAAAAGACAGATGCAATGTGATTTCACTTTATGTGGAATCTAAAGAACAAAATAAACAGACAAAATAGAAACACACTCATAGATACAAAGAACATTTTGAAGGTTGCCAGATGGGAGGGGGGTTAAGGGAGTGGCTGAAAAATGGGAAGGGATTAAGAAGTACAAATTGGTTGTTACAAAGTAGTCATGGGGATATAGGGTATAGCAGAAGGAATATAATCAATAATATTGTAATAACTATGGTGTCAGATGGGTACTAGATTTATCAGGGGGATAGATGGGAGGGGGTTGGAGGACAGGGTGAAAAGGTGAAGGGATTGAGAAGTACAGGTTGGTAGTTCATATAGTCATGGGGATGTAAAGCATAGGGAATATAATCAATAATATGGTAATAACTATGTATAGTACCAGGTGAGTATTAGACTAGTCAGGGGGATCACTTCTTCAATTACACAAAATGTCTAACCACTATGCTGTACACCTGAAATTAATACAAAATAATACTGAATGTTAACTGTAATTGAAAAATTTAAAAAAGGGGGAAATGTGAAGGGGAATAAAAGGTTCAAATTTCCAGGCATAAAACAAATAAATCATAGGGATGCAACGTATAGCATGGGGAATAGAGTCAATAATACTGTGATAGCACAGTACAGTGTCAGATGGTTGCTGGACTTATGGTGATCACTTCTTTAGGTATGTAAATGTTGGACAACTATGGTGTACACCTGAAATTGATGTAATACTGTTTGTTAGCTATACTTTAAAATAAAAATCTTTTTAAAAAAACACAATGAGAAAACACTTCACATCTGTTACGACAGCTATTTTTAAAAGAAAAGAAGTTGATGAGGATGTAGAGAAAAGGGAAGTCTTGTGCATTGTCGGTGGGAATGTAAATTAGTGCAGCCACTATGGAAAACAGTATGGAGGTTCCTCAAAAAATTAAAAACAGAACTACCATATGACCTTGCCATTGTACTTCTAGGTATTTATACAAACAAAATTAAAACATTACTTATAATAGCCAAGATATGAAAACAACCTGTCTCTCGATGGATGAAGAAAATGTGATTAAAGATATTACTCAGCCATAAAAAAGAATGAAAATCTTACCATTTGCAACAACATCAATGGACCTAAAGGGTATTATGCTAAGTGAAATAAGTCAGACAGAGAAAGATGAGTACTGTATGATCCCACTTATATGTGGAATCCCGCCCCCCCTCCCACCACAAAATAAACAAAAACCATGCTCATAGATACAGGTAACAGATTGGTGGTTGCCAGAGGTGGAGGGTTGGGAGGTGGGCAAAATAGGTGAGAAGAGTAAAAAATACAGACCTCCAGTTATGAAATAAATAAGTCGTGGGATATGATGTACAGCTTGGTGACAATGGTTAATAATATTGTATTGCATTATTTGAAAGTTGCTAGGAGAGTCGATCTTCAAAGTTCTCATCACAAGAAAAAAAACTCTGTGACTATGTATGGTGATGGATATAACTACACTTATTGTGGTGATTATTTAGCAATATATACAAATATCAAATCAATATGTTGTACTCCTAAAACTAATATATATTGCATATCAATTATACCTTTAAAAATGTGTCAAAATGCTTTTTTTTAAAACTCATCATTGCAATAACTTCAAGACCTAGGTGAAATATTTACAGCAGAAAAATCAACAGGTATTTCACAAATATGATTTTTAAAAGATTGTGTTGCTTGCTCATGGATAAACTACTTCTACTTTGATGTCAGGTCTCCTGATGTTAATGCTTTGGTGAAAAGCCTCTTCCATGCAAAATCAAAGAAATAGTGTAGAGTCTAGATGTCAATATACAAACATTGAGTTTTAGGGCTTACACTATTGGGAAGTGTCCATGTCTTCTTTATACCAGAGTAGTTAAGTAATTGCCAATTCATCTATTAAGAACTCCTAAAAAGATTTCCCACCAGATCTCACTTTACTCTAAGGGTGCAGTTATTTTTAAGGTTAAATTAATCCTTAGCAACTATAATTGTGTATATTCACCACCAATTTACTTACTAAAGTTAAGTACTTGTTAGAAGTTAATTCTAAGTTTAAAAAGTGATTTTTTATCTTAGCAAGTCAATGTCTTTTCCCAATGGGTGTTGTTTTAAATATAATTATTAATTAGCATCCTTTTAGTTTAATAAACTATAAATGGTTTGCCTGCATTGTATTCACATTGATATGTCAAACTACCATTTTTTCATTTAGGATAATGAAAAATCACTTAAGGCCATTTACACAGATGACATGTAAATTTAAAGTAGCTATCCATCACTAAAATATTACATGGAATTATTAAAATGGCATTTTATTTTACTTAAAAGTTTTTCTAACGTGAATTTCAAGTAGAAAGTGAGTTAAATAATTCCCCAAATAGTTTCTCCCCCAAAGCCTTAACCAACTGTTATTTGCAGAAAATTTTCAACAAATATTTGCCCTACAATTAAAACTAGTATGATTATTTGAAGTTTAGAATTCCGAATGGAAATTTCTTTTTATTCCTCCCACCTGTCTCTGGGATTGCATTTTTCTTAATATTATATTTTCCTGTGAGAGACTCAGCCAGTTTTCTTAAATTTGGGTCACAGAGAATTGGAATACTATTGCGTAATTTAATAAATTACAGTAAAAAGGGTCTCTGAAAGAGCTCCCTCTATTTGTGGTTAATTCTACTTGTCCCTTGGGTGGGGAAGAGGAAGACGGGTTGGTTGGAAGGAATGGGAATGATGAAGATATGCTGGGAAGGGAGATATAAGGTCAAGGTGAAAACATCCATCTTCCCTGTTCTAAGGCAGTGCTACTCGAGCTGGCTGAGAGTGACCAATTGCCCTGGGGGTAGCACACACCACCTGGAACTGACAGAGGGGATTAAGGATGGTGATGGGTGGCTGTTGGCTCGCAGACTGTCATCTGTGTATCTTTGTAGAACTAGCTGTTTTCTTGGATTGACCAGATTAATTCCAGGCCCGAAGAGCAAAAGAATCTTAGAGTCATGGGATGTGAGAAGTGAAGAACTGGATGTTACTACCCTAATGCGCAGAGGCCCAGATATTTCACATGACTTTCCTGGATCCCACACAGGGCCAGTGGCTACGCTGGGAACCCGAGTGTCATGACCTCTAGCTCATGTCCTTGTAGGGTGCACAAAGTTCCAGTGTGGTCGCAGTCCTCAGGCCATCTTGCTTCTGCAGTCACGCCAAGAGCAGCAGGGCCAGTGGGGAGGCGACAATGCAGTCAGCACTGTATGCTTTGCTCCCAGCTCAGACCTTCTGAGAAAGGTTACTGAGGACTTTGAAGCACTCACCTCACCTCCCCCAAATCTCCCACTTCTTAGCTTCTTTACTGTTCCTCATTTGACAAGCAAAGGGGTGGGCAGAGAAGTCTTGGAGTCCATGAAAACATGTTGTATAGACATTACTGCCACTAAGTGGCTTTAGAATTATTCACCTAGGCATGTAATGGCAAAGTAAAAATAAATCTAGAGGCATTTCACTCAAATAATTCCTCCAGTTAGAAGGGTAAATTCTTACACCACCACTTCAATAGGTCTTCATAAATGGGGCACTGCAGGAGTCCATCTTTTTCCTCACAGTTCCTACAGTCGTGTTCTCTTCTGACACCTGCACTGGCCTTACTACCAACAAGTCTACCCTCACGGGCCTAGAGGATATTATGCTAAGTGAAATAAGACAGACGGAGAAAGACAAATACCATATGATTTCATTTATACATGGAACCTGAAAACCAAAATGAGCTTGTTTAACACTGATGTTCCAGTGACCAGTCTGCCTGGGTCATCCATAGTACTCCTCCCCTCATACCTGAGTTTGAGAGATAATTTTTGTTACTGAATGCTTCCTTTGTGCCAGCATCATTTAAAACATTTTTCATATAAAAGTCAGTTATACCTTGCAATAGCCTCATGGGGTAGACTCTGATATTATATCACTTTACAGATGAGGAAACTGAGTCACAGAGGTTAAGTACGATCATTTGTCCATTGCTGCACACCTAGTAACTAACAGACCCAGGACCTGAGCAGGGGCATCCTGGCTCTTTGCCTCTTTCCTATGAACCACGTTATACTGCCTCTCTAAAGGTCAGCTAGTCTGCAATAGCCGTGTGTGTGTGTGTGTGTGTGTGTGTGTGTGTGTGTGTGTGTGATATAGTATAGTGGAAAGAGAATATATTTTTTAAAAAATTTTATTGGGGAATATTGGGGGACAGTGTGTTTCTCCAGGGTCCATCAGCCCCAAGTCGTTGTCCTTCAATCTGGTTGTGGAAGGCACAGCTCAGCTCCCAGTCCAGTTGCCAATTTCAATCTCTAGTTGCAGGGGGCACAGCTCACCATCCCATGTGGGAATTGAACCGACAACCTTGTTGTTGAGCCTCGCACTCTAACCAGCTGAGCCATCTGGCCGCACCTCCCAACGGAAGCCCAGAGGCAGCTCGTTGTCTTCAATCCAGTCATGGAGGGCGCAGACCACTGGCCCATGAGGGAATTGAACCAGCAACCCTATTGTTCAGAGCTGGTGCTTTAACCAACCGAGCCATCCGGCCACCCCAAGAAAGAGAATAGATTTTAAAGTCAACACATGACTGGGTTTAATCCCAGCTCCTCCTCTGTAACGCTATGTAGTTTTGGACTAGTTCTAATGACTTTGTTTCCCCACCTGTAAAATAAGAACAGAAATGACTAAGTCACCAAGCTTGAGGAATTAAGTAGGAATTAAATGGAAAAGGTCTAGGTGTGCATGACTCAGAGTAGGTGCCCAACTTAAGTGGGCACCTTCTCTTCCCTATGGTACTGACCCGATTACTTAATCTGGCTGATCTGGTCAGTCTATTATCATCAATATAAATCTTAAAAGACAAGAAGAGTTAGAATACATCGTGAAAATGAATATATAATACTTCCTTTCAGCCTGATTCTTTGGCTTCCAGACGCTTAGGTGTTTCATTAGTGTCAAAAACATGAAAGCAGTCCCGAGGAACTGGATTCTCAATGAAAAAAGGATGAGATACAGATTGACCAATATTTAAATTTTTGTTGTATATTTTTGTTTCTTGTATTTCCATAGTCTCAATATCTGAAATTGTTTGTTCTGGGCATTTTTCTTTCTAGGACATATGCTCAGGATCACAAGAATATCACAGCCCATCACCTCCTTCAGTATTTGTTCTTTTTGCCACTTGTTAAAATTTTTCAGAGGTTTTGAATGGTAAGAAAGGCAATGATCCTGTTCAACTCAAGGTAATTTGTGTTATTTCTAGTTCAAAAGTTGTCCAATGCAATGGACCCGTCCAAAAGTGTGTCCCAGTTTATCAGAAAAAGAACAGTTTCCAGTTCCAAAATTAGAGGTAAGACCTATTGTAGCCAGTTCTGCTGAGTATTCCACACTCCTCGGCTCAGGATGGAGCTCTGTCAGCGCAGGTCTGAGATTCTGGAAGGTGTTCAGTTCTCACAGCTCTTGACCACAATGTGAAGATACTTGAGGAGAGCGTCAAGGAACTGAACCTTGTGTAATTGACTGGGAAAATGTATTTGTTGCCTGTACAATCACAAATGGAACCTTCTCTATTAGGAAAGTGTCATAAGGCACATGGATAGCCAAACCATTTATTTCTTCTGCAGAGGACACCGTGTCTTGCTTGTTTTAACACATGGTGCATGGTGGTCAGGTAGCAAGGCTCTCAGTGTACCACCAACTGAAAATCATCACAGCCTTCCCACGCTGTCATGGGATAGCACTGTTCCATTCCCTGCCTCCACATAGCAAGTATTTAACATGTTTTGGGCAAAATACTTTCTGTGCTTCTGTCTTCGAGGAATTCCACATCCTCTAGTGTTTGGTGATTCAACGTTGACCTTGCACACTGCTGTATTTTACAATGGGCTTTTAGAGTGAGTTATATCCAGGGATAGAAAAAAAGGACATGGAAGGAAATACAGAAACACGTTGACTAGTAGAGAGTAGCAGAATAGAAAGAGAGTTAGAGCCAGACGAGCTGGTTCCAGCTCTGCCACTTGCTAGCTTTGTCACCTTATACAATTTAACCTCTCTGAGCCTCAGTTTTCTCATCTGTAAAATGGGGGTAACACCAATCTTACATAAACTGGATCATAAATAATGATATAAAAATAAGTAACTATTATTTACTGTGCACTTACTGTGTATAGTATTTGGTCCAAGCACTGTAATGTTAAACTCATTTAATATTTACAATATTAAGGGATAGAGTCTATTGTGATCCTGATTTTACAGTGTTACAATGAGAAACCTGAGGTACAATAATAGCCATAATGGGAGTCATTACTATCAATAACTATAATGTCATGAATACTGTTATGATTTAAAAGCGTGAACAGCTAACAATGAAAGTAAAACCAACAGAAATTCTTCACTTTAAAAATGTATTTTAAAAGCAAGATTTATATAGGAAAAAATGAGTAGGGGTAAGATAAATCATTCTTTAGACTTACACATGATTTCTTTCCTATGCCTCTTTCTCTAAGATGATAGGTATTTATGAAAACCATTTGCCATGAATGAGCCTTATTATGTATGTATACAGCTCTATAAAGATGTAATTAAAAGCTGAAATTATTTGCAAGTCCTAGAGAACAGAAAAAATGGGAGAAAGTTTAAAAACATAATTTTAAAAAAATGCCAAAATTAAAAGATAAGTTTCCAGATTGTAAAGGACTAACATAACAAACAAGAAAAGACCTTTACCAAGGCACATCATCAGTGAAATTTAGGAACATCAGAAAAAGGAAATGATCCTAAATGCTTCTCCAAAAGGACAGACAAGCAAACTAAAACTGCTTGCAAAGAAGTCAGGTATCAAATAGTATCGAACTTCCCAATAACAACACAGAAAACTAGGTGGCAATGGAGAAATGTCTTCAAAAGTTTGAGGCAAAATTATTTCCAAACCTAAAACATTACACCCAGACAAATTAGCAATTATTTCTGACATTTTATGATATTCAAAGACTTGAAAAATTTACCTCCTATGTATACTCTTTCTCAGGAAACTACTAGAGAATCTGCTCCACATAAAAAAATAGAGGAAGCAAATAAAGAAAAAGGAAGACTTGAGATACAGGAAATAGAGGATTTAGGAGACTAAGGAAATTCCCAAGAGTTAGTGAAAGAATGTTCCAGAATGACAGCTGTGCAGCAGTCCTGGATAGCAAGTCCATATTTGAGCAAGAAGATCGAAAGCCATGGGAGAGAAATCTCCAGAGAGGGGAAAAGGGAGCTGATTGATTTGCTGTGTTTAGCTTTTGGGAAAGTTATTTTTCAGTTGTTTGACAGATATGTTACAGCATTCAAATATATTAGGAAGAATAAAAAGCTGTACCAAAAAAAAGAAACAGTCAAAGTATACTACCTGAATGAGCCATAGAAAAGATTTATGTAGTCCTATTAATGCAAACAATGACTGCTGATTTAGCCAAAAATTGAAATTTCATTGTACTGGGAAGATGGGAGATGGAGAGCGGACGGGGTGGGGTAAGACAACTATAGCCTCGCCTACCTTAATATCAAATTGACATTGTCTAGAATTCATAAACCAAGAAACTATATTATAAACATATTACTATGTGGAGAAGCAAATGAAAGAATTGAACTTGGCTGCCTCTGGGTCATCAGTTTGGGGGTTGGTGAAAAGGCATAGGGAGGAGAGTGTTGATATTCAGTAAGGCTTTTAGGTGTGTGTGTTTTTCTAATTGAGATGTAGTTGACATATAATATTAGTTCCAGGTGTATGAACTTTAAGGTTTTTTAAATTTCAAAATATGTAAATATGCTCATGTACTACCTTATAAATGAAAAAACAAAAATAAATAAGGTATTTTAAAAAGGCTCATCTTGAGTAGGCAACTCATTGGAGATGCCACTAACTTTAAGAAACTGCTTTTAGAACCATATTAAGCAATTCCAATCTGATGGTTAAAGATTACAATTCAAATCCTGAATTTAGGAAGTTTATTTTAATGCCCAAAAAAAGACAGAAAAGAAACAGAACAATTAAGGAAGAGAGATATTCAATTAGAGAAAGAGAAGTAAAGAGGGGAAAGTAAAAGAAGAGCAAATAAGTTAGAAGAAAGCACTTGAAAAAGAAGTAAACATTGAAAGCCGAGTAACTGTGGTTTCACGTATTCAGTAGAAACGGGACAGAAGACTGACTCACAGAGACCTAGCTGGTCCTCTACACACACACACAAAGTAACAGAGGGAAAAGATTTAATGCAGTGTGGGGGCAGAGCCCCAGAAAGCAGTTTCCAGGCTCTCGGCCTCACATAGACAGGTGCTGGCTCAGGTAGTAAATGGCCAACTGTGATTGCATGGCCATCAGCTGTGGCTAGTTGGCCGTCAGCTGTAACCAGTGAGCCATTGGCCACTAATATAACTGCTGTGGCTACGCTAGAAAAAGAGAAGAGAAGGATGGGGGCTAGCAAGAAGATGGCGGCTGGGCTGGCAAGCGTGGATGGCGGTTTGCGGACAGTGTGGATCCAGCCTCCAGTGAGAGTATAGTGCCGCCAGAGAGAATATAGTGGTATGACTCCCCCATCTATGGCTCCGTGGGTGTTCCTTTTTGGCCTCACCACATCCTGCGTTCTTGTGTGGGGAGCGGGACCAGAGACCCTGCAGGTCTCCCGGCACGACAAATGGCGCAGCGAGCAGGGTCTCCCGCACGACATGCAGGCAAACAAAACATTTAAAAAATTACTAGTAATTAATCTGAAATTAGTTACTACAAAGGTTACTTTTTTTTTCTTTTGAGCCTTAGAAAGGAGACCCATGAAAGTATATACCGTGTTTCCCCGAAAATAAGACCTAGTCGGACAGTCAGCTCTAATGCGTCTTTTGGAGCAAAAATTAGTATAAGACCTGATTATATTTATTATATTATATTATATTTTATATTAGTTATATATTATATTATATTGTATATTATATTATATATTATATTGTATTGTATTATTATATTATAAAGAGCTGGTCTTATTTTAGTAAAAGACCGGGTCTTATACTAAAATAAAACCAGGTCTGTGGGGACAGATTCCCAGAGAGCAGTTTCCAGGCTCTCGGCCTCACGTGGAAAGGTGCTGGCTGGGGTAGTAGATGGCCATCAGCTGTGACTAGTTGGCCATCAGCTGTAACCAGTTAGCCATTGGCCACTGATCTAACTGCTGTGGATGGGCTAGCAAGTTCGGATTGCAGTTAGCAAGTGGATTGGTTGGTTGGCGGAAAAGTGGACCGGTGGATTGCAGATGATGTGGCTCCTACTTTCTGTGTCTCCAACCCAGCCGCCAGCGAGAATATAGTGGTATGAACCCCCTATCCATGGCTCCGTGGGTGTTCCTTTTTGGCCTCACCATAACCTGTATTCTGGTGCAGGGAGTGGGACCAGAGACCTTGTATTACAGGGTCTTGTATTAAGTTTTGCTCCAAAAGACATCAGAGCTGATTGTCCGGCAAGGTCTTATTTTCGAGGAAATAGGGTATCTAAAAGTGAGAATAGAACTAATACACTTCGAAACGGGGAAAAAACATTTCCCAAGAGGCTGAAAGCCTCCAGGTGTCAGTAATAGAGATGCCCATGCTGGGGAGCAGGCTTCTATGGAACAGGCAGGACTTAGGGCAAATGACGATCTGGGAAAAAGGCCACTCAGAAATGTAGCGTTCTTTTTTCCCCCCACAATTGGGAACAGGTTTTGACTCTGAATTAAAACTCCTTTCCATCTTCTATAAGTTAATAACTATTTGTGCTACATACATTTCCAAATATTCTGAGCTTCTGGGTAAAGTGGTATTTAAAGCATCATTTCTATCCATCCAATGCATTATGAGATTTGAAAGCTTGTGCAACACTAGGTAGATTATTCTAAAGCAAAAGTTGCCATTCTGATGCCACCATTATTTATGGTACCAGAAGTTTGAAGCCCTTTAAACTGTGTGAGACGAGGAAGAAAAATGCATTATATTTTCTATAAGTGTAGACACTGACTGCTTATTCCACAATTCATACAGTAATTTATTTTTTAATCGTTTCTCATTATAGTCACAAAAATTCTAGGAATACACACAGCTCTGGTCTGGAGTATTCTTTTTCCCCTTAAGTTCTGGGCTTGGATTCCAGTTTCTGTCCTCTGAAGAGGAAGAGCAAAGTAAGAGTCTTTCTGAGAGATCCCACCAGCTCCCTGAGTCCAGCTTTGTCTTATGTTTGCCTTTCATCCACTGGCCAGCGGGCTTAGAGAGGTTGTCTCTGCCAACAGCCTGCTGGGGGCTAATTATTGCAGAAAGTACCAAATACATTAATTGATTTTAGTTTAATATGATTTGTAAATTTCGTTTAGCATGTAATCTACACGGTCAGTTATGACTAAATCCCAGGCTGTGTTCCTGCTGGGAACTGGTTCTAGCCAATGAGCCTCATGTGTCATAGAGGATGTTCATGCAATTCAGTCAATTTTGTTTTTCCCCTATGGGAAGACCTCTCTAATAAAATGATATAAAAAAGTACATTTATTCCACAAATATCTGTTGAGCACCATCTTCTATGTGCTGAGGATTCAGCAGCAAGTCAAAGCATACAGAAAGCCCCACCTTCACGAAAACGGACCTTGGGGAGGAAAATGCCAAGGGAAGGAAAGGCAATATGAAACGAGGTTTCTTTTTAATTATGTGCTTGTGTGCCAATTTTATAAGATTTTTTTTCATGAAATATGGGGAATTTATACAGGTATTTGCCATGTAAAACACTTCTGGATTGGAAAATTTCAGTTGGAGATTGGTTAATTCGTGTGGTTAACATTTTACCAAAGTATAATGAAATCAAGTTATACAGCAACTCTCTATACTATAGATTTGGTTATGGTGCAAACACATGTAATGCTTAGATGTCACTTCCTGTACCATGAGAGCCTATAAATTGTTATAACCTAGTTCCTATATCATCACATGGTTCTCCTTAGACGTAGCAAGCTCTCTATTTCGGTAACCTTTTAGAACACAGTTTCAATGCTAATGTCTGATATTCGTCAATGACAACCATGCGCTGGATGACATTTCAGTCGCAACAGACTCATATGCAATGGTGGGACGCCATGGAGCTTCGGTGTGTAGTAGGCCTTACCACCCGGCTGTGTGTAAGTGCACTCTACAATGTTCGCACAGTGACAAAATTGCCTAATGATGCATTTCTCTGAACGTCTCCTAGGCATTCAATTGTGCATCACTGTACTATCTGCCTTAGGACGCATCGTAACTATTGTATGAGAATTCTCTACTTATTCTCACAGAGCAGCAGCAGCAGCAACAATAACAAAAAGGACAATAGTCAGAGTTGTGACAATCATTCAGATTTTAGAAAGGAGATAGTGCAGTGGGAAAGAATGGGCAAAGAACTGCCCAATTAATCCAGTTGGCTTACATACAGAATTACTATGCTACTTCCCCTTGCCAGGCAGATGACAAGAAGAACGTAAAAGGGTGGACTGCTAGGGAGTCACAGACAGAGTAAGAGCCCCTGTCACGGCAACTTGGGTAATTGAGATTCCTTCTAAGTTCCTCATTAACTGAGGATGAAGACAGCTAGTGGAATATGGTTAAGCTGTTTTTTATTTTGTTTTTTCATCAAGGCAGAGAATGGAGGGAATCACTCATGGCATTGCACTAAAATAAAAGAATAGTGGGAAAGGCAGTGGTTCTGCAACTTTCGTGTGCATCAGAACCTCCAGGCGGGCTTTTGAAAACACAGATTGCTGGGTACCCAGCATTTCTGAAGCAGTAGGTCTGGAATGGGACCAGAGAATTTGCATTTCTAACAAGCTCCAATTGTTACTGGTGCTGTTCGTCCAGGGATCATACCTTGACAACCATTTGAGTGAGGTATACAAAAAAGCTGTAGAAAAGGGAGGGTGTATAGTCTAAAATGACCCCCATTGCCTTTGTGCCCCTCCCGAGTACAGGTGGAACCTATAAATATGGGACATCATTACCATGATTGTTAATAAATTGAGTAATGAAAAGAGATTATCCTCAGTGGGTCTTACCTAATCAAGTGATCCCTTAAAGAAAGGTGAAGAGGCAGAGAAACATGTGCCAGCCAGCCAGGTAGAAAGCCATGCTGTGAACTACCTTTGCAGGCCATATGTCACTGATATTTAATTAGACAAATATTTATTAACTGACTAGTATTTGTAAGACTCTAGTGGGTTTTTTTAGACATCACAGTTCTGTTTCTCTAATTGGAGGGATAATGCAAGAACACAAACTATTTTTCTTCAAGGAAGATTATAATAAAACTCCTAAGAGAGACATAAGCAAAGTGTTATAGCAATTTAAAGGAAGAACGGGTCACATCTGGCTGGGAAAAGAAAGACTTAATAGAGACAAAGGCATGGGAGAGACTGTTAAAAAATAAGATTACCATAGACCAAGAGATTAGAAAAAGAAGAGCAAAGGGGTTGGATAAATTGGAGTATACTATATTCCAGGGAAAGAGACCAAACAAACAAAGGCTTAGTGGTATAAAAATATAGAAGGCATATTTGCAGAATTACAGGTAGTCCTGTACGGCTGGAGGCTATGTACCAGTAGGGGAGCAGAGGAGGATAAGGCCAGAAAAGTTGTGAAGCCTTCTAAATATCAAAGAAGAATCAATAATTGGGAGAAGGAAGTGGGAATCAGGGACGAGGCTATCTATAGTGGGACTAGAATGAACTGATTGGCCATTATGCTGATGATTTACCAACCTCAAATTCCTTCTTTTCTGCTAACAGGTCCAGGATTCTTCTAGAGCCTTATATTACCTTCACATTAAATATAAACACGTGTTTGGGGATATTAAGAATAGGAATATGGGGTACAGGAGTCCATTATACTTAGAAGAATAAACTTCACAGCAGTTTGTAAATCTCTCATCTATTTCTTCAGCAGTTTACACATACTGAAAACAGCTTATCCCTACCTTTATTACGCACTCTTAACTCTAACTTGGTATCTATATCCCAGTTGCTTAATCTTCATTGCCAATTTGGTCTTCGTTTAGTGAGATTTTGTCTCCTTGGCTGTCCCTTTCTTTTCTTTCTTTTTTTTTTTTTTTAAAGCCAGCATGTATTTTTTTTGTTTTTTAAAGATTTTATTGGGGGAGGGGAACAGGACTTTATTGGGGAACAGTGTGTACTTCCAGGACTTTTTTCCAAGTCAAGTTGTTGTCCTTTCAATCTTAGTTGTGGAAGGTGCTGTTCAGCTTCAAGTTGATGTCCTTTCCGTATTAGTTATGGAGGGCGCAGCTCAGCTCCAGGTCCAGTTGCTGTTGCTAGTTGCAGGGAGCCCGCCATCACTTGTGGAAGTTGAACCGGCAACCTTGTGGTTGAGAGGACATGCTCCAACGAACTGAACCATCTGGGAGCTCAGCGGCAGCTCAGCTCAAGGTACTGTGTTCAATCTTAGTTGCAGGGGGCGCTGCCCACCATCCCTTGAGGGAGTCGAGGAATCGAACTGGCAACCTTGTGGTTGAGAGCCCACTGGCCCATGTGGGAATTGAACCGGCAGCCTTCCGAGTTAGAAGCATGGAGCTCTAACCACCTGAGCCACCAGGCCAGCCCCGGCTTTCCCTTTCTAAGGACAAAAAATTCTCACCGTGCTCTTCTGATAGTTGTCATTAGAAATGTGGTTATCTCTATGAGTCAGAAGAGTTCCTGGTTTCTGATGTTGGTCAATTTTCACTAAGAAGTTAAGAGTAAATGAAGATAATTTCTCATCATGCATGGTTTCAATCCCTTTTTGCTCTGTGCACCCCCCACCCCATCCACTGTGCACTGCTGTGTCCACTGGACGCATCAGGCTCACGAGGCCTAATAGGTACCACCACATGTTATGTGAATGACCGAACACTGTGGTCATTTCCATTCTACCATCTCGTCTACACTATATAACTGCATGGTTTTCCAGAAGAGGTAGAGATTTCATCATAAGATTACAGAACACTTCCCCTCCCCAGTACCTTACCACCACCTCAACAGAGCTCCAGAATAACAGTGTATTGCAATAGAGAGAGCTGCATGACACAGATTCTACTTAAGAAGTTCTTAGGGAAACCGAAAGATAGCAGGGGAGGGAAAACTCACACACACACACACACACACACACACACACACACACACACACACCCCTAGAGGAAACAAGCGTCTGGCACAGCTACAGCACACATTAAACACAGCCCAGCTCCTAGCCACATGAACATAATACTAAAAGCCTCAGTTCCTATTACCATATATATCATGTCTGGCTTTCAGCAAACAGTACAAGGCCTGCTGAAAGGCAAGATGAGGTTAAGACACCCGTCTTACAAATGACACGCTGCCCTTCTCCTGCTCCTCTTCCCAATGGCAGGGGGAGAACTTAGGACCAACTGAGACTGTGCTCTGAAGTGGGGGAGAGTTGTGGTCTCAGCAGCAGCAAGGGGATCCGCAGCTACGCTACCTGGTTGGAATACTGGCTCTGCTACTTACCAGTTGTCTGTCTTGCGTGGCATTTCCACACTTCCTATTCCCAATCTGTGAAATCGTCCCCACGGAAACCTCATACTGTTGTTTGGACTGGTAAATGAAATAATACAAATTGGGCACTTACAGTGCACCAAGTACATAATAAGCACTACATAAATATATCAGCTATGATGATTCACCACGGCTAGAAGTTATTCAGAAGTTATCTAGATTTCCACCATGTTTCCCGTTCTCTTACTATTAATAATATTCCTGTATTATGGCAAAGATTGTATTTTGATGCATGGTGTAGGTAAATACCAAAGAGCCAGGGTACTAATTTTCTGCCTGCAAAGAAGAAATTTTATTTGTTCCTTTCTAAATTCAACTATATTTAGAGCACATTAATACATCTAGTGTCCACTGCTTCGTTTCTAAGAGATTTTGATGCCTTCATTTCCTGGTGTTAAACTAAAATTCACTATCAGCAGTAGGTACCCACTTAAATGATCAACAATTCTCCATTAGAAGAAAAACTCAATTCTTAGAACAGCATGACTCAAGGATGATGGCTTTTCAGAGTAAGAGTGTCCTAATCGGAGAAGATGATTTCTAATTTTAAGGAATTTAAGTGAAATATTTTACCTATTAGTATAATAAATAGGTGATTTAATACGTTGTATTATAATTTGTGAACAAAACTACTGGCTGTAGGTTTGTTTGTTTGTCAATTCTATATTTGACTTTTAAGTGACTACCATGGCTATGGGCTTGGGGCAGGAGCAAATGATCTCCCACATCAGTCTTTCTTTCCACTGAAATCCCACATCATGAACATTTAATATATTTTACCTACCTTAAAAGACTCATTGCTTTCCACTTTGGTGCCTTACTTTAATTCTTGATGAAATTGTTTCCTTGCTACAATGTTGTATCCAATTCTGAACGATTATTCACAAAAGTAATGTATGGTTCCAGTTATTTTCAAGGTCAAAAATATTTATAGTCTTTACCCTGCAATTCCTATACATATACTCTTTCAGATAAAGCCACACACACACACACACACACACACACACACACACACACATACACACATTTGTTGTACATTTTTGTGGTCACAGAAAACTGGAAATAATCCAAATACCTACTAGCAGGAGAAAGGCTAAATAAATTATGAAATTTCCCTATGTTGGAATATTATGCAACCCTTAAAAAGAATGATATAGATATTATCTAGATTTAAAAGAATAATGTAAATATTTATGCACTGATTGCAAATATGTAAATATGCTAAAATAATATTGATAAAAAATAAACTTGCAGAAGAATATGATCTCAAACTCTGTTAAAAAACAAACATAAACCACATTGGCACACAGAGAATTTATAGAAGGATACCAAAAAAATCTGTTAATATACTTAATTCTGGGAAGTAGGGATGGGGAGGGAGAGGTAAAGAAGAATTTACTTTCCACCTTATTGTCAATTTTAAGTTTGAATATCTCAGTATTTATAAAAATAAATAAATGACTAGAAGGATTTCAAACATATATTTTAGGTACAAAAATAGGTTTATTTTTAATAAGTGAATGATTTATTTTTAACAAAGTAATACCTAAGTTATAATCGTATATCATTTTTAAATACTATATATTTTTTACATGTATTGATAAATGCAGGCATAAATTAATGTCTGGAACCATAGAAGAATGTATTAATTTGGAATTAAATTATTATTTGAAAAAGTATTTACTTGATAAAATGCCTGTTAAAAGTGTTTTGTTCCCATGCTTGCTAACTTAAAATATCCAGTCATTTTTTGGGCCACAAGTATAACTTCCTGAGGTGCTGATAAATTTATTAGTTCACAAAATGCCTCCCCAACAACTGTAGAACACTGTAACAAATCTACTGACAAATAATTGAGTTGCTATACTGCAATGAGGATTTCAAAAAATATTTTTAAAAATTATTGAAGTATAACAGACATATTAAAGTGAAAATCAGAAGCTCAATGAAATATCACAAAAAGAACACCTTTATAACCACTACCAGGTCAAGAAATAGAATATTACTAGTTCCCCAAAAATGCCCTCTTGGTCCCTTCCCATTTCTAAATCCTCCCTTCTCCTAAAAGATAATAAATACTCCAATTTTTATCACTATCAATTAATCTATTTTTAAATTTTATATAAATGGAATAACAATGGTAAGTTCATTCTCATTGCTTGAATAGATATTTTACAATGTTATTTACATAAATGCTGCTATGAACATGTCTTTCAGTGCACGTGTAAATATGTATGCATTTCCACCAAGAAGTGGAATTACTGGGCCATAAGGTATGAACCTGTTCGGTTTTAATAAATAACACGAAATCATTTTCTAAATTACCAGTACCAATTTACATTCTTACCAGCAATATAGGAGTACCTATTGTTCCACATCCTTCCCGCATAGTACTGTCAGGCTTTTCCACTTTATCCATTCTGGTGGATCTGAAGAGATCTCTCTGTGGTTATTTCTATTCTCCTGAAGAGTAATGTTATCTTTTCATATCTTCATTGGGCATTTGGATATCCTCTTCTGAGAAGTGTCTGTTCAAGTCTTGCCCACTTATCTTTTGGTTATATATCATTTTTTATTGATCTGTACAAGTTCTTCCATATTCTGGATATGAGCTCTTGTTTATACAGGTTGCAAATACTGTCTTTGACTCTGTGGCTTTCATTTTTACTCTCTTAGTGATTTGAGTCGTAGAAGTTCTTAATTTTAATGTAATCTAATTTACCAATCACTTTCTATTTAGTGCTTTTTGTGTTCTGTTTAAAAAACTTTTCGCCTATCTTAATGTCCTGAATATAATCCTTTGTTTTATATTCTGGAAGATTTAATGTTTAGTGTTGAACATTTCATATTTGTATCTACAACCTGCTTGTAATGGATTTTTTGTGTATGCTATGAAACAAGGGTCCAGTTTCATCTTTTACCATATGGGTAGCCAATTGACTCAATATCATTAATTGAAAATATGTCATCTGTCATAAACAAAGAGACCATATGTGTATATGAATTAGATTTTAAATCTCTGTTCTGGTCAATCAGTCTTTTTCTCAATCTTTTTGCCAATTCATGCCCTTAATTACTTTTATATAAATCATATTTGATAGATGAATTCCTCTACACTTCTTTTTCTTCTTTAAGACTCTGCTATTCTTGATCCTTTGCATTTCCACATAAATTTTAGAATCAGCTTGTCAGTTTTCATAAAAACCTGCTGGAATTTTTATTGGGTTTGAATATATTCATTACATTAAACTCACTGAATTTAGAAAGAACTAACATTTTATAATACCAAATTTTCCAGTGCAAACATATTTATTAAGGTTTTCTATGTTTTTGGTAATGTTTATAGTTTTCTGTGTAGCGGTATACATCATTTGTTAAGCTTTTCTTAGGCTTTTGATGCTTTTTAAAATTATTCCACATGGTATATTTATTTATTTTTTCCTTTTTCTATGTCCTACCTCTAGCTAGCTGGTACACAGAAATACAACTGATTTTTGTATGTTGACTAGGTACTCAGCCTTATTGCTAATGCTCTTATTAATTCTAAAAATTTATCTGAAGATTCTTTTGACCCAATCGTATCACCTGTGAACAATGAACGTTATTTTTTATTTCTAATCCTTATATGTTTCTTGTCTTTTTCTTGCCTTATTGCAGTGGCTAGGACCTTCATTACATATTGATTGGGTATGTTGATATTGGGTATCATTATCTCACCCAGATCTTAATGAGGTTTTCATCATTTCACCAATAAATACAATATTTGCTATAAGTTTTTTTTCTATAGGTATTTTTGTCAAATTTAGTACATTTCCTTCTATTCCTAGTTTCTTAAGATTTTTTTAAATAATGAATAAATGTTGTGTTGTATCAAATGCTTTTTCTGTATCTACTATGATACCTTGTAATATTTCTTCTTTTATCTGTTAATATAAATTCATTAACGGATATTATAATGTTGAATCAGACTTTCATTCCCAGATTCATTTAACAGTCCTTTTGGACAAAGGCACCTTATAGTCCCTTTTGCGAAATCATTTGGGCCATCTCGTTTCTCTCTCTCCTGTGTCTCTGTCTTTGTCTCTCTGTTTCTCTCATTCACCACTGCATCCCCCTAACATGGGACCTGACACCCATGGGGTCATCATAGGTACTAGCACTTAATAGATACTAAATAAACATGTGACGACAGCGTCTAGATGCTTTTAGTTTAATTAAACAGTCTGTATATATCATACCTCACAGAACTCTGTCAGATCTTTTTCTTTTAGCCTAGTAATTGTTTGCATCAGATTTTAGGAAATAGCCCAGCAGAATGAAGTAATATGTTTAGAATTCCTTTTAATAAGGGCATTAAAAATTAGTATATGATTTAGGTACTGTGTTTCTTTGAGAATATCCTGATTAGGATTTCTGGAGAGTCTGTTAAATCATTTAGATTTAGGAATAGGCTTTGGAAATTGAGAGACCTTGATTCTAACGCCTGCTGTGAGGGAGGAACATGCCTGGCATATACTCAGGAACGTTGAGCAGGCTGATGTGGCCAGAACAGAGTGAAGAGTGGGGACTGTAGGAGGTAAGATTGGAGAGGTGGGCGTGAGCAGATCATGTAGACCTTGAAGACTATTGGAAGGACTTTGGATTTAATTTATTGAAAGGGTTAGCCATTGGAGCATTTGCGCAAAGAACATGATTTGACTTGATCAGTGACATGATTTGACTTGGGTTTTTACAGGATAAGTCTGGCTTCTCTATTGAAACAGGCTGAAGGGCAGCAAAGGAAGAAATAGGGCATCCCAGTGGGGAGATTATAATAGTCCAGGTGAGCATTAATAGTGGTGGGACCCAGACGGTAGCAAGGGAACTGATGAAAAGTAAGCAAATTCTGGATGTATTTTGAAAATAGAGCATATGAATTTTCTGAAAAATTGAACATGGGGCTTAAGAAAAAGGGGTCAAAATTAACTCCAAAGTTTTGGCCTGAGCCTTTAGAAAGATGGAATTACTATTGTGTGAAATAAGATATTCAGATTGTAGAAGGAGGAGATTTAGGGAGAGGGTTTAATACCAGAAGTTCAGTTTGGGATAGTTTAAGCTTGTAATATCTATTAACCATCCAAATGGGGAGGCCAAGTAAGCCTGGAATTCACAGATTAGGTCCAGTCTGGAGATATTTGGGAGCCACTGGCATGAAAATGACAATTAAAGCCAAGAAAATGGAAAGATCACTTAAGGAAGGTATGTAGACAGAGAAGGAAAGACATGCATGGACTGACCCCTAACAGTATTTAGAGACTGGGGAGAGGATGAACAAGTAAGAGGAACTGAAAAGGAATAGCTTGAAATTGAATAGGAAGACCAGGCAAGTATGGTGTCCAAGTACAGGAAGTATTTCGAGGACAGAGGATAACCCATGAGGATTTGCTGTCCGGTATGTGAGGACTGAACCAACCTGGGCCTAACAATTGTATTACTGAAGAGGATGCTGATGCGAAGAAGGGAGGTAATTTAATTCTTGAATGAATGAGAGGCTCTGGGATTCAGTGTATCAGTCAAGGGGCTCACTTTGCCTTATTGCCAGTTAAGGAGAAAACAAGAAGAAAATCTAAAAATGCAAAAGTAGTAAGTCATCTGAGCAATAAGAAAAGATATCCTAATAAACCTGTAAAAATCGGAAATGCAGTTATCTGGGGAGTTACTTCAATCTTTAGAGACACTCCATAAATAAAATAATGCTTTTCACCTTGCAGTGGGGTAGGGCACTCCTGTTGGATAATGTTCAATTTCATCCCATTATTCGATATGCAATTAAACTTGCTTACCAATCCCTTAGTAGAATGCACATACACACACACAAATGCCTCTAAGAATATTTTTGAACAGAAAGGGAAAAAAACCTTTCGATTAAAAGAATAATTTTTTTATTGTTACTGTTTCATAAAACAAATTATGGTAGGTTATTCTTTTGCCAGCTTAATAACCAAGTTGGAAAGAGGGACCCAAAGCAAAACCTATGGCAGTTAATGTTCTAAACACTCATTAATATACAGTAAAAGACTAAAATGACCCAGTGTTTAGCAATTCTACTTCTGTAATAACATGAGTATTGAGACTGGAACATTTTACAAATATGAATTCGAAAATTTTGGCTTGATCCATGTTACATACAAGTAGTAAAAAACTGACTTTGAAATATTTTTAATATTCAGTTTCAGACTTTTTTCAGTCTTAAAAATCATGAATTATTAAGAATTAATGTACAAGAGATACTGTTTCACTATTCAAAACTTCTACCGTTCGCATTCTAGGTGAGTATAATGTTAAAAATAAGCCATTCCTGTACACACTTGGTTGTTTCCTTTATTGGAGATTACAACAGTTCTGTTCCTACCTTCCTGGGATGAAAACTAAGAGTGAGATGAGGTGAGTTGAGTGGCTGGCTGGGGCAGAGAAACAGGAACAGTGAAGTGACAATAAAGATGCTTAGTCATTAAACGACCAGCACTTACCTAGACAACATAACATCCAGATTTGGTAAGCTAGCCTAAATACTTTTCCAGTTTTCACGACAAAACCAAGTCACATAAACATAAATAACTTAGATGTGTGGGTTTTTTTAAGAACAGTATTCACATTGGCACCACACATTGTATCCTCCACCCCCACCTCTATTAGATTAGTGACCTTGGTAAAATCACCAATCTGAGACTCAGTTTCCAAAGAATCTTCCTGGCATCATAATGTTATTTTGAGGAGCAAGAGAGATTTTAAGTGGTAAAGAGCCCAAAGTTCTTTGAATTATTATTATTGTGATTTAATAGTAATACATTAGTTTCCTAATTGTAATTATGTTTCAAGGGTTGAGAAAAGAAGGCAGAAGTTCCTATATTTGTGTGGTCTTGAACTTCAATGTCATTCATAATGCAATTGGATAAAATTTTAAAAAGGTAAGCAAAAGATATATGAAGCCAAAGTTCCCTAGCCCACGTCTAAGTTAGTAACTCCCTTCATATTCCTCAGACCCCTGTGCAAACAGACAAGCTGTACATATTCACTTTTGGGAGTTAAAAAAAATCTCTATTAAACATACAAACAGACAATTATATTAATATCATCATTATCAGTGATGGAAAGAATGTAAATATTTTATGACTAAAACTGCACATTTGTTCAATTATTTTGTTTTTAAACAGTAATGAAATAGTATTAAACAAAATAAACAAAAGTAAGGTAAATAAAGAGAACAGGTGTTAGGGATTAATGGGAGACATCACAGATTTTGTTTATTATAGCATCCATAAAAAAAAAAAAAACAACTATGTTTTTATGATAATTCCACAACTTACTTTCTGCTATGACACCTGCTTTGAATCAAACAAGAATCACTGTGTAGTTAAAATCAAACCATCATTTACTGGACACACCCTACATGCCTAGCTCCACTGACTTCCTTCTCGATATACTAGTGTGCACCTTTTGGAGAACATATTACAGAGCACCAGAATTTTGCTTTGTAAATTTAAGGAGGAATCCATGATCTCTCTGCATCTTCAATCGCTCTTAGTATCCTGCTCTATTTTTCCACAGCACTTAATCCTCCTCTAACATATTCTGTACTTTGCTTACTTATTTGTCTCTTATTATGTGTCTCATTCCACTAGAATGAAAGCTCTGCTGAGCAGGGATTTTTGTCTGATTCCTTGATGTATCCCAAGAATTTAGAACAGCTCCTGACACATAGAAGCAGATGAATAATTATTTGTCAAATGAATTCTTCTTAAGTGTGTCTCTGTAGAAAGATTAGGCACTCTCCCTTGGTTCCATGCTAGGTGCTAGGTTTATAAGGTTAAATAACATGTTTTTGCATCTTTTGGCTTAATATTTGATCTCAGTTATATCTTACTGGACAGCTTTATCCAGTTTTGTACAAACAATCCATCAATGTTTTCTGTAATGACTGTCCCCAATACTGAAAGAACAATAATTGCCTTAAACCAATAGTTGGCTCCATCCAAAAATTTCTTAAATAATCCTCTATTTCACTGTGATTTCTTTTCTTCTAAGATTTTTGTTAATGACTTGGATGATGTTTGAAGGTAATCTTTCTCTGTGAATGTTTCTTTGCAAAAATTCATTATTACTTGTATCTATTTTACACTCTTTCTAGGTTTTTGGGTTTTTCTGGTAGTGTGACTAGGCCTTTTTTATCATTATCTTCATTTTCCTCAGATGTCCAGTCAATACTTTTTTTTTAACTAGTTTCAGGTGTACAAAACAATGTAATACTTAGACATTTCACCCCCCTCCCCCAATCTATTGCCCCTCTGAGATTGTATATATCTATTACAATTCCATTGACTCTATTCCCTATGCTGTACTCCATATCCCATGACTATATATATATATATAAAATTATAGTTGACATACAATACTCAGTCAATATGTTTTGTTTATCTCATTTTGTTCTTTAAAATTTTCAATCACTCTGTGTGTGTATGTGTGTGTTTGTGTGTGTGTAAAACTGTCTTTATTCTTGTAGAAATCAATATTGGTTCTGAGACATTACAACTTTTAAACTTTACGTACTTTCACCTTTAAAACTTTTTTGGTAGGCTCTGAGATTTCTTCCTACCCTGCAGTCATTTGTTTTTGACTACAGGTAGTTTTAAAAAATAGGTTACCATGATCTTGTGAGTGATACGTATCTATGAGATCTTGACCTGCTGCTTAAATTTCCTTTCATGACAATGACACCTTGTGATATCTTTAAAAACTTTCTCCTCCCCACCTCTATTTCTACTATTTCTGAATTTTTCTATTAATTTAAAACGTGCATATTGAAGGCACAATACCTTGAGAGTTCTACATATTAATTTTGTATCTGGTTGGCAACTTATTTTGGTCCAAAAGGAACTATTATAGTTATGACCTCTTGGTTTCATATACCATATTAATATAAGAATTTCTAAATTATATTGCAAGAGTCTCTTTATTATGTTTGTGGGTTATGCTAGAAACAATGTAATATTAGATTTTTTCCCCCAACTCTTAGTTTTCCCCACTTGAGGTATTCACTTTAGAAGATACATCTTGACCTTTTCTGTCTTCATTAACTCCAAAAATATACGTATTGTACATGTCCTCACATTCATGGACAAGTTAATCTAGATCCTTTTCTATTCCAGAGCTACAAAATTCTAATTCAGAATTTAAGTTATTTTGGAGGGTGGATACCTATCAACTTTTGACTGCTATTTTCCTTTCTTTTTGCCTAGTCGTATTAAAGATGTTTGCTCCAAAAAGCAATCTTTTCTCCCTTGGTTCTCGGAACTCAGTTATACTAATACCACATGTAATAGTACTAAAATGTGATGGCTAATCCCTTAGCTCATTTAAAAAGGGCTACTGATTTTTCAGCTTTTTTACTTTCTATCAGATTAAAGTTCAGGTTATTAAGTACTCTGAGACAAATTGTGATCTGCTTCCACATCAGCTTCCACTCAGGACCCTCTTCCTATACCAGCCATAGATGGCATTTGTTTAGCATAGAAGACATTAAAATATATTTACTTTACAGATGTGTTCATCACTTTAACAAGAGTTATTAGCCATGGTATCGATCATAAAAGAGCTTATAATAGAATGAGAAATAAGACACTGAACAATTGCTTATGAAATAAAGGTGATAAAAACTTGAGTGGGTGGTCAGAGACTAGGGGAATCAATGAAGAATAAAGGACAGATAGGGAAGGATGAGGGTGAGGAGCAAAAGGATCTTCTCAAATATGGGAGTAAGAGGTAATGTTCTGTGTTTGTGGAAACGCACTAGAGAAGAGGGAATGTAGGCTTATAAGTCATTCAAAATTTTGTACATTATGAGAAAATTTACAGAAATATTGAATGTGTAACAAAATATTCACTAAAATATTTCTTCTGCTCAAAATTCTTTTTCTGAGTATAAACATTTTCTTTATGCTTTTTAGAATTTTGTCTTGGCACATCCCTGGATATGATTTTATGTTTATTGAGTACAATAAAATTTAAACATGGTATTTATATTAGGTTGGTGCAAAAGTAATTGCATGTTTTGCAATTTTTTTAACCTTTTAAACCGCAATTACTTTTGCACCAACCTAATACTTATGATCTGGGCTGGAGTCCCAGTCTGAACTATATGAAGTGTGTGACTGTAGCTTCTCTGAATCTGTTTCTGTACAGATGAGACGGAAATAATAGCTGTCCATGTTACAACGAAGCTCAAAACAGCTATGTGATAGATTATAAAAGGTCTACAAATGATGTATTCTTTATTAAAATTGTAAATGTGCATTTATAAACATAGAATAATAGTTCTTTCCTTCCTTTTACTTCTTTTTCATTCTAGGATTTAAATGCAGGGGATACATGATTCACCATTTTATTGTGGAAAGAAGCTTTCATTCTTTATCTGGAATGTGGCAGCAATCATTCTCTAGTTAGATCTAAATGACTGAATTGCAAGGTGAACGGTATTGGTGACTAACTCATTTTCCCTCACCTCCAGCACCCTCTCTTCCCAAGATCAAGCAATTTTCCTGTGTAATGAACTGTATCTGCTATCAAGTGGCCTGGAAATTAAGAGGTCCACAGCACCTTCCAAGTCCTCATTTCCTATTTGGTATCATGATGTCTTTTGCTGCTATATCACTGATCTATGTTTTCCAAGGCTACACAAAGGAGAAATGCAAAAATGAATGGAACTGCAGAACAATTTTATATATGGGGGAAAGCTTCAATCAATTTTGAATTATCCAGGGGATGGTTTTCTAGCTAATGGGTTGTCAAATTCTTTGCATCAAATTCTTTTGTCTGGTTGATAGCCTTTTGGTCAGTTCTATGCTGACTAGCAATGGAAGGGGAGTAGACTCAATAAAGACATGCTTTAAAACCAACATCAACCAACAAAAGCAGATTTTAGCGGTTCAATTTATAACCATAACATATGCAAAGTCTGGAGAAAGTGAGTTCATAGGAGGACAAAAATATATAAGTAAACTAGGTAATAAAAAAATTCAGGTCATTCATTTTTTATTTACTATGATTTCTATAGGTACAGAAAATAAAGCAAGGAAGAGCTAATCAATTTAGTCAATCATCTCAACAGACTATATTTTTCTCATATAGTCAAAATCTTTAATCTTTTATCAGACAATATTTGAGTAATTTTTTTCCTCTAATCATTTCTGCTATTTATAATATTTGATGAACACTTAATGTTTTTTATTCATATATTACTTTTTGGCATTTACGTAAAACGTCACCAATTACATAATGAAATAATTGCCAAAAAAATCTTTCATACTACTATCATATTAGTTGAAAAACAGTAACAGATATTTGTCAGTGACTTTACCAATCAAAAGCACAGTATCAAAAATGGATAAAATCAGGAAATAAGTTGAGCTACTAAAAAAAAAAAAGGTAATTATTTAATGACAGTAATTAATTCAATATACATAAATGACTAAATTCCACAACTATTTACAATACTAAAATAATATAAATTGCTATTTGTAATAGCAAAACATGTTAAATAATGTTGACTTCAAATTTGCATGATTATGTACCAATTTAACTAAAAATGATTTTATCAATAACTAAAATATGGCTACTGAAGATAAAACAACATAATTATCTAAACTTACACAGCAACAATATAAAACAATAGTAAAGCTAGAAATAAAATAATAATTTGGCTCTTTGTGGGCATTTTTTATGATCTTTAGGAACACTTTATATAGTAAGCTAGAAAGAAAAATGTGATTAAATTCAATAACATTTGACAGTTAATAGAACTGGCCAAAATTAAGGCAGATCATTTCAGAGACAAAACTGGTCATAAAACAAAGACAGTCCTCTGCAAAAACCTTTGGAAATAAAAAGCAAATTATTTTTCAAAACTCTATCAGAGTAGATTTAACATAATAGTCAAACAGTTGATATACCATTTCATTTCAGACCTCTTCTTACTCTGCCTTTTGTACCTTTTGCTTTTGTATCTGTTTTGATGTTTGCACTATTCAAAAGCACCTCCATCAGAGGGTGAACAAGAGAAAGAAATTAAAAATAATCAACTCGATTTATGCTAATCAACTTAGTTAATATTAAATAGGTTCCAATAAAACACAAAAGCGCTAATTATTCAAAATTCATTAATATTTGAGTTTAGGAATAATTTTTATATTGATAAAGCTACAGTGAAACTTTAAAATTCTCTTGTCTTACAGTTTTCAAAATTATTTCCCCATTTCATGTGATACTCACCAAAACCCTGGGACTATACAGGCAAGTCTGGTTTATATAGGGAAATTAGGTTTGATTCTACAGAAAAAGAACTCAGGCTCAGAGAAGTTAGGTGATTTGTCCAAGGTATACTCCCAGTAAAGAATTGAGAATGGATTCTCAAATCTCATTCATTCATTCATTCATTAATTTGCCTTTTGCTAATACTAAAACTCTTCTTCCATTTCCTAAGTGCCCTTTTCCAGATGAAGGCAGTCATGATAGAGGAGAGCCAAGAAAAGCCATCTGAGATTAAGAATTTACCATAGAAAATTAGCAAAGTGGGAAATTGGCCAGAATTGTATGCTTTGGATGTAGATCAAAAGTAAAAATATTGGCTAAAAGATTTGTAATTTTGTCAGCCTATGCTATGCCTGTGCCCATTAGCAGGGTTAAGAGTTGAACACATATTTTGCAGCTTTCAATGGAATCACTTTATCAAGATTTTGAATATCAGTTTTTCTAGTTTACAAGTACCACCCCTTAGTGAATAACTGTATATACTCAAAACAGTTTGTAGGAAGATCACCTAGTCCTTTGCATCTATTACTAAAAATTACCATCATTCATGGCTTTGAATAGATAAATGTGTTCATGACACAAAATTCAAAAGTAAGTCTTTCAATTCAAAGTAAGTCTTTCATAGCTAGTGAGGCATCATTGCTTCTAAACCCTTTCAATGGAGACAGATAAACAATATACTTTTAAAAATCATGAACACATACTGATACCTTCAATTTAAATAAATTCAACACCTTGGAGTTCTTCCTCATTATTTTCCACTCCATGTTTGTATCTCTCTTCTTCCACGTGAGAATCCTGGAACCTCACTGTATTTACCATTTGCTCTGTTCTATGACATACGCAAAACAATTATGTACTGTATTTTCCACGGTGAAATCTGTACTCTACAGAATCTATATGGGGGTGTCACTTCTACATATCAGAATTTTGTCACAGTCAAAAAGAAAAAAGTAAGTCTTTCTTTCTCCTGTACTTCTGCCTCCCAGAACTACTCCCTAGAGGCAAACATTGCCACCATGTGTCCTTCCACAGATTGTCTATGCACTTACACGTGTGTGTGTGAACGCGCACATGTAGGCGTGTGTGCAGTAATAGCAAACTGTACACACTGTTCTTTACCATGGCTTTTTACCTGACTTTACTTTTTATCTCTGAGAGCTTTTCAGATCAGCTGTTTCATTCTTTTTACATGATTGCATAGTATTCCTAGGAATTCCTTTGAATTACTCTCCAATTTCTAATTTATTTAATAGTGAAGTATATTTACTCAAGAATTCCAAAATTGCTAAACTTTGCTAGTATATAAAAAAGATCCTTGCAGTTGACTGATTATTTCTTAAGAGCAAGCAAGAATTTAAACTTATAAAAATTATAAATCCTTTTAATAGACATTTTTAAAACAATCCAGTAACATGCTTAATTAGAATCTAAATGAATGTGTATGGCAAAAACTAGGCATTATTGTAACTATACAAACTATATATGTGAAAAAAATTGAATATTAGTGTTGGGGTGGGAACAGAGATGACCGCTTTTACTCTAAATATTGTGTAATGTTATAGTGGACACATTTAAGTGTCTCATTTCTCTTGTGAGTTGATAACACCTTCATGCAAGCAGTAGGTCCTGAAAACGAAACAGATGCAGACATAGGTACAGAGGTTAAGAAATGGAGAGGTCCTCTGTGCATATCTAAAGGTGTTCCAACTCAAGAGAGGCCCTGGCCACTCTCCTACTCTTGGATTCTATGGAAGGAAAAAGAAAAAAACAAAAACTTACATCCTCATCATAAATTCTTTTTTTTTTCTTAGGTTGGTTTGAATTGTGTTACACAGAAACTGGGAATATAATCAACAATGTTGTAAATATTTTGTAAGGTGCCAGATGGGCACTGGACTTATCAAGGGGATCACTTCTTAGACTGTGCAGAAGCATGACCAATATGCTGTACAACTGAAGCTGAAATAGAATATTGTATGTCAACTCTAAATATATATATGTACGTGTGTGTGTGTAGTCACAGGAGGTGGAGTATCGCATAAAGAGGACAGTGAATGGTATTGTAACAGTTATATAAGATGTCAGAGGGATAGTAGCTTGGGGGAGAGGGGTTACCACTTTGTGAGGGGTATAAATGTCTATTATGTTGCTTACCTGAAACTAATTAAAAAAACTAAGACAGTTTTTATATTTAATGATCTTTAACTTGTATTTTTAAAAAAGGCGGACATGCTATCTAATTGCACTGCAAAGAGTGTTATCCTAGGGTAGTAGGCTTACTTATTGTGTACACAATTCTTTAGATAATGTAATTAATGTAAGCCAACAGTATTTTTAGACAAGATAACAAATATTCTAACTGTTTAACAAACATGGTAATATCATTTCTTTTTGTCCTTTAATTACAATCATTCTACCTATGCCTGAAATGACATTTTCAGGGACAAAAATTATCTTTAGCCTTGAACAAAAAGGGACTGTGTAGAAATTCTAGGGGATTTTGTTCTTAATATCCAACTCTGATCATTGTCTGAGAATTTACTTTTGTTGCTTTTATTACCTATCATTCACTGTTTACCATGTGCCAGGCACTATGGAAAACACTTCACATACCATATCTTACTTGTTCTTCACAAACCCCAGTGCCAGAATGACTCACAAACGGCAGTTTTCCTTCTTTTCCATAACTATTGAGTGTGAGTCCCATTAGACAGGCATTGCTTTTGGGGGAAAATACAAAGATAAAAAGCTCAGACTAGGAGATGGATATAAAACATATGGTAAAAGTGATAAATGCTGCAACCATGGTATGTACAAGGTACTCTGAAGGATATGAGGGAATTACTAGCTATGTGGGGATGGTTGTCTAATTGTCAAGATTTCTGATACACCTGGAGAAGTGCTGAGATAATTTGAAATCCAGGGAAAGAAAACTAATCTGCCTACTTGGACATATGTAAGGTAATCTGGAAGACAGCTGAATATGAAAGGGGAGGATGTTAGCTTTCATGCATTAGGCTGGAGTAAATATAATGGTGGAAACAGCAAGTATCAAATAATACGTTGCAGACTCTTTTGTATATTAATTTATCATATAATTTTGAAGGCCTGCCATGTACTAAGGCAGTACTATAACATAGAAAGATCACTACAAGAATGTATAACCAGAAACAATTTTACTAATACTGTAAACATTGGAAATACTAATTATGCTTTATATTCCTTAATTTTAAAAAACAGTATTACACTATTGTTAATATAATCTGGCAATGTTCTTCATCTGTGCTTCACATGGCTCGCCACATCTTGTATCTGTATGGCTTTTCCTTGCTGAGTTATTCCTTTATAAATGATTATTCAAGAGAAAAAAACTTTTAAAGCTCTCTTAATGCATGATGTTCTGCTCACTTTTTCTTTTCCCTCATAGAACACTAATTAACATCTTGTATAATGTGGATACTCAACTTTTTAAAAAACCCTTTCATGGCTAACAACTGTTTTTAATATAAGGTCCCAAATCCTTAGCATCTCCGTATGATCTGGTGCCTGCTTCCCTAACTCTGCAGCCTCATCTGGAATATGTAGTCCCTTTATTTGATGCTTTCATTCTATTGGAATTATGTTCTTAATATCCGACGCTGATCATGGCCTGAGAATTTTCTTTTGTTGTTTTTACTACCCATCATTCACTATTTACCATGTGCCAGGCACTATGGAAAACACTTAATGTACCATATCTTATTTGCTCTTCACAAATCCCCCCAATGCACTATAGTTTCATCTGGAGATGTTTGCATATGCTGTGACTTCTTCCTTTAACACTCTTCCCCCAACTCTTCTCCTGACAAATTCTATCCCTTCTCCAAGAAATTCTATCACTGCAGGTTAGTTTAGATGTCTCTCCTATGTATACTGTATCTCCCGAACATTTGTGTAACATCCCCTTGACAATCTGTTTCTTCCACAACCTGTAAGTGTCTTGCAGTCAGGGGTTGTGCTAGGCATTTATAGCCCCATGCTGTGTCCATCACATAAAATATGCTCAGGAATATTAGTTGAATAAATGAACCAATGAATAATGATTAAAACTTCTATTGTGGCACAATGCTAACGTTACCTAACAAATAATGAGCAATTAGTATAATGCTTTAGAGCTGTTTATAAAGAAAAAACAATATTTAATCAACATTCAATAAAAACATATTTCTCAATCACGAAACTTAGAATTTGCATACTTTGGTAGACAGAATTACTGGCCAAAGATGTCCATGTTCCGCTCCCCAGAGCCTGTGAGTATGTTGGGTTATATGGCAAATGGGAATTAAGACTGCAGATGGAATTAAACTTACTAAGCAGCTGACCTTGAAATGGGGAGATATCCTAAATTATCCGGGTGGACACGGTGTCATCACAAAGGCCCTTATAAATGGAAGAAGAAGGCAGAAAGAAAACTAGTGAGCTGGCAAAATGAGGACTCTGCCTGATGTTGCTGGCTTTGAAGATGGAGGGGGAGGTCCATGAGGTAAGGAATGTGGGTGGCCTCTAGAAGCTAGAAAAGGCAAGGAAACAAGGTTCTCCCCTAGAGCCATCTGAAGAAACTCAAGCCTGCCAAAACCTTGATGAAACCCATTTGGACTTCTGACTTCAGAACTGTTAAGATAATATGTTTGCATTATTTTATGCCACTATGTACATGGTAACTCTTTTACAGTAGCAATAGGAAACTTAACACACATACCCCCATAGAACAGGATTACCTTTGGCTGCATGTGTGAGAAAGCCTAGGACAATGGTAGCTTAGAGAAGATACACGTGTCTCTCTATGTACGAGATCTGGAGGTAGGAAGTCCAGGGTTGGTTCGGGCATTCCATAGTGTCAAGAACTCAGGCTCCTTCAGTCTTGTTGCCCTGTCTTTCTTAACTTTAAGGAGCTCTAGCCGGCCGATCTGATTCCAACCAAGAGGAAGAAGGGAATGAATGTTGCACCACCTCCTTTTAAAGGATGTCCTAAATGTTGTGCACATCACTTCCACTTATATCTCATGGGTCAGAACTGAGTAGCACAGTAGCACCTAGGTGCATGCAAGCTTCACTCAAGCAGCCATGTGATAAGAGTGGAGAGTTCTATTAATAAACTGGGAAGAAATATAATGGGGACAACTAGCTATCTCCATCTTAATACCGTAATATTGTGATGTTTTCCCCTCCTCTCATTGTTTTAAGGCTATAAAAGTCCTCCTAGATTTTGGATTAGGGCAGTGTTCATTCCACAAATAGTTATTGAATAATTCCTATGTAAAAGATTGACAAATTTCTAAGTATTTACCAGATTTTGCATATATGAACTTTAGGACATGAGTGTATAGTTGGTCAATGGGTGACATTTATGTCACATTTAAAGTTTAGTGTTGTAATTAATGGAAACAGAATTCTTGGTTGATAATAAGTAAGGTAAAAAAAATACATTTTATTTTTATATGTGTATTACTCAGGGACCTGGTAGGAAACAGATGGCATTCTCAAAGGGTAAATTGAAGGCAGTCTGATGAAGAAACTATTTACAGAGATGTGGGTACGCTTTAAGGGAACCAATAAGGGATAAAGTACCCAAGGACTCACAATAGCAGGAAACCACTACCATTTCTAGGCCTGAAGGAACAAGGGAAGAAGCAGTTTCTGGAACTTGCCAAGACCCGTAGTCAGGGTACAGGGTTGTCTGAGTAGAGCCATGGCTTTAGGTAGAGGAATGAAGCTACTGCCAAAAGACACAGACAGGCAGGAGGGAGTATGGGGAAAGGGGAAATAAATATCCTGACCTCTCTCTCTCTCTGTCTCTCTCTTTCCTTCCTCTGATCATTTGCCAATGCTCCAAATTGGCTGAAACCAAATAGAAACCAGAGGGTAAAGAAACCTGGGTGACGTGGTCCACAGAAATCAGCCTCTCACAGCATGGAAAGGCAGAGAATGGACTTTGAGGGACAGAGAATAACCAGAATAACATGAAAAGGCAAAGCATATTACCGAGTTAGAACAATTCAAAATAGCTCAAATAAAAAAAGAAAAGGAATTCATCTAAACAGAGCTGTGTCAGACCTGGAATAAAGAAAGATGGAGGAAAGAATGATTAAAAAGTAAAACAGTGGAGGGGGCACAGTGTGTGATCTATTTATGTATGTAGAATAAAGAGAGTGAGCAAAGAAATAGAGGCATGAGACGAAAGAATGAGAAGGGTCTGACCAGGGATCTTAAAGTTATGGATATATTTGAACACAGGGTATGTCTAATTGCCAACTTTTTCATGTGAGTTCAACACAATAGTGGGACATCTAAAACCTGTTATTCACTGAAAATATTTTAAATGTATATACTCCAAGGATACAGTGGCAGTAACTGAATATCTGTGGAATACAGAAGGCCAGGACTATAGGTCAAAGAAACAGACATACTCTGTAAGAGAACCAGCCAGCTGCTCAAAGAAGATGCCAGAGAAAAATACATGAAGACAAAGGGGGGGAAAAGCAATAGAACCAGGTATCAGCCCTCGGATATCATGGTGAATACTAAAAATTTACTCAAATATAAAATATGCAAGTTTCTCTCTCTCTCTAGCACAAATTATCTATAACTGTTTAGTATAGAAAAAATGCTATTCATGTTCATGTGTAATATCAATATTAGCAACTATAATCTATCTTCTGTGGAATTGAAAGCAATTTAACTACTGTAATTTTATGAAAAAGATTAGGTTTTATTTTTTGGATGTCCATTAACCTCCTTCAAACACCTCTATTTTTATACTTACATCTCTCCATATTAGATATGTTCCTGAAAAATTGCCCTCCAAATAAGAAGTTCTAAGTGTTAACATTTCATTGACTTATATTAAAAATAGGAGCCTTGTTCCCCAGAGGGGGAAATACCATTTTGTGGTGCAATAGATAATAAAATCACATGGAGGTCTGGGGAAAACATTTGTCCCTATTATTCCCTCCTGGGAGGCTATATCATGGGTCCTAAAGACAACTGTCGGTTCTGCATCACCCTGTAGTCATATTTCCTTCCTGCCTCAGTCATTGCGGAATTTGGTGAAACTGCAGGCAGCGAAATTACGACTGCCCTCTTTTGTTTCATTGTGAACCACACACATATCCAGTCACTATTGAGCCAAGGATTGAGGAACAACTGTAGGGGATTCTAAATTCTGTACTTTGATGGATAACAGGTATCAAATTTCTTCTTTTTCCTTCAAGCTCTAATATTAAAATCACATGTTAACGTAATTACCTTAATTAACATAATTAATGTTATCCTTCCATGAAAATAACCAACTTTTTTACTTTTATGAAGATTGTAGAATGATATAAGTTATCCTTGTCAAATGTGTTCAGGAACTTAGGTACATGGAAATCAGACCCCATGTGGAAGACCATGAAATATCTACATTTGAAACTTAAAATAATTTTATGTCAGATTTTACCCACACATGAATCTCATATAGAAAGCAAATAGCAGGTGCAAAGGGTTCATGAAAAATTTATAGGAAAAACTCAATACTGAAAATATTCTACCCATTTACATTTTTTCCTGTAAATTTAGAAAAGATTACAGTAATTCATTTTCAGCAAAATACCTCTTCTTCAGCATATGCAATCCCAGTGCTCAATAGAAGTAATGTGAACATTTCACTGACATTAAAAATAGTATATATTGAATAGTATATATCATATGATGGTACTACAATTGCTAAAATCCAACAATACAGAATACACGTTAAACTCTTATTGGTATCCCACCATGTTTGATTTAAATAAACGTAAATTCTAATAAATTTATTCCTTTTCTAAATTTATTTTAAAGGCTTCTCCCAATTTTTTAGTTATATTTAAGAGACAAGTGCTATCACAAATGCTTCAAGTTTAAAGCAGCAATTTATTCTGAGATTTACTTTTGTCTGCTTTTTTTCAAGTCCAGATTGCAATAACTTGGGGAACATTTACAATAAAGTATATTAATCAAATATTCAATTTATAATATACATGATTACAGGACTTTATAAAATTGAAATTTTGTATAGAGTTGGAATATCAATAGTATTTCCTGTACATATTTTTAAAATAGGAGTGAATTGAGTTCATAATTTGGGAAAAATGATTATGGAGTATCTAAAATCAAGACCAATTTATCTCAAAATAAGACAGGATATAAATGACAGTAAACAGCTTTTTATGTCCATGATTTCAACTGCTCCTATGAACAAATGTGATGAAGGTAAATAAACAATCCTTATTTTATAGCGAAGAACAGATTCTGAAAAGATCAAGAGTATTAATTTATTTAAAAAATATTTACTTACTGAGCATCTACTATGTGACTAGGTATTCTGCTAGGTGCTGAGGACACAAGCATGAACAGAATAAAATAATAATAATAATAATAATAATAATAATAATAATGAATCTGTTCACATGGAGTTAAATAAGTCTGGCCCAAGCTAACTAAACCAGTAAGCACTAAAGTATGGAAAAAAATGAATAGATGATGTAATACAGAATTGTACACCTGAAATCTATGTAATTTTACTAACAATTGTCACCCCAATAAATTTTAAAAATAAATTAAAAAAATAAATAAATAAAATAAAACCTTAAAAAAAAAAGAGTAAATCAAATGTATGCTAGAGTTAGAAAGTACTTTTTCTTTTACTGGAAATTAGGGTAACTGTAAAAAAGTTGTGTTTATTGGGGAGGGGGTGGTGTTGGCAAAGGACAAATTCTATAACCTGATTCAGAAGGCAAATGAAGAACATTACAGTTATAAAAAGGTAGGAAACTTACCACTTGAATAAAGCAAAGCGTGGACACCCTTCTGGTTCTAACATGCCCAAGTTCAGTTAAGATAGAATTGAGGAAAGAGAGAACTGCCTGTACTTAAATGATCATTAAGAATAATGAGTAGTTTGGGCACTGAGGATGAGAGTAGATATATAGACATAATATATAGCAAAGAATATTTACAGTGACATTTCATGCACCAATAAATAATGTATTCACTTCTCAAAGTCCCAAAGAAAATGTGAGCGAGAAAATTTTCATCTATACTCATGTTCAGGATTAAACTTTCTAATATTAAATTACCAGACTTCAGCTGTAAATTTCAGTTGAAAGGTTTGAAGAGATTATTAATGAATCTTCTAAAATTCTGGAGGGTGTTTAAAAGATTATTTTAACATAATAAAGAATCTTGCCATAGGTACGACAAAAATTACAGGCATACATTTATGGAGCACCTACAGTGTGAGCACTGTGCTGGGCAACTTTATTTCTAGCACTCTACAAGTCATGTTTCAGTTTTCTCAATTTCTCTACCAATAATTCGTATATTGTTAATTTATAACTATATTATTTGAAATACAGCTCAGCTCATTTATTTCATAAAATTGGTCCCAAAGGCTTTTCCTCATTTGAAAGGGAGGTGGGGGAAGAAGTGGAAAGCTAAATCCTACTGACTACTTAAGACTTGACTTCCTTGGTATTTGCGGTGTTATCTATACGGCCTTTTAGACATCCCCCAAATTTATACAAAGTCAGGGACTTGAGATAAGATCAGCAATCTGTCAGTCTCGAAGACCGCATTCGTTAGCCATGCTTATTGCCTTAACGTCCTATATACGGATAACTGCCCATTTAGATGGTAAGTCATGGCCTGTTAATACCTTAACTTTGAATCTTGACGCCCGAGATCTCGTGGGACTACTCTACGGGGAAAGCCCAGAGGAACGCTCAGGGCAGGGAGGCTGGGCGGGGGGCAGGCGGAGGTGACAGGTGAGTCTGCTGTGGATGAGGAAGTGAGACAGGGGCAGTGTGGGTATTACTCATTTTGCTTCACCGCCGAGGTGGCTTGCAAGCGGAACTTCTAGCCTCTCTTTCGGTCCAGCTGAAGTTCTATCTAATTCAAGTCACTTCCCATCCCAGTTCCCTGAGGGGAAAAACCATGCATGTAATGGAAGGGAGTCAGAACGGCGGGGCGGGGGTCAGGTAGCCTCTCTCGTGAAGCCGTGCGTCCTCGCGGTCAGAGGCTGAGCTTCCCAAAACAGTCCTTCACCGTTCCCGAACCTGCCCTACTCCTAACCCGGGGAACTCCCGGGGGAGTCCGGGGCACGACCCTCTGCGGAGCCCCGGGGTGCGCAGAGCGGACGAACGCTGCGTGGGAGCGGAGCCTAACCTTGAGGAAGGGGGAGACAGGTTGTTCCGGTTACTCTGAGGACAGACACAAGGTCCCGACTAGAATCAGTCAGACCCGTACGAGCCCCAAGCATTCGCGGCGGGTGTGGCCAGTTCAGAGGCAGAACGCCGCGGAACCTCCTCCTTTACCTTTCTCACTGTGACAGCCTGTCGCCCGTCTGACCAGGTCCCCCCAGTTTCCCAATGTCTCCCTCCCCCATCCCAAGACACCTGAGGGAAACTTTTCCCTCGCCCCTCAATTCAAACACAGCTGTTTCCAGTGTTGCCGCAAACCGTCCTCTCCCTAGCAACAAGGTTCCGGCCGTAGAGCGAGCGGCTCTAGGTGTAAGGAAGGTGATGTCGTAAAGCCGCGAGTGTCGTAAACCAGGTGCGGTGGGGAGGGGGGAGGGGTGGAGGCGGAGGGGTGGGGGGGAGGAGGGAGGGAGGGGGAGGAGGTGACTCGAGCATTTAGACACAAGCGAGAGGATCATGGCGGATGGCCCCAGGTGTAAGCGCAGAAAGCAGGCGAACCCGCGGCGCAATAACGGTGAGTGGCGGAGGGGACCGGGGAGCGGCGGAGTCAGGGGGAGCCGGGCAGCCGGGGCGCCCCGGGGGTGAGGGGGGCGAGCCGGGCTGGGGGCGGCCGGGGCAGGGACTGGCAAAGTGGAGTGGGAAAGTAGAAAGTAGTGCTCTCTGCCCCCCTCCGCTGCCGGAGCCGCGCCGCGGCCGCTCGCTCTCCCTGAACCGTTATGTCTCTTACCTGGTCTCTCTCCGCCTAGCGGCTCCTGCCGCCCCTGCCGCCTCCCTGGACCGTTAGCCGGCGCCGCCGCATCCCCGGCGCAGGGCGAGCGGTCGGGACGCGGCGGCCACTTTTCTGGTCCCGGGTGGAGAGGCTGTTGCTTCTTTTCTCACTTTTCCCCACTCTTCTGCCCCTCGCGCCTCCCCGCTCCCCCTCCTCCTCAGCCCCCTCCGCCGTATTCTCCCTCAGCGCCGAGGCCCCCGGGAGCCGGGAACTAACTTGTGCCGGCGCTGGCCGTGCAAAGTGGCTTCCGCGCGTCGCGGCCCCAGCCCGCGCCGTCGCTTGGGCCCCGCGGCTCGGGCAGGGTGGGTCGGCTGCGGGCGCGCGGCGGGCGATGGGACGCGGTGGCCCGGCTGCGTGTCGTCCGTGCGCGCGTGTGCGCGGGGGCCGGCGGGGCGCGCCGCGGGCGGACGGGGCTCAGCCCGCTGCTGTAAAGTTGTGACCGGCCGGCGCGCTCGCGGAGTGGGGATTAGCGGCGGAGGCGCGGGTCCCTAAGTGCCCCTCCTCCCCCGCGCCCCGGCCACCGCGCCCTGGGCCGCCGCGGCGAGCCCTGCGAGTGAGGTCCACGTCCTGTGGGGCGCTGGTGGGGCGGCAGGGACGGCGGGGCAGCAGCGGGCGCCTACTTGCTGCTGGGGGCGATCTGTGGATGGCGGCGAGCCGGGCAGCGGGTGTGTTTGTGGAGTTGTTACCTGGTTAGAGACAGGAAAGCACCACAGACAGAGCTCCCTCCCCGGGGAAGACTCCTTCTCCGCGCTGGGATGGGGCTGTGTGCGTACGCCTCTCTCTTTTCTCTTTCGGTTTTTGGGGAAGTTGTTACCTGAGCCGGACGCTCGGAGCGCTGAAGCCGGATAATGGAGCTTGGATGGCGCTCGCGATCTCGGGTGGAAGGGGAGTGGGGGAGGGGGAGGGCGAACTGACGGACGTGCGGGTCGGCTGCTCGCTCTGCAGCTGCAGTGTTTATTGATCTGTGCTGATGTGCCGGGGAAATACACACCCCTCGGCCTGGCGTGAGAGCTTTAAATAAATAAAGACAGAGACAGAGAGACAGAAAGAGAGAGAGAGAGATTGCGAGAGAGACCCGAACATGTGGTTGTTGTTGCACATTCGCCTTTTCCAGTTTGGAGAGACGTTGTAAGTTGATTGTATTTTTGCTTATCTCAGGGGCGATTCTGTGCTTTCTCTCCCTCCTGTTCAGCAGCGAAATGTCTGCTGATTGTTATTGTCTGGACAGTTCCTGTGGCGAGAGGGGCAAGACTTGTCCGCCCGGGGGCGGCAGGAGCGCGGGGAGAGGCCCCCGCCCGCCGGCCGGGTACCTGTTTGTATAATAATGGGCGGCAACGGCTCTGCCGCCGGCTGCGGCCCAGGCTATATAAGGAATTACACGTACATTTGGACCGAGGGGCTTGTCTGGGTTCTTGCGTTATTTTTAAAACGAGTTTTTAAGAGTAGGGAAATAAATGCGCCTATAATGGAATCACTGTATCTTCCAGAAAATGAGGAAATACGTGTTTAAGTAAAAACTCTCGCGATCCCCCCGCCCCCTCCCCCGCGCCAGGGCTCCCTTTCTCCCTCCCCTCTGGGATGCGAAACGCGAGGTTTTGTAACCTTTCCTGGCAATTTTAGATTTTGTGTGGGATTTCCTGTCTAGAAACAGATACGAAGGTTTTAAGCTGTTTCAAGATGTTTCTTTCCAATCGTAAACATTTTAATATATTTGAGCCAACATTAAAATCACTGCTTCCACGAATGATTGTAGTTATTCAAATATTTGCATTTAAAAGCATCAAACAATTATGATCGATAACTAATATTTTGTACCTTCATTGTGAGAGAGGACTTGTTACAGTAAGGAGCAGAGCATAGGCTATTGCAATTTTAATTTCCTGTTTTAGCGTCAAATACTGTGTGTTCTGTATTGAGCTGTTGCCGCTGGTGCTGATGTGGCTTTATGAAAGGTAAGTTGGTTCGGAAAGGGTTGTTCGCTTTTTACCTTATTTAAAATGTTCATCGCCATAGAAAGGGGCTTTTCTTGTTGCTGACGACATGTGTGTGACATGTGAGTCTGAACCACCCAGCGTCTGTGCAGCTGCTGTAAACATGTTTACCTGAGCAGGAAAGAATGGATTTTTCTCCTAAAGATCCTGTGATGTGAATATTACACCCATAAGGCATATCAACAGATGACTTAAGGGGGAAAAAAGCTATCCTGAAAGGTACTTGAAATCAACAGGAAAAAGAGGTTCTCGGTCGCTGCAGCAAATGGCAACTTGTGCAGGTAGAAAAAAGATGGTGTTTAGTTTTCTCCTGTATGTATGTCAGCCCCCTCCTGTCTGCTGCTTTCATTCTCCAGGGAGGGATTTATTTACCACGCTTACTGTCAGTGTTTTTCCTTTGTTTTTAATATTAGAAAAACAGATTTGGGGCTGCTTAGCGCAAAATGTCTTGTCTGCAGTATGCATTACTCTGAGAAAACAAAAGGTGTTTAAGATAGCACTATACTACTACAGGTATCTTCCATTTTCGTCACTTTTGGCTCTGTCTTTGTATTTCTTTTTGTTCTCAAATGCATTTCATCCATTGCTGATGATTACTGCCGTGCTATTTGATTAAGCCTTATAATTTGCAAATTAAAAATGAAGTTATATATGCCATTGTGTTATGAAACCTCAGGGTAGGTGCTGGTTAATATTTCTTAGCAACGCAATCATATTTGAGTTGCAGTTGTTTATTAGAGAGAATTGCTTGGAAAAATGTGAACTCTCAAATCTTTTTTAATGAAGAAATAAATGTATACGGTGGCAGGTAGTCATGGAGATACTTTATGCTATTATTTATATATAATTTTTTTGTTCATTTTAAAATAAGTAAGGTATGCAGATTTAACTGCTAAGCCTCCAGTAAAATATTTTAATTTCCTTTCTGGACTATATTTGCAGAGTAGGATATTAATTGGAGAATCAAGTAATGTAACTTGACAGGGGTAAACCAATTGAGCAAGGTGTGGCCAAAGCATCAAACCTTGTATAGGAACTTTATGATAATGATGTTAATCATCTATAAAAGAGTGGCATTAGAATTGCTTAAATCGATTTTTAACCATTTATGATGTAATGCTTTATTGTATTTTAAAAATCTGTTTTCTCATTTTCCACTTCTATTCTCTGTGTGGTTTTTGTATGTATGTATGTGTGTTTATATGCATTTTGGAGAAATGTAGTCTAGCTACTAATGACCACATGATGATTAATTCACTTTACATGGAATAGCAGGTACATATCTTTCTGTCATTTGCACCATTTTCACTTGCTGTCTTTGGAAACCACCAGTAGAGGATGCTAACAAAAATGATTATTGGTGTAGTGGTACCATAAGTCTGTTTATCTCCTGTTGATTGGGACCTCTGTATTGATTGGGACCTATGGTGTAATTCTGAGTCTTACTGTATTTCAACTGGCCCTGGATAAATTCGGCATAAGCATGTTCTACTCTGCTAGGACTGGAAAGAGGTAGGAATGTTTTAATGTGAACATTTTTATAAATTTGAGCTTTTTAAATCTTGAAATTCAGTTTGCTATCAATTTAGTCTTGCTTGAGACAAGTTGTATTACTGCCTTTAAAAAAAATCTTTTGTTTTATGTTGTTAGGTTTGGAGAAGAACATGTAATAGTTGGCCCATATTTATTTTGCATATTTACTATATTTTTTAACCTTTTTTATTCATAGTAAGAAGCCTCAAAAAAGATAATTTTAGAGGTCAAAAGATGTAAATGGGTAAATATGGTAAGAAAAATTGCAATTAATTGATTGGTTATAGTGTGTAATTATTTTCCCGTCACTGTGTAGACTTAAACTATGCACATGTTGGCAGACAACTACTAATGAAGGTGTTAACTGGCAGTCACTCAAATGTTAGTGATTTTTAGATTATATCTTTTTCTTCCCCTTCTATTTAAGAATCAGAATCAGGTAGTATATACATTTTAAATTTATCAATTGTAAATTAAGGAATGTAAGTTGGTTTAGAGGTTTTAAATGCAGTGAATAAGTCTCTATTTGTTAATGATTGTCTGCTTGTATTAAAAGAATCCTTTTCAACAAATATGTAAATTGATATTATAGCTTATACATATAAATAGTTGCACAAGACTTAATGAATTTAGTTATATCTTTTTGGTTTGTGTCCTTAAATAATTAAGTTAATATAACTGTAAACTTTTGGGAGCCTTTCATTGATCAAATATTAGAAGTATTTATTTCCCTAATTATTTTTAATGGTGTTTCTATAGATGTGCCAATACCAGTACTATAATGCAATAGTAATACCACTGATCCTGAATTAGGTAGAATTACGTGAATTTTCAGGTAAGCCTGTGTGAATTTCTCATTGTAGTACATCATGGGTCTTTGTGTGTGTGTGTGTGTGTGTGTGTGTGTGTGTGTGTGTGTAAGGATAGTTTTACGTTTCCTGATACATATTTCTTGATACATAATTTCCTGATACATAATTTGGTAGTCTCCTAATTCCTAGAGCTCAGTAGTGACTAGGTGTGATTCATTTACTTTTTTTATGAACTGGGAAGCTTTACTACAAACACCATGACATTCATAATTGTAGCATGGAGCAAAACTTAAAGTATCTTATCAATTGAAAGGATCAATCACTTGTTAAGGTGACCCTCATATAAAGAGCATATGAAATTGGTTAGTACTTTTTTTCTTTCTCTAGTATCCAGTATTTTTGAAATGCCGTACCCTATGTTTGCAATTTTAGTCTCTTTGAAGCATGTGGTGAGAAAGTTCTACCAAATTGGGAATATTTAAAAAATAATAGCACAATTATTTCTCATAGTTGTGTTTTTATTTTTCCCCCTTTTTTGAGTTTTGCTGTATAAATCACCTTTAAGCATGTGATTAGAGCCAGATGTAAACATAGATGCAATATCATGTGGAATTATATTGTTAGCTACTCTTAACTACCTGCATTGAATTGCAGTAGAGGATATAAAAATGGTGCAGATGTTGGAACAAGATACGTATTAGTGTGCAAAAGTGTAATGAGATATTAGAGGACTTGATGAAATTATATAAATAGTATTTAGGATTGAAAAAAGTTTCGTAATCTTTGTGGCTTAATCACTAATTTATGAGGAAATACATATTCATTTCTGTTAATAATAGAGACATAAGCTAAAATAAAAGCTCATTGTTGAAAGAAAATTTTTAAAATTTAAATTAGAAAAGTACCCCGATTAAGAAATATAATGAAATGGACTTTTAAAAGGCTCATGTTATACATATTACCTGCTAAGTAATCATTAGACTAGATTTAAGTTAAACATAGAAAATAAATGGGTATATACCTAGTAGAAAAAGTTTTTTAGCAACCCAAGTTAAAAGCATAGCTGATCTATTATCATACAGGCATTGATGCAGGAAATTATATTTTCCTTTGAATGGAGCAGTGTTTTAAGAACTGTATTCCTAAAGGGAGCATTCTTAGGACATCAGCTTACCAAATAAAAATTTTGATTATGGTGTGAGCAATGGCTAGATTTTAATCTTGATGGAGGTGGTTTTACTGCTTGTTAACCTGAAACTGGGAGACTTGAAAATGGCAATATACCATACTACTTAAATAGCAAAAATGCTCTGATAACTAAAATTTGTCTTAAGATTGTTTCCAGAGAAAAACTATTTAGAACTCACTTCATTAATTTTGTTGAAACATATTTTGGAGTATATCATTTAGGTGTAGGTAAATTGACAGATTCCGAAAGGGAAGGGGGAAAAAGCCGAATTCAAGACTATACTTGTATTATAGCTGTATGTTGTTAGATTCTTGAGTTTTCATCATCTAAGAAGTTATTTTTTTCTCACTTGTCTCTTCAGTCATCGTTCTGTTATTTAATACATGTTCTGTTATTTAATTCATGTTCACCAACCTACAATAATATGTCATAATTTTCTTAAGGTCTTTATATCCATTTAATCCACAGCTCTAATTGAATGTTTGTTTTTTTTGTTAAATGCTGAATGTGACTAGATTGTTGATTTAAAAAAATCATCATTCTCTCGGAATCTTAGATTTTTTTTAATATGGGAGAGATATTTAGAGATTATTTTTTAATCTCAAAATTGATACAGATAAGCTGAAAGGTACAGTCTTCAAGTAGAAACTAGGTAAGATCCTTTAGCACGTGTCTTGAGAGGCATTAATAGTGACGTGGAATAGCATACGGTGAAATCCTTTAAGGAGTAGGTTGTCTGAACCTGGGCTCGAGTTAGCCTTGCTCTGCCTTGGATACGGTGTTTCCCCCAAAATAAAACCTAACTGGAAAGTAAGCCCTAGCATGATTTTTCAGGATGGCATCCCTGAACATAAGCCCTAATGGCGTCTTTTGGAGCAAAAATTAATATAAGACGCAGTCTTATTTTCGGGGCAACACGGTACTTGAAATGGTTGTGAAAATCACAGTATCTCTTCAATGTTTTCTCCTTTCTACCCTAAAAATCTAAGTTGCTGTTCACTCCTATTGCTACATAATTTTTCTAAATCTCCTGATACGGTTGTTTTTTACTTTTGAGAGGGTCATGGACGGGGAATAATTGGAGGAGAGAGAATAATTTCGTATGAATTAATATTAACTAAGAAAACAAATGAAATAATTTTGGACTGGAGGAATTTTGTAGAATCATCCAAATCCATTTGAGCAGATAAGTAAACAGATTCAAAAAGGTAAAAGGTTTTTGCCAAGTTCCTGTTACTAGTTAGATTAAGACTAGGTTACCGCTTTTCAAGTTCATAGCTCAGTATTCCTTTTATTAGACCATTTGGAGCATATGTATCTGTGATGGTAACAAGCAAAAACTAGACACCATGAATTTTCAAATTTATCATAGTTAAAACGAAAATGTATTGTGTAGAATGTTCAATCATCAATCATCTCAGAAAAAGGGATTTCTAATCCATTTACATAAATCTGTAAATGTAATAGTTAATGTGACTATACTACTTAAAGCACTTCAGATGCAGGGAATTAGTTTACTGTTACTTAGAGGTATACTCTCATTATTTGGATTTTAATTTTTCCTCTTCATTCTCAGCCTCAACTGCCATTTATTCTGTCCTTCCCAACTCTTACTTGTACCCAATCTAATGTGTGTTTATATATGTACTTGCCTCTGTTCTAGTAAAATTATGTAGTTCTTTGTGTGTTTTGCCTCTATGTAACTGCTGTTTTGCTCTATACTTTCTTCCCTCAGCATGTTTTCGATCTGTTCATGTTGTTGCATGTACTTGTAGTTCATTGAATCTAACTGTGCAGTATTTCATGGTTTGCCTCTAGCATAAGTTACTTGTCAGTTCCCCTAATGATGGATGTCCAGGTTGACTCCAGCTCTTAGATACAAATAGTTCTGTAATAAATGTCTTTCTACATGTTGCTAACATCTGTGGAAGAGTTTCTCTGGAGACATAAATCCAGGTGTGGTATTATTAGCTTATAGGTTAGTCTTATGTTTAGTATCACTAAATTCTGCCAGATTGTTTCTAAAATGGCTACACCAATTTTTACCCTTACCAACAATCTATAAAAATTCTAATTTTCTCACATTTTGACAGTTAACTAAAATAGCATTGTTGCTTTCATATATGTTTCTCTTTTTGCCGTGGAGAGGGATCTTTTCTTCATTTCCTTGCTATACCATTTGAGTTACCCTTTCCATGTCTGGCCTCTTCATATCCTTTGCCCTTCTTTTTAGTTAGGTTTCCACTTCTTACTCATTTCCCAGAATTCTCTGTTTATTTGAGAGACTAATCCCTTGGTGGTTTTACTTCCTAGCGTGTCAGTCATCTGTTGATTTGACTATGGTACAGGCATCCTTAATTTTAATGTATTTAAATCTGTCAAATTTTGACTTTGTGGGTAGTAAGAACTCCATCCTAATCCATAAATTGCAAAGATATTCTAATAGTTTTGTAGTTTTACTTTTCATATTTAGGTCTTTAATGCATCTGGGGTTCACCTTTTCAATATGGCATTTCTTTCTTAAGAGGAACAAACATAGTGGTCAAGAGTTTGGGTTGATCCTGTAATTTACTAGCTGAGTCACCTTGCCCAAGTTACTTAGTCTCCCTGTGCTTGAATTTCCCCATATGTAATACAGGGATGATAATCTCAGAGTTGGGAAGGTTAAATGAGACATATGAAGCACTGTGCCTAATACATGTTTCAAGTATTCAATAAATGTTTGTTTAAAATTTTTGCTTACATTATTAGACTGTTATTTGTTTTAAATATATTTTGTATCAATTGACATTTAATTTCTTATCCTCTTGCCCAATATTAGCTCAAACAGCCATCTAATAAGATGATGTTGCAAAATCTGTTCATTGTTTCTGCAGCTTTGACCTCAAACATTGCTTAGTTGTTCTAGGCCAAATGATAAGGCTGTTTGTTAAATCAGTAATAGAATAGTAATGTACACTGAAGCCTCATATTAATGCTATTTGTGACACATCTTTCAGCTTGAGGAAGGCTGCTTTGGACTCTCTTTAGGGGCATTATATTGGGAAAGACCTCACCATTTACTGTTATGTAAAATATTGGCATGGACTTGAAAGATAATGTCCGGTGTTACTCTGTTGTATGAAGAAGCCAAGTCCAAGGAAACTAAACTTTATATTCTCTATTTGAAAAGCCTCAGGAGTGTGGCATCCATAGCTTTTCATACACTCACTTGGTTTGGAATATATTTAAGAAGATGCTTGTCTTACTATGCTCTTATGATATAGATCAAGGAAATCCTAAGACAACAGTTAAAGTCATGCCCTGTTTGGGGTGTGTGTGTGTGTTTTAATAAACTTTATTGAGGTGCAAATATACACCATTATGCATGTACATTTTGATAAGTTTTGACGTACACCTGTGTAAACACCACCACAGTCAAGATACAGAACGTTCCCATTCGCCCCCAAAGTCCCTGGTACCTCGTCTCAGTCAGTCCTCCCCACCTCTGGCCCAAGCAGCCAGTAATCTGGTTTTCACCACTAGAGGTTAGGTTTGCTGTTTCTAGAGTTTCATACAAACAGAAGCATACAGTGTGTACTCTTTCGTCTGCACAGAGTAATGTTTTTGAGATTCGTCCACGTTACTGCATGTAGCAATAGTGCATTCTTTTTGTATTGCTGAGGAGTATTCCGTTGCATGAATATATCACAATTTCTTTATCCATTCACCTACAGTGGACTTACTATTTGGGTTTCTGACTCTTTGTCATAGAATAAAACTTCTGTGAATATTCACATACAAATTTTTGCGTATATGCTTATATTTCTTTTGGATAAATACCCAGAAATAGAATTGCTGGGTCATATGGTAAGTGCATGTTTAACTTTATAAGAAACTGCCAAACTGATTTCTAAAGTGCATGTAACATTTTATATTTCTACTACCGATGTATGTAAAGTTCTAGTTGCCACAATCCTTGCAAACATTTGTCCATATTTTTAATTTCAGCTACTCCAGTAGATGTGTGTTAGTATCTTTTTTACTTTAATTTGGATTTTACTGATAATGATGTTTGAGTATCTTTCGATGTACTTAAGGGCCATTTGTATATTTTCTTTTGTGAACTGTTGCAATCATGTGTCTGCTTTTAATTGGATTGCTTGTCTTTATTACTGAGTAATGAGTTCTTTATATATTCTTTGTTGGATGTAGCTTTTTGAAATATTTTTATCCCTTTCTGTGGCTCATCTTTTAATTTTCTTAATGTTATCATTGTAGTGCCAAAGTTGTAAATTTTGATGAAGTCCAATTTATAATTTAATTCTTTTAGGCTGTGTGCTTTTTGTGTTCTAAGAAATCTTTGCCCACTCCAAGAAGATGTACTTCTATATTTTTTTAAGAAATGTATAGTTTTAACATTTAGTTCTATGATCCATTTCAGGTTAATTTTTGTCTATATCCTGTTTTGATCTTCATCTACAAGCCTGCCTGAAGTAGCCTTGAGTAGTTTGCAAGAGACAAAAACTTGGTCTTTACTCATCAAAATTCAATATGAGAATTTCTATTTAAATTTTAAAAAATGTATTTTTCAGGACTCAACTATGAACCAAAGATAAAGATAGTAGAGGAACACAAATCCTGCTTTTCTGGTTTTATACATTTTTAAGTTGAGAGCAATTGTGTTGTGCTCTGTAAGTGTTTTCAAAAATTCTCATGTCCTTGACACATTTGTAATTCATGGAGACATACTTCAGTAAGGCTAAAGTTTCAGGGAAAGATGCCCAAAGAAAATGGCCATAGTTAAGCAGAATGTGAGTGTTATCTTCACGGTCTCTAATTTCCTGTATGGTTTCAATGAGTTTAGCACTATACTAACTCTTTTTCACATTCCCTAGCTTTTATTTTTACGTGGGGAATTTATTTAAATCTACCATTTATATTGAGTTGATTAAGGGACATGATTTTATTTTTTGACATGAAAATGTACGCAGCCATCTCTAAATTCCTTGCATACAGGTTCCCTGCTGTTCTGCTGAAGCTGCAGTGTAAAGATCTCCAGTTACCTCCAAGAACCATGAACCTTTCTCCATCTTTATCTTATTTTACTTCCCTGCATTTGATATTGTTGACTCTGCTGGAAAGTTTTGCTTCCTCAGCTTCCATATTATTACTCTTGTTTTCTCATCGCTTCCCATTCTTTCTCAGAGCTTCCTCTTCGGGATTACCCCGGGCTGCTTCTCTTCTCACTGGATGTGCCCTACCTAGAAGTCTGACCCAACCCCACGCTCTTAGTTTTAGCTGTGCTGGTGTTTTCAAAATCTTTATCTCTTGCCCAGAACTAGACTGAGCTGGAAATATATGTGTACAGTTGTCTCCACTTATATATCCCACAGGATTCTCAAACTTGACTTGTCCAAAGTTGAATTCCTTTTATCTCCCACTTAGGCTTGCTTTCCTTCTGCATTCACTGTCTTGTTGGTGCCACTGCCAATGTTTACGCTTCCAAGTTAAAACCTAGGGTTAACCTTTCCTCTCATAACCTGATAATCAAATCGGTCATTTTCTGCCTCCAGAATAGCTCTCAAATCAAGTCTTTCTCTCTCCAGTTCTATTTCTGTTGCTTTAGGATCCTCCTTTTTCACCCAAACTCTTACATTAGCCTATTGTTTCTCTCCACTCTTCTCTGTCATGCTGGTTGCTGCCAAAATTATCTTTGTAAAAAAAAAAAAAAGTCTGATTCAGTCATTCTCCCAATTAAATCCCTTCCCTGGTTCTTATTAACTCACTGGATAAAACTAAGATCCTTAACATGACACACAGGCCCTGATTTATGATCCTTTCTATTGATACTGCTTCTTTCTATCTGCTGCCCACCTCCCTGCTACCTATGACCCATAGATCCCTGTATCTATAAGCTTTTTCCTCCATGTCTTTGAATATACTTTTGTCCCCTGTACCTGAAATATACTTCCTTTTTCACTACCCCATGTTTTCTGGTGTATTTTGAAAGGTGAACAGGAATTCCTCTCAGGTACTTCTTCCAAAATGTTTTCTCTAATCCCTTTTCCATTTGTCATGGAAAGTTAGTTATCTTCTGTTATACCTGTCAATCTGTCTTTCATACTTATTGTACTGACTCTACTGTACCATGGTTTGTTCGTATGTCATCTTCCTTGCCTGTGGTTTCCTTTAGCATGGAGACGGCCTTACTCGTGCTGGCATGCCAGTAGGCGGGAGTCGTAGTTGTAACGGCACACGCGGCACCTATTGCGTTTGTACTATTACTGTGTGCCGGGCGCTGCTCGGGGTGCATTACGTTTATCAGCTCATTTGATTCTCACAGTAATCCCATCACTATTTTTAGACCCCTTTTACAGATGAGGAAAACAGCAAAGAGAGATTAATGTACCCAAGGTCACACAGCTAATAAGGAGTAGGACAGAGATTTGAATCCATTTAGTCTGACTTTAGAATCTGTGCTCTCAGCCACTGCTCTTCGTTGCTTCTCAGCGCCTCTGATGCATGGTGGGCGTTTAGTGCTTGTTGAAGGAATAATTAAAAATGTCACTGCCCTGTTCCCCTCTGTCCCAAGGTAACTTGAAAGACTTGGTAACGTACTTAGGCTTTGTTTTCTTGTGTTTAATAAATATTTAAAAGTATATACATCTGAGTGGGTTATAAATTATTTTTCATTGGAAATTGAGAGGTTTTTCAGTCCATTCTTAGACTGGTGATTTTTCATTTAAATTAGAATAGTATTTCCTTTAACTTTTTTTCCCATTAAAATGGTAACTTATACATCAAATAAAGCTACTCTTACCTTGGCATTAATTATTATTATGCCAGTTACCTTGGTATAAATATTTGATCTTGATTTTTAGCTACATACTTTACCTCTCATTTTGTTGTGGCTAAAGAAAAAATGTTTTGTTACTTAGGTTAATTACAGTTACATTTATTTACTTATTCATACTTCTGTTTTTCATGCCCTAGAAAAACATGTATGTCACTGGACTAACTCCCATTTAATTCTTATTTTTAAAATAGTATTTTTCCATATGACTTTTCTATTCCTTTTTATCACCTATTTCTATTGCTTGATTTTTCATTATAACTACCGTTATTTTGTCGTATATAATTCTCACTCTTGCCCAAATTTGTGAGAAAAAAACAAGAATGTGCATTATACAGAGAGTAGTACTAATTCCATTATCCATATAAATGTTTTAAATTCTTTAATTTATCCTTATGAGTTAAAAGTGTAACTCTAGGAATCAATAACAATATCCATATACAAAATGATATGCTAGAATACAATAATTGGGTTTGTTAAACTTACCACAAACTTAAAACCACAAAGAGTTCTTGGCCTTTATGATTGGTAAATATCGTAAATTTGTTACCAGTACATAACATTTCTGATATCTTGTATCTGTTCTTGTGTTTTGTAATTATTTGTTACATAAAATTTCTTGTACCATAATATGTTAAAAAATAAATAAAATTCCTTTATAGCACAAAAGAGTACCTAAATTAAAAAAAATACAAATTTGAATTGAAAAATTAAAATGGAAGATATTTTCCCCCTGAAAGCTTGGGCCAAAAACATGGGTGCGCATTATACACAGGAGAACGTTATACACGGCAAACTATGGTAATTTGTACCTTATTTTTTGCTTTTAAAGCACTCAGTTTTTTTATACTCCATTTAGCTCTGTTTCTGGCTTGAACATTCTAGATATTCATAATTCCTTCTGATCTGGCATCCTTAGGTGCATTTATAGAAAGAGCATTGAACTGGGAGATAGAAGTTTTAGATTCTGATATCAAATCTGCCATTAATTGGCCTATGAAATTAGGAAAATAATTCAGGCTATTTGGCCCTACGTTTGTTCATCTGTAGAATGAATATGGAGGATTACGGTGAGCTAGGCAATGAGACTCTGAAGGTAAAAGATGTAGTATTTTGCCCTAAAGAGTTTACAGTGTACAGGGAACAAAAATAGGAAAACAAATCTTTAGAATATAGTTCGGTAATTAATGTGATACTCTGCTCCACAAACATAGAGGGGATGGACAAGTCTTAAAGGATGTGTGTGGGTTATCTTAGTAAAATGTGGAAAATAACATTCCAAACGGGAATAGTATGTGTAAAAGTACGGCGAGCGCGCGCACACACATTGTGGGACATACAAGTCACATTAGGTTGAACTCTAGAGGTGAATGGAGGAATGACTAGAGATGAGGCTGGAGAATTGTAATAGATAGGAAGCAAATGGAGAGAAAAGTTTTATATTGCCATGATTGGATTTATCTTGGAAGTGGTGGGGGAGTCCCAAAGGTCTTGCAGCAGGGAGTGACATGATTATGTAATTCACCATTTCATCTTCCTTATGTATTAAATGATTCAAATTTAAAGAATATATGTGCTTGCTTTACTAAAAGTGGGAGAAACTATAAAAGTAAACGCTTCTTTGTCCTGTTTTCCTGAGTTTTTGCTTGTATATACTATAATGCTAGTAGATTGATACAGTATTTGCTCGAAAATGGTGCTGCCACCACCATCACTGTCACCACTATCGCTTCTACCATTATCATCAGTATCAATATAAAAGGCTTACTTTAGTAGGGTGGCCTTGGTTAGAGTTGGATACTGAAATCTGTGCACCCAGTTGGCTTTGCACTTCTGAGCTCGGCACTCTTGTGAGGAATTGTGTATTTTTATTTCTTTTTTCTTTCCAAATCAATAAATCACAACCCATACAAAAGTGCTGTAGACTTAGAGTTTTAAGGAATAAGATGGTTTTACTGCCATTAGTTATGGTAATCCAAAGGTGTAAAATCCAGTGTTGAATATTACTAGATAGTTTTCTAGATTGTTTCTGGCACTTTTTAATGGTCCTGTGTGGAGTTTCAAACCTGTTATAAGGTAGGTACTTTGATATTAGTTCTCTACCATAGATATTTTTTAAAGTACAGTTTGGTGATCCTTGCAATTCTTTTGGATAGCATGATCCCAGTGCTTGCTTGCCTATGATAAATGAGGCTATTGAGTGAGCTGGCTATTTCATTGTCTACATTAAAATAACTGGGCATCTACAAAACTTGCTAATTCCAAATAAAATAAAACTTTACTTACCTGAATGTTTCTCATTCAAAATAGCTGTAGGCCTGGTATATGTTTGCCTTGTTGAACAAAAAAAATCATTTTTTTTTGCTACAAGATACATTAAAACCAGTGCCTTAAAAACAAAACAAAAACTAAGTGCTGAGGAAAACACGTTATCGTGTTTTAACCACTACCGTGTTTCCCCTAAAATAAGACCTACCTGAAAATAAGCCCCAGTTAAGATCATCAGTCAGACAGATGCATTTAGTACGTTATGACGATGTTCCAGAAGAAGATGACATGACTGTATTTGAATAAATGTAGATTGTTGTACATGAAAAAATAAGATACCCCCTGAAAATACACCCTAATGCGTCTTTTGGAGCAAAAATTAATATAAGACCCAGTCTTATACGGTATAAGATCCAGTCTTATTTTCGGGGAAACACAGTACGTTAATAATTCTTGTGTAAACAATAGTCTTATCTATATATCAGGTTTCTAAATATTCTACATGTAACTTAATTTATGTTAACTAAGGGGGTTTTGTGCTCCATGTTCTATACTATACATTTTTCGTCAAAAATTTAAAACTTAACCTCATTTTACTAGTACTCATTTTAACTTTTTAAAAAAATTTATTGGGGTGACAATGGCTAGTAAAATTACGTAGGTTTCAAGTGTACAATTCTGTAATACATCATTTATATATCACATTGTGTTCCCACCCAGAGTCAGTTCTCCTTCCATCACCATACATTTGACCACCTTCACCCTCTTTTGCTATCCCACCGCCCTGCCCTTACCCTGTGGTAATCACTGAACTATTATTGTCTGTGTCTATGAGTTTTTATTTCTTTGTCTTGTTCCTTTGTTGCTTTCAGTTTTATATCCCACATATCAGTGAAGTCATGGTTCTTGACTTTCTGTCTGACTTACTTCGCTTAGCATAATAATCTGAAGATCCATCCATGTTGTTGCAAATGGCATTATTTCATCTTTTCTTAATGGCAGAGTAGTATTCCATTGTGTATATATACCACATCTTCTTTATCCAGTCATCTATCGAAACACACTTTGGTTGTTTCCATGTCTTGGCCACTGTACTGTTATTTATTTTTATGCTTAACTTGCCTTAGGTGCCATGTGTGACAGTAATAAAACTTAATTGTTATAAAATGCTATATAATTTTAATTTTTACCATATCAAGCGGACTCTTTTGGTGGGGAGCACCCTCATTTTTTCATAACAGATGAGTATGGAGTTTTACTCTACTGACTTCCAAAGTGGTTTAGGGCAGTAAGGCAGACTTTAACAGTCTATTCTTTGGTGATATATTAAGCATGTGGGGAAGTAAGCAAGGTTTTAACTATTTTAAGGTTTGATGGCTACACTAATCCCTATCTTATTTATGTTTATCTGGGTTGTATAAAGCCTGGGGATTGCCGCCTGTCCTTATTGTATTTGGTTGAGTCAGCAGTCAGTCAGGTAACTGTAGTGGTCATACTTCCACCATTATTGTTCTCTGAGTTTCTAATCACCACAGTCTCACAGATTAGGTAAGTGGTTGCAGATGGAAGGTCTGCATCTCAAGGTCTGAGATGTAAGAAGGATAAAGAACGCAGGAAATGGTAAATATGGGTAGGTATAGACAAACTGTATACAACTTGGGAGGAGGGTTAAATTATTGATTAGCTGTAGACTTTGGTAAGTTATGTATTCATGTTAAAAATTCTGAAATAAGGAATAAAAATTAGAAATGTGTATATCTTCCAAACTAATAGGACGGGAAATAGAATGAAAAGAAATACTCAATCTAAAAAAAAAAAAAAAAAAAAAAGGAAGGAGAAGAAAAACATAGAAAAGAGAAGACAAGTAGAAAATACAGAATAACATTCTAGTAATAAATGCAAATATATTAGTAATTACGGTGCATGTAAATTGACAAAATTCTCTAGTTAACAGAAAGTAATTGTCAGATTGGGTTAAAAAATGTAATCTGGCTATATGCTGTTTATAAGAAACATACCTTTAAAAGGGATATAGAAAATTTGAAAATAAATAGGACAAAAAGAGATATGCTTGACAATGCTTGAAAGGTTGTGTTGTATGGTTATATTAATATCATGTAAAGTTGACTTTAGGGAAAAAACTATCCTGGAGAGTGAAGGTTACTAAACGATGATAAAAGGATAAAAGAAATAATATTTTCAAAATAGGACCACAGAAAAAATAGGCAAATCTATCAGCATTGTGAGTTATATAAAATAATGTTTCTTAAGAAATGAGCAAGCAGATAAAAATTTTGATAAAAATTTTTAAATAAAAATGAGTGAGCAAGCAGATAAAAATTTTAATAACAGCATTTACAAGCTTGCTATGATGGACATTTATGGAACATTGCATCTCAGAATTCTTTTTAAAAATTCTTAAAACTTTTTTTAAAGCACACAGGGCATTTATAAAAAATGATAGCATTCTGGTCAAATGCAGCTGTTTTTAACAAATTTCAGTAAATTGTCATCATACTGCATTTTCTGTTTACAATGCTATTAACTATACTACATAACTTCTTTGTATTTTTAGAAATTACAGAATTGTACACCTGAAACCTATGTAACTTTATTAACCATTGTCACCCCAATAAACTTTTAAAAAAATTAAAAAAAGAAATTAAGATGTATTATTTACAAATAAATCATGGGTCAAAACACTTGTAAGAAATATTAGAAAATATTTATAATTTAACAGTAATAAAATAACTATATATCAGAGCTTGTGTGCTATAGCTTAAGTGATACTTCATGGAAATTTGTAGATTTTAATGCTTATGTCATGAAAACAAACGCTGAAAAATAATTGCAGTCCTAAGAATTAGATAAATAAAAGAATACTCCCCCAGTTAAAGTTAAAAGAAAATAAATATAAATTAATGAAATAGAAAACAAAGTAAATCAGAGAGGAAACAATGCAGCTAATAATACATTATTTGAAAAAACTAACAAAATTGAAACCTTCTGGCAAGATTAATCAAGGGAAAGAAAAGTCACAAAGCAGTATCTGGAATGAAGAAAACGATGTTCCTATACATTTTAGGAATGGTCAACATTTTTTTTTAAATTTATTTTTTAAATTTATTGGGGTGACAGTTGTTAGTAAAATTACATAGATTTCAGGTGTACAATTCGGTATTACATCATCTATAAATCCCATTGTGTGTTCACCACCCAGAGTCAGTTCTCCTTCCATCACCATATATTTGATCCCCCTTACCCTCATCTCCCACCCCCCCACCCGCCACCCCCCTTACCCTCTGGTAACCACTAAACTATTGTCTGTGTCTGTGAGTTTCTGTTTCTCATTTGTTTGTCTTGTTCTTTTGTTGTTTTTGGTTTATATACCACATATCAGTGAAATCATATGGTTCTCTGCTTTTTCTGTCTGACTTATTTCGCTCAGCATTACACTGTCAAGATCCATCTATGTTGTCACAAATGTTTCTATATCATCTTTTCTTACCACCGAATAGTATTCCATTGTGTATATATACCACAACTTCTTTATCCATTCATCTATCGAAGGACATTTTGGTTGTTTCCTGTCTTGGCCACCGTAAACAAAGCTGCAGTGAACGTTGGAGGAATGGTCGACTTTATGTTAATATAGTTGAAAGCTTAGATCAAACCGGTAACTTCTTAGAAAAATATAGCTCACATTGCCTCAAGATGGAATCGAAAATTGAATAGTTTTAAAATATAAAGAAAGAAAATTCTCACAAAGTACCAGCTCCACACTGGTTAGTAGCAAGTTCTACAGAACACCCAAGGCATAATAACAAGACCCTCATTAAGAAAACCTGACCTATAATGCCACTGGTATTTCCAGTCAGTGGAGATAGGATGGCTCTTGCAGGAATTGGGGTAGTTGGTTAATTAAATGGAAAAAATTGAATTGGACCACTACCTCATTTAGAGAAATCAATTGGGCTGGATTATAGATCTAAATCTGTATGTAAGGTAAAGGTATAATTAAGGTAAAACTATAACACTTTTTTAAGATAATAGAATAGAACATTTTCATGACTTTGAAAATATGGTATAAATACATAAAACATAGAGCAAAAGATTGGTAAATATGACTTCATCAAAATTAATACTTTCTTTCCACCAATAGATACCATAAAGAGAGTGGGGATTAGTATTCTGCACATACAAATTTCTGCCACAGTGAAATAAAGACAAACAAATTAATAGAAAAATGGGCAAAGGAATTGAATATGCACTTCATAAAAGAATAAACTCATTTGGCCAGTAAGCATAATGGGATACTCACTCTCATGAGTAATCAGGGAAATGCGTATTCAAACCAAATGAGGAGGCATGCATTCTCAAAAATTAAAAGCCAAATGGTGTTGCTGTTCATCTGAATATGGAGCAACTGGAACACTTAGGCAGTGCTGTGATAAAATTAATACATCTACTAGAAAATAAATTGAAATTGACATTATTAAATACAATTGAAGATGCACATATGCTGTGATCCAGTATTTCCATTCCTACGTACACATATGTCTTCGAGAAACCTCTCTACAGAGGTTGTTCGTGTAAACCTGTTCATAATAACAAAACAACAAAATACTCAAATATCTATCAACAGAAGAATGAATAGTGGTATATTTATACAATGGAATGCTATATAATACTGAAAATGAATGAATTAGAGCTGTGCTCAACAACTCGGATTATTTTGGGAATATAATGCTGGAACAAAACAAACCTTAGAAGAATATACAGCATGGTTTCAGTTATATAAAATTTAAGAACATGCAAAATGAAGTAATATATTATTTATGGGTACCAATAATGTATAACTCTTAAAGGGAATGATAAATGTAAAATTTAGGGATGAGTGAATAACATGAGTTTAGGGAGAGACACAAGAGTACATATAAGAGCTAAGGGTAAATCAAATATTTATCGTTTATTCTTTATACCTTAAGCTTATTTTATAGAATTATCAATATTTAATATTAATGATTGCTGATACTGGATTTAATGGAGCATAATAATTTCTACCCCTAGGTGTGAGATATTCTAAGATGTATTCATTTATTTCAAGGGGTAAAAAAAAATTTAGTTCTTTTACATTTTTCTAAGTATTAAATTTACATGGTTTTCTACCTTTGTAAAATTTTCATTTATTGACCACGTTGTAAGAAGTTTGAGAAAGGCATTGCCTTACCTTATATTTTCCTAACTTAAAACATACGATGTCTACTTATACAACTGCATTTGTGCATATAACATTTTGTTTCAGAATAGTACTATTTTGTTTTATTTAACAATAGTATCATGTATCAGGCACTATTCTAAGCACTTTAGAAATATTAATTCATTTAATCTGGATTAAAACCCTATGAGGAAGATACTGTCCTCATTTTATAGGTAAGGAAACTGAAGCACAGAAATTGTTGCCTAAGGTCACAAAGCTAGTAAGTGGAGCCTGCATTCAAACTTAGACTGCATGGCTCCAGACTATGTGTTTCAGCACAGAGCTGTAAAAGACCGTATGAAGTAGATCTCCAAGGGGAATATGCCATCCTTTCAATATTTCTTAATAGGGTACTGTTATTGAAGTTTGCCAACATATTGTCAGACTATGATGGAGTATGTAATTTCTTTCCTAAGACCGTTAAAAGTAGTATTGGCAAATGATTATTTATAGATATTGCTTAAATTTACTCTTAAATGAAATTCGTGTCCATATATTCATGAAATGAGAAAAGTAGGTAGGTAGAAGTACCTGTTAGTGTAATTGCAGATATACCCTGATGCACAAATGGTGATAGTGACCTTACTTCTTTTGAATATGAGTTGAAGTCATAATTTAAAATCAGAAAGTTTAAGTGTAGCATGTATACATTTGGGAAAGCAATATTTGATTTTCAGGGATGTTGACATGATACTTTTAGGAAAGTCTTATGGTAAAATAGAGTTAGACTGTGAATAGAGAAAATTAGGCAGTTGTGATTTGAGAAGAAGCTAATACTAATATTTGAAAGTGAGGCACCAGGGTTAAGAGAACAATCAGACACATCCTTTTAGAGCAACAGTTCTTTACCCATTTGATGGGTCACACTCTTAAGAATCTAAGTTAGTCTATAGGAATTTCCATATAAAGTCACGGGTTTTATAACTACATGGAAGTCTTCCCATGGGTCAACTCCTAACCCTGTTCCCATTTTAGAGCCTTTACTTTAGAGGTTCTTGAGAGATTTCATCCTATAGCTGTATGAGTATGCTCATGATATATGTTGTCTCTAAGAATTTCAGCTTTTCTTTGTGTTGCTCTTTGTTAGTTACTTCAAATAGCTTAACTTTCAGTGACACATGGTTTTATCATTAGAACATCTGACTGTTAACTGATTTTTCCTTTTGAGCTGAAACTATGTAAATTCACTTTCAGAGATTCTTCAAAAGACAGTATTTCCTACTTAATTTATTTGACTATCCTATTTTTCTTTTGTAAGATTAAGCACATATGTAGCATACTCTAAGCAGTTATTTACTTTAAAAAAAAAAGAAGCCTCTTGCAGCTGAGTTAAAGACATTCATTTTTTTAAGAACACATGTAAATTTACAGCAATTTGCAGCTCTGGCCATCGGATAATTTGAGATGTTCACAAAAAACTTTGCGTAATTATGACAGTGTCCATCCACATCTGGTGTTTGCCCACTTCTTTGTTAGGGAGATTAGGTTATATAACATACGGTATTTTATATTATTTTAAATTAATCCATCTCAGGCACAGCACAGGAGAATAAATTACACCCTTGGCAGATTTTTGGGTATACACTTCATGAAATATTTCTCATAAGGTGAGAAGTATTTCTTCCTTATTTTTTTCACAATCTTATATTGGTGACATTAATTTCAAGTGTACAATATAGTTGTTTTACATATTTGTACCTTACAGTGTGATCACCGCACTAATTCTACTAATCATCTGTCACCGTGCAAACTTATCACAATAGTATTGCCTATATTCCCTTCCCCCTTCTCACTCATCCCTCCACCCCTTCTCTTATGGTAACCATCACTTTGGTCTTTGTTTTGTTCTGTTTCTTTTGTTTTGTTTTGAGATGCCACAGATAAGTGAAACCATACAATACTTGTCTTTCTCTGCTTGGCTTTTTTCACTTAACATAATACCATTTAGATCCATCCATGTTGTCGCAAATGACAAGATTTCATCCTTTTTTATTTCTACATAATATTCTACATAATATATATATGGATAGTATATATATATATATATATATGTATATATATATATATATATATATCATCTGTATGTACATACTACATCTTTTTTATCCATTTATCTAGGATGGACAAATAAATATTTCTTTATTGTATCTTTTAAATTAATGCAAAATTGCTTTGTTACTCCATCCTTTATTTCTGAGTGTTAACTTAAGGATGGTAGAAATTGATATTAATTTTTTTCCATTTAAAAAAATCGAATAAAGTGAGACCTCTAGGATAATGACATTATTTAATCGGTGGCTTTAAGTATCCATGTTGTTACTCTTTTCCTCTACCAAGCACATGCTGCTTTTGGCACAGGCTGTATTTCCTTCAGATGTCAAAATACTCAGGGAAACAGTTTATGTATTATTAACTTATACTTTTGGTACAAACTTTGAACCACTTGGAGGATAAACTTTAGCAATTAAAAAGTCTGTTTTTTGTTGAATGGAGCTGCAGCTAATCTTTAAAACCCATTGATAACATTTTAGTAATAGCACTTCACATTCAGAGAGTAAAATAAATCACCTAACTTTTCATTTTCAGTTTTATGTAATTTAACAATTTGATACTTGATCACTTATTTGCAATTCTTGGTATGAAAATAGCTGGTATAATGTAACAAATATTGAACGATTGCCTACTGTATTGTAGGCACTGTGGTAATTGCTAGAGATACAATAATGGATAAAGCTGTGGTTCTGCACTTGCAGAGCTCACAGTCAAATGATGGCAGAGTCACAAAAATAGATATTTGTACTACAGTATAGTCACTGTAATACAGAGAAATGGAAAAAATGACCAAAGAAAGCATTACTGGAAGAGATAAAGTGTGAGCTGAATATTAAAGGATGGGAGGGGGGATAGATACTGTCTGAGAGTCGAGGTGAGGAGGACAGAGGGGAATGGGAGCAGGGGACCAACCTGGGGCGAAACAGAAGCAAAGGCACGTCATGGAGAAACAGCATGACGTGTTCTGAAAGTACAAGCAGATGTGTGTTGGTGGGAGTATAAATGAAGGACAGAGAGTGAAGGAGATGTATGAAACCAGATCATGGAAAGTTTTATGCCATTTTTATGAGCTTAAACTGCATCTCTCGTTCTGTGCTTTGGGAAGTCATGGAAGAGTTTTAAGCAGGGGCCTGATTTGATTGTTAAGTTTAGTAGATTACTCTGGTAGCTCTTGTGGGTGATAAATTTGAAGGGAAAAAGATTGGAGGTAGGGAGGTCATTGGGAAGTAGTTGGCTTAATAGGAGCTGAGGAGGGCTTAATAAACTAGGGCCGTGTTACTAGAAATGGAGAGGAGGGAACAGATTTCAGACTCTTGACATTTGTTGTTGATGAATAGTAAATTCAGCAGGACTTAATGTTTGGAAATGACCAGTGGGGGAGAAGTAGACAAGTTCAACCTCACGAGTTTCTAGCTGGGTGACCACGTGGATGATGGTGGCACCAAAGAAAGATTACATGAGTAAGGAACAACTTACAAGCTGAGGAAGTCAGTTTTGGATACTTCAAGGCTGAAATGGTCATGAAACCATCAGTGAGGGAGATCAAACAAGCCAACTGACTTTTTGAATCTGATCTGTGGGATGTGAGCGGCGGCCCTGGGCTGGAGAAATCAGTATGTAAGAGGTGACGGGAACCATGGGACCGTATAGGGAGTGGATGTGGGCTGAGGAGAAAATAAAAGAGGGAAGATGACAGGATGTTGGGGAGCATCAGTTTTTCAGAGTCAAGCAGGGAAAAATAAGCCCCACAAAGGAAAGAAGGAGCTAACCAAGAACAAATAAAATCATCAGTGAACCGACTTGTGGATCCAACTGAGACTAGAAACTACACTTTTTTTTCCTTTATTTATTTTTTAAATTAAAATTATTGGGTGACATTGGTTAATAAAATTATGTAGGTTTCAATTGTACAATTCTATAATACATCGTCTATTAAACTACACATTTTAAATGGAACAAATTTATATACATAGTTGTGGTTTCCTTAGATGCCCTCTGTAGCCTAAATGGTGGCGATCACAATGTAGCATTAAACTAAGATTGAGGTTATGAGTTTAGGGAAACTAATGTGTTGAAGTTAGAGAAGTTCAGATGATCAGCTGTGGCAAATATTGCATATTATGTGCTGTGCATTATTCTGTATATGTAATTTAATTCTCACCACAGAAGATTCTAGATTAAGAGCAGGGAGGTATGTTTTGTTGTCTCTTGTATTCTCAGTGCCTGACATATAGAGTGGGCTCAAATACTTGTTGAATAAATGAGTGCATATCAAGTACATACTTTTATTCCCATTTTACAGAAGTAGAAGCTGGACAAGGAAAAATTAAGTAATGTGTGCTATTTATTGGCAGAGCTAGTAGGGAAGGAAGTGAGCTTAGGAGAGGGAACCGGTAGAAAATTGAGGGATTCTGGGACTGGAGATCTAGCTCTATGAGGTGTAGTAGAAATGAAGGCATGAGAGATACAGAAGAGGGGGAAGAATGGTCAGAGTAAAATGTTGGCGTTTACAATTTTTTTTTAGGGGAGGTGTTCTGGATGATGACGAAGGATCAGAGTAGAGCAGAGAATGTTCATTGTTGAAGCTCTGTGGGCACCTGTGTAGGTGTTGAAAGAGTCTAAGGTTATAGAGTAGAAGTTTGGGTAGAGAGGAGCTGTTGTATGGAGTTGTATAGATGAGGAGGGATAGAGCATGGAATAGACGGAGGTCCTTTTTTTTCTTTTGAGTTCCAGCTTTTTAACATAGGTTGAGGTTAGATCTGGTTTGCAGAAAAGACAGGAACAAACTGAGTTTGCTGAATATGATTTATTTTACCCTTCTGGATATGGATAATCTTGGTGGAAAACTTCAAAAGTACTCAAAATATAAATACAAAAGTTGTAAGTTTGCTTGATATTCCAGGCATACTTAAGGTATGAATTCTAAATGCTACATTTCTTCCCTGCAAAAAAAAACACACAACCTACTTCACTTTGTCTTCTAATGTAGTAGTAGAGCAAAATTTTTGTTTGTGTATTTAAGCAGCACAACTCACCTCGTTTGGTAGCTGTTGGGTACACATCCCAAGGATGGTACAAACAAAATACACTTGCTCTTGGAAATCTTCAGCCACTGCCCAGTGGATTGCCATTGGTTCCCATTCCCTCGCTGATCCTTTTACCCTGCCCCTTCCCAAGTCTCTCTTTGAAGGCTTTTGTTTCAAGAAGCTCTTGAGAGCTTTCTTTCTACATTACATTATGGCAGAGAAAAAAACAAAATCCATTTTAGCACTGAATTACAGTTAACATTTTAAGTTGAGCATTTTCAGAATGTCTTGATAACCTAAGCAATCCTGTTTCATGTTTAAAGAATAGTTCAATCTAATATTTCATTTAGTTTGAATGGCTCTAATTTCTTTTAACATACTTTGGTAGCATTGTAATTTCTGTCCTGAATATTTCCCTTCAGAAAAATATAAAAATTCAGTTATTTATTATAGGATTGTGCTAAACTTAAAATTTAAACCATAGCCTTTTATATCTAGAATTTTTCATTTTTTGGTTGTACAGTAATGCCATTGTGTGTGTGTGTGTGTGTGTGTGTGTGTGTGTGTCTTTCCCACAAATGAGAATCACCCTATGAAAAGCTCTTAGGAAATTCAAGGTAATCAAATATGTTATAAAACATGTGTAATGAAAAGGTTGGAGGAGATGCCTTTTAGAGCAGATGTACTCTGATTTTGTGGTTCTCTCTACTCTGCCCACTTCTTAGTAAGGAGCAGCTGAAACACTGCTAAAGGACCTTTGACACAAAACCCATGAAGGTCCCAAGTATGATTTCACTTTCACCTCCTTTGTAAACCTAAATGCTTTTCAAGTCAGATGTGTGTATAGAGCTTTTCACTGAATGTCCCTTTAGGAGAAGAACAAAGCTGGGGGTCAACTTGGCACAATCCCAATGTTTATCTTGTTCCATTACAGAGGTTTGTTGGGGGTTGGGGTGACAGTTCTTTCTGAGAAGAAAGTGGAAACCAAGTGTAGGTGGACTTGCTGTCTTCTCCACACTGTTCCCAGCAACTTCACTGGGTCCCAGTGATTTCCATATTAACAGAAAGCAGACTAGGTGGGTTGCTTGTCGGTATTTGTGGTTCCCATTTGATCCAAGTATCTCTGTTATGTAATAGGCAGATTAACTGACAAATTAAATCAAAGCAAGTATCTCACTTTTGGAAGTATCTCACTTTTCCTTTGTCAATAAAATAGATTGTCTCACAGGAGTTACTATCATAAGTTTTTCATGTGTTCAAGGATGTGTATAGTACATATTAAGTTATTGGTGTTTTTCTGTGTAAATTTTTGTAAATCTGGTAATTTTGCCAATTTGTCAATTCTTAAGTATAAAATAGTGAAATATAAATTTAATATTTAATTACTATTTTAACTTTATAGTAATGAAAATTGAAAATTCTTGAATCTTATTTGTTTAAACTTTCTGATTTAGGTTCTGATAATTTATTTGAAAATTAGAAATACACGTTTAATAGCAGAAACTGTCCTTACTGGTTATCATTGACTAGAAACAGCAAATGGTCGTTAATCGTTAAAATATAAGAAGATTGTAGGGGACCATATGACAAAAGAACAAGGTACCTCTACAGTTTGTTTGCTTTGCTTCATAACTTTGTTTCAGAAGAAAAGCTGTGTTCAGTGCTTTGGGTGAAAAGACCAACCCCCACCTCCTGTTAGAGGAGGATTATGGGAAATTTCTTGCTAACTTGGACATTTCAACGCACAAGAGTTATTTTGAACATATTGAGCTGAAGTTGTGGAATGGTTAAGAACTTACTTCATTTTTTCTTGTTTTGCTGAATCAATAGTTCAGTGATTAAAGTTTATGCTGTTAACAGATTTAATAAAGAAATATTAATTTAAAACTTTAATGAAAAGCATTACATAGAGGTGATGTTCAATAATTTGATATGGGAGAACATAGAATATCAAAATATTTAAAGATTTATCTAGATAATAAGATATGACTAGAAGAAAGATGTTTTCTACCAGAACTTGTTTTGATTTTAACAATTTTGGAAGAGGGAAGGGAGTTGGGGAGGTGAGTAAGCCCAGATTAACCACTAACATGCTGAATATCCAAGCCCGTAGGCATTTCACTAAGCCACTTACGTTTTCTGCATTTTTGTCGACTCGTGTTTTCATTTACAGGGCTCTGAATTTTCTCCTTTTATCCATAGCTACATTTAGCTGAAGATTAAAGCATACATTGTAATAGAGAAAAAGAGAATTTTTGGAATTTGTATTATGTAATAAATTTTATTAAAGCTATTTAAAATATAAACATGAATTTCAACTTTTAGAATTATTTTAGTGACAGGAAGGTAGACTGGTAACCTAAAATTAATTTTTTTTCTCTAAGTTTGTTTTGTCACATTCTTTAGCTAACATGGTGAATATAAACCCTTCTTGCTTTAAGTTGTTCTGGTGTACAAAACTACTTTCCATATAACTCTTGATGTTTCCCACAAAGTTCATCTTGACGAAGCAGAACACGTAGGAGATCAGTAGTCTAAAAGGAGACTATTACTAACAACAGCCATTCATTCATGGGAATCATCATGTTATAAGGGAAGCCAGCTTCTCTAGATCTTACACAGGGTTTTGAAAATGCTGAAGGAGCCTAAAAATCTTTTCTGTGCAGACCAGCAGTCAGAAAAAGGTAAGAACACTTTCATGTACTCTGAATACTGTATCACTTTTGAAAAGGATTTGAATAAGACTGAGGTAAATGGAATACAGATTTTTAAAAGGGAAAGGGACTTGAAAAAAATCCAATCCATTTGATCTGGTTATTCTATAGCTAGGCACTGAGAACCTCAAAAAGTTATGTGATTTGGTGTAGAGCATAGAGATATTTTGAAGCAAAAGATACAATTTCCTTCCTGGGTTTGGTTGGTTAAAAGTGTAAACAGTCATTGTGAAAATATATGGAGGTTATAGGGGACCACATGACAAAAGAACTACTAGTTTAAAGTTTGTTCACTGTACCTCATCCACTTTGTTTCAGAAAACAACAACAACAAAAAACTATTCAATGACTTGTGTGAAAAACTGACCTTCCTACAAACACAAATTATGGGAAATTTCTTGCTAACTTGGGTATTTCAACTATTTCAGTGTTATTTTTAGGAACCAGATAGTTGTTTTTCAGAATGAAAGGTAGGGAGACTCAATAGCATAAGTGTTGTTAACGTGTGGAAACCTCAGACCTGAAATAAAGGTAGAATGATATCAGTTAGGTACTTAAAATTTGAATGAAACAATACCGTTTTGAGACATTTTAGCAGTTGCCCTTAACAATTTATTTTAAATTAGATGGGTTTGGGAGCAATATTTTTTTTTGTGGCAAAAAAATGCATATATATAAATGGAACTTTTGTATATCAGTTCTTTTCTCTTTTTGAGGTGAATAAGGCATTCTAATGTGCTCATCTGTTATGTCTTGATAAGTCTAGAACAGACCACTTACTGAAGAGAGTAATGAAATAGTAACTGAAATAGAAAAATATCCTGTAGAAAAAAATATGTTTTTTTCACTGGCATTTTAATCTCGGTATTGTTTCCTATGTAAGGGAAATTGAATAAATTTTGCCAACTTATACATAAGTCCTATTTCTGTCTTAAAGGTATAACCATACATGTCTGATGATGTCAATTATCAGGTCTTTCACTTACAGAATAAGTGTTCAGACCTTTGAGTCTTAAGTAATACGAATATTGTTTGCACATTTTTATTCCCTGCTTGTTTTGATGATAGATGCACAGAATATTTTTCTATCCTCAGACTGTACTTCTGCTAATTCAGCCCTATCTTTGGGGTTACGATTAGACAACATTTACTGTTTTTTAATAGAGAGATTTTTGAAAGGCCTAGACATATGGAGGATCATTTGATACTTTTTTTTTTCATTTGATACTTTGATAAGTGAGATAAGGATCATTTGATACTTTGACTTAGTGCTTTAAAAGAGGACTTTAGAAAAAAAATCTCTCAAAACACTTGGAAGGTATCTATTCTAATTTTCCTAAGTAAAATGCAGTTCAGCCTTAGAAAAGGAAAGTCTTTAAGTTTTATTTGGGGTTTAGGAAACTCATTTTATTTTCACTCTAAAGTGATTGATTTATCAGGGCAGGTATTTGTTCCCTGTAAAGTGCTAGGGAAAGAAAATGAATTGTGCAATGCCAATTAAAAAAAATTAAAGCAGATGTATTTCTTAGAGGAAGATCATACTCTCTCCCCCATAACCTTTTCTTATTTAAAATAAGGTTCCTCTCTTAGTTCTGTAAGTCTTAATATAATAATATTTTACTCATTGAATAGCTACAGATTCATTTGATTGAAAACATTTATTTGATCGCTTGGAAATGATGTCATAAAAATGGCAGCATGAGGTGAGTGTCTTGAAATCTCCCCTGGAAGTTACAACAAATTGAATAACAATAACTCCACAAAGAACTCCCTGCACAGCAGACAGGCAAGACAAAGAGGCCCACTACTGAAATCATCTGAAGGTGGGCAAATTGCACAAGTGGGGAAGGAAGGAAGGGAGAAGTGCGGAGACGGAGGTGCGCGGGTGCAGGACGCAGACCTAGCTCAGTGCTCCGAGCTCGCTGCATCCCGGAACTACCACAGCTGCGGGAGAAGGAAGAACTCAGATTGCTAGGGCTCCGCTTAGGGCCCACAGGGCTGAGGGGACAGCATATAACACAGCTGAACCCAATGTTTACGGCAGAGACCTCGGAGCAAAGACTGAGGGAAGAAGGCTAAAAACAGTGGTTTAAGCCCTCACTGCTGAGCAGAGAATGGAAGCCTTAGGCACTGAGACTAGCTGCCCCCTCGCTACCCTCCCAGAGTTCACCCCGCTCCCACTTGCCCGGTGCTAGAAGCAGAACAGTAGCAGTGTCAGATCAAAAGAACAGAATATTTGCAGTTCTGAAAACTGTGGTCCGCAGACACGGACTCGCAGCCCAGTTAGTTCCAACAAAGCTAAGGGAGCCGTGGAAGCAGAACTGGCTGTGATGGTGATCACCACCATTGCTCTGGGCCACCTCTCACAACCCACCCCGCCCTGTCTCCACCTATCTGGCCAGATCCCTGAAGGAGTAAACAGAACTGCTGAAACATGGGCTCTCAATCTGGTGCAGGAAGAGCTTTGGAACTTCAGAAGTTCTCCACATCCCCCCGCGGAGGCGACCTGTTCACAGAGGAGAAAGTCACCTTCCAGGGAATCCCCCCATTGTGTGAGAAGCCAGAATAGTGCAGAGAAAATATAACACTACAGTGTGAGAATAAAAGGCTGCAGTCAGAGAGAAAATAAAACATTCTACCATCACCTACTGGAAAACAAAAGAAAGACCTCTTTCTATCAACCTGTTGCAGAACCCACTCCTGGAGATATCTAGGAAGAGGAATAATAAATCATTAATTGCCATGAAGAAACAAGGTAACAAGACAGCTCAAAAAGAAAATGAAAAGTCTCCAGAAAACGAACTTAAAGACATGTGACTTAAATGACAGAGAATTCAAGATTGCAGTTCTTAAAAAACCTCAACGAGATGCAAGAAAACACAGACAGGCAGTTTAATGAACTGAGAAACACAATCAAAGAACAAAATGAATATTTTACCAAAGAGATTGGAATTTTAAAAAAGAACCAAATAGAATTTCTGAAGATTAAGAACTCAATAAAAGAAATGATGAATGAAGTAGCCGTAGTAGAGTTGAACAGATGGAGGAAAGAATCAGTGACATCGAAGATAGAAATCTGGAAATGACACAGATGGAAGAACAAAGAGACTTGAGACTTAAAAGGAATGAAAGAACTCTACAAGAACTTTCTGACTCCATCAGAAAGAGCAATGTAAGAATAATGGGCATACCAGAAAGAGAAGAAAGGGAGATGGGAACAGAGAATATATTCAAACAAATAGTCAACTAGAACTTCCCAAACTTGGATCCTCTAATCCAAGAGCAAATAAGACACCTAGTTACTACCTCAATGCCAACAGGCCTTCTCCAAGGCACATTGTGTTGACGCTGTCAAAAATTAACGACAAAAAAAAAAAAAAAAAGAATCCTCAAGGCAGCCAGGGAAAAGAAGACGGCAACCTACAAAGGAAAGCCCATTAGATTATCATCAGAGTTTTCAGCAGAAACTCTACAAGCCAGGAGGGAGTGGAATCAAATATTCAAACTACTGAAAGAGAGAAATTATGAGCCAAGAATATTATATCCAGCAAAGATATCTTTTACATGTGAAGGAGGAATAAAGACCTCTCCAGACATAGAGAAGCTGAGGGAATTTTCTAATATACGACCTGCACTACAAGATATACGGAAGCAGGTTATTCAACCATAAATAGGGATGATTTTGTGACATCCAAAACATAAAAGGAGGAAGAGTAATGGCCTGAACTGGAATATGGGAATGGAGAAAGTAACCATGCTGAAGAAAATGGAATACTCTAAATCTGAAACTTTTCTTTTACATAAATTTAATGGTAATCACTCAAAAAAAATCCAAAACTGAAATACATAGCATAGTCAAAGAAGAAACAGACAGAAAAACCTTAGAATATCAGTACACAGAAATAATAGACAGCAACAAAAAGGCAAAGAAACAATGGAGACACGGTCTTACCAAAAAACCAAAGATAGAATGATATGAAATCCTCATATATCAATAATCACCCTAAATGTAAATGGACTAAACTCACCAATAAAAAGGCACAGAGTTACAGATTAGATAAAAAATATGCTGCCTCCAAAAGACACATCTCAGCTACAATGACAAACATAGACTCAAAGTGAAAGGGTGGAAATTGACACTCCAAGCAAATGATATCCAGAGAGGTGCAGGTGTAGCCATACTGATATCACATGAAACAGACTTCAGGATAAAAATGGTAACAAGAGACAAAGATGGACATTACATAATGATAAAGGGGACTATACAACAAGAAGACATGGCAGTCATCAGTATTTATGTCCCCAATCAGGGAGCATCGAAATATACCAAGCAACTACTAACAGAACTAAAGGGAGAAATTGACCAAAACACAATTATACTAGGGGATTTCAATACATCATTGACAGCTATGGATAGATCATCCTAGAACATCAGACTATACATTTTTTTTTTCTAGTGTACATGGAACATTCTCAAGGATAGACTATATATTTGGACATAAAACTAGCCTCAGCAAATTTAAGAAGATTGAAATCATACCAAGCATATTCTCTGATCACAAGGCTTTGAAATTGGATATCAGCTGCAAAAAGAAAGCAGGAAAAACCACAAATGTGGAGAATAAACAACGTACTTTTAAAACAACGTACTTTTAAAGAACAATCAAAGAAGAAATGAGGAGAGATCAAAAGATACATAGAAACAAATGAGAATGAGAATACATCATACCAAAATTTTTTGGATGCACCAAAGGCAGAAATTTATACCATTACAGGCCTATCTCAGAAACAAGAATAATCCCAGATAAATAATCTCACATTACACCTTAAAGAACTAGAAAAAGAAGAACAAATAAAACCCAAGATCAGCAGAAGAAAGGAAATAATAAAAATCAGAGCAGAACTAAAAAGACAATATAAAATATTAATGTGACAAAGAGCTCGGTCTTTGAAAAGATTAATAAAATTGACAAACCTTGACTAGACTCACTAAGATAAAAAGAGAAAAGACTAATAAACAAAATCAGAAATGAAAGGGAGAAGTTACCACGGATGCCACAGAAATACAAAGGATCATCCAAGAATACTATGAAGGATTATATGCCACCAAATTCAATAACGTAGAAGAAATGAACAAGTTCTTAGAAACATATAGCCTTCCTAGGCTGAATCACAAACAATTGGAAAATCTAAATAGATCGATCACCAGTAAGGAAATTGAATCAGTCATCTGAAACCTTCCCAAAAGCAAAAGTCCGGGACCAGATGGCTTCACTAGTGAATTCTACCAAACCTTCAAAGAGGATCCAATACCAATCCTACTCAAACTCTTGCAAAAAATTGAAGAAGAGACAATACTCCCTAACTCATTTTATGAGCCCAACATTACCCGGATACCAAAAACTGGAAAGGAGATTACAAAAAAAGAAAACTACAGACCAATATCTCTGATGAATACAGATGCAAAAATCCTAAACAAAATTCTAGCAAATCGTTTACAACAATGCATTAAAAAGATTATTCATCATGACCAAGTGGGGTTCATACCCGGGACACAAGGATGGTTCAACATCCGCAAATCCATCAATGTGATACATCACATAAACAAAATAAAGGACAAAAATCATATGATTATATCAGTTGATGCAGAAAAAGCATTTGACAAGATACAACATCCATTTATGATTAAAACACTTAATAAAATAGGTATAAAAGGGAAATACCTTAACATAATAAAGGCCATATATGACAAGCCCTCAGCTAATCTCATAATTAATGGAGAAAAACTGAAGCCCTTTACGTTCAGGAACACGACAGCGCTGTCCCCTATCACCTCTGCTTTTCAACATAGTGTTGGAAGTCCTCACCAGAGCAGTCAGGCAAGAGAAAGAAAAGGCATGCAAATTGGAAACAAAGAAGTTAAATTGTCACTCTTTGCAGATGACATGATGCTATATATAAAAAACCCTAAAGACCACCAAAAAGCTATTAGAAACAATAAACGAATACAGTAAAGTTGCAGGCTACAAAATCAACGTACAAAAGTCCTTTGCATTTCTATATACTAACAATGAAATCTCAGAAAAAGAAATTAAAAAAAATTCCTTTTGCAGTTGCAACAAAAAGAATAAAATACCTAGGAATAAACTTAACCAAGGATGTAAAAGACCTATAAGCTCAAAACTGTAAGACATTTTTAAAAGAAATTGAAGAAGATACAAAGAAATGGAAAGACATTCCATGCTCATGGATTGCAAAAATCAACATAGTTAAAATGGCTGTATTACCCAAAGCAATATACAGATTTAATGCAATCCCCATCAAAATCCCAATGGCATTTTTTGAAGAAATAGAACAAAAAATCATCAGATTTGTTTGGAACCACAAAAGACCCTGAATTGCCAAAGCAATCTTAAGAGAACAATACTGGAGGTATCACACTCCCTGACTTTAGCTTGTACTACAGGGCAACAATAATCAAAACAGCATGGTACTGGCAGAAAAACAGACACATAGACCAATGGAATAGAATTGAGAACCCAAAAATAAACCCACATAAATATGGACAGATAATTTTTGACAAAGAAGCAAAAAACATACAATGGAGGAAAGACAGCCTCTTCAATAAATGGTGCTGGGAGAATTGGAAAGCCACGTGCAAAAGAATGAAACTGGACTGCTATCTGTCACCATGTACCAAAATTAATTAAAAATGGATCAAAGACTTAAGCATAAAACCTGACACAATAAACTGCATAGAAGAAAACACAGGCACTAAACTTATGGACCTTGGGTTCAAAGAGAATTTTATGAATTTGACTCCAAAGGCAATGGAAGTAAAGCTAAAGTAAAGAATGGGACTATATCAAACTTAAAAGCTTCTGCACAGCAAAAGAAACCATCAACAAAATAAAAAGGCAACCAACTGAATGGGTGAAGATTTTTGCAAACAGCATCTCTGATAAGGGGCTAATATTCAAAATATACAGGGAACTCAACAACATACAATTCAACAACAAAAAAAACAAACAACCCAATTGAAAAATGGGCAGAGGACCTGAAGAGGCATTTCTCCAAAAAGGATGTACAAATGGCAAATAGACATATGAAAAAATGTTCAACATCACTAATCAGATAAATGCAAATAAAAACCACAAAGAGATATCACCTCACCCCAGTTAGAATGGCTATCATCAACAAGACAAATAGTAACAAGTGTTGGAGAGGTTTTGGAGAAAAAGGAACCCTCATACATTGTGGGTGGGAATGCAGACTGTTGCAGCTGCTATGGAAGGCAGTGTGGAGGTTCCTCAAAAAATTTTGAGTAGAATTATGGTATGACCCAGCAATCCCTCTCCTGGGTGTCGACCAAAAAATCTGAAAACATTTATCGATAAAGACATGTGTGCTCCAATGTTCATTGCAGCTTTATTTACGGTGGTGAAGACATGGAAACAACCAAAATGTCCTTCGATAGATGAATGGATAAAGAAGTTGTGGTGTATATACACAATGGAATACTATTTGGTGGTAAAAAAAAAGATGAAATAGTGCCACTTGTGACAACATGGATGGATCTTGAGAGCGAAATAAGTCAGAAAAAGTAGAGAGCCAATTGATTTCACTGATATGTGGTATATAAAAGTGAAAACAACAAACAAATGAAGGAATAAAAACTCATAGACAATAGTTTAGTGGTTACCAGAGGGTAAGGGGGTGAGGGGTGGGAGATGAGGGTAAAGGGGGATCAAATATATGGTGATGGAAAGAGAACTGACTCTGGGTGGTGAACCACAATGTGAGATATAGATAACGTATTACAGAATTGTACACCTGAAATCTATGTAACTTAACAGTTGTCACCCTAATAAACTTTAATAAAAACAAAAAAGGAAAGAAAGAAATTCAGTGACAAAGGGAAGAGGTAACTGGAAAATTACAGAACCCATAGACATATTTAGTAAAATCATTTTAAACCAAAAAAAAAAAAAAGAAAGAAAGAAATCACTTGGAGAAACTTGTTAAATTTAAAGATTCCCCTAAGATTCTTTTTCAATTGTCATGAAGAGGGTAGGGGAAGTGGAATCTGTATGCCAAACGAATGTCTCAGAATTCTTTAGATTACTCAAGTTTAGAAAGCACCACCTTACTCAAAGGTATAAACTTCCATTTATAAAGTAAATAAGTCATGAGGATGTAATGTACAGCATGGTTATAGTTAATAATACTGTATTGCATAGTTTAACATTGCTAAGAGTATATCTTAAAAGTTCCCATCACAAGAAAAAAAGTTTGCTACTATGTGTGGTGACAGATGTTAAGAAGACTTATAGTGATTGTTTTGCAATGTATACAGATACAGCATCATTATGTTGTACACCTGAAATTAACATAATGTTCTTAATATATATCAATCGTAACTGAATAAAGAAAAAGAAAATAAAAAAACACTTATTTGGCCTACATTCATGCATTTTTTAATTTGTTCCCTTACACACACACACACACACACACACCACCAGTGAACACTACTGTAAAAACTTCCATGAACATTTTATATTGTTCCATTCTAGTTCTTTTAAGTGGCTATACCATCTCCTCATTATTGGACAAGTGCTTTATTTTAAATTTTTTTCTTATTATAAATACCTGACATGAATATTGTCTGACAATTTACCCTAGGATAGTGCCCCAGAAGTGGAATTATTGGGCAAACCGTTTTAAGGCTCACAGTACATATTGCTAAAGTGCTTCCCAAAAGGCTTTATCAGTTTATATTCTCCAGTGTGAATTTCAGGATGCTTTTGGGAGGCTGGTGAGGCCATGTAGCGGAGAGAACCAGATGATATATAGAAATATGGTTTCTAGTCTCTGCTATGCCACATACTAATTATAGATATCTGGGTTATAACGTAACTTGTGTGGACCTCAGTTTCTTTACCATAAACTTAAATGAATTCTAAGTACTCTCCCAGCTCTAATTCTCATTCTATTTTAAATAAAAAATGGGTTTAAACAAGGAGAATCAATGCTAACATTTTACAAAGTGATTTGTCTGGAAGGAAAGGAGAAGCTGGGAGAATCAGATGTAGCTAGAGAAGGGAGGAAGCTAGGCCAAGGGAACAACACACCTGGTTTACTCTTTGGGTATGTTATCTGAAGAATGGAGTCCAGTCAAATTATATCATATAAACACTTCTTTTGAGACTTAGAGATTTCAATTTTAAATACAGAATGTGTGTATGAAGAGATATGTATGAAGCTTTTCAAAAGAGGTTGTGTTCTGTGTGGGTTACAGTTTACAAATCCAATCCAAGAAAAAGAAAAGTTTGTTAAAGATTCAGACATTCACACAAAAGGCACAATATTTTCATATTTTTAGAGTAAATGACTTTGTGGTGACAAAGGGGGCAAAAATTCTGTATCATCTCAAAAACTGTAGGGAAAGGTTACCTAGGCATAGGTTAAACCTGATTATTTGTCTTTTCAAGAAGGAAGTACCTTATCTCTGCCTTTATTCAAAGAAGACTTAATCTCTATTAATAATTTAGACAACTAAACAGCATTAGTGGTTGTGAGAGAAATCCGACTCTAGCCTTCATCTAGCTCATCAGGAATCAATACTACATTCCAGACTTCAGTAAAAAAAATCTCGATGGCGTGTCACCAGTGGAGAGAGATTTTCTTGAACCATTTTAAGGCATTTAATTATTAAAAAGATACAAATAAGAGTAATAATAAAAAGGTTGAGAGATTAGCATTTTTATAATTAGTTTTCAAAATTAAGAATAACAAAAAATAGTTTGTTAATTCTTAATACCCTGTGATGAAAGTTACTAGGTGATATTTTTTTGTCTGTTTTTAAAAATTGACACTTTTGGTGTGATAATAAAATTGTCAATTAGAAATGTAAATTGTGTAAAAGTATAATTTACAGTGTTAACAATGTTTTCAAGTAGAAAAAAATCAAATGTTTGCTGAATAGTGATAGTTTTTAAACTTTGTTAGTCTTTGAGTTCATTAGAGTTCCCTGATAGATTGTTAGAGTTAGAAATAGTGAGTTCGTTGCTTGACTGAATAAATAATTCATATGGCATAAAAGCGGCCTTTTTTTCCTTCCCAGTTCCTTTCTCCCTCATTATACTCACTTGCTCTCTTTTAAAAGGATCCTTTACAGCCAAAGAGTAACTTTATGTGAATGTGCAAGAGCTTGGACATAGTAGTTGCAACCTCAGTGTTAGCTGAATATCTGGGGTCACTTAACAAAATGAAGAATCTGTTTTAAATGTATATTCTCCAGTAGCAACTGAAAAAATATATAGTCATTATAAATTGTTAAGCTCTGACCTTATGGTAAAGTTGCCTTAGGAATTTCTTTTAATAAAGTACATTTTTATGTTTGGATCTAGTATCTTTCGTAGTGTCTGCCTCAAAGCAAAGTTGAGTTTTAAGATGAGTAAATCATCTAATTCTGTTTTTTCAGAAAGCTTTTTACTAGATTAAATTGCATTGTCAGAGTTAGTCTGGTAAACATGAAAATTTTTTTATTCTTTATATGGTATTTTAGAATTCTTTATATTTTCTAGGAATTATGTAGATTATATTAAATATTTATGTGGAATTCCATATTTTCTACCTTTTATTAAAGCACCAATGTACAAATTATGCTAGGTAATTTTTTTTTTACTGTTTAAGTCATAAAAGATTCAGTGTTTTACTGGATCAAAATAATTGTCTCTCTAGCCCAGTGATCACTCTGACAGTGACACCACTGGAGATTATTATCTTTCCTAAATCAACTACATCCTTATTTTTTGTAATAAATTAGTGTCTGATACCCTTAGGAGATTAAGGGGGAGGAGGGAGGTGAAAGGGGCTGAAGGAGATCAAATATATGGTGACGGAAGAAGATTTGACTTGGGTGGTGAACACAATGCAATATATAGATGTATTATAGAATTGTACACCTGAAACCCGTATAATTTTGTTAACCAATGTCACCCCAATAAATTTAATTAAAAATTTATAATAAAATATTCCTTGAAATTTCTGTGTGTTCAGCACAATTTCATGGTATAACAGTACTTTTATATTTATGTAACAGAAATTTAAAGTAAGATACAAGACTGTAATCCACACTTGTATCAACTGGAAATATTTGTGAATTGACATTTTGCTGCTTCTCCAGTGTACTGCTATTTCACTGGTACAATATTTACTCTTGAAGAAGTTTCTAAATAACATAAAACATTATGTTTAGTATAATTCAGTGTTTATTGTATGCTATTCTTCATGACAAATAAGTTGTAATACATAGACTAATACATTTTATCTGTATGTTCTGCTTTGATATGACCATACTTTCTGGTACCTGTTTACCTTTCTTTTTTGAATTTCAAGTGATTCCTTCTTATTTTCTTATTTATAAGACTTAGTGATTCAGTTAATATTAACTTTATACATGCATAGTCATTGTGATTTTATGACACATTATGATTTTAAGTACTGAATCATTAGTTTTAATCTAAGTGTAACCCTTAGTAATTATTGAAACTTAGGCTTTACCATGGTTTTTCACAATTATATTTCAGTAGTCACAGAAACCACATATTTTTGGGTTTTTTGGCCATTTAAGTGTTGACATTGGTATTATTGAAATACATTTCTAAGTATTTCACTTATCAATTGCTGCACAACAAGCCACCCTAAGGCTTAGTGGCTTAAAACAATAGTAGTATTTCTCTTCATTTTGGGTGTTGATTAGGTGAGTCTTCTGTGTGGTGTGGTGTGTTTGGGGTGCTAGGAAGGCAGGGCAGTCCAAATGGCCTTACTCACATGACTAGCAATGAATGCAGGCTGCCAGCTGGGGGCACAGCTGGGGCTGGCCCCAGGGTCCTTGGCTTTCCTTATCTGTACTTCTCCGTGAAGTTAATTGGGCTTCCTTACTGTATGATAGCTGAATTCCAAGAAAGAATGTTCCAGAAAGCAAAGGCAGAAGCTGTAGCTCTTTAAAGGCCCTGATTCTGGAGTTACCCAGAGTCACTTCTGCCCATTCTACTGGTCAAACAGGTCACAAGACCAGCCCAGATACTGATTTGGTTTTAAAGGATGAATACAAAGACAAAAACCAAATAAAATAGTATGTTAAGTATAACAGACAGTTGAAAGAATGAAGGTAATCATAAGGAAGAATTTTTGGACACTAGTAATAATAATCAGATATTAGAATAGGCTTCCCAGGAGAATATTTTAAAGAATTGAACGTGTAACAGTGTAATGGATTATGTGGGATGTGTTGAAAGTGAAAACAGGGAAGAAGAAGGGGACTTAGTTTAGTTAAGCCTGTCTGTTTATTGAAAGTTAGGGGGAGCGTTTCATTTCCTCTAGGAAAGATGAATGACATTGGAATACCATTCCATTTTCCTATTTCTAAGTATTGACTTTATAAGTTATTTTGGGGAATAGCTTTTAAATTTTATGTAAAGCACTGTTTTTTTGTTTTTTTGGTACATAGCACACAATGGGAACCTTGAAAATTACCTATTTGCATAGCACTTAATTTCAGAGCATGTTGATGCATATTTTCTTGATTCTAAGAGATCACCAATTGTAAGACACACCCTTTGATTTAATAACTTTCCTCTCTTTTTGGAAAACTCAAATACTTTTCTTGGGGGAGGGAGGAGCATTCTATCTAAGGATTATTCTGAATTACTTTTAGCCATAGCCACATGTTGCCCTTGACCTCTGGCACTTTGGGGATTGATAGCATAGTTCAGAGGCACATCCAGGAATTACTTTGACTTGGTTTCCATTTCCTATTTAATTAAACTTGTAGCTTTTTTATTTTTACTAATTATATTACGTATCACTAGAAGTTAAATAACTACTCTGGAAAATCATCCAGAAGAATTTAACAGACAAGTATTTGGTACAGAATTATCTCTTAGTAAACCTTTTAAATATAAATACATGTCAGCAGGCATTCATAGTAACTTTTTATGTCAATGCTGCATTCTAGTGATCTTTATAAAGACACTTCAAGAGGTAATTAGGGATTTAACGTTAAGTTAAAATTCAACTGTGTATGGTTCTATCGATGTAGATAACTGAGGTAACAGATAAAAGGCATATTCTTAGTTATGTCTAAGTCCGTACATGGATAGGCAGTGACAAGATATAACTTGTGTGATGTCTGGCAAGGTTCTTTGGATATCTACTGTAAGACTCCTCTTGATATGAAAAATGTTAAAGTGAAAAAATATGCATTTTAGACTTGAGAAAATAGACTATTGTGTCCCCCGCAAACCGCCCCCCCCCCCCCGCCGCCCCATACACACACAGGTATATAAGAAAGAGCAGGAATTAGATAGTGTGTTTTTTTTAATTAAAAAGTTTATTGGTGTGACAATTGTTAGTAAAATTACATAGGTTTCAGGTGTACAATTCTGTATTACATCATCTATATATCACATTGTGCGTTCACCACCCAGAGTCAGTTCTCCTTCTATCACCATATATTTGACCTCCTTTACCCTCATCTACCACCCCCTGCCTCCCCACCCTCTGGTAACCACTAAACTATTGTTTGTGTCTATGAGTTTTTGTTTCTTTATTTGTTTATCTTGTTCCTTTGTTGTTTTCAGTTTTATATACCACATATCAGTGAAATCATATGGTTCTCTACTTTTTCTGAGTTATTTCGCTTAGCATTATATTCTCAAGATCCATCCATGTTATCACAAATGGCACTATTTCATCTTTTCTTATGGCAGAGTAGTATTCCATTGTGTATATATACTACAACTTCTTTATCCATTCATCTATTGAAGGCCACTTTGATTGTTTCCATGTCTTGGCCACTGTAAATAAAGCTGCAGTGAACATAGGAGCACCTGAATAGACATTTCTCCAAAGAGGACATACAAATGGCCAATAGACATATGAAAAAATGCTCAACATCACTGATCATCAGAGAAATGCAAATAAAAACATCAACAAGACAAATAGTAACAAGTGTAGGAGAGGCTGTGGAGGTAAAGGAACCCTCATACACTGTGGGTGGGAATGCAGACTGGTGCGGCCGTTATGGAAGGCAGTGTGGAGGTTCCTCAAAAAATTACAAATAGAATTACCATAAGACCTAGCAATCCCTCTCCTGGGTATGTAACAAAAAAATCTGAAAACATTTATCCATAAAGATATATGTGGATAATGTTCTTAATTAAGGTAAAGAATCTTGAGTGAGTGATTCTTAAGGTCAAACAATAAGTGGTAGATCTGGGATTATAAACCAGGTCTTCAAGACTTCCAGATACATGTACTGTACTATGCTACCCTTTCAACAGTAATTTAGCAACGGATTAACTTCAATTTAATGAAGTTCAGTTATTCAGCATATATTTATTAAATGCTATTAATTGTATGCCAGGCATTATGTTAAATGATATTATAAAACAGTAAACAAGACAGATAAGTTCTATGTCTTCATGAAACCACCAATTTTGGAAAAGACTGAAACTAAAAAAAATAATTACAACTAAGATGAACATTAAGGTAGACGTTATAAGGTGATATGAAAGTATGTTACAAGCAAACCTAACTTGGCCTGGAATGGTGGGGCAGTGTTGATGGTCAAATCAAGGAAGGACAAGGGAACTAACTTTTAGGCTGAGATGGAAAGAATCAGCATTAGTCAGAGAGCATTGCAAGTGGCAGAAATAGCATCTGTAAAAGCAAAATGAAGAACTAAAAGGATTCCAGTGTGGCTGAGCATTGAGAAAGAGAAATAAAGGTGGAGAGGAACGCAGGAAACTGATTATGTGATCTTGTTCGGGATTTTGGCATTTATCATAGAGGGTATTGGGAAGCTGTGGAAAAGTTTTAAGCAGAGGTGTAACATGATTAAATTTTCATTTGAAAAACATGAGTCTGACTGCAGTGAATGTAAAAGCCTGCTGTTGGGAGCTATTTCTGTAGTTCAGGTTGGAGATGATGGATACATCAATGGAGTTGGACAGATGGGATAGATTTAAAATTTGGGAGGTAGACAAAGCCTAGGGATTTGACAGAAATATAAAACTAATATTATTGTTCCAGCTATAGAATTTTACTGTAAGTTCATCTTCAAACTCCTTTTAGTACCTTGTGCTTGATGTTAGGAAGTGACTGTATTATAGAATATAATTTAGAAAGCATTGTTCCTTAAAAAATAATTCGTGAATTGAACTAATTTCTGTCATTATGTGTTTGATTCCATTAAATAGTATAGGGCGAACTTAGTTTCAAAATACAACTTGGCATCTTAATTTATATGGTAAAGCATATAAGCAATTTTTTTCATCTAAGTAATTTTGTACATACATGATGTATACAAATATAGTGCATGTGATTTTGTTCACACAACTTATTAATCAATATCAGGTTTGAAATGTGACTGAATATTTAGGACTTTCCTGTTCTTGGTTGACTGGTCAAAACTTAAATGAGGCATTTAAACAGTTTTGTTTCAAATAGCATTCTATTAAGAAACGCTTTTTCCTTTATCATAATAAGAATTTATTACTGGATCATTGGTTCTAGAAATAGGCTCCTAGTTAAATTAGAAGATTCAGGAGGAAAGAGTGTTAGAAGCATGCTTCCCTGAATGCCTTACGAACTGCTTTATTTCCTTAGCCAATAGTATTTTTTGTGCACTTATGGCTATTATTAGTCTGATGTTCTCATTGTGGCCCTGTGAGTATTTAGGCTGATTGTTGCTAAATTTTTCATTTTTTCAAAAGGATCTTGAAATATATATTTTTATGTGAATTAGTTGGTAATTTAAGTGTTTTTAAAACACTATAGTAATAAAGTCTGTTACTATAGGGCAAACTATGCCTGTGGATATATTTGGCCCACAGGCCTCAGTTTTACAGCCTCTGCTTTGTAGAGGTCTTTAATCACTACATAAAGGTAAAAGATCAATATTATTTCTAGGCGGGGTAAACGTCAAAAGGAGGGAAGGGAAAAGGAGAAAATGAATTATTTTTTAATAAGAAGTGTAAAACTAATTATCTAGTTGTATTTTTAGTTTAAACTGAGTTCAAAAAGAAATTCACTGTCCGTAGAATAATTTTTATGTACGTCAGAGTATACTTCTAGCAACTTCAACTATCCAAATATGCGTAACTAGAACTCGGGGAGATGGGACTGTTTGGGTATAGGGAGCCAATGAACCATAGCTGAGAGTCTAGTGGTTCTCTCTTAAACAGTTAGGAGTAAAGTATAGCAGAAACAAGAGACAGTTGATATCAGAGAGAAATCGGACTAAGAATATAGCACTCTGAGTATATACTGGACCCATGAAAGCATTTCTGTATTAAAATCATAATTTGACTTTTATATTAATGATCAAGAAGAGGTCAAATTATTTGGTACATTCTGAAATTTTAAATACGCCCCTCCCAGTAACACAATCATTGGAGGCAATTAAGAAAATACAGAAAAGTAACATATAGCACTTCTCTTTAAAAGTCAGGAATAGGTAAAATAAGTTTATTATTTTCTAAAAGTATTTAAATAGAACTTAACACTTATTAGTTTCCTAATGGCTAATTAGTTTTCAAATTAGTCTAATTTAAATAAAAAGAGTATTAATTAGCTCACACAAGAGAGTATGACATATATTAAGATTAGTTAAGCCAATGGCTCCATGATATTTCCAAGGACTGTTTGTCTTTGCCCTTTACTCTTTCTACCCAGTGTGGCCTTTCTCCCAACACAGTAGTTGTGGAATGGCGACTGATTGAAATCAGTATTATGTTTTCTCCTACAGATCCAAAGAGAGGAGAAGTAGCTTCTCTTAGCTTTCTCATAAGCAGTATAGCTTTGTTTTCTCCATTCCCACGCCTGGCTTGCTTCTCAGTAGCGTAAATTTGTGTAATTTAAAAATTCCTAAACTAATCATTACAAAGGGAAATGGACTTATCATAATGATGGATTAGACTAATTGTGGTCTACCTTTGTAGCTCAGGGTCAGGCAGCTTCCCTTGAGACACTGAATATTGGGAGATATTTGGATGGAAATCAAATCATAGCAGAAACAAGAGACAGTTGATAGCAGAGAGAAATCAGACTAAGAATATAGCACTCTGAGTATATACTGGACCCATGAAAGCATTTCTGTATTAAAATCGTAATTTGACTTTTATATTAATGATCAAGAAGCTTTGGCTAGACACTCAACACGGTCCATTTATAGGTGCATGAAGGAGTTTGTATTATCCGAAATTTTTGCTTGCGTGAAACCCCATCTTTCCCTATCAACCCCACGAAGTACAAGGTAAATCGCTGGTTCATCTGCTCTGTCTCCTGTGTCCTAGCACCCTCCTTAGCAAAACTTGTATAGCTTCTGAATTGAAGATTTTTTTCCCAAAAAAATTCTCATCACTTAATAGACACCTCCCTGTAGAATAAACAGTGTGGGCCATGAATGGGACAAAGTTTGTTTAGGAAAATACAGTTCCTTAAATTCACTTTATTTTTTAAAAATGTGTATTCTTTTCCTCTTCTCCAAAGGATTTGTGTACCGTTATCTCTGTAGTAGTGTCATCCTTATTATCTGATTATAAAGCTGAAGGCCAATTTATGAGATTATTTAGAGCAAAAATAAATACTTATTTTTAGAGTTTTAAAAATCTTTGCACAGAAAATGCTAATTATATATTTTAAGTACCTATCATTTTGACTAAAATATTATAACCAACTGGCATATTTCATTTCTTTCAGTTTTCGGATTTCTAAGCATTAGCCCAATATTTTAGTATCTAGGTCACACAGTCATTACAAACAAATCTAGGCCAAAATGGTTTATGCTTCTCAGTTGCCAGCTTAGTTCTCTGACTTTTCGTATTTGGTTCCCTTTCTGTTTACTTATTTTTGCACAGCACTATGTTAGTTCTTTTTATAGAACTCATCTTCTTATGTCTTTTTGCCCCTGAATCAAGGTAACAGAGCAAATAAATATGCTGGTGGCTGCTATGTTTTAGAATTGTTGCTCTACATAGGGTCACACATGTTAAATTACCTACTGCAGTGCTATTTATTGTGTGAAACCTTGTTTAAAATGCTAGAGAAACTGTGTTTTGGCACAGAAACTGTAACATTTCTTAAAGATTCAACCTGTATGCAATTTGGTGTTGAGAGCCTCAAAATTTCTAAAGCCCCTACAAAATTGTTAAATGTTAACTTATTCCATCTCATCATACTAGATGGTATAGCATTTTCCTTCAAGTAAAATGAAAAGTCTTAATGTCATGATATAAAAGAAAGGAGAGGGAAAGAAGAGAGGAGTAAATTGTAACAGAAAAAATTTCACCTTCACTTTTGAAGTACTATGGGCTGTAAAATTCCATTTTGAAACATTTTTTAACTTTGAAGGGGGTATAGTTTACTGGAAGCTTCTTTTAGTACAGTTTTTATTTTCTTAAAATTAAGAACTTTATATACCTTTCAGAATTTTCAATATTTGTTCTGCGAAATTTATTATATTTGATTTCACAGAAATATATCTCATTTTGAAAGTATAAAATGCTAACATGTATAGTATACTTCTTGAAAGTTTCTAGATAAATTAATACTTTATTCATTTAATATCATTGGACATTCAATTAATACATTTTCCAGATAATAAATGTTTACCTTCTTTGATTGCTGAAATATTTCATCTCAACCATTATTGTAAAGTATCTTAGAAAGCCTTACATGCTTTAATGACCTTGGATTGTTGGTGAATATTTGTTAATCCAGTGTCTTCAGGGGCTACTAAGGTAGGTCAGTAGAGCCATTTGTCCTTACAGTTCTCAATAGCTATCGTTGCTTTTTCAAAGCGTGATATTAATTAGTATAGCTACTAGCATAGAGAGAGGTGTCTGTGAATAAAGTAAGAGAAAGAAGGTTCTTAACAGGCTTGAAGAGCACTTAAGTGAGACAAGTACTGGGACTTCATGATGTTTATTTTTATTTCACTTAGTGCCTATCCTCTGCCCCAGGAGCCTGCCCCTCGATACCTTAGCCTTAAAAGGGGGGCGGGGGGCATGGTACTTGGCAGTGTTCCAGGTAGTAATAATGAGAAGATAACCTTAGATTTTGGAGCTGCAAGCTGATGGGGATTATAACTAGATCATTTAATAGCTGTGGAATCTTAGGCAAGTTCACAGTGATAAAATGGGTATGTTACACCTCTCTCAGGGTTATGAGTGAGGATTAAAAATGATGGATCTTAAATCTAGTGTAGGCGATATTTTAACAAATGCTAGTTCGCTGTCCTTACATTTTAAGACAAGTGATCCATTTAATTTGGAAATGACATTTGACTATTTTAGTATGATTCTGTAAAGATTAATGAGTGAAAATCCCTAAAATATGGTAGCTGTTAAGCTCTGTTTATTCAGAAATAGATGGTATATAACAAGATATTGTTGATTAAATTAATCATGAATAAACCATGGTGGAATACTTTCAAAGATGGAAAATCTTTAAAAACAAATTCAGATGCAAAACTTTTTAAATAAAATGTGAAAAGCATCTTTTTTAGCCAATAAAACTAATCATGTTGAAATAGTTTATTAAGATCTCCAAAGTTTATAAGCTAGTAAGTGCTATTTTCTTATTGCAATGGTAAATGTTACCCTATATACTATGTGTCTAATTTAAAAACCTTAAGGGCTGGCCCGGTGACTCAGGCGGTTAGAGCTCCGTGCTCCTAACTCCTAACTGCCGATTCGATTCCCACATGGGCCAGTGGGCTCTCAGCCACAAGGTTGCCAGTTCAATTCCTCAAGTCCTGCAAGGGATGGTGGGCTCTGTCCCCTGCAACTAAGATTGAACACGGCACCTTGAGCTGAGCTACCTCCCGGATGGCTCAGTTGGTTGGAGCGCGTCCTCTCAACCACAAGGTTGCCGGTTCGACTCCCGCAAGGGATGGTGGGCTGTGCCCCCTGCAACTAGCAACGGCAACTGGACCTGGAGCTGAGCTGCGCCCTCCACAACTACAATTGAAAGGACAACAACTTGACTTGGAAAAAATTCTGGAAGTACACACTGTTCCTCAATAAAGTCCTGTTCCCCTTCCCCAATAAAATCTTAAAAAAAAAAAACACAAAAAAACCCTTAAGAGTTCTCAAGGCCATTTTTCATTTACTAGTGCCACAGCAGTGAAGCACCTTTATTGCAGTGAGCTTCACCTGAGACAATACTGCATAGGTGTTCCAGTAAATTACATATTTATTGTTATGAAGTTTTATAATTGTTCTTAGCTATTATGTAATCCATTTGCAGATCAGACTATAGGATATTGTCCATTTAATAAGTATACTAAATACCTAGTGCCACTGGGTTTTGATGATACTAGAGTGAAAAAGCAAAAAAGCATGGCCACTGCCTTTAAGTAGGTGCCTCGCAGTAATATGAACTACTTGAGAAGATCCATGCACATAATATAATGGAATTCTACAAAAACTGCCTATTTAAAACTTTCAGAAAAGGCCAGGGGGTGGGATGGTGGGTGGAAGCAGGGTTTGAACAAGAATCAAAGATACGATTTAAAATTTTCTTATGTTTGGGAATAATGACATGAAATATTAAAGGTAAATCCTCTATTGGACAAGTTGAATTTGTGAATATTTTACATTTAACATACATCTGTGTGACATACTACATATAGGAAACATAATCAGTAAACTCTAAATTATCACTTGTATAGGCATATGTGTTAAATGCTTCTTTCTTCCTCAGTAGCACGTTTAAGGCCTTTTGATGTATCATAAAGAAAAAGCAGTTGTGAGCTGTTTGGCTCTAGCAGACGAGAGCTAATTGATTGTGTTTGTACTTTCCACTGCCCAGTCTTTGCTCCAGCTGCTTTCTCTGCCTTTGCTACCTAAGGTGAGTCCTTGTGCTCTGTGCTAAACTCTAAGGCCAGCCCAAGCCCACTTTTGACAGCTTCTACCGTCTACAATTTCCTTCATCCTGAATTCACAGGTCGGAATAGAAAGTTCATAGAAAAAACAGGTATCATCCGATATCTGGTTTGTTCCTCACAGCCAATTGATTATTTAAAATAATCCTTTAGATTCTCATCCCTGTCCTTTCTCAAAGCCAGGGTTAGACTATCATAGCATACTCCATCGTGCATTCCATTGCCAAAACAGGCTTTCTGAAGTACTGATTAGGGTTTTGAGGAGAGGAAGTGATACGATCATCCTTTCCAGGATGCAGAATATGTACTAGGCAGTATATGTACTATCCTGAAATGTCTGTAGTACTCCAAGTTCCTGCTTTCTGCTGCCACTGTTTTCTTTGACCTGAAATGCAGTTTCTCTGTACCTACTAATATCCCTTCTCTGAGCTCCTAGCTCATACTTTATCACTGAGCTGGAACGAGATTGCTGTGATACTTGGAAGATGATGAGGGGTTATTTTCCCAGTGAGATTCTTACCTGTATTTCTCCTTAGCAAGTATGCCACATGAAATGAGTGTGCAAATATTTGATCATTTGAGTCACATGGTAAGTTTAGTCACATGATTTTTTTTTTTTTTAAAGAATTACTTGCTGTTCTCTACCCAAAGAAGGAATTAAGTATATAAGCTTGTATAACTGTTTGTTGAACCCAGGACTCCTTCCTTATTTCTGAGTTCCTCTCTGCTCTTGAGTACATAGTAGAGTCATTGGGAAATAACCCATTGGGGATGGGTTGTATGTGTTTTGGAGAAGGAAATAAATCTATCATTGGACTTTTAAAACAGTAGCTTTTTCTGTTTTAACGTATTTTGCTTCTTGTTATTTTATTTGTAAGGTTGAATTGATGCAAGCATATCTATTTCCTTTATCTTTAATACAGTATTAAAAACTTTGGTGTGATATTAGAATCTCTGGGCTTGTGGCCTAGGACTCTGCATTTTTCTTAAGCCTCAGTTGAGTGCTTACAAAGGTGGTGGTGGTAATAATGGTAGTGATAATAAAAATTGTGATATTTTGCTTTTGAGGTTTATATGTGCCTGGTGTACTCTTCGAGGCAGTTTACAGCTATTAACTTACCTAATGTTCACAGCAAGCCTATGTGGTAAGATGTGATTATCTTCCTTTTTCAGATGGAGAAACTGAGGCAGAGAAATTAAATATAATAACTTGTTCCCAAAATAACTTTCTTATAAACATGGTAAAAATCCATGGGGTGAGGGATATTTCTTTGGTTTATTAAAACAACAACAACAAACACTTTGTAAAGGATTGCTGGGAATGACATAGAAAAGCTGGGTTTTATATGTATTGGCATATCAATATGCTAATTCTGTATAGACTGCTTCAACAACTAGACCTAAGCATAAATCCCTGTATTGCTTTTAGGCAGCCAGTCACAATTCTAGGTGAAAAGGCAGGTATACACCCACATACCCACACACTTAGCATCCTGAGGAAAACGTTACATACATACTATATTGAGACATTATTTTGTGACCAAATGGAATATAAGTAAAACTCTTTAAGCTTATATTGTTTTGCTTTAATAGCTTAAGACGAATCTTGACTTTATATGATAAAGTGTTTATCTTATTTTTAATAAGAATGGTATGAATATTTTATGCCCTTTGGCTCATAGATTAGACAGTAGGTTATGGGGTGTGATGGTTGTGGTGGTGATAGGGTAGAACTAATTTGTTTAACATCATTGCCTGTTCAAAAGAGTTTGGGTGACTGATTTTAGTGTTGCTAATGAGTACTCTACCTTTTGAGACCACTAGAACTAAAAGGTATATTTTACTAGAAACATCGTATGAGTCATGACTGAATAGACAGTGAAATCTAAGTTGAGTTAGTGGCCAACTTTTATCCTTACACCTAAATCTAAGCAGTATTTCAGCTATTTCTTTTTATATTTCCTGTTTACAGTGTTTCTGACTTTCTCCTGCTGACCATTTATATAGAAGGTGCCAAAAAAAATGTATACTTTTGTATTCATCTTTTGTTATCAGTACATATTGAGTATTACAATTTTAATAGGTTTTTTCCTTTCTTAAAATGTGTATACATGTTTTGGCACCCTCTGTATATAGCTGGGATGAGTTTTATTACTTGAGTCAGTCAAGATAAGACTTTTTATTTCTAATGCTATCCACGTGGCATGCTTACATTGCTAGAGTGGATAAACTGAGTAAAATAGGATGCTAGGAAGTGAAAGAAAAAATAGATGTGATGCCATGGAACATTCTAGGAAATGTTCTTTTTTAAAAAAAAAACTTTTATTTATTTTAAGTGTGTTTTTCCAGGACCCATCAGCTCCAAGTCAAGTAGTTGTTTCAGTCTAGTTGTGGAGGGTGCAGCTCACAGTGGCCCATGTGGGGATCGAACCGGCGACCTTGTTGTTACGAGCATCACGCTCTAACCAGCTGAGCTAACCGGCTGCCCTGGAAATCTTCTTTTTTATAGAAAGTTGTGATAAAATTTTATATAATCCTCAAACTAATGTTCTTAGTCTATAAGAGCGGGGCGTAAGACTAAAGGTCTGCCTTGAAGCTTATAAAGAGGGAAGTGGAGGTATCGGGTTTAAATTAATCATATACTTTTCTTTCTCTTATTTTATGAATTGGTTTATTGCATTTTCTGAGGCTGATGATCTGAATGTTTGAGATTTGGCATGGAGGCTAAAACATTGAAATCTTTCTAATAAAATATCTCTTTCTGGGGTGTAACTTTTATTTCCTTGATTATAGTAAAAGAAGCATTTGTTCTTACGGGGTCTTGCTTTTGCTGCTTACTTGCTGTGTCACTTTAGACAGATAATGTCCTATTATTGGACCTGTTTCTTCACTTATAAAGTGAGGCGTAATGTTAAATTATAAAACTCTTACAAGTGGATTAGCAGAATATATTTAAGATTATACACAAACACAGTGCAAGTTACTGCCTGCTCCCCATTGCTGGAAGGTGCAACTGGTTTTGTTGCATAGCTGCATTATTTATAATGTTATTCACACCAAGAGAATCATGCTGTGCTTTTTGATTCATGATTTTGTTAATCTGATAGGGCTTTTCAAGATTATGTCTTTTTTAAAGAAAAAAAATTTATTTGTAATATAAACAAAGTCCTGTTACTGGTTTAAGATTATGGCTCTTGGATTAAAAGTGAAATTACCACCATGATGATTGGAATCACTAGGATGAGTGACATGAACAAATTTAGAATTATTTCTCTTACACTGAAAGCCTGACTTTTCATATATGTGTATGTATCTTTACATGCTCTATAATTTCATTTGGCTAAGGAATTTATCTTTGATCTTTTGATCTTCTTCCAGAGTGAGGACATACATACTTCCATAGCCATATTCTATATTTAATTATTATTTTATATATATATATATATATATATATATATATATATATATATATATATTTTTTTTTTTTTTTTTTAAGGAGGGCGCAGCTCACTGGCCCATGAAGGGATTGAACTGTCAACCTTGGTGTTATTAGTACCATGCTCTAACCAACTGAGCTAACCGACCACCCTTATATTTAATTACTTTTTGCTCTGTGGGTTTCCTCAGGCTAACTAAGAGTAAAGTGGTTGTGTATGTCTGCTTCAAAAATGCTTCTTGATACAGTCTTCTCAGATCAGCTCCACATGTAACAAACCTATTCCAACAATTTAAGCTGCCCCAATGTACTTGCTTCTTTCTTGGAATTCTAACCATTCATAAGTCTTTATGAGCTGTTTTCTCCTCTCCCCAGCCCCATGTCAAGTTTTGGACTATAAACTCCTTGAGAAAGGAATTAAACTTTTCCTTTGTTTCTCATACTACCCAGGAAATAACTCTGTTAGTCTCTGAATAGTTTGCAAATGTTATTGCTATTGAGGATTTTGGATTAAAATGATTGGATAGAATGGAATAAGCCTGTTTCTAGGATATCAAACTGTTTGGGGCCAGTGTGATTAACTCAGAGACATTTTGTTAAGCTGTAGGCTTTGTTCTGAAATCAGTTTCTCTTTTTAACTATAGGTTGATATTCACTGTATATTCTCTCTTGTATAAAACTGTGGTATCGAGTTAGCAATATCTTTCAGGGTGTAGGTTGCATAGCTGTGCGTGCGCATGTACACAAGAACTGTGTGTGTGAGAACGAGCAGGCACACAGAATATCTGAGAATTTATGCTAAATGCTAAACATGTTATGTTTCGCATTTTAATCTGAGTCTTGGATAACTACCTAGTTATGTGCCCTTAATTTTGGATCTGTTATAGTTGACATTCAGAAACAGTTTTTAATCAGCGGTAAACATGATACTTTAGAAAGATAAGGACATGTTTTCCTTTCCTTTCATGTTTTCATTTTAGCTTTTTTCCGTTGTATATTTGTCAAAGGCTTAAATTGTCAAGGATGAATAATTATTGAAATGGACCAGCTTATAGCTGGGAAGAAAGGATATTGGGGCTCTAAGGTATAGCTTAACAACGTTTGGGGACAATTTAATATGCATAATTTTTGAGAAGCATCAAAACAGACTGTAAAACTCAACAGTCATAACACCTAATGGTCAAAATCATATATAATTGATAGGTTCTACAAAAATTAGCTATAAATAATAATTAAGAGAAAAAGAGCCTAAATTGGTGCAGAAAAGAGGTTGAGTTGTTTTTACACTATAATTAGAAGTTGATAACTATAAATTTTAACTTCTCAGTACAAAGAATGATGTTTTCAGGCAGGGCATGTCTCTTCAGTGCAACCTTTAACTTCTTATGGTATGTACTACAAGTAGTTGATGGTTTAATAAATATGTTATGAATATAGATGATACTTTCAAAGTGTTTCCTAATATTTGTGACTATAATTTATAGATATATCATTGAATAAATACCATCTTTATCATGTGTTAATTTGGGTTACAGAATAATTGAGTGAACTTCTTTTGGAAGCTTCAATTGAAGTTTACTTAAAACTGTTCTCTGAAGATACTAGAATTTTAAAGGATTTTTTGGGGGGTGAGGGTGGTGTTGGTCCTAGCATTTCTTCTTAAACATAATTTTATGACTGCTTGAAAGGAGGCAGATGAAGTCATTCACTTTATCTTCAGTTCAAAGTCATTGCTCATTATCAATTGGTAGGTGTGGAAACAACTTAATAAAGTTTGGGTAATTTAGTTTCAGTTTAAATTCTCAACTGGCAATTGGCCGAAAACTCCCATCTGAAGACATGAGCATCCAAATGTCATTTTGTGATTTGGCTACTGTCTGCTTGACATAGGAAGGCCCTATCAAGAAAAACTAATGGAGTGACTATCAAAAGAAAATCAATGGTAAGAGTTTTCACTTAAATTATAATGTGTGTGTGTATGTGTGTGTATGTGTCAAGGGCACCAACTTTATAGATAAGAGATTTTATATGCTTAATGTTGATAAAAACATTTAAAATGTGAAAATCAATTATACAGTTCATGTTTAGTTTAAGAAATTCAGTTTTTTGTAGCTCTACTGTAGTTAATTTCTTTTTAAAATAGCATAAGTATTGCTTGAGTAAAGTTTAGCTTTTTAGAAAAATTATACCAAACTGAATTCATCTGTTATTTTCATAGATGCTTCTTATTTAAAGTAGATGTCATAAATTTTGCAATAGTCTGTTAATTTCTGTTTCATTTTTTTATTTCCATTATAAAATGATAGAGGGGGCAAAGAAAGTATAATATATAATAATACCACTTAGTTTAACATAAGCCCTTTAAAAATGTATCATTGATACTATATCTCTGTGGAAAATACTAAATTCTCAAGATTAGATATTTATATACCCAAAATAAAATGCAGTAGCTGTTTATAATAGCTATACATATGATACCACAGTATCAAATTTTGGTGGTGAAGTCAAGTCAGACAGCTTTCCCCTGCCTTACACATGTTGGCACTGAGAAAGTAATTCAAATTTGGCTACATTTTTATGTGCTTCAGGGGACCTTAAATTTAATATTTTTATCCTCATTGTATTTGGTTCCTACTTATCCCTTTATTTGGACATTGATGTTGTGTGAGATCTGTGATTAGTTACATTCACTATGGGGAGGAGTGGAAGTAATAGCTTATAAAGGTTGAATTCTAAAATCACTGTTTATCAGAGCTTATTCTAGTGTCTCCAAGGACATAGTAGCTTTGTGATAACAGGATATTGGGCAATGAAGGTCAAATATTAATAATAGACTGTGATTCTTGTTAAACTTATGATTTTTGAGATTGAGATAGTTTTGAGTAATTTTTTCTTGCTCAGTTAGAGATGTCTGAGTGATGTTAATTGAATGTGACCATGTTATTAACTGTTTCCTAGAGCTTAATAATGAACATATCAGGAATAGCACCTGACAAGTACCTAGCATAGCATGTGTTATCCTGTAAGCATTCAAACGTTGACAATTAACTCAGTACTGTAGATGGCAACAACTGTCCTTCAATCTATCTAGTAATTTGATATTTATAAATATCGTCTGTTATGTGCCATCCATTCAGCTAGGTACTGAGGATAAAATGGTATAATTAAAAACAGGTATTTCCTAATTGCTCTTGAACTTACGGATGTTAATTACAGTGCAGATAAAATTACACAGACAAATGTAAAATTGCAACTGGAACCAATCCTATATAGAAAGGTATAAGTTGCCATGAGAGTAGAAGCAATATCATTGGTGTGTAAATAAAGCATAGAACCCACACATTTATTTCTTGAAGTGAATTGATAACTTGTTTTTTGGAAAAGTTTATAATTATATTAAATGAATATCTTCTAAGCAATGTATACAGAAAGGCTAACTTCTAACCATGGAGAAATAAATTTTTTATATTATAGTACTGTTTTCTTAGATTTCTTAAGAATTTACAACGAAGCCCATGAAAGTAGCATTCTTATTTGAGAATTTCACTTACAGGAGAGAATTCTTATAGGGTCCTTTTTAACATTTCAGGATTAAATGTATGGAATAATAACCCCAATTTCTTCAACTGAATTTAGGTTAATTAAAGGATGTCAACCATAAAATAACTTGTCCTCTCCTTAGCAACTCTTTTCCATTCTAGTATCAAGCCAGTGCAGGGACTTATTTATCACTGATTTTATATCATTGAATTGTTACATGCAGACATTTTTTAATGGTAGTATGATTTCCTTGACTTTTATCCCTTTGTAAAGAAAATAATTTTAAACTTAGTTTTTTAATAAATTTATTCTACTATATATATATTTATTAAAAATTTGAAAATAAAATGGTTGAGCATTTGGATACCTAAATGTTTACACTTTTTCTGTAGGACACAGAGAATCTCATCTATAGGAAAGACACTAGTGATGTTTGAAAAATAATGAAGTTAACTTGTTTTTTTCTAATTTATTTTTTATTAAATTTATTGGAATGACATTGGTTAGTAAAATTATATAGCTTTCAAGTATACACTTCTGTAATGCATCATCTATCTATTGCATTGTGTGTTTACCACCCAGAGTCAGTTCTTCTTCCATTACCATATATTTGACCCCCTTTACCCTCTTCTACAACCCACCCTCCCCAGTTGTTTTCATATGTTACATCTGTCAGCATTTTTAAAAACCCTCATTGAAAAGGAGCTCTTCTTTATTCAGCTGATAGTATAAACAAGCTGAATCAGAGTATACAAGCTGGTATGAAACTAAAGTCAGAAAAGCTTACTTTTATAATAGAAATAATCTTTCCCTAATTTACTGCTAAAGTATATAAACCATTTAAAATATCAAATAAGTATAAATCTTTTTCAAATGGCATAAACTCAAATTAAGTCGATTGTTAAATTTTTCCTCAAAGTTAGTATGTTGAATTTCATTTCTATAGTAAGTATCTAAATTTAGTTTTTTCTGGCTATACTCCAAAGAAGGTCACCAACATCACTTTCAAGTACTGATTTGACGATCTTAGCTCAAATACCTAGGCAGTTACACTTGTCAATGCAGGGAGAAAACTGTCCTTCCCATTTCTTCCAGAAGGACAGTCTTAAGGGAAATGTTCCTTGCTGAGTAACATACCTTGTAATGCCCATAACATTGTTTCTTTGACAGTTCTTTTTGGTTCTGTGCTGTTAGCTTTCATTGGTCCATGATTTCAGGTGAAGAATTGGGCCTTTAGCCACGTAAATACAGAGGGTGCCAAAAAAATGTATACACATTTTAAGGAAGGAAAAAACTGTATTAAAATTACACTGATGGTAACCACCTTGAGCACCTCTTGTAATTGCAGAAGTCAAATGTGACTTGTATTCATCTTTTGTTATTGATATATATTGAGTGTTACAATTTTAATACATTTTTTTTCCTTTCTTAAAATGTGTATACATTTTAGGCGCCTTCTGTATGTTCAATATACATAGGTGTGTAAACATCACAGGTGGAAAATGATATATAGCATTTCTTTAACTGAAATGAATGAAAAATGACCCTTGTTTCTAAGCAAACAAAGGTCTACCAATAGTTACCAGTTTTTAACTGTGTAACTTCAGTATAGCAGACAATGAAGTATCTGATTGGGTGTGTATGTTGTAATATAATGGCTTCTGTTTTGAATTTGGGGGTTACTACTGTCAAAAGAAATGGTGATTAATAGTAATGTGGAATTGCAAAGTTTAAGAAAGGAAAATTTTAATTAAGGTCATTGTTTATAACTGTGGGAAGTAAAAGAACGTTTTCCATTCAGTATAAGGAAGACCCTTTTAAATGTGGGAAATGAAATAGATTCCTCCAAGATTCATTCCTTTAAGAATTTGACAGAAGTTTATAAAGAAGGAATTCTTGGTGATTTAACTCATAGGATTATTTGAAAGAAATTTGTGGCACATCTTAAAATTAATATATTTATAATGATATATATAAAATCTTTTACTTTACTATTATATGAAATAGATTCTACTAGCAATATTAAGCTACTACTTATAGTGGGATCTTTTTAAATGAACTTAAGAGAGAAAAGAGCAAATCCCATTCATTTATTCATTCTGTAAATTCTTACTGACAACCTGCTGTATGTCAGGCACTGCACTAGCAACTGGGGGCATGGTCACAAATAAGACTGATGTGACCCCCTGGTTATAGTAAGTATGTCAAGGAAGATAGATATTAAATAAGTAATTACAAAAAAGTATAGGGGTTCGTGACATTATAATAACAGCAGTTCTTTCTTAAGGATACCTTGAGAATTGCTCTATAGTATGCTAATCATTTAATCAGTTTACTTTCCTCATGAAATGAGGTTATTCATTTTGACATAAAAATTGGATAAAAATTATTTGAGAATGGATTGTAGAAACTACTAGAGAGTGAAGAAGTCTTGAGAAGTGTGTGAGTGTGTGTGTGTGTGTGTGTGTGTGTGTGTGTATCTTATTTAAAACAAGAAACTGCTATAGAAAGGTGTTCAACTTTCTGAGGTACCAAGAACTGTGAATATGAGCATAAGAAATGCATAATGCCTATAATGTATATTATGCATTATACATATAACCTAATAAAATTATTTGTATCAGTGCTACTTTACAAATTTCTGAATTGTGGTTAAAAAGTTGGGTCTAGAATCATACTGACTGGGTTTGAGTATTAACTCTGACACTTAAAAGTTGTGCCGTCTTAGGAAAGTTGTATAACTCCTCTGTGCTTCAGTTTCCTCACCTTTAAAATGGGGAGAATAATAGTGCATACCCCACAGAAAAATAAATTATTGATACATAAAATGCTTAAAACAGTATCTAGCACACAGGAAATGCTTATGGAAAGGGCTCTGTACGCTATTGTTGTAGTTAACAGTAACAATCATGATAACTTCCTCACATCGTAAGTGTCCTATCTAATTCACAGAGTTGGGCCAACTGAAATAATTGCAGAATGGTGCTTCAAATACATACATTATACTACAAGGAGCTGTCATCTTTATTCTGCCAAACAACGTGTCAATGAAATTCTCACCCAAGTTTCGGGACCTCTTAGCAGCAATAGAGCCGTCACTCCAAGTCCTGCCTCCATAGATGGCATCTCCAGGCCCAAGGTTATCAAGATGATCTCATTTAACCTGAGATTTACTTTATCTCAGGCATCATGGAGATGACCCTTGATGTTTAAGAAAGGAAATAGCACAGGTGTCCTGTTTACCCCATGGAAGATATAACCCCAAATCAGATTAGAATAAGTCTGTGAATGAAATGACTGTCAAAATTAAATATTCTTTTCCCTGCAGAAACCTCAACAAAGGATCTCTTTCTATAATAGGTCTACATTATATTTGTAAAATTAATCATATTGTAGTGCTGCTAGTATGTACCTTATTAAGAAGCAAATTGTTTTCTGTCTCAAGATAGTCATGTATTACATTATCTACTTCTATATATAATTTGTAAAAATGTTTTTAAATTTGTAAAAAAGTATATTGTTATCTAGATTTTTTTTAAGTTTATTGGGGTGACAATTGTTAGTAAAGTTACATAGATTTCAGGTGTACAATTCTGTAATACATCATCTATATATCACATTGTGTGTTCACCACCCAGAGTCAGTTCACCATATATTTGATCCCTTTTACCCTCATCTACCACCCCTTTCCCCCCGTACCCTCTGGTAACCACTAAATTACTGTCTGTGTCTATGAGTTTTTGTTTCTTCATTTGTTTACTATATCTTTTAGTTTGATATTCTAGCAAAATATTTTAAGAATCAAGTAATTTTTGCTAAGTAATTCTTGTTGGAAAACAATTTCAGGGTAAAATTTAATCTGACATTTGCTTTGAACTATGATCGTATGGCTTATGTCTATTTATATAAAAAGAGAATTTATATATTTGTGGATTAATTCAATTTAATTATCATAAGTGCAACTTTAATGAATTGTTTTCAGATGAAATATTTGAATTAAATCTGAAATAGGCATTTCATAATCTAGTGTCTTTATTTTCATTTGCAACACAGACCTGTTTGTTTCATTGTAAGATGCTAAAAGAGAAAATTATTTGAATGCACAAGTATGGTTTTCCACAACCACAATTTGTTTAAATAGAATTAATCAACAAGTGCTTATTGAAAACTTACTACCTATATATCACTTGATAATAGTAATATTATGGCAGCCTAGAAGAGTTATGCTGTCACTCCACCTAGGCTCTGGGAAGACTAGAACCATGGAAAGAACACTTAGACACGCGATAGAAAATCTAAGATCTTGTTTCTGCCCTGCCACTAATAAACAGAGAGATCTTAGATACATGAACCTATTAAGATTATGAGGCTAACTTAGCATCTTAGACTCATTATGTATGTGTGTGTATGTGTGTGTATGTGCACTGACATGTGTATACACACATATATTTGTATATCCATCCCAAATTATTGCTCCAAATTGAAATGAAAAACTAAAAATTCATGAAGTATTTTAATGTCCAAATATACTAAGCAAAGAATTCTATACTACCAAGTATTTTACATGATGACTTCATGTGAAAACACATTATTGATTGTTATATATACTATTTCAGAACTTCTCAAATATTCCCACATAAATTATATACTGTTCTTCAACTTCACAAGGGAAATGAAAATTCCTTTAATTTCAAAATGATTTCCTTGTTATATGATTAAAGTTTTTTTCTAATAAACATTTTCAACAGGTACCAAGTTATTTTTTTATACCTTTGGACTAATTTTTTGTAAACCAACTTTAAATAGCTGCAGCAGTCATTAGCAACTCTGCTGTTTGCAAAGCTATAGGGCCTTTCTAGTTCTGCAAATAGCATCATGAGTTCTCAGATTAATTTACAAACTCATTAAAAAGTAGACTGCAGCATTTTAAGAGGAAAAAAAGCATGATTTATGTACATATGTATAACACACACACACACACACACACACACACACACACACACACACACTTCTTTGCTTTACGAAATGATCTCCCTAAATCACTTAAACACCATGTACTCCTACTAAAGAGTAGTTGGGAGCTGCTCATTGAAGCACTACTGTGTTGTCCAGCTCTGTTGACCTGCTAACCATAAGAAGTTGGTCGGTCTGCCCATTGAACTAGATGCTACTACAGTCATAATTAGAATAATTTTTCATACAAAAAAATCAGAGTTAAAATGATAGATGCCATTTATAGGCTTAATAGAAGATTTAAGAACACATGTATTTGTGAACTGCTGCATTTTAAATGATAAAATGTTACAAGGGCATTGAATGCAAGCATTTTTGAACAAAGATAATATTTAAATTTATGAATTATTTGGAGGCAGTATTAGCGTGCAACCATATGAAAGAAGACTGAAATTTATAATAAAATTTAACATAAAGAAAATATATTTTTCAGGATTTGCTTACTGTGGTATCATATGGAAGAAACATCTTATACATCATTAAGTAATCATTAGTACAGTAAAAGTGAAGTCAAGAGCCAGCAAAAAGAACCTCTACAATTTCTGTGAAAATAAGATGACAAGTAGACATTCGATCTTATGCTGTAGAATACCTTTTATTAAGAAAGGAATAAGTGTTGACTGCTCTCTGGTGGAGGAACAGGTGGTGGAATACACAAGGCATGTAAGGAAGTCTTTCAGGTTTAAATGTGTATCTGCTATATACTTTACCTCCTATTATTTGGAGCATACTGTCTCCTATTATTTGGCTGAAATTAATCAGTCTTATTCAGAAAATTTTACCTATTAAAAGTTCATTTAAATTTTTAAGAGGAGCATATATTAATAAATACAAATAACCTGTGGATGTTAAACTTTTGTCTGTCATTCGTTGGAGTACCTGAACTTACTAAGTATAAAACATCATGCTGTTTTATATTTAACACAGTGAGGCTGTAACATACTACCTCCTGTTATGTGGCTGAGACTAATCTGTCTTATTCAGAGAAGGGAGTGTCAGTTGGTTAAAGAACAAGTCATTTGAATCATGGGACAGTTTTTGAAAATGCAGACCCAAGTAATATGTACCATTAAAATCAGAAGGCAGCATGAGTTTATTGAAATATGAAGGAGGTCAGAAAATAATAAAATAAAATAATTTCCTTTGCATTGATTCAATGTGCTCTAAAAACAGTTATATCTTTGTTAGTTTATTTGGGGAGTGTACAAATTATTTTTGTGAAATTTTGTTTTTCTAAGTTACTGTTGGATTAGAATTTACAAATGTTTTTCCTCTACAAATGTACATAAACACAGTAACAATACGTACAAGTCAAATTTAATTTTTTAATGAATTTTAGAATATGGTCGCCTCTGTGCCAGTCACAGGGCGATCTGTCATATCTTTTGCATCTTTTGTCTAGGTTTTGAGTGTTTGGTATGTAGTAGGTTAGTAGATAACAATTCCATTTTTACTTATATTGGAATATATTTGGGTTACAAGATCATGTTCCAGGGGCCTGATTTTTAAAAGCTTATTGTAAAAAATTTCAAACATATACACAAGAGAGACTTGTGTAATAAACTCCCTGCATCTATGGCCCAAATTTAAGAACTAACAAAAATTTGCCACATTTGGTTCATCTACTTCCTCCTATTTTTCTCAGGTATTTTAAAGCATATCCCAGACTTCATCTTTTAACTCCTATATTATTCAATATTCATCTCTATTTTTTTAAAAAGATATTTTTCTTATAAAAGCATAATACCTTGTCACTTTAAACAAAATAAACAATACTTCTTTATCACCTGATATTATTTCTCTATTCAGTGTCCCCTGCTTTTGATTCAAAATGTCATTTTACATTAGGTTTGTTTATTTAGAATCCAAACAAGATTCATACAGCATTTGGTTGCTGGGACTGTTCTATAATTAAAATGTCTGTTAATCCCCTCCACCATTTTCCCTTCCTCCTCCCTCTCACACCTCTACCCTCCTTTCCTTCTCTTCATCTTTCGTTCCTTCTTGTTCATGACTTGTTAGAGAAACTGGGTAAACTATCCCATAGAATATTTACCATTCTGGACTTTTCTGTTGGCTTTCCTAGATAACTTATTGCTCTAACCTCTAAACTTTCTGTAAATTAGAATTTAGCTTAAAATACTTATTAGATTTAGATTAAGCTTTGATTTTGGTGTTAGGGGAGGGTTGACAGGAATACCTCATACGTGGAGCTGTTCCTTCGTATTGTATCACGTCAGGAAGCATATAATGTCTCTCCACTGAGAGTTTTCCATCAACCTTTCCTTTCATAGTTTCATCCATTGCTAATTATTCTCTGAATCAATTCTAACATTAGGGTGTGCAAGATAATGAATTTTTAAATCAGCCACCCGTTCTACATGTATTAGTAGAAATTCTTTTATAAAGAAGACATTTCCTCATAAACTATGGCTGTTTGATTTCCCTGAAATAGTTCATCCTAGAAAGAAACTTAGAGCTTTTAATATCATCTTTTAAATACCTAGTTTAATATCCAGTAGTAACTTTAGATGTGAAGAGCACATGGCACTTAAGTCCCCATGTAATTGTAGGATTTTTGTAAAATAAAGATATTTTTTATTTCATTTTCATGAACATTGTCAGTATTAGGATAACTTTATATAGTCAACATATAAAAGGAGTTGAGGACCTTTTCCTGTTTTTTCTTGGTCAAATATTCTGCTTTGTGATGAGTCACTAGTGATGAATTGAGCTTCAAAGAGTAGGATACGTCCTTAGGTCAACAAGCTGAACAACATCACCTAGCAGAGTAATAACATTTAGGTGGGGATGATTTTATATTGCTAGAATCATATAAATTCAGGGATCAACAGTCACCATTTTTATTAGATTTATTTGGATAACATTGGTTAATAATATAACTTTCAGGTACACAACTTTATAATATGACATCTGTGTACTCTATTGTGCACTCACCACTTGAAGTCTAGTCTCCTTCCAACACTATATATTTGACTCCCTTTATCCAATTTGTCCTTCCCAACCTCCCTTTTCTACTGGTAACCACCATTCTGTTGTCTGTATGTATGAGTTTGGGTTTTTTTGTTTTGTTTGTTTATGTTTTATATCCCACATATGATTGAAATCATCTTGATCTTGTCCTTTTCTGTCTGACTTATTTCACTTGGCATAATACTCTTAGGATCCATCCATGTTGTTGGAAATGGCAATATTTCATCTTTTTATGGCTGACTAGTAGTATTCCATTCTGTGTGTGTGTGTGTGTGTGTGTTTTGTGTATGTATCACATATGTATCACATCTTTTTGTTACTAGTTTATTCAGTAACCACCACTAACTCCATTTTTATTTAATACTGCTAATGAACAAAACCTGAAGAAGAAATAAAACCAAAATATTTTTTTAGGTGACATGATTGATTAGGAAAATCTATGGCAGTATCTTTAAAACTATTTGTAAACAAAAATTTAATAATAAAGTGTTGTATATACTATATTTTTATACCAGCTAAAAAACATAATGGAAAAAGAACCCAATCAGAATGGTAACAAACAAAATATAATACTTAGCAATACATTTGAAAAAGATGTTAGTCCTTTAGAAAGAATCCATAAAGGAGTGACGTCAGAAATATGGCCATATGAGGGGTTCCCTCTTGAAGTTACAACAAGTTGCGTAGGTATAATTCAAAGAGATCCGCACATCAAAACAGCTGAAGGTTGGCGAATTGGTGCAAACAGAGGAGTAGGGAAGGGAGAAGTGCAGAGATGGGGGTGTGGTTACAGACCAGAGCTCACTGTGGTCCTGGGAGAGGGGGTTATTGAGACTGCAGGTACACACTATGTGACCCCAACCATTCCTGCCTGAGTGATCAGCATATAATATGGCTGACCCCAGCAATCGGAGCAGAGACCTCGGGCCAAGACCAAATACAAAAGTGTGACAACTGTGGTCTAATAGCCCTCACTGCCAGGCAGAAAACAAAGGCACAGAGCCTGCCTCCCACCACTCTCACAGAGCTCGCCTCCCCCACACCTACCAGTGCTAGCAGCAGGCCCCAGAAGAAACTGTAGTAGTGTCAGGTTAAAGAGAAAAATACCTACAACCCTGAGAACTGAAGAGAGAGTTCCTGCCTGGCAGATGCATACTGCAGCTACTTCCATTGACAAGGGAGGAGATACAGTGGCAGGGAGGCAGCTATGGTCTGGCAATCACCATTACTCAGAGGGGAACAAAGGCACAAACAGCCCAGGGGGCCTCGCCCCGCCCACCCTGCCCCCATCTTTCACTACTGATCCCAGCAGGGGCACCCAGGACTGCTGAGGCACGTGGCTCTACACTTGGCTGCAAGGGCAGCACTGGGATTTCAGGGTCTTTGAAACCCATCACCCCGTCACCCACCACATCCTCCCATGGGGGTGGTGTCCTGAGACCCAGGTGACCTGGTCACAAAGGAGACGGCCACCTTCCCAGGAAATGTTCCTCTGCAAGAAGCTGGAACGGCAAGAGAGAATAAAATGCTCCAGCACTACCTACTAGAAAACAAAAGAAAGACCTCTTCAGATCAACCTGCTGCAGAATTCACTCTCATAGAAGCCTAGGAAGAGAAATAATCAATTACCATGAATAACCAAGGTAACAAGGTAGCTCAGAAACAAAATGAAAAATCGCCAGAAATTAAACTTGGACATGGAAATGTGTGACTTAAATGGCAGAGAATTCAAGATGGAAGTTCTGAAAAAACACAACGAGTTGTAAGAAAACTCACATAGACGGTTTAATGAACTTAGAAATAAAATCAATGAACAAAAGGAATACTTTACGAAGGAGAATGAAATTTTTAAAAAGAATCAAATAGAAATTCTGTAGCTGAAGAACTCAGTAAAAGAGATGAAGAATGAAATAGCCAGTTAAAAATTAGTGATATCGAAGATAGAAATCTGGAAATGATGCAGATGGAAGGAGAGACTTGAGAGTTAAAAAAAATGAAAGAGCTCTAGAAGAACTATATGACTCCATCAGAAAGAACAATATAAGAATAATGGGTATACCAGAAGGAGAAGAGAGAGAAGGGCCCAGACAGCCTATTCAAACAAATAGTTAACAGCTTCCCAAATCTATGGAAAGAACTGGATTCTTGAATCCAAGAAGCAAACAGAACACCTAATTACCTCAGTCTTAATAGGCCTTCTCCAAGGCACATTATATTGAAACTGTCAAAAATGACTAACAAAAAAAAAAAAGAATTCTGAAGTCAGGGAAAGTTTACAACCTGCAAAGGAAAGCCCATTAGATTATCATCAGATTTTTCAGCAGAATCTCTACAAGCTAGGAGGGAATGGAATCAAATATTCAAATTATTGAAATAGGAATTACCAGCCAAAAATAACATGTCCAGTAAAGTTATTTTTTAGATATGAAAGAGTAATAAAGACCTTTCCAGGTATAAAGAAGATAAGGGAATTTTCCGCCACAAGGCCTGCATTACAGAAAATACTGAAGGAGCTTATTTTACCTGAAACAAAAAAACAAAAGGATACAAAACTATGAGTAAGAGGTCTAACAGACAGATGGGAGCAGGAAATGGCAACCAGTACACAGACTAGGGCACTACACACTTAAACATAACATAAAGGATAAAGGAGATTTAAAAAACATTAATAAAAGAGAAAAAGACAATTTGCTACTGCAACTAAGAAATTAACTAAGAAATTAACAGCATAAATAGGTATACTTTGTGACAACAAAAACATAAAAGGGGAGGGGGTAAAAGTCTGAATTTGCAAAAGGGAATGGAGATAAGATGCATGCTGAAGAAAAAGGACTACTGTATATATGAAACTTTCTTTTACATAACCTTAATGGTAACCACTCAAAAATCCAGAACTGAGACACATAACATAAAAAAAGAGGAAACGAGGTGGGGGGAGGACATAGAATACCATCAAAAATAACAGACCAAAACACTAAGGTAAAGAAACAATGGAGACACTGAGCTACCAGAAAACAAAAAGATTAAATGGCTATAGGAAATCCTCATATATCAGTGATCACCCTAAATGTACATGGACTGAATTCACCAATAAAAAGGCAAAGTAGCAATTTGGATTTAAAAAAAAAAAATCAACAATATGTTGCCTTTAACAGACAAATCTCTGCTACAAGGACAGAGACTCAAAGTTAAAAGATGGAAAACGATACTCCAAGGAAATGGGATTCAGAGAAAAGTAGGTGTAGTCATACTTACAACTGACAAAACAGACTTCATGATAAAAAAGGTAACAAGAGACAAAGATGGATATTTCATAATGATAAAGGGGACAATACAACAAGAAGACATTAACACTTGTTGATGTATATGCTCCCAATCAGAGAGCACCAAAATGTTTAAAACAACTACTGACAGAACTGAAAAGAGAAACTGACAAAAACTCAACTATAGTAGGGAACCTAAATACTCCATTGACAGTTATGGATAGATCATCCAGACAGAAAAACAATAAGGAAATATCAGCTTTAAATGACACATTAGACCATATGGACATAGTTGACATTTTTAGAGCACTTCATCCTGGAACACCACATTGTACAGTCTTTTCTAGTGCACATGGAACATTCTCAAGGGTAGACTATATGTTCAGACACAAATCTAGCCTCAGCACATTTAAGAAGATTGAAATCATACCAAGAATATTCTCTGACCACAGTACTTTGTAATTGGAGATCCATTGCAAAAAGAAAGTAGGAAAAACCACACGTATGTGGTGATTAAACAACATGCTACTAAAGAATGGTCAAAGAAAAAAATAAAAGGAGAGATCAAAAGTTACACAGAAACAAATGAGGATGAAAATACATCATATCAAAACTATTGGGATGCAAGCAAAAGCAGTACTAAGAGGAAAATTTGCATCATTACAGGTCTATCTCAACAAACAAGAAAAGTCCCAAATAAAAACCATTACATCTGAAAGAACTAAAAAAAGAAGAACAAATAAAACCCAATGTCAGCAGAAAGAAGGAAGTAATAAAAATTTGAGCAGAATTAAATGAAATAGAAAACAAAAAGGCAATAGAAAAAGTTATGCACCAAAGAGCTGGTTCTTTGAAGAGATCAATAAAATTGACAAACCCCGGGCTAGAATCACTAAGGAAAAAAAGAGAAGACACAAATAAAACAGAAAGGAAAGAGGAGAAGTTATGACAGTTATGTCTTGTATGACATAATATACAAGAATGCTTGAAGGATTATATGCCACCAAATTCAATAACCTAAAAGAATGGACAAGTTCTTAGAAATATATAAGCTTCTTAGACTGAATCACAAAGAACTGGAAATCTAAATAGATCAACACTAAGGAAATTGAAACAGTCATCCAAAACCTTCCCAAAAGTAAAACTTGAAGACCAGATGGCTTCACTAGTGAAATCTACCAAACATTCAAAGATGATTTAATACCTGTCTTCCTCAGACTCTTCCAAAAACGTGAAGAAGAGGCAATACTTTGTAACTTACTTTATCAGGCCAATATTACCCTGATACCCAAATCTGATAAGGATAACACAAAAAAAGAAAACTACAGACCAATAACTCTGATGGATACAGATGCAGAAATCCTAAACAAAATACTAGCAAATTGAATACAACAATACATTTAAAAGATTATACATCAAGACCAAGTGGGGTTCATTCCAGGGGCACAAGGATGGTTCAACATAGAAGGTCTGACAATTAAATTCATGAACTCATTCTAGAATAAGTGCTACATACCTCATTGCTGAACATCACTACGGTCACCTTCAAAGTACTCCCCTTGGGAAGCTATGCACCAACGCCAGTGCCTAATCAACCTTTCAAAGCAGTTTTGGAACTCTTTTTGAAGTGGCCATGACAGTTGTCGTCGTATTACCCTGATGTCCTGAATGTCACCAAATGTCTTTCTTTCAATATTTCCTTTACCTTTGGGTAAAGAAAGAAGTTATTGGGAGCCAGATCAGGTGAGTAGGAAGGGTATTCCAATACAGTTATTTGTTTACTGGCTAAAAACTCCCTCAGTGTGAGCTGGTACATTGTTGTGATGCAAGAGCCATGAATTGTTGGCAATAAGTTCAGGTTGTTTTCACACAAAATAAAGGATAAAAATCACATGATCAAATCAATATATGCATAAAAAGCATTTGACAAGATACACATCCATTTATGATTAAAACACTCAATAAAATGAGCATAGAAAAAAGAACCTCAACATAATAAAGGCCATATATGACAAATCCACAGCTAATACCATACAATGGAGAAAAACTGAAGATTTTTCTTCTATGATCAGGTACAAGCCAGGAATGCCCCATCTCACCACTGTTATTTATTCATCATAGCATTGGAAGTCCCATCCAGAACAGTCAGGCAAGAGAAAAAAGGAAAAGGAAAAGCATCCAAATTGGGAATGAAGAAGTCAAATTGTCATTCTTTGAAGATGACATGTTTCTTTGTATAGAAAACCCTAAAGATTACACCAAAAAGCTATTAGAAACAATAAACAAATACAGTAAAGTTGCAGGATATAAAATCCGTGTACAAAAATCCATTGTGTTCCTGTATACTAGCAATGAAATTTCAGAAAATGAAATGGAAAAAAAAAAAAAATTCCTTTTTAAATTTGCAACAAAAAGAATAAAATACCTAAGAATAAACTTAACAAAGGTTGTGAAGGACTGATACAGTGAAAACTACAAGACATTATTAAAAGAAATTGAAGAAGACACAAAGAAATGGAAAGATATTCCATGTCCATGGATTGGAAGAATCAACATAGTTAAAATGGCCATATTACCCAAGGCAGTATACTGATTTAATGCAATCCCCATCAAAATCCCAGTGGCATTTTTTAAAGAAATAGAATAAAAAATCATCAGATTTGTATGGAATCACAAGACTCCACATAGCCAAAGCAATCCTAAGAAGAAAGAACAGTACTGGAGGTATTATACTCCCTGACTTCATCTTGTGCTACAAAACAACAATAATCAAAAAATCAAGGTATAATATTAGCAGAAAAATAGACACAAAGACCAATGGAATAGAATTGAAAATCCAGAAGTAAACCCACATATATTTGGACAGATAATTTTCAACAAAGGAACCCAAATCATAAAATGGAGAAAAGAAAGCCCTTCAATAAATGGTGCTGGGAAAATTGGAAAGCAAAGGAATGAAACTAGACTGCCATCTGTTACCACATACCAAATTTAACTCAAAATGGATTAAAGACCTAAACAAGACCTGAAACAATAAATTGCATGGAAGAGAGCATAGCTACTAAACTTATGGACCTTGGGTTCAGAGAGGTTTTTATGAATTTTACCTCAAACGCAAGGGAAGTAAAAGCAAAAATAAATAAATGGTACTATATCAAATTAAAATGCTTCTGCACAGCTAAAGAATCCATCAACGAAACAAAGAGGCAACCAACTGAATTGGAAAAGGTATTTGCAAACAAGATAAGGAGCTAATATCCAAAATATATAAAGAACTCATGCAACTCAACACCAAAAAGAAACAATCCAATTAAAAAATGGACAGATCACCTGAACAGACACTTCTCCCAAGAAGACAAAAAAAAACAGCCAACAGATATATAAAAAAATGCTCTTCACTATCTATTAGGGAAATGCAAATCAAAACAGCAATGAGATACCACCTCACTCCTTTTAGAATGGCTGTTATCAACAAGACAAGTAATAACAAGAGTGGAGAGTTTGTGGAGACAAAGGAATTTTCATACACTGCTAGTGGGAATGTAAATTGGTATAGCCACTATGGAAAACAGTATGGAGGTTCCACAGAAAATTAAGGACAAAGTTACCATATGACCCAGCAATCTCTGTCTCTGGATATCTACCCAAAAATATATGAAAACAGTTATCCATAAAGATATATGTACCCCTATATTCATTGCAGCATTATTCATGGTGGCCAAGAAATGGAAACAACCAAAGTGTTCTTCTTACATAGATTATTGGATAAAGAAGATGTGGTACATGCACACAATGGAATATTACTCAGTCATGAGAAAAAATATTACTCAGCCGTGTTGTCATTTGCGACAACATGGATGGATCTTGAGATTACCATGCTAAGCAAAGTAAGTCAGACAGAAAAAGTCAAGAACCATATGACTTCACTCATGTGGCATATAAAGCTGAAAGCAACAATCGAACAAGACAAACAAACAAAAACTCATAGACATAGGCAACAGTTTAGTGGTTACCAGAGGGTAAGGGGGGTGGGGAAGTGGTAGAAGAGTATAAAGGGCATCAAATATATGGTGATGGAAGGAGAACTGACTCTGAGTGGTAAACACACAATGTGATATATAGATGATGTACTACAGAATTGTACACTTGAAACCTATATAATTTACCTAACCAGTGTCACCCCAGAAATTTAATACTTTTTTTTTTTTAATGGACAAAGGCTTGAATAGATGTTTCTCCATAGAAAATATGCAAATGGCTAACATGTACATGAAAAGGTGCTTGGACATCATTAGTCATCAGAGAAATACAAATTAAAACCATAATGAGATAGCATCTCACACCTGTCAGAATGGCTGTTATTTTTTGCCATATATAATTTTTTTGTATTTTTTATTAAATTTATTAGAGAATGGTTATTATTAAAAAACAAAAGATAAGTGTTGGCAAGGATGTTGGTGGGCATGTAAATTGGTATAGCCATTATGGACAATAGTATGGAGGAAGTTCCTCAAAAAGTTAAAAATAGAACTAGCTTATGATCCAGCAATCCCAGTTCTGGGTATTTATCCAGAGGAATTGATATCAGGATCTTGAAGAGATAACTGTACACCCACATTCATTGGAGCATTATTCACAATAGCCAAGAAATGGAAAAAACCCACATGGATGAATGGATGATGAAAATGTAGTATATATATACAATGGAATATAATTCAGTCTTAAAAAAGACAACCTGCCGTTTGAATAACATTGATGGACCTGGAGGAAATACAAACATGGAAATACAAATACCAAGTGTTCTTACTTATATGTGGAATCTAAAATAGTCCAACTCAGAGAAGCAGAGAGTAGAATGACTGTTACCAGAGGATGGGGAAAGGGGAAAATGGGACAGTGATGGTCAAAGGGTACAGAGTTTCAGTTATGCAAGATAAATAAGTACTGAAGATATACTAACTATAGCTAACAATACTGTATTATATATTGAAATTGCAGAGGGTAGATCTTATGTTAAGTGTTTTTACCACACACAGCAATAATAATAATAATAATAATAATAATAATAATAATAATAAATTTGATAAAAAATAATGAAAATAGAAAAGAGGGGGAGAAAACTTTGGAGGTGATGGATATGTCTGTGACCTTCATTGTAGTGATGGTAGTTTCATAGGCATATGTTTATCTCCAAATCCATTAAGTTGTGTACATTAAATGTTTATAGCCTTTTATATGTCAATCATACTTCAATAAAGTGGCAAAAAAAACCATTAACATTTGAAAACATTAAGATTCAAATAAATGAAAAGGAGCTTTCTGAATCATGAGAATATTGTCACATTATTTGGCAGTAGTAATTTACAGATTATTAGGTTTACTTCTAACTTTTAGAATTCCTACTGATTTATTTTATAGGGGTTCTTCAAAGAAGGTGTCACCCTACTACATATCAAAACCTTTTAAAGCAAAAGTGTGAAAAACAGTAGTAATGATACAGAAATAGATGTGTAACCCTGATACTAGAAGGGACCCCTCTGCTCCTTGGAGATTTAAATAGAAATTTTCCTGGAACCCCTGTGTTCTTGGTCAGAGAGTCATGAGAAATGCCCCTTGTCCTGTGAATTATGCAAATTCCTGTGCCTGACATATGACCTCATACTTCTTGTCTCTGCTTGCGTGCCACCCTGATTTCTGCCAGTGTCAATGCAGATGTGAAATCAGCCCCTTTACTAGTTTCAAAAATTTATTTAGCATTTCATGAGTTTAAAAAAACTCTGAGTAGGTGATACAACCAGCACATTATTATCGTAACTTTTTGCGTAAAACATTTCTATCCACATCCATGTCCTCGTTCTACTCACACACTTTCCTAAATTAATGCAGTTGCCTTCTTAAGGGGAGTTCTACAAAGCAAACATTTTTCCCATCTTGTAAAACATGGATTATTGGAGAATTATGAGGAATCCAAAATTAGTCCCATCTATGAGGTCTGACAGTTAAATTCACGAACTCATCCTAGAAAAAGTGCTACATACCTCACTGCTGAATATCACTACAGCCACCTTCGAAGTCCCCCCCTCGGGAAGCTATGCACCGACGCTGGTGCCTAGTCTACCCTTCAAAGCAATTTGGAACTCTTTTTCTGGAATGGCCATCAGAGCTGTTATCTTATTCTTGATGTCCTGAGTGTCATCAAAATGTTTCCTTTCAATATTTCCTTTATCTTTGGGTAAAGACAGAAGTCATTGGGGGCCAGGTCAGGTGAGTAGGGAGGGTGTTCCAATACAGTTATTTGTTTACTGGCTAAAAACGCCCTCATAGACAGTGCCATGTGAGCTGGTGCACTGTCATGAAGCAACAGCAATGAATTGTTGGTGAAAAATTCAGATTGTCTTAACTTTTTCACACAGCCTTTTCAGCACTTCCAAATACTAAACTTGGTTAACTGTCCAGTTGGTACAAATTCATAATGAATAATCCCTCTGATATCAAAAAAGCTTAGCAACATCGTTGCAACAAGTTCACGAATTTAATTGTCTGACCTCGTATGATACAATATTCTTTCCTAAAGGAGAGGCCACTTACAGAATATTTGTTCTGTGGTATTAGGTAGTGGTATTTAGTGATGTAACTGCAAGACTGATTAGACAAATAAATGTTTTCATCCTTCTTTATACAACTATAGGAGTTAAAAAAAAAAAAGGAGCATAAAAAAACACCTTTACATCTCATATTTGAAGCATTAGTAGAACTCACCAAGGTAAAGATGTACTTGAATACTGGAAATTTTGTTGGGTTAAAATATTATACATAAATGGATTACAGAAAGTTGTGGAAAATATATGCACCAAAAGTTACAAAGAAAATATTAACTATAATAATTTATATTGTAGAATGTGCAGATTTAGACATCAATATCCTAATAATAAATAACAAAAATATGACATTAAGATCCTGAAAATAAAGAAATATGAATAATAAAAAATGTGAGGGAAAAACATTTACTCATCCACTTATAACTTACAAAATAAAATGACTTTGAGATACAATTTTTTCATTGTTTTAAAAGAGCCAACTTTTTGAAAAAGAAGTCTAATATTCTTTTTATATTGTTTATATAAGATAAACAATAATAACCAAATTTTGGGAAGGTAATACAGGAATATATGCTGAGAGTTGCAGTAATGTTCAGATATTTCACTTGTAGGAATTTAAGAAATAAACATTATGTTAATTATAAATCATGTATGTAGAAAAATGCCCAATTTAGAGACTACAGAACGTTAATGTAAAATACTATATTGTCTTAAATTATTATTTTTGAAAACTGTAAAACAATTGTCCAATGGTTGTCTGTGTTGATGGAAATACTCTGTAATTTGCACTGTCCAATAATGGTTAGCCATTAGCCACATATGGCTCCTGAGCACTTGAAATGTGGCTAAGGCAACTGGAAAACTGAATTTTTAATTTTATTTAATATTTAAATTTAAATACTCACATGGAACTAGTGGCCACAGTATTGGACAGTGCAGTTCTAGAAATATGAAGAAATGTTAGGTATAAATGAAAATAAATTAGGAAGTTTATATGCTGTGATGACAAGTATGGAAATACCTATATGTACATATAGAAAGTGATATTCACAATTAAAATATTTGTGTTATAATATTCATAGACACAACAGTTTAGTGGTTACCAGAGGGAAAAGGGGGAGGGGAGAGGTAGAAAATGGTAAAGGGGTCAAATACATGGTGACAGAAGATTTGACTTTGGGTGGTGAACACACAGTGCAATATACAGATGATGTATTATATATGATTGAAACCTATATATTTTGTCACCCCCAATAAATTTAATAAATAGATGATTGGAGGAAAAAAATCCTATGACCGTATGAATAAATGCACAAGTGATGAAAGTCAGCATGTATTCAAGATATATATTCTCAGCAAACTAAGAGTAGAATTTCCTTTACTTCTTTTCCTTTCCCTTTATTTCACCATGTTTACACCAGTAAACATGGAGAAATGCTAAAAATTTTCCATTTTTCTATCAGGAATAAGATATGAATGGTCCACTGTTACTGTTCTTTTAACGTGTACAAGGTGACTCTGTCCAGTGTTGTAAAATGAGAAAAGAAAAAAAGGCATAATGTTTAAAACAGAAGAAAAAACCTGCTAGTATTCAAAAATGATATGATTGTGTATGTTGAAATTCAAAAAGGATCTAGACATAACCTTTTGGAATTAATAAGCAGACTTAGAAAGGTTGCTGGAGAGAATGTCAATGCACAAATATATCTGTATGTATCAGCTTAATTAGAGTATAAAATTTCAGAAAATGGTAATTTTCAATACTATCAAATATTTACAAATAAATTCAACAAAAGATTAGCAAGATTCGTTGGAGAAAGCTGTAAAACTTGAGAGAATTTTAAGTCAGATATCCCACATAACAGTTTGCATGGTTTCAGCTTGTCTCCTTTTAATCCTGTGGCTGCCCTTCCCCTGCAAGATAAACGTTAACAGTTGGGAACATTACTTAGCAGAATGTGACTGAGATTACATTAAAGGCATACAAAGAGCACTACCATTTTGGTTTTATAAGACAAACTTCCAAGCATATATTTTACCAATTTTTTTAAAGCCACTCTTTCTCTTGGTACAAGGAAGCAAAAAGACTTCCTGTTCAGAATGCATGAAATGAAATGAACCTATTAAAAGGAAGTTTTAAATAGAAAGCAAAAATTGTGTATACTTTTACTAAAAATTCAAGCAACACCCCCAAAAAACTTAAAAAACAAAATAAATTTACAAGAAAGTGTCATTTAAATGCTTTGAAATAATTTTCTCAATATAAGATAGCTAAAACGGTAATGTCACTTTTGTTACTGCTTAAGTGTAGTAAATGGCAAGGCCAGTACTACATTTGTTTTTCTCTCTGTTTCAAAAATGCAAAAATGTTTCTTTGGGCTACCTTAGCCCTTATATGATTGTTTAAGATGGGCAACCATGTGTCCCCATTTTCACCTGTAGTCCTAGTGTAATTATGAATAATCCCTTTTACATATTTGAAAGTGTTTCAGTTTGTATAGCAGATTTTACAGTTACACTAGTTTTAAGTCATTGCCATCATTTTTGACATAGCAAATAAATAAATAAATAAATGGAGAGAGGGAGCAAGAAGTAAAGAGAGAATGAGAGAAAGTACCTAGATAAGATTTGACTCCAAAAGTAAGTGCTTTTTAAAATCTTTATTGAGGAATAATTAATAAATATAAATGTGTATGTTTAAAGTAAATATATATATATGTATTTTTTTTTGTGTGTGGTAGAATTGAAGGAAATGGGTGATTTTTTTAAAAATGCTAATTACAAGGTCAAGTGAAAAGAATGCAGCCCTCCAGCACTACACTGTTCAATATGGTGGCCACTCACTGGATAAGGCAGTTTAAATATTACTTAAGTAAAATTTAAAGTTTAGTCCTTCAGAGGGCTGAGAGACAAACTTACCACAAGAGTTAAAAGAATCCAGATTGGAAAGCTTGTATAAACAAGCCTTATTAACACTTTTACTAATTTACTACCCAAGACCAAAGTTTGTTTAGATTCCTCACTAATGAATACTCAAATCTTGCTTAGATTACTTTCTAATGAACATTGATTTTCTTTGTCCTGTCAGTTTCTTACAAATTCATTGTTTCTTTGTCTAAAAAGTGTAAAAAGCAGCTTAGTTCATTCATCTCTTTGAGCCTCATTTTATGATCTGAGCATCATATTATGATTCTCCTATGCACATATATTAAATTGTTTTTTCTCTCGTTAAAAAAAAAATTAGTCACACTAGCCACATTTCAAGTGCTCAATAGTCACACATGGCTAATGTTCACCATCTGGACAGAGTAGATACGGAGCATTTCTACATTGCAAAAAGTTCTGTTACACAGTGCTGCAGAAAGAACTGATGAAAGGAATATACTGGAACAAGGCATTGATAATTTATTAGTCAATCATTTCCTAAGGTCACTAATGAATTAAAACTGGAAATTGGATTCAGTATAAAAGCGTAAGGAACAGTATCCTAAGACCCTACATTTGTAACCTAGATCAGCACTTCATAAAGTATGGGCAGTGGACTAATGCTGGTTTTATCAGTCTGTGACCAAATGCTTCCTCTCAATTTCAGTATTTGTTTAGAAACTTTTATAGCAAGGTGATATTTCTGTGTCATCCAAGTAAATTACCTGTCTTATCTCACTGAAGGATTGACCAGTTTGGTTATTAAAAAGTTGCCTAGCGAGTTTTATGTAGTATGAGCGGTGTAGTCCATGAGCATGGGTCCACAATGGAAATAAAAGAGGCCTTCACTGCACAGTATGAGAGACACTGGTCAAGATAAAAAAGAAAAAAAAGAGCAAATAGATTGCTCAGGGCAGTTTTGTATGGAACCTAAATTAGTTGTTAGTATAGCTTAATAATGTATACTTATTTACAAGTGGAATTTAAAAATGAACACTAAATCTCTGAATGTGGTAAATTTAGATTTCACCCTTCCTGCTAATGGAAATGAGGCAAAAGATCCATTATCCACGAAATGAGTAAGGATTTTAAAGAAATTCCTAGTCAGTGCCTCTATCCAGAGAACTTGTTTCCTCGTTTTACCTCCTGGGCCTGGGAGATTCAACCAGCTCGCAGAATCTTTTCCTTTCAGCAAAATTTCCAATTTAGTATTTTCCTTTACCACTTTTAAGCTCCTGTTGTCATATTGTTGCACTTACCGTGTTTCCCAGAAAGTAAGACCTAGCTGGACAATCAGCTCTAATGCGTCTTTTGGAACAAAAATTAATATGAGACCCGGTCTTATTTTACTATAAGACTGGGTATAATATAATATAATATAATATAATATAATATAATATAATATAATATAATATAATATAATAGCTGGTCTTATTCTACTATAGTATAAGACCTGGTCTTATATTAATTTTTGCTCCAAAAGACGCATTAGAGCTGATTGTTTGGCTAGGTCTTATTTTTGGGGAAACAAGGTAGTTCTTTGTAACTATTTTCATCCCTTACCCCTAAAGTTAGTTTCAGAGGCTTACAAGATGTCCCAAATAGGAAAATTGTTTTAAATTAAGTGAGCTATTAAAATTTTGTTTTAAAATCTCCTTTTTTTTTTTCACGTTTTAAGCCTGATTTCCTGATACAAGCTATTAAATCGAATTATTTGTGAAATGTGGAAAGCTTTGTACTACTATAGTCAAGGCACAATGTGTCAGCTAAAGCATTATTTTAATGATAAGGGGGAAACATAAATCCTAAATTTACTACCTGTTTTCTTATTGTGGTTTTGGCTATACATTAAATGGTTGTCTATACCCTAAAATAAAATATTCTATATGTTGTATCCAGTTTGTTTTGAGGACTGATTCTATTTTGTGGAATTTGAGGTCAAGTGGAATCTAATACTTTGTAATAGCCCTGATTCTAGTGGCCTTGCATTTTGGATTAAGTATTTATACACACATGTTCAGTCCTTTATCAGTATTATTGATCTATTTGTTACTGATTTCAGCATTTATTCTTTTTTTCCCTAATTTATCAAATTTGGAAAGAGTTGGAAAACACTTGAAGGAAATCAATCTCTGTTTTTAGTAATAGTTTATCAGTTACAGAAAAATAAATGAGTAGTATTCAGCATTTCTTGTTAATTTTTTTAAGATTGAAGAAACATATATTAAAATAAGTATGAAAAATTATACTGATAGACTGGTTATCTCCTGCTTTCAGTTTAATACAGTAATGATTTACTTTTTTTAGGCAGAATTTTTTAGGCAGAATTATAGATAGATAACCATATTATTACCTAGTTTATATAGACCTCTTCAAAAGATGAAAAATAATACTAAAGTGTTAAGAAGGCATGTTACTTTTTATCTATCTTAATATTCTTATTCTTATATTTGATATCTGGTAATATATTTTTAAGGTACAGCATGTGATTTCCTGATCTTAAAATATTCCATTCCTTTTCAAGAGTTTGGGTTGCAATAATATATTTATATTTTTCTCATAAATATTTTATGACATAGCATTTTAAAAATATATTATTTAAAATGTAATTAAAGGTTGATATTGTTAATATCTTTTATATAACACATTTTGAAACTGCTCAGAACATTTGTAGGCTTCTGATTGTTTTATTTTATGCAAGTTGCAACCTTGAGAATATTGACTAATTGGTTAATATTCTTTGTATCACATTTTTTTAGTGCTTATTATGTGCCAGGAACTACTTGAGACTATTTAAACACACACACACACACACACACACACACACACACACACACACACACACACCCAACCCATTTCCTCTGGGAGCTTGCATTCTAGTAGAGTACTTCATATATGATTCTGTGGTATTTAACACAACTTTTCTGTGTTAAGAGCTCCTACTTTTCTGTTAGTTTTCAAGAAATGCATATGTAGTTATTTGGAAATACAGATTTATAGAGATAGGACAAAATTTCTTCGAGGTTCGTTTAACTCATTGCTTTTTAATGAGTTTAGCTTTACTAATTTTTTTAAATGGAATTTACAGCTATGGTCATTTGGCAACCCAGGATCTTTCCCTATTTTTCTCAACTTCCCACTGATAGTTAGGTGCTGGGATGGAAGTTGAACTAGCCACTTTAGGTTTTGGGTTTAAGAAATAATATTTGAAGCATGCAGCATTATTTAGGGAAGATACTTTTTTTTGAAAACCGAGAATGTGATTCTTGGAATGCCATTGAATTTACCTAATTTATTTTCTTTAAAACCTACTTTTTGTAATACGGATAGATAAACTTGAACCAGATGGTATAATCTCAGTATAATATTTTACTCTTCTCTCATCCTTCAGGAAAATCTTAAAACTTCCACCACAAGAAGATTAAAAAGAGGTCCCTCCTGCACCAAGAAAGATCTGCAGATCTTTTTCAGTGTTCTTGGAGGTGCGGGGTGTGAGAACTTGATCAGTTTGTGTCAACCACCTTGTTCTCTAAAGGTAAGCACTGTGTAGTGAGTGCACATTCATGGGCCCAAGCTCCTAATGCAAGACTGGTTTTGGAATGCTCCATTGAGGGTTTGAGACCATCAGACTTTCTCACAGAAGGGGGTCTAGGCAGCCACTTGTGGACAGAACATCACACACATCTATAAAGAGATGGTTTTCATTGTTTAGAAGTAAAGCATGTCCTAGGGATATATGGATGTTTTCGTTTTGTTTTTTAAAAATCTCAGTTATAGTAAGACTTATCTTTCAGTTCAGTCTGCATCTTAAATCAGTTTAATAACTGCTGTGGCTGATCTCTCATCAAGAACTCTTCTTGGATATCTTGACATTTACATTCAAGAAGTTTTAAACAGTTACAGCATTTAAGTAGTCTGGTGACATATTAGCTTAAATTGAATAACTAGCTTTGAAGAATTGCTTTCATGATCTTTTTGAAGCTGTTTCTTACCTTTACTTCAGAGAAAATCCCTCAACCATTTTTTAATCTCTATTAAGCTTCAGAAAGTATGGGAGCAAAGTTCTTCTCAATCTTTATTAGGTATATGATCATAAAATTTCTTAAGTCAGATTCTAATAAAAAAAAATATCACTTAAAATCAGCAGTGTTTTTCCTATCTTGCAATGTTTCCCTGTCTTCAGAAAATGAAGACTATGTAAATTGGTCCACCAGGGAAACCTTGTGAAGGATAAATAATGTCTCAGCTTTACTTCTAAACTCTAACACCAGAAAACCTTATTGTTCTTTTGTACAATTTATTGACACCTCTCAAAAAAACCAATCCTAAATTAAATTGTCATTTGGTTATTCATTGGCTATGAAGAAAAACAAGGAGCATGTTGATTTTGAAAATGTCATCAGCATTAAAAGTAGATTAGTACTAGATTAGAATAACATTGGCTGCCACCAAGAGACTAAATATCTAACAAAATGTTTCAGTATAATCACTGGAATACTGTAGTATTGGCAGTGAGAACTGAAGTGAGTGCTGAAGTGCTGATGAAGAAAGTAAATCTAAGTGATTTTGGAAACTTTAGTTCTACAAAATGTGAACTTCTTATGAACAATTAAATTTTGGAGAAATCTGCTAATTTTTATCTGGTAGCTGTCTTTGTTTATGGTAAATTTTATTGTCTTTTCAAAACAATTGTCCTTCTAATATTTATGTAATAAAAGATATTGAGGAAAAATAAACCCCTTTGTGTTTGCTGTTTGAATGAGAGAAAAAATACAACTTAGACTTTTTTTGAAAAAACCTTGAGAACCAATTTACTCTTCTGTATGGTAATATTTGAGGAGTTAGAACTAGTTTTGCTTATTGTAACTGCAGGTACCTTTAAAAGACGTAAATCTCCAAAGTACATAGAGGGTATATTAGTGAAGAAATATAAATTATTGGATATTTAGAGATAACTTCTCTATATAATTTTTTGAATTTTTATTTGTGAGAGTATGTTAAATATTTTTAAGCTTCATAACTTCATGGAACAGAATGAATGAATGCCTTCACTGTTTGGGTCAGTTGAGAAAAAAAAATTGAATAAAAGCTAAACCTACGTACTGAAAATGTAAGATGGGATATAAGAATAACTAAACATATTATTATTTCTTACATAAACTAAAGCTTTATTATAACTGCATTTTTAAATTTAAAAAGCCCCCCACTTTAAAAAAATATTTGTCTTAGGATAGTATTGGCAACATATTCTGTAAAAAGAAAAATTTATTTCACCATTCTAGAACTAGTGTTCTAATTTCAAATCAGTTATGTAGCATGTATGCATATATAAAATGGGGACCACTGAAATCTGGAGTATCAAAAATAAGATCCTTTCTCAACAATTCTTATAAATAACTTATCAGGCAACAAAATAAACTGTTGTTTTATAATTTTGATAATATATAGGAATGAAAACCCAACATAATGGCACTGAGGGAGTCTTCCATTGGAACTAGGATCTAGGAGAAGATTGATCTTTATATTTTCATAGACATACTTAATCATACAACATATACAGGTACATACTACTGTTTATTTGTTTTAAAAGGATCATAGCCAATCCATGGAAAACAGTGCCTATTAGAAATGTAGTTCCTTTGGTATGATCATGCTCTCTACCTACTCTAATAGCTAGAGGGAGGTGAGAGAGATAGCCCTGTGATTACCAATATTGATTTTTTTAGGGAAGGAATAACAGAAATTCTAGCCCAACCCTCTCCTTGAAGCCATCAAGGTCAGCACTGTCCAGTAAAAATATAATGCAAGCCACACATATGAGGTACATATGTAATTTTAAGGAATTTTTTGTAGCCACATTAAAAAAGTAAAAAGAAACAGGCAAAATTAATTTTAATTACATTTTGTTTAACCTAATATTTCTAAAATATTATATTATGTCTAAAATATATATTTAACATAATTTATATTTATTTATAAATTTATTATATAGTATAATAAATAATAAATTTTATATATAGTATGTAATATATAATTATAATTATATATAATTATATATAATTTAATATATAATTATTTATTTTATTATTATTTTATAATATATAATATATGTAATATATTATATATAATACATATAATTATTATTGCATATAATTGTTATATATAATTATTACACTATAATTATATTATATAATACAAAATGTATTTAAAATATAATCAATATAAAAATTCATGAGATGTTTACTTTTTTTCATACAGAGCATTCAAAATCTGATGTATATCGTATACTTAGGGAACATTTCATATTGGACTAAACTAGCCACATTTCAAGTGCTCATAGCCGCATGTGGCTTGTAGCTACCATGTTAGACTGTGCAGATCTAGAACAAGAGTGGAGCTCCCATTTTAGTATCATCCATTATGAAGTCCATTTGATAACCCTGTGAACTCCTCTGGTTTAGAGTCCCCAGATTTAGCAGAACACTAAATAAAACCAACAAAAAACCAGGATGCCCAGTTTAATTTGAATTTCAGTTATATAACAAATAATTGTTTAGTGTAATTATGTCCCATGCAATATTTGGGACATACTTGTAAAAAATTGTTTATCTGAAATTCAAATTTAACTGGGTGTCCTGTATTTTACCTGGTAATCCTACCCTGGTTTAACTGAGTAGAAGACATCAGGCTGCCTAGAAACTTCTAGGACTAGGTGATAGAGAATTTTCCTCTGCAGAGGATTTTGATAACCCTCTGAAAATTAGTATGCAAACCAGAAATTATCTGTATCCCATTTCTTACTAATCCTCTAAGATGTTTCAGACAAAATAGGAGCTTATATGACAGGGGCTCAGTCTTTACATATTTAAACATTTTATGTCTAAATTATTACATTAAGCTATAAGGTTTATGAAATTTCATAAATTGAATTATTAGTTACTAGAGTTTATAAAATATAAATTGTCTAACAGCACATTACTAGTATCACATCTTATGAAAAACAGTTCACCCTTGGTGATAATCTCAGCAGTTTTCAGGGTCCTGGCTGTTGCAAGTTATTTTCCTTCCACTTGGTTACCACTGCAGCTGTCACATAACTCTCAAGTTGGCGAGTATTAACACAAAATATTAGATTGCTAAATGCCAGGATAAAGCTTCCTTACAAGTATTTAAGCGCTTGTACTTGTCTGCTCTGTTGTTGACCATTGGATCCTGACCCAGTCAACAACCAGTCAGTTCTTATACCAGTAGCTCTCATTCCTCCTAAGGGCTTCTTTTACAAAGGAGCAGCTTTCCATTCTTATGCTTAAAACATTTTTAATGTTCGAATTTTAGTACCATTTTTAATGCATGTAACAACTTCTTTAGTAGTGGCTCTATCCCCCTTAAGCTCTAGAGGAGAGACCATTTATAATTCATGTTCTCTAAGGACAGTAATTACCCCAGCTCCACACTTCCTCTCAGAGGGAACACTTGCCTTCACCAGGTGAATGACTATAGGTGACAGCTCTGCTTCATTACTAAGTAGGCAGGTAGATCCAACTGCCAGTGTGGTTTGGCAATTTAGTACTTCAGTTTAAGTCATGGCGCATTCCAAATCCATTCACACTTAGGAGAATGTACCCAAGAGTGTGGATGTTTATAATTACTGCATTTCCTTCAGAGAACAAGAATTACAGGTAAGTATCTTTTTTTGGCAGTGATCCAAAAAATATTTTTAAGTAAGAAATTTAAGGATCTGAAAGTGTTCTCCTTCCCCCAAAATAGTCACCTAAAAGATCTGAAATATAACCTGCATTATAATACTTTTCTTCCTCACTTTAAGAAGGAATTGAACCTGGCGGCAGTGGTGGGGTTAGGAGGAGACAACTTATTATCACATGAAAGCTGTGAATCTCACGTATTTCCACGTCTAGAAATATCCTAAGTTTATGTAAGAATCTTATTTTGCCTAACTTCTAATGTCTAAGATACGATTTATTTTGTCAAATTAACACCTACACTATGTATAGATAAGGTGTTCAGCCTTTTCAAGCTGATATCTTTAACCACAATGATTAAATTAATGAATTGTTTGGGTTTTCACTTTTATTCTCAAGACTGGCATCCTTTTCTGTAAAGGCTTTAAATTTATTTCTGAAACAAAATTTAAAGCTACAAAATACTCTGGGTATACACTAGCTTCCTTTTTACTGAGTGATATTTGGATGAGCTTCAAAGTGTCTGTGAATCCCTTGAAATTGTAATTATATTTTGTATGTACATGTTTTTCACTGGGAAGAGTGTCCATAATTTTCGTCATATTCTTGAAGGGTTTTGTAACAAAGATTTGATGAGTAACTACTAATCTAGTCTAATGTCATTAACTTCATCGATAAACTGAGTTTCAAAGAATATAAGTTACTTGCCTTCATTCATTTGAAATTTAATACTTGTAAAAACTAAAGTTTATTTCTAAAAAACGTACTTATTTTTAGAAGGAAAAAGTTTTAACTTGAATTAACTAAACTTGAGAATACCAGCCTAAATGAGAGCAGTTGATTTGCTAATAGTTTTTTCTGTTCTACCTGTTGCCTGGAATCGTTGCTGGGTGTTACATTAAAAATGGCCCCTCAATAACGTATGAGACTGTGTGATAAATTATTTCAGATGGATTAAAGAAAAATGAATTATCTATTTTAATTTACATCCTATTTTTCTCTTTTCAAATCCTACCTCCAAAAAGAGTAACTGAACCCCAAGAAAATAGGTGAATAATTTTATTTTTGTTATTTCCAGAGTATTTAAAAAGTAGTTAATTGTCTTAACATCACATTGAGCATTGTTGGAACTCCTGGTTCTGAACCCTAGTTAAAGAAATTTTATAGTAGACTGTACATGCTTCAAGTTGTTTCTCAGTGTAGAGTATTTTAAGGTCATTCTTTTTTCTCATAAGATGGTTTTAATATTACACTAATACTTTAGAAATGGTAGGTAAGCAAGTTCTATATCAAGAAAACTAATTTCTCCAAATACAGTAATAAGAATTTTTTTTTTGCCTTCCTCTTCCTGGTACTAGCCAGTAAAGTCTGCCTAATTTAAGATTTAATGAATTTATAACATGAATGTTAAAATAAAAAGAAATTTTAGGAATGATACACAAAGAACAATTATTTACCAAAAGGAACAGAAAAAATTTAGACAACTGAGACACAACCTATATTTTAAATTTAAATTTAATTATAATTAAAGTTTTTAAAATGTATAGTGTAAAACTCATTCTAGAAAATGGCATTGATTCCCAAAATAGATTACAATATTTTTTTTCTCCTTTGACTGTTATCATTCAAGTTGATTATCACTCATGCTCTACTGCCTTTATAGCAAGTAACCTTTTAAGTAAGCCAGATTTTGTTTTTTATCCAGGAATAATTGTTTGCAAATATCACTCAGTAGGTCCCTGTGTTACTTTCCATGTGTAATTGTAACAAAAAAAGTTATAATTCTACTATTCGTTCATCAAATTATTTTATATGTAACATAGAAAAGCTTAAATTCTCTTTAGGAACATTTGCAAATATTTATAGCTTTTTTTAAGTTTAGGTAGACAGATGTTAAATGTTCTCTTTGCATTCAAACTGAAACAATTAATTGATCTACTCACTCATTTTACCAAATCAGTGGTGGAACCTTGGGTTTTTAATGGCAGATTAAAAATAATGAAACATCTGAATGTAGAGAAGTGGACATTTATTTGTGATCAATTTCATTTCAGAGTTGTTTAAAATAGAACTTTTCAAATAAAGTTTCAAATATGAATTATTAAAAGTGACTTCTTTCTGTGTGCCTACATGCATGACATCTGTATAAACAATTAAGCATTTTACTCTTCTTTAAGTTCACGTATCAAAAACTCTTTTAGCAATTTTACTACGTATAATGCAATAAATAGACTTTGAAACTGCCACAACTACCTGCCATGTTCTTGTATGGGAAATAAATTTATTCAATCACTCATGAAATATATCAAGAACTATGCGAATAGGGTGGAAAATAAAACATATTCCCTGTGCTGACAGAATTTACAGTGTACTGAAAATGTGTGATAGAGTAGTGCAAAGGAAGATAGATGGGATTGCTGACCTAATCTGGGGGTCAGGGAAGACTTCCTTGCAAAATGAAATTTTAACGGAACCTGAGGCCTTATTAGTAGTTAATCAAACAAAATGGGAAGGCAGAATAAGCATACATATAGAAGCCCTGAATGGAGAAAGAAGACACATTCAAGACAGAATACATGGAAGGAGGGAAATATGAGACTTGATGGTAAAACATCTTTCAAGTTATTATAGATACTTGGCCTTTGGGCTTTATATTAAAAGCAGTGGAAAGATATTGAACATCAAATTTGTATTTTTTTAAAACTTTTTGTTGAGCCCTAGTATAAATCTAAAAAAGTGAGCATATAATAAGCATATAGCTCCATGAATTTTCACAAACTGAATACACCTGTGTGACTATCTCCCAGATGAAGAAACAGAATTATCACCATCCCAAAAGTTCCCTCTCATCTTTCCTTCCAGTCAGTCTTGCCCCCCACCCACTAAGGAGACCTCTCACCTGACATCTTACTGCTTAGATTGTATTAAGCCTGCAGTGTGTGCTCATCTGAGTGAAAGAAGCCCGGCACATGATGATTATGTGCTTCGTCCGTATTATTGAGTGTAGTTGCTGATCACCCTCTTGGCTATATGCTAATGTTCCATCATATGAGCGTACCACAGGGTTTTTCTGAAATTGCTACATTTACCTATGCAAGATAGAAAGATGTGGAGTCAGAAAGCCTCATGGTAATTCTGGGAGAGAGATCATGGGGTTTGAGCAAGTGTACTGACAGTGAAGGTGAAGAGAAGAGGGCATATTTAGAGAGAGGTTTAGGAGTTAAAATTTATAGGACATGGGATCAATTGGCTGAGGGGATGAGGAGTACAGACAGCACGGATAACTCATGGGTTTCTGACTGAGCAGAAGTGGATGGCAGTGCCCTTTATTAAGTCCAAAACTGGAGAGGAATGTTGTTGGAGTTTTAGTGATAGATGGGGATAATTAATCCAATATCCAATATAGTTGAGGTACCTGTGAAACATTGCACATGTCTGTTTTGTACAACTAAATAACTTTTTTAACTAAATGAATGCGTTCATTAATAACGGTGCTAACAGCTCTTCTACATATGGAAAGTTGTAAATTTTGTCTTCTCACTATCCTTCACCTCTAAATCTCACCAGATACTCTTTTTTTTTCCTAAATGTTTGTGGGAATATTTTTGTCACATCTTACGTTTTTTCTTTACACACACACACACACACACACACACACACACACACACAAACATGCCAAAAAATGTATACATGACTTGTATTCATCTTTTGTTATCAGTATATGAATATATTGAGTATTACCATTTTAATACAGTTTTTTTCTTATCATAAAATGTATATACATTTTTTGGCACCGTGTGTGTGTGTGTGGGTGTGAAGTAGTGCTCATTTTATATGCAAGCAGAGTTGCCTTCCTTTATACATGATATATGAAAGGCACTGTAATGCCTTCATACTTTAAAAATTGTTTTTCATTATAGTCTTTCCTTCAGTGAGCACAATAACCCACCTTAAAGTGACTTTGAAATGATTGACTTAGATATTTGGCAAGACCTAATGTGACTAAAATAAATGTTCATTAAATTTTGGTAGAGGAAAGGAAAGATCAGAATGAGGTGGACCCTGCAGCTGGAGCACAAGCCTAGGCAGGGTGTCCAGGGTGAACCCCGGCCGTCAGAGAGCAGAATGAAAGCACCTCCTTTTGAAGGTACCAAAGCGGTGGGATTGGAACTGTGAACAAGGAACTTGACCTTCTTTACAATGCTGCCTGGGACTGGTTGTGCCCTTGGGAAGTTTTATGGAGAGAGGAATAATAGGTATAGCACTGAATAAAACAAATGCCTAGCACATAGTGGAGTACTGAATAGACTCAGCAGTTTACCCAGTTTACAGCAAGAAGTTGTGGTTCAGTGCTACATTTAGACCACTAAATTTGAACTAAAGTCAAGGTAATTTATCACTTCCATGAAAAAAAAACAAAAACTGAGCAATCTTGATCATGCCTTTCAGTTGATAGTTTTACCAAGCTTTGGGCTCTATCATCTATCAGATTTTACAGTTTTTAAAATTCAATGTTACGTTTCATTTCATGGAGGGTTTTTTTCAGTTTTTGCCTGTAATCAACATTTGACATAGTGAAATCAGACCATTACTTTCAGAAACCATTTAAGTTAATTCACTTATTTAACATATACTTACGAGATATATCTCATATTTATAATAGTGTTATAGCCTAAGGTAATGATGCAAAGAAGTAGTTCCACCTTTTGCTACTCGCACTATAATTGTGGGACTCAGAACATACAAAAACATTGTATTAATACAAATTATTACAGTATTAATGGAATAGTGCTTGAAAAAGCAGTGAATCCAGGGAAAAGAAATTATGAGCTATGATATCAGAGAAGAAATAATGGAGGTGGTGGAATTTAATTTGGGTCTTGATGGATAGAATGGACTTGAATAAGTGTGGCGAGAGCACTGCAGACAAAGGTGACACCGGGAGAACAAGTGGCATATACTGGGCACGGTGAGAAATGGTCCAGACTGCAGGAGAAAGCACAACCTGTTGTGTGGAGAGAGAGGAGTTTCATTAAGGTTTGACCATATTGTAAGTAGCTTTGAATTATTTAAAAGTCAGCAGACATAAGAGCATGGAATGTTATCTTGATTTTTAGATTATCCGTAAGTACAGTTTTACTTGTCATCATGTGGTAATTATTTCAATTTTTACTTTTATAGAAATCCTATGTAAAATTACCTGAAGGAGCAAAGTGATTGTGTTTTTAAATTCAGAGAATCTTCACCTGGGATCTATGGATTAGCTTCAAGGAGTCTGGGTCTCTGAAATTAAAGCAAAAATTTGGATGTATATCTTATCTGGAGAAAGAGTCCATTGCCTTTATCAGAGTCTGAAAAGATCTGACAATCCAAAAGAAGTTAAACAGCTTTTGCCCTCCTGGCTTAAAATATTTTTAATCTAACTCTTTTGTGTATATGTTTTTTAATATAGGGAATGAAAATAGAGAAATAAAAGCAACTGTTATAGTGCTTTGCTTTTCTCTCACTATTTACAGGTACAATATTTAAGAGATAATCCTGAAAAGTGTGTCAATTAGATTATATAACCAGAGCTAGTAGATTTTTTATGAATTCCATGGCTTGCAGTAAAAGGGCACCAAATTGCTTTTTTAGATACAGGCATATTTCTGAATGTGAGTATGCTATTTCAAGTAGAAATTTCTTCCTACTTTTAGACAAACATATGTCTCCTCTCTACAGAATATAAACAATTTTAAATAAATGTCCAACTTTAATCCTGAAGTATGACTTACCTGGATCATATTTAATCTCTTATACAACAGTTTAGCAAATCATAGCCGTAGGCCAAATCTAGTCCTCGGCCTGTTTTTATATGGCTACAAGCTAGGAATTGTTTTTATATTTTAAAATCGTAAAACCAACAAAAAGGATTTTAAGCGATTAGGATTATTAAAAAGAATATCCAACAGAAACTGTATGTGGTCCTCAAAGTCTAGAATATTCACTGTCAGGGCCTCGGTTTTTCACTAATCCTTGATTTTAAAATAGTTCAGTTTTTACGCTTTCCCAAATTACATGTGTTATTCTACCAGAAGATGTATTGCTTGTGTATCAATATATTTGAAGTTGGGCATATGGTTGTATAATTCTAGCAAAACTGATTTAGGTAAGGTAATCTGTATTCCATACTGGGTAGTCAGGTAATAGTTCAGCTTTCTAAATTCTGGATTTGGACGTGTATAAGTGAAATGTGAACTTAGTGACTTATTTCAAAGAACTATGTGAATATAAAAGTAGGTTTTAGTCTTCATGAATATATAATGTACCGACCACAATAGAGATCTACTGGTAAAGTATAATCTTTATGTTTAATTTAATATAAAAATGTAATCTTTACTTTTGAAGTTAGCACTTACCTAAAGCAAGTTTATAAAGGCAAAAGAAAATACATATTTAACTGATAGAGTGTTGGGCAGGACAGTTGCTAAAAAGTATGTTATTCATTGGTTTGTTCAACATTTATACTTATTTTTATGACTTAAAAATAAGTATAATTTTTTACTTTTTAATGTTTTAGACACTGATTCTAACTTTCAGAAAAATACTAAAATACTCTTATTAATGGAGAATTATTATATGTCATAATTAGTCTCAAAAAATTGGGGCGATTTTGACTTATCTCTCTTGCATCATTAATATTTTCTTCCCTACTAGATTCTTTTTCATCAATATATAAATAATACTATTTTTTTCCTCCCATATTGAAAAAAATTCTTGTCCCCAGTTCTCCCTTCAGTTACTGCCCTATGTCTTTCCATTTACAACTGCTCTCTCTGAAAGAGCTGTCTGTACTTTCTGAAGTCAGTTTCTGTGAGCCACGCCACTCCATCAAAATTACCCTTGTTACTGACCCTCATGCTGGTCACTTCTCAGTCCTCATCTTACTTGACCTGGCAGCAGCATTGAACACTTTCTTTACTTGGCTTTCAGATACCTACACTCTCCCAGTTTTTCCTCCTACCTCTCTGGCTGCTACTTTCAATCTCCTTTGCTGATTCCTTCGCATTTTCTAACCTCTGAATTGGGAATACTCCAGTACTTGGAATTTGTACCTCTTTTCTGTTCACATTTACTCCCCTGGTGACCTCATTCAGTACCATAGCTTTAGATGACCATCCATTTGCTGATGAGCAGAAGTCATTTGGTGTTCTCAGACTGTAAGAGAATAAACTAAACTCCTTATCTTACCCCACCAAAACTTCCTTCTCGGCCTTCCCCATCTCAATAAATAGCAACTACATTCTTTTTAATTATTATTAAAGTTTATTGGGGTGACAATGGTCAGCAAAATTACATAGGTTTCATTTTCAATTCTGTAATACGTCATCTATATATGACATTGTGTGTTCACCACCCAGTCAGCAGCTACATTCTTTTGATCAGCCTTGTTGTCAGTTCCTAGAGTTCTTTCACCCCACATCTGATGATAATTTCCCACATTTCTATCACCGTATTCTCTTGTCTGTACTCTTAAAACATACACAAAATCCAGTCACTGATCACCATTTCCACTGCTATATCTCTGATCCAAGTCACCTTCACGTCTTGTTTATATTATTGCAAAAGCCTTCTGCAGTTGGTCTTCCCATTTCTGCCTTTGATTTACTTTAGTCCATTCTTAATACATCAGGTAGAGTAATTATATTAAAAATAAATCATATTATGTCACTTGTTGGATGAAACTCCTCCCTTGACTTCTCATCCCAGTCAGAATAAAAGCCAAGTCCTAGATGTGGCTCTATCCCCAGCACCCGTTATTCTCAGACTCTGACTACTTTTCTCTCCTCACTTCCTCTGCTCTAGTCATACTGGTTTCTGCTGTTCTTGTCAGGCAAGTTCTTCCTTCAGAGGTTTTCCACTAGCTCTTTTATCTGACTGTAATACTCTTCCCCTATTATCTGCGTAGCTCATTCCCACATCAATTTGGGATTTTTATTTAAATGTCAACTTAGTGAGGCTTTCATTAAGTCACTCAATGTAAAATTGCAAATTTCCCTCACACCACCCCAATTCTCCTTCCTCCTTTTATGTTTCTTCTCTTGTAAGCCTTATTACTGTCTACTATCCCCTATGTTGTACTTACCTTTCCTATTTTCTGCCGCCTTCCACTAGAATATAAAAGCAAGGATTTTCTTTCTTTTATTCACTGCTCTATCCTCAGCACATAGATGTACTGTGCCTGGCTCATGTTATATACTCAGCTAATATTTGCCGAATGAATGAATGCAGTTTTAAAAAATTTAAAAAATAGTTCCAGGATTTCAAGGGCCCTTGGATCATTTAATAAGCTCTCATATATTTCAGTAAACAACAGGCATGGAAATATGATTGAATACTGGTATTATATAGAGCTTGCTTCTTTGAACAAATCATTGGTTTTGATCATTTATTTATTTAATTTTATAAGTGTAATACTGAAGCAATAAATACTTGAAATTAAATATGATTATCACGTATGCTGTAGTATGGATTTTTTTAAATAATGTTTTTGTTATTAAAAATATTGGTTATTAGTGCAATAGTAGGAATTTTTTTAATTAAAACTTTATTTTGAAATAATTTAGATTTACAGAAGAGTTGCAATGATAGTGCAGAGACTATATCCTTCGGGATTCTTGTTTTGTGTTTTACAAGTTTATAAGCTTCAAAAAGCATAAAACAAATATTAATTCAGTCTATCAGTAGAGCTTCTGTGAAGGTTATTGCTTTTTAAAATATTTTTAAAACTACCAAATAACTACTGCTTTTCAAATTTTTATATTTTTTGTCTTGACTACATGCATTACTATTTTAAATAATTGTAGTCATACTATGCGTTTCATTTTGTTTCTTAATTATGGCACCCATTCTTTCATGTTTCATTATAGTCTTTATTATTGTCTTTTTATATGATGCAATAATAGGCCATGTTGCTAATGTTCATTATTAATAAAATATTCTTCTGTTGGAGGTTACCTTCCAGTGTGGAAATCAGAATATAAAAGAAAGTATAAATGTGAACAGTAGGATTTGTCATCTAATTAAATGTAGGATAAAGAAGATTTAAATAAATATCTGTCCAAGATTGCATCAAAGTATCCTGAGTGGCTAAAAAATAATGGTTCTAGGAAAAAAGTAGAGGATGAAGAAGAATAACTGTGTGAGTGGAAGGAGAAGGTATTCTTGAAATGATGAATTTAGTTTTAGAGGAAACCTAACGGAATAGACAGAATTGGACTGAGTGTCAGGAGACTTTGATTAATCATGTGGGGACCCTGGCCAGCCATTTATTTCTCTGGCCTTTGGTTTTCTCAATGATTGCTCAAGTCTCTTCTAACTTTGGGTCAATTGCCGTGTCTTTTGTTTTATTTGAACTTCATTATTGTTTCCTCTCATTGTTTTCTAGTGCCTTTTTATAAAAACTTGAGTTTATAAAATATGAAAGGATAAAATGTTAAATCCTGGGTCTACTGGAAATTAATATTTCCTTAATACTGAAACACTTACACAGGAAGTGCAGAGCTTCCATTTCATTTTATCTTTCTCTGCTAGAAGCAGCTTCTCATGATCAAAATTTGGAGCAAGAAAGATTGGATTTCAGTCCAAATTTCGAAAAAGCATTCTGGAATTTTCTTTAATATATACTTTGGGAGTTCTTATTAACTACCAGAAATCCCAACAAATTATTCAGAAAAAAGTAGTGCAATAAAAATATAATAACATATAAGTATATATATAAAATAAATCGAATAAATAAAATCTAAGGGAGGCAATATGATATAGAAGAAAAGAGCAGGCTTTGGAATTAATCAGCTCGGGTTCAAACATCAGTTTTACTACTCTACTAGCTGTGTAACCTTAACCATATCGAAATGAAAAGCTTGAATCTAGAGGATAATTTACTTTCTATGCAAAATTGGAATAATAATACTGAATTTGCAGAATTGTCATGAGGGTTAGAGAGAATGTTTGTAAAGTTCTAGGTACATAGCCTAATATTCAGTAAACTGTAACCTTTATCAAGCATCATTAACAGTTGTTATATTAATAGTACGCATTTTGTTCATACTTTTCAAAATCGTACCTGTATTAAGCACTTCTTCTAATTACTGTCCTGCAATTAAATTAGGATCGTGTGTGTGTGTGTGTGTGTGTGTGTGTGTGTGTGTGTGTGTGAGAGAGAGAGAGAGACAGAGACCATGCGTGGGATTTCTAATATTCAACTTTTTGGCAGCTTAAATTATTTGGCAAAACTAAAGCATTATTTAAAAATTCTTATTCTAGAGCTTCTGCTCATTCAAGTCTTAGATGAAATAATGTGTATTTTTAAACATTTAAAGAAATGTTTCTTCCATATAAATGCCTTTCATGTGCTTTTCTTCTAAGAACACTTGTTAGCTTCAGACCACAGCCCAGTAAAATTACTAGAAGTACACTTTTTAGGGAGTTTAGGTTATATAATGCAAAAATGTTTTGTGATAGTAATCAGGGGAGCTAATTTTCTTCTCCTTAAAGATTATTGGTTATGTTTGTTAATGTTATACTAGCGTTTTATCACTTTATATACAAGCTTATTTTCTAGTGCTGAGGCCAGAAGAACTTCCCTGAGTACTTAACTCGAGGAAAGTTCTTGTGGTTCTCACTGGCCTCTTTTGGAAACTTTATTTCGGGGAGCTAACGAGAATAGATGTGCTTCATTGGCTTGATTTATACTTTTGAAAGGAGGCCTAGAACATTCTTTATTCAAATATGCGCACATGTGGAGGAAGGAAGAGTAGTGAGAGAACCGTGATCATGTAGACATATCATGAGCTTCAAAACAAAGAAGATAGATGAAAATGACTTCATGGTTCATCAAGAAAGATATTAATCAGGAAAGAGAAATAGGAAAAAATGAAAAATCAGAAGGAAATAAGAAAAGGCCCTAAATACTTTGAATATATATTTTTAAGACAGGGTCAGAAAGATTTATGTTCAAGACAAAACACATGTTGAAAAATAAAAAGAACATAAAGATGCAAATATTATTAATGACAAATACTATGCTGTCAGAGGACCTGTTTTATATTGGAATTGATTCAAACTATAGTAAGATCGCTTTGTTTTCAGATGAATCTCTTTAATTTTGGTGTTCTTCGGGAACAGGTACATTGATTTCTCTCTTTTATGTTGTATTTCTTTTATGATACGTTTTGTGCCTGGTATGGACTCAGTAGGTCTTGTTCACTTAAGATTTCTCAATTCATAAGATATATTTATACCATTGTTGCTTCAAGCATTTTTGGTGTTTGTTTGTTTTTCAATTCCCTACTTGTTGTTGACCAAGACATTCCGTTCTATCATACTTGTTCTCTCAAATGGTTTGATTACATTATTGCTAGAAAGAGTAGGGTTTATATATTTGTAAAATCGATTTCTTGTTTCTTCTAAGCTGCAGAAATTATTCATTTGGTCTAGGGACACCTTATCTATTAAAAATACATGCAATTTGAACAGTTTTACTTCAAATACCTTATGATACATTTTGAGGAACTGTTAAGCCACTGGTTGGTAAACTTTATCAGAATCACCTGGAGGACTTATTTAAACAGATTGATGGGCTCTTTCATCATTGTTTTTGATTTAGTTGGTCTGACATGGGGTCCCAGAATTTCTAAGAAATTTCTAACAAGTTCCCGTGTGCTGCTGATGCTGTTGTTCTGTGGACCATACTTTGAGAACCACCACACTTAGCTAATAACAGAGTAGCTTTACTTTACCTCCAAACAATTAAAAATTAGTAATGTTTGAATTGCATGCAGTAAGGGTAATATTGTGACTTTTTTTTAACCAGGTTATACCATAGAGACAAATAATGACCTTTTTCCAGGTAGTTGGAACTAATTTATTCTGTTTAAACACCAAAATCACTTCTTTGTTTAAAGATCAATTACTTGTTTAAAATTAGGATAACTTTCCCGTTTATTTCTTGCATTTAAAAATAACATTATTTCTGAGACTAATATGAAAAGTCATTTTTAAAAGTAAAAGTCTCCAGAATAGTTATCTGCTAGATCTGACAAAGTAACATAAACAACATGGTATAGAATCTTGCTGTCTCTACTTCCTTAAAAGATCCCTGATATTGTGGGTATTAAAGATTTTTCCTAGTGTATTATTCATATTACAAATTCAGCTTTGCTTTTATAAAACTTAAACATTTCAAAAAACACTTTAAAACTAGATACTGCTTAATATCTCTTGTGCTTTTGCTTTAAATAAAAACAAATTGATGATGCTAATGATAAGGTAAGACTGTCCTTTTTTTTCAAAAATCATACATATTTTTTGAAATAATAAAATACACTTTAAAATAGATGGAGAAAATATGGAAGGTAAATTGCTGCTGAAAATTTCTATAGTTTTTAAGGGATAAACTATGTAAGTGTTGATTATTAACAGCCTGGTCTACCTTGATTATATTAAATTTCCACTGAAGTTATAAAAGATTCAGTATATTATCCTTTTGGACATTTAAAAATAGTAAATCACTTTCTTTTTTAAGAGCAGGAACAATGTTTGAAATAAATTTATTTTATGGCTGCATTTCTGTTTGAAAAATGTATCTTGATACAGTAAATTGTTGCTTCTCTGCTGTGGATGCTTCCTTTTCTACAACCTTTTTATTTTTTACTCTTTTTCAAGTCTTTTTCATCATGGTGAATCTCTCTTATTTCAGAAAGAATAAATGACTATTTATTTGTTAATAATAAATACAGGCTTCTGTTTATCTGCTTTTATACATTTTTTTACTTGCCTTTATATAGCACTTATCTATGCAAGATGCAGGTAGAAATTTACTAAAAATGTTACCAACTTTTTGGCTTTTAAATCATTTTTTTAATCTTGTTAATTGATTGCTACTCTGATCCTTTTGGTTAAAAGCAGAATCTTACCTTCTACTTCAGAGGATTGTTTTTTTAACCACTGTAGAAAAAAATAACATATTTGGTCATGTTTTAAGTTTATAACTGCTTGCTTTCACATATTAACTACTTTGCACTTTGTGTTGGTGTAGATTTCTAGCAAGTCGATCTTTTATGCATTTAGTATATCCTGTTTTCATTCTACAAAGATTAAGTAACAATTAAAATAACTCAAAGACAATTGGGACTTGTTAATAAGTGGACCTTGCTTTTCATCTTTTTCAGACTGCATCTCTCCTTTTATTGTTTCAGTCTGAAGATAGGAGCAGTATCAGAGAGTGAACGTGGTCTTTGCCTGTAAGCCCTGTGGTGGCTAAGATAGATGAAGGCAGAGGTGACTGATATTAGAAGAAATAAATCCTCAACAGTAGATTGGGTGAGGGGATAAAACAAAGTCAAGGTCACATAAGGAAAAAAGCAGGCCATGAGCATGTGACCTGTGCATTTATACCTGGCCCAGCACTCTGAAGGGCCCTACACTTGGTTTAATACTCTGCTGTTGCCATCTTAAAATTTTTAATAATTTGCAAACTAGGGCCCCTGAATTTTCATCTTGCACTGGATCTCCCAAATTGGGTAACTGTTCCTACAGTAGATAAATAACAAAAGAAAAGGAAGCAAAGCTATCTCCTTTATTTTTAATTAAATTTAGTGGGGTGACATCGATTAGTAAAATTATATAGGTTTCAGGTGTACATTTCTGTAATACATCATCTATATATTATTGCGTTATGTGTTCACCACCCAGAGTCAGTTCTCCTTCCATCACCATATTTTGCCCTCTTTACCCTCTTCTACCACCAACACCCACCATCCTCCCTGACCCTCTGGCAACCACTAAACTGTTGTGTGTGCCTATGAGGTTTTGTTTGTTCATTTCTTTGTCTTGTTTTCAGTATTATATGCCACATATGAGTGAAGTCATATGGTTCTCAACTTTTTCTGTCTGACTTGCTTTGCTTAGCATGATAATCTCAAGATCCATCCATGTTGTTGCAATTGGCAGTATTTCATCTTTTCTTATGGCTGAGTAATATTCCATTGTATGTATATATGTACGACATCTTCTTTACCCAATCATCTATGGAAGGACACTTTGGTTGTTTCCATGTCTTGGCCACCATGAATAATGCTGTAATGAACATAGGGGTACATACATCCTTACAGATAAATGTTTTCAGATTTTTTGGGTAGATACCCAAAAATGAATTGCTGGGTCATATGGTAATTCTGTTCTTAATTTTTTGAGGAACCTCCATACTGTTTTCCATAGTGGCTGTACCAATTTACATTCCCACCAGCAATGTATGAGGGTTCCTTTTTCTTCACAACCTCTCTAACACTTGTTATTACTTGTTTTGTTGATAATAGCCATTCCAACAGGTGTGAGGTGATATCTCATTGTGGTTTTGATTTGCATTTCCCTAATAGCTAGTGAAGTTTAGTATCTTTTCATATATCGATTGGTCGTTCATTCTTTTCCCAAGGTAACCAAAATAGGAATCTACCTATTTTTAAAATGATGACTTACAGCCATTGAAAAATTGTGGAAAATTAGCCTAATTTGAAAGCAGTTATATGTGTATGCATCTTATGTATCAAAGGAATTGGGTAGGGAGGTAACAGCTCGTTAAAATATTTTTATAAAAATATCAATCTTCCAATAGAGACTTTACCAAGTAAATATATAACATACACAGTTTGAGAAGTAAAAACAATTGGAAATACAGAATTTTATTCCTGAATTAACCTACTAAATTTTTTTACAAACCATAATAGTGTTTTCTTCACCCATAAAGCCCGATGTTTTATATTGAGTACAATACTTTATATTTGGTAATTATTTCCTCCCAATATTGTTATTATCTTTATCATGGTAATTGTTTTTTTGCTTTTACAGTGCTTATAAAGTTTACTTTTAAAAGATTTGGGAAATTTAAATTTAGAAATTTAAAATTCCAAACATCATGATTTTTAAAGAGCCATCAATTTCTTTTTTTATTTGATAGGTACATTGAACTCAGCTATTTCAAATGGAAGGTATTGTTTGTATCACACCTAGATCTTTTTTCAGATCTCTTCCTTGCTGAAGTTTACTATTAATAATTTCATTTGCTGCATAACCAAGCTAAAACTTAAAACGAAACTTTTTTACATTCTTTCACATGAGAGTTCTTTTATTCTAATAAACTGTGGAAAATGGGTCGGGGAGGGGATTGTCTAAATTCATTAAGGATCCTTACAAACTTAAGTGAGCCAGTATAAGATTTTCTGAAATTTTTAATTCTACTTCACAGATCTGAGTCATAATTCATTATATTTAAACCACATGATATAGAATAAGACTCTCTTTTACAAGCAAAATTGTGAAAAAGATAGGAGTGGGGAGAAATAACTGACAATACTCTTTGTTTTCCACAGATTTAATATAAGTATGAGCTCACTTTCATAAAGTGTCTGATAGTATAATTGAGAACTAACTTTTTAAAACTGGAGGAGGGAATACCAAAATTTTCATTATAAGATGACTCCACTTGTGGAATTTCTATTTTAAAATTGATAAAATACGTGTCTTTAAGACTCCTCTTACATAATTTTTAAGGACTTAGTTGGCTCAATTTTAGATCTCATTGGCTTCAGTCCAAAAGGTATTAGCCCTTAGGAAAGTCTCTCCTGGGTTTGTAAAGTATTCCAAAAGAGCTATCAGGAAACATCAGGCTGAAGGGTTAAGAGGGAGTACTGCTATCATCCTAGTGAAGGGTTGAAACTCTTCTATATCCTGGAATTATAATTAAGAGAGAGAGCTCCAACTTAAAGCCAACTGACTTACCCTACAGTTTCTCCCATTGCAAAGGGCATTTTTAAAGCGTCATATAGTTATACTAATTTTTAAAAGCCATAAAGTCTAAATTTGGACAAGAATTATTTTATTTCATTTATTTTATCCAGAATTACAAGATTATATATTAAGATTATATAGAAAATAAACTACATTAGAGACCTTAGTTTTGCACCTAGTTTTGCATGACACTGTACAAGGTAATAACTGTAAAAATAAATCTAAATATAATATCTGCTTTTCAGAAGCCTGAAACATATAGTATCAACATAGACATGTATAAGATATGCAAGCAACTAAACAAGTAGCATAAATGAATATATTGATAAAGTAATGAATGTATTTTGGGCTTCACAGGTTATCCTGTTTCTGCTGGATTGGTCTAGCAAAAAAAATCATCTTTTTCTTTAGCCTCGAAAACTCTATACAGGAAGTGGAATTTTAGACATTGTATAGATGATGGGAGAAATTGCTTTTGACAAGCTGCAATGAAAAGGGAAGATAACATGGGATTACAGATACAGAGGTAGAGAAACACTGGCTTTAAGAATAGGAGGCCATAGATTTTTGGTGGTGTAGAAATAGAAAATGAAACCTACTGGGTGAAAGGACTAAGCATATTTGTCAAAAGAAAGGAAAGGGATAAACAAATAGAAAAGATGAGCAAACTGATGGAGTCTGGCTGGTGAATTCAGTGATAGTATTGTTCACTAATAGGCATTGCAGTGGGTTTTCCTTCAGAGAACAAAGTTTGAAAGAGACAAAATACAATCTACTTAAAGAGATTTTAATTTACAGTCTCTGTAAATGTTTTTTCCTGCTATTAAAAAATACAGGGATGGTTTGCGTCTTTAAAACAGATTTATTTACAGTTTAACTTTGTTTGTAGGCTGAATATTTTTATAATTCTATTTATAACAGTTAAAATAAACTTGAAGCAGTGTATAGCTGAAGCTGAATAATAATAAACGTCAACTATAATTTAATATATATATATATATAGTCACAGGATGTGGAGTACAGCATAGGGAATAGAGTGAATGGAATTGTAACAGCGATATACAATGTCAAAGGGGTAATCGATTGGCGGGAGGGAGGTTATCACTTTGTGAGGGGTGTAAATGTCTATTGCATTGCTTTGTACACCTGAAACTAATAAAAACATTGTTTTCAAAAAAATAAAAAATAAACTTGATACTCATCAACATAAAACGGTAAAATGTCTTCATGTCTGTACCAGTCTGTATTTCCACCTGCCCCTAAATCAGCTCCCTTGGTTGTCTGCCGTTGCATCAAAGCATGTCCATTGATAAGACCTTTTCCCCTCCCATCACCTGGCAAAACCCTGCCCCATTTCAAACTTTCAAGCTATTTACGCTTAGTAACCTGTCCAAGGCCTAGCAAATCGGGAGGCAATTTTTATTTTCTCTTTTCCCTTTACCCTTTTCAATCCTAAATAGGATTTTTGTGCATTGCTTAATTTCTGTGTCTCTGTTTTTATTTCAAAATATGGAGGTAATAAAACTTTTTTGCCCCTTTCAGAATTAAATGAGCTAATGAGTCAAAGCACCCAGCATAGTGCATGGCACATAATAGTTGAGTTTTTAGTTTAGCAGATGTTATTTGTATTTCCTCTTTTCAATTGCTAAGAACTCTACTGAAAAGGTAATAATTTACAGGGGAAAAAATTAAATGAATTGCAGTGTTTGCCCAAATTTTGGGTTACATTTATACAGAGGATTATGTATAAATTTGTTCTCATTAGATAAGTTATCAGGTGTTTTCTCTTTACCTTAGTTGTTTTGTTTTTAAAAACTGTTAATTGGAGCATAACCAAAAAGAAAAAGCATCACTGTTCTACAAAGGACCCATCAAATCATAATTATCTTTAAATAAGTTGGAAAATTAGTGAGAAGGGTTGTTATATGAGATAGGTTATATACTTAGTTCTAATTTTAGTTATGAAATTATTTGCTTCTCAAACTAAGGTTATGTCTGTCATACCATATCTCCATCGATGACTCAGTGATTTTAGAGGTTACAAAATGTTTTCACGTCCCTACTTGTAATAATTCATAGATTATTTGATCATAATATCCCTGTCTTGTGTGGCATCCTATCGGACACTTCATGTTATTTATAGCAAGCCTTTACCGGTCATAACTGTCTCCCTTCTGTCGTTCAACAAAGTAAAATTCAGTCCTCGTTGGTTAAAAATAGCATTGTCAACTAGACTTTTTGATATACCATATTTCCCCGAAAATAAGACCGGGTCTTACGTTAAATTTTGCTCCAAAAGATGCATTAGGGCTTATTTTAAGGGGATGTCATCCTGAAAAATGATGCTAGGGCTTATTTTCTGGTTAGGTCTTATTTTTGGGGAAATAAGGTATTAAATAAGCATACATCTCAAAGCATGATAAAAGTATTACTCATACTTGATAAAGCTTAACTATTGATGAAGGTTTGGAACTAAAACTTACCATAAGTGGACCAGCTTCGTTCTTAAAAGGTTATTGAGAAACAGGAATCATAGATTTCATTCAATCCAGTGTTAACAGTTCTGCATTGTTTCTTATTCAAAATCATTTTTCTATCCTCGTTGCCTACTTTCATCATCCTTATTTTATAGAGACTTTTACCTGGTTGCTAATGGTGAAATGCAGTGCCTTGAAGTCTCTCCTTGGAATAAAAAGTCTATGTTTCCAATATACTTAGTTGTTTAAGAAAGAGAACATGATTTCTGTGTTAAGATGGTGTAGTCCTATAAAAACAGATTTGTTTTATCTTGCTTATGTAATTTTGGGAACTTAAATATCAAGAAATTCTTCAGAACCACTGGCACGATATGTATATAAAAAATTACATTTTTGACAAGTAGCACTAAGAATATTTAGCCCATATATGTTAAATAAATTATGCAAGGATACCTTAAAAATCCCCTGCAGCTGCTACTACTAGTCTGCCTACTACTAGTCAGAAAAAGGTCTCTTATCATGGGGGTAAGGGGCAAAGTCATGCGTGGTGGGATCACATCACTTAAAGTCTTTCACTTACCTTTAGTTTTTCTCAAGTGAAAGTTAGATTCTTCTGTACTTCAAACAATTTTAATAACAACACATCCAATCTTATGATTTGTTTAAATCATCATTTTTCATTTACGTGATTCATTTTGGACATTATTAGAGCCATTTACTCGATACGTTGACATACTTTGGCAAATTTGTAAATATAATTTGAGGGATTCTAAATACAAAAATGAAAAATTCATTTAATGGAAAACTTGTATTTGGAATATTTGTTGCCATTTTTGCCTTCTTAAGGGTAACCTAGAAACACTAATATTGATTGGTCATACTGTTTCATAACCATTTATAAATGATTATTAGCAACAAATGTTAATTTCTCTTACATTGTGTACAATAACAAAAAAGTTATTCAGAATTGCCCAATGTTTTTAGAACTGCCCTGATTGACACTCAGAAATTTAAAAGGGCTTCTTATCCTGAGGTATCTCCTTGCTAATCAAAACTGGCATTATTTGTAATAATCTTAAATGTAAATACTAATGGCGTGTTGGCTTTCTATTCCACCTTATCATTGCTGGTATAAAAATGTGTTGAAATGTTTGAAATTTTTTTATCTTATGTTATAGTTTACATCTTATGTAGAAGTGTGATTAATGAGGAGTGATTTTTTTCCAGATGTTAAATATGGCATACTCTTTACTACTAACACGTAGTTATAACACATAGTTATAAACACTATCTTGACTAATATATTTGTTCTTGATTAGTTATAATTTAATATTTTATATATTTGGGAAGTTTAGTTTTCAGTACATTGATAAGTGGGTTCTTAATCTTATTCTCTTTTTGTGATATTGACTTCTAAGCCAAAATTGGTGTAATTAAATATGTTGACCATTTTAATTTTTATATTTTACTACTATAATACAAAATAAAATAGACTTCACCACTGCTGGCCTACATCTTCAATTGTAGCCAGCCCAGTTCCCACTGTTAGTTTTTACTACCATCCATGTTCCAGTGGTCAACCCTCTCAGCTGCACCACACTTCTGCCCCCACTTCCACACAAGTGCTTTCATTTGGCCACCACTACTATACATGTCCACCTACAGCCATATCTGGCCCCTGCAATCTCCTTCATTCCCACTACTGGATGCGTGCCTAGGAATGACCCTCACAGCAGAACTGTCACACACAGCTGACCTTGGCCCCTGCTGCCATGAGCACACCTGCAGCTGGCTCCCTTCCCATGCATAGACTCACAACTACTCCAGCTCCTGTTTACCCAGGCACACTCACTACTGGACTTGTAGACACTGTTGAGGACCTCACCAGTCCTCACACTCACTGCTGACCCCAAGCTGTTACCATCCATGCAGTTGATGTCACAGACCCCAGCTGCCATACCACTAGGTTCTCGCTCCCATACTGGTAGCTGCCATATGCCCCTCCACTTGTCATCAGTTAGACCTAGTTCACGCTTTCGAACCCTCAGATGGCACCCATCCTTCACACCTTCTCACAGGTAAAGTTCTTTCCTATGTAAGCCAACTTGTAAAATCTGGAAAATGTGATTACTTCTTCAAATGCACAAACATCAATAAGAGGAAACCAGGAATACCCAAAATCAGGAAAACATGGTACCACCAAAGAAACTCTAAATAAACTTCCTATAACCTCCCCTAAAGAAATGGAGATTCACAGACTACCTGAAAATAATTCAAAATAATTGTCTTGAGTCTCAGTGAGGCTACAAGAGGACATTGATAAACAATTTAATATCAGGGAAATAATGCAACAAAATGAGAAGTTCAACAAAGAGGAAAATATAAACAACCAAACATAAATTCTAGACCTGAAGCATACAATGGCTGAGATTTTTTTTTTTCTTTAAAGAAAGAGAAAGAAAAAAGAAAAAATGCAATTCAGAGCAGCAACAACAGACTCAAGCAAGCAGAAGAAAGAATCAATGAACTCGAAATCAGGTCACTTGAAATCTGGTTGGAGGGGAAAAAGAATGAAAAAGAGTTAAAAGACTTACGTGATTTATGGGACATCTTAAATGAATCAATATACAAATTATGGGAGTCTGAGAAGGAGAAGAGAGAAAGGAGCAGAAAGCTTATTTTAAGAAATAACTGAGAACTTCTCAAATCTTGGGAGAGAAATAAATATCCACTCTCAAAAAGCCCATAGGACCTCAAATAGATTGAACATAAAGAGGGCTACACCAAGAAACATTACAGTTAAACTGTCAAAAGTCAAAGAGAATTTTGAAAGCAAGGGAACCCCCTGCAAATCTATCAGTGGCTATATCAACAGCAACCCCACAGGCCAGGAGAAAGTGGGATGATATATTTCAAAGTAATGAAAGAAAACTGTCAAAAAGAATACTGTACCCTCAAAGATACCATTTAAAATGAAGGCGATAAAGCCTTTCCCAGACAAACGAAAACAGAGGGAGTTTGTCACCACTAGAATTGCCATAAAAGAAATCCTTAAGGGAATTCTTCAAATGGAATTGAAACATGATAAACAGCAACATGAAAACCAATGAAAGTATAAATCTCACTGGTAAAGGTAAATATAGAGACAAATACAGAATAATATAACACTGTAATGGTGGTGTGCAAATTACCTGTAACCATCATATAAATATTAGAAGATAAATATATTAAGAATAACTAACTCCAAAAATTGGGTTGGGTGACAGATTTGCAATATAAAAATAAGTAAATTTTGATTTCCAGAACACAAAGTATGTGTGGAGAAAAGCATAGAGTGTATGCAGTTGAACTTAAGTTGTTAGCAAATTTAAATGGACGGCTATAAGTACAAGATTTATATGAGCCTCAGAGTAACCACAAAGGAAATACTTGTAGTAGATGCACAAAAGATAAATGGAAAGGAATCAAACCAAATGACTACCAAAGCAAATAACAGAAGAATACAACAAGAGAAAAGAGAGAAACAAAAAGAACTGCAAAACAAAACATCAAAATGGAGCTAGTAAGTCCATACCTATCAATAATTACTTTAAATGTAAATGAATTAAACTCCTCAATCAAAAGTCGTAGAGTGGCTGAGTGGATATTTTTAAAAAGATCTAGTTATATGCTCACTACAAGACAGACACACTTTAAAGATATGTTGTAGAAATGGTAACCAAAAGAAGGCCGATGTGGCAATACTTATATCAGAACTTTACAGCAAATAGAATAATAGTAGGAGACTTTAATATCTCACTTTCAATGTTGGATAGAACATCAAGGCAGAAAATCCATAAGGAAACAGCTGACTTGAACAACACTATAGATCTTTTGGACCTAAGATACATATACAGAACTTTTCACCAAACAGCAGCAGAATATACATTCTTCTCAAGCACACATGGAGCATTCTCCAGCATAGATCACATGTTAGGTCACAAATGTCTTAACAAATTTAAGATGATTGAAATCATACCAAGTGTCTTCTCAAACTATACTGGAATAAAAGTAGAAATCAATAACAGAAAGAAAACAGGAAAATTCACAAACATGTGAAGACTAAACAACACACTCTTAAACATCCATTCAGTGAAAGAGGAAATAAAAAAGAAATTTTAAAAATACCTCGAAACAAAAGAAAGCGAAAACACAAGTTACCAAAAATTATGGGACGCAGCAAAAGCAATACTAAGAGGAAATTTTATATCAATAAATGCCTATGTCAAAAAAGAAAGATCTCAAGCAAACAATCTACCTTTACAACTCAAGGACCTAGATAAATAAGAACAATTTAACCCAAAATTTGAAGAAGGAATGAGATAAAGATTACAGCAAAAATTGACAAAATCCAAAACAAAAATCAATAGTTTATTAAAGGTAAACAAAATTGACACACCTTTAGGTAGTTTAAGGAAAAAGAGAAAAGACTGAAAACCAGAAATGAAAGCAGAGACATTACAATGAATGAAACAGAAATAAAAACAACCATAAGGGCCTATTAAAAACAGTTATATGCCAACAATTGGATAACCTGGAAGAAATCAATAAATTCCTAGAGACATACAACCTACCAAGACTGAATCAAGAAGAAATAGAAATCAAATAACAAAGATGTTGAATCAGTAATTTAAAATACCTTCCAACAAAGAAAAGCTAAGGACCAGATAGCTTCACATGGGAAAGTCTACCAAACTTTCAAAGAAGAACTAATACCAACCCTTCTTAAACTCTTCCAAAAAAACTAGAAGTAGAAAGAATACTCTTAAACTCATGAGGTCAGCATTACTGTGATTCCAAAGCCAGACAAAAACTAAACAAGAAAAGAAAACTGCAGGTCAACATCTCTGATGATGAACATAGATGCAAAAATCCTCAACAAAATACTAGCAAATCACATTCAAGAATACATTAAAAAAGGTTACATGCCATGACCAGGTAGGATTATCCTAGGGATGCACGGATGATGAAAATATGAAAATAATGTGGTACACCACATTAATAGAATGAAAAAACAAAAATCACATGATTGTCTCAATAGATTCAGAAAAAGCATTTGACAAAGTTCAAATCCTTGTATGATTTCATTATAAACACTCAACAAAACAGATAAAGAACATACTTCAACACACTAAATGTCATATATGAAAAATAACACAGCTAACATCATAATCAATGGGAAAAAACAGAAAGCTTTCTCTCTAAGCTTCAGAACAAGGCAAAGATGCCCACCACCACCACTACTAACAACATACTACTAGAATGTCTAGCCGTAGTAATTAGTCAAGAAAAATAAAAGGCATCCAAATCAGAAGAAGTAAAATTATCTGTTTGCAGATGTCATAATCATATATGTAAAAAACCTTAATGACTCCACAGAAAACTGTTAGAATTAATAAATTTAAGGGGGGTTCACACAGTGTGAGGGATATAAATGATAAATGTCTAAGTTTTGCTTTGTCTTGTGCACCTGAAACTAATTAATAAAAATAAAAAATAAAAATAAAATAAATTTAGCAAAGTTGCAATGTGCAAAATCATCATACAAAAAGCAGTTTCATTTTATACACTAACAGCAAACTATCTGAAAACAAATAATGAAAACAATTCCATTTACATTAGATACACAAAGAATAAATTACTCAGGAATTAACCAAAGAGATTAAAGACTTGTACACTAAAAATTATAAAGCACTGATGAGGGAAATTTGAATAGAAACAAATAAATGGAAAGATATTCCATGTTCATGGTGTGGAAAATTAATATTGTTAAATATCCATACTACCCAGAGTGATGTGCAAATTTAATTCAATCCCTATCAAAATCCCAATGACAGGTTTTAGGAGAAAAAGAAAAAGCAATCCTCAAATTTATATAGAACCACAAAAGACCCCCAAATAGCCAAAGCAATTTTAACAAGAAGAACAAAGCTGGAGACATCACTGTACCTGACTTGAAATTACATCACAAAATTACAATCAAACAATTTGATACTAGCATAAAAACAGACATACAGACCAGTGGAACAGAATAAAGAACCCTAAAATAACTATGCATTTGTAGTCAACTGATCTTTGACAGCAGTTTCCAGAACACACTATGGGGAAAGGATTAGCTCTTTAACAAATGGTGTTGGGAAGACTACATGCAGAAGAATTAAAGTGGACTGCTACCTCACACCATCCACAGAAATCAACTCAAAAACTTAAATGTAAGACCTGAGACTATGAAACTCCTAGAAGAAAACAGAGGGAAATGCTTCTTTACATTGGCCTTGGCAATAGTTTTTTATATATGACACCAAAAGCATAGCCAACAAAAGCAAAAAATAGACAAGTGGAATTATATCAAACTAAAAAGCTTCTGCACAACAAAGGAAAATAACAAAACAAAAAAAAATGAAAATGCAACCGCAAAATGGGAAATATTTGCAAATCACATATCTAATAGGGATTAATATCCAAATACATAAAGAATTTATATAACTCAATACCAAAAATACAAATAACCCAATTAAAAGAAAAAGGACCTAATAGGCATTCCACAAAAGAAGAAATTCAAACAGCTGAAAGGTATATGAAAATGTGCTCACCTCTTATCATCAAGGAAATTCAAATAAAAACCAAGAGCTATCACTTCACACCTGTCAGGATGTCTGTTACCAAAAAGAAAAGATAGTAAGTGTTGCTGAGGATGTAGAGAAAAGGGAATCCTTGTATACTGTTGGTGGGAATGTAAACTGGTACAGCAACAATTGAAAACAGTATGGATATTGCTCAAAAAATTAATAGAACTGTATTATCTAGCAATCTCACTTCTGGGTATATGAGGTGTGATCAAACAATACGGTGAATGTTTGAGTAAAAAAAAAATTATTACAGTAAAAAAACATACTGCCATTAATCCCCTTCAAAATACTGCCCCTCGCTTGGAACACACTTATCCCATCATTCTTGTCACTTTCTGAAGCAGTTCTGGAAGTCCTCTTTCATGAGTATCTTTAGTTGTGCTGCTGTGGCTGCCTCGATGTCCTGATTTCAATTCAAAACATTTACCTTTCATAGTCATTTTGACTGTGGGGAAGAGCCAGAAGTTGCATGGTACCAGATCCGGTGAATAAAGTAGATGAGGACACACCACAATGTTTTTGACAGAAAGTGCTGTACCAGAAGTGATGTATGACATGGAGCAGTCATGATGGAGGATGATTTATGACACACTTTAAAACACACCTTCTCTCAACCATAGCTCACACATGACTGACTGCACCGAACAAGTTGAAACTTGTCACACACTGTTGCTTAGGTTTGACAGGCTGCTTCCCATGTTGGAGATCCCTGCCTTTCCGTTGTTGGATGGCACTGAGCAGCAGCATTCACCGTATTTTGTGATCACAGTGGAAAGGCTCCATGTCACACATCCCTTCTGGTATAGCACTGTCAAAAACATTATTGTATGTCCTCATCCACCTTATTCAACGGCTCTGGCACCATGTGACTTCTGGCTCTTCCCCAAAGTCAAAATGAACATGAAAGGTAAATGTTCTTTCCTGCTTTCAGATATGATGTAGTAATATGTATTTTCTAGTCTTATTATAAGCTTATGGTTATCTACCTGATGATAATGTTCCAGCCTGATTAAAATGGAAAACAGGAAATTAAAAATATTGAATTTGAATCCTCAGTCAACTTTTTAGTTACTTTTCCCATAAGATATTTAAGCAAAATTAAAAATGTTACTTGACTAAAGATTCAAAGCACTAGGTATGTGGTACCTAGTCTAATCTGCAGATATCAAGCAAACCTTTCCGGTAGAAGCAGTGTCGGCACCAAGGAAGTAATTAAGACACTTTAGTCTCTGATAATCTCCTGCAGTCCCCCAAACTACACCAAATGAACCTTATAATCAAAGTACTGTGTTTCCACGAAAATAAGACCTAACCAGACAGTCAGCTCTAACGTGTCTTTTGGAGCAAAAATTAACATAAGACCCGGTCTTATGTTAGATAAGATCGGGTCTTATAGTAAAATAAAACCGGGTCTCATATTAATTTTTACTCCAAAAGATGCATTAGAGCTGATTGTCCGCTAGGTCTTATTTTCAGGGAAACATGGTAGCAATGTGTTTTTGTTATGTAAGTACAGCTGTAAGACAAATCCCCAGCATTCTCTCCCTCCAGAATGCTACCACTAAGCCTTCGCATATAGAGGTTCTGGAGCCACCTCTGAGAGGAATGAACGGCTAAACAGAGACAAGTAAAAGTCATCCTGGAGACAAGGAGCAAGAGTTTCTGGAATGGGAATATGAACAAAGGTCCAATAGTAAAAAGAGAGCCAGGTGAGCTGGGAGACGTAGTTCTCCACGGCGAGAGTTTAGATTTGATTGAAGGGCAAATGGTGAGGGGTGATGGTCATAACAGGAGCCAGGTTGTGAAGGGCTTGATAGGCCATGTTAAGAACTGGAATTCTTATCCTAAGGGAATCACTGAAAGGTTGTGAGTTAAAGAATAATGACAAGATCCTATTTCATTGTCAGAATTCTTCTGAGCCCAATTTAGATTCTTTATGTTTCATACTTTTTACTGATCAGATTTTTTAAAATGTTAACTCAATTATTATCTTACTCTTAAAAAATATTTGTAAAAAGCATTTTAAATGTACCACAATCCTATTGTATGAAAAATAAAGAATCTAAATTGGGCTCAAAACAACTCTGACAATGAAATAGTATCTTCTCATTTTTTTTTTTTTTTAACTTACAACCTTTCAATGATTCCCTTAGGATAAGAATTCCACTTCTTAACATGGCCTATCAAGCCCTTCACAACCTGGCTCCTGTTATGACCATCATCCCTCACCATTGCCCTGCAGCCAAATCTATATTCTGGCCATAGAGAACTATTTCTCCCAGCTGCAACAATATGGGTGGACCTAGAGAACATTATTCTAAGTGAAATAAGTCAGAGAAAGACAAATACCGTATGATCTCACTTATATGTGGAATCTAAACAATAGAATAAATGAGCAACCTAATCAGAAACAGTCTCAGAGATTTAGAGGAAAAACAGAGTTGTTAGATGGGAGCAGGTAGGATGAGGGAGAAGGTGAGGGGATTAGAAAGCACAACTGGTAACCACAAGATTTCCACGGGGATATGAAAGACAGTTTGGGGAATATCATCTATAATGTTGTAAAGATTTTGTAGAGTATCCAATGAACACTTGTCTTATTAGGGAGACCAACTCAGGGATGATGTAGATGCTTGATCACTGCACTGTACACCTGAAGCTGAAGCTGAACAATAATGAATGTCAACTACAATTTAATATATACATGGTCACAGGACGTGGAGTACAGCATAAGGAATAGAGTCAATGGAATTGGTTTTTTGTTTGTTTGTTTTTTTATTAAAGTTTTTTATTAAAGTGAAAATTGTTAATAAAGTTACGTAGATTTCAGGTGTACAATTCTGTAATACATCATCTATATATCACATTGTGTGTTCGCCACCCAGAGTCAGTTCTCTTTCCATCACCATATATTTGATCTCTTTTACCCTCATCTACCACCCGCCTCCCCCTTACCCTCTGGTAACCACTAAACTATTGTCTGTGTCTATGAGTTTTTGTTTCTTCATTTGTTTGTCTTGTTCTTTTGTTGTTTTCAGTTTTATATACCACATATCAGTGAAAGCATATGGTTCTTGACTTTTTCTGTCTGACTCATTTCGCTCAGCATAATCTCAAGATCCATCCATGTTGTTGCAAATGGTACTATTACATCTTTTACCAGAATAGTATTCCATTGTGTACCACGATTTCTTTATCCAATCATCTATCGAAGGACACTTTGGTCGTTTCCATGTCTTGGCCACTGTAAATAAAGCTGCAATGAACATTGGAGAACATACATCTTTATGGATAAATGTTTTCAGCTTTTTTGGGTAAATACACAGAAGAGGGATGGCTGGGTCATATGGTAATTCTATTCTTAATTTTTTGAGGAACCTCCACACTGCCTTCCATCGCGGCTGCACCAGTCTGCATTCCCACCAACAGTGTGTAACGGTTCCTTTTTCTCCACAACCTCTTCAACACTTGTTACTACCGGTATTTGTCTTGTTGATGATAGCCATTTTAACTGGTATAAGGTGATATCTCATTGTGGTTTTTATTTGTATTTCTCTGATGATTAGTGATGTTGAACATTTTTTCATATGTCTATTGGCCATTTGTATGTCTTCTTTGGAGCAATGTCTATTCAGGTCTTGTGCCCATTTTTCAATTGGATTGTTTGTTTTGTTGTTGTTGAGTTTCATGAGTTCCTTGTATATTTTGAATATTAGCCCGTTATCACTGGCATTGTTTGCAAAAATCTTCTCCCGTTCGGTTGGTTGCCTCTTTATTTTGTCGATGGTTTCTTTTGCTGTACAGAAGCTTTTTAGTTTGATATAGTCCCATTCATTTATTTCACCTTCTACTTCCCTTGCCTTTGGAGTCAAATTTATAAAATGCTCTTTGAACCCAACATCCATAAGTTTAGTACCTATGTTTTCTTCTATGCATTTTATTGTTTCAGGCCTTATGTTTAGGTCTTTGATCCATTTTGAGTTAATTTTAGTGCACGGTGACAGGTAGCAGTCTAGTTTCATTAGTATTCTATGACTTTTCCCTCTATTTCTTCTTTTTATGTTACATATTTCAATTCTGGATTGTTTTTGAGTGGTTATCATTAAGTTTATGTAAAAGAAAGTTTCATACTTAGAGTATTTCATTTTCTTCAGTATGCTTAGTTTCTCTATTCCCTTGTGCCGGTTCAGACCTTTACTCTCTCCCCTTTTATGTTTTTGTTGTCACAAATTATCCCTATTTATGCTGTGAGTTGATTTCTGTGCTGTAGTAGCAAGCTGTCTTTTTCATCTTTTATTAAGGTTATTTTTTTTTTTTCGTTCTTCACCTGGTATGTTATGTTGAAGTGTGTAGCGTCCTATTTGGTGTAGAGGTTGCTATTTCCTGCTTCTGTCTGTTCGTAATACTACTCATGGTTTTGTATTCTTTTGCTTTTTTGTTTCAGGTCGAATAGCCTCCTTCAGTATTTCTTGTAGGGCAGGTTGTGTACTAGAAAATTCCCTCAGCTACTGTATGTCTGGAAAGGTCTTCATTCCTCCTTCATACCTAAAGGATATCTTTGCTGGATATATTACTCTTGGCTCATAATTTCTCTCTTTCAATAATTTGAATATTTAATTCCACTCCCTCCTGGCTTGTAGAGTTTCTGCTGAAAAATCTGATAATAATCTAATGGACTTTTTTTTTGTAGGTTACCGTCGTCTTTTCCATCTTGAGGATTCTTTCTTTGCCATTAATTTTTGACAGCTTCAATACAGTGTGCCTTGGAGAAGGCCTGTTGGCATTGAGGTAATTAGGTGTTCGATTTGCTCATGGATTCAAGGATCCAGTTATTTCCACAAGTTTGGGAAGTTCTCACCAACTATTTATTTGAATATACTCTCTGTTCCCTTCTCCCTTTCTTCTCCTTCTGGGATGCCCATTGTTCTTATATTGCTCCTTCTGATGGAGTCAGAAAGTTCTTGTAGAGTTCTTTTATTTCTTTTAACTCTCAAGTCTCTCTCTTCTTCGATCTGTGCCATTTCCTTATTTCTATTTTCGATATCACTGATTCTTTCCTCCTTCTGGTCAACTCTACTACTTAAGTTGACCATTTCATTCTTAATTTCTTTTATTGAATTCTTAATATCCAGAAATTCTATTTGGTTCTTTTTTAAAATTTCAATCTCTTCAGTAAAATGTTCATTTTGTCCTTTGATTGTGTTTCTCAGTTCATTAAACTGCCTGTCTGTGTTTTCTTGCATCTCGTTGAGTTTTTTAAGAACTGCAATCTTGAATTCTGTCATTTAAGTCACGTATTTCCATGTCTTTAAGTTCATTTTCTGGAGACTTTTCATTTTCTTTTTTGAGCTGTCTTGTTACCTTGGTTATTCATAGCAATTAGTGAATTATTATTTCTCTTTCTAGGCATCTACAGGAGTGGGTTCTGCAACAGGTTGATAGGAAGAGGTCTTTCTTTTGTTTTCCAGTAGGCATTGGTAGAATGTTTTATTTTCTTTCTGATTGCAGCCTCTTTTATTCTCTCTGACGCTGTAGTGTTATATTTTCTCTTCACTGTTCCAGCTTCTCACACAATGGGGGAATTCCCTGGAAGGCGAGCTTCTCCTCTGAACAGGTTGCCTAGGTCACAGGGCTCCACCTCCATGGCGGGATGTGGAGAGCTTCTGAAGTTCCAAAGCTCTTCCTGCACCAGTTTCAGAGCGTGTGTGTTTCATCGGCTCTGTGTACTCCTGCAGGGATCCGCCCAGATAGGTGGGGACAGGGGCGGGGTGGGTTGTGAGAGGGGGATGTGAGCAATAGCAGCAACAACCAGCACAGCCCGTCCTGCACCCAGGGCTCCCTGCTCTTCGCCAGAACTAGTTGGGCTGCGAGTCTGTGGCTGTAGGCCGCAGTTCTCAGAACTGCAAATATTCTGTCCTTTTGATCTGACACTGCTACCTTTCTGCTTCTAGCACCGGGGAGGTGGGGATGGGGTGAACTCTGGGAGGGTAGGGAGGGGGCAGCTAGTCTCTGTGCCTATGCCTTCCATCCTCTGCTCAGCAGTGAGGGCTTAAACCATCATTTTCACCCTTCTTCCCTCAGTATTTGCTCCGAGGTCTCTGCCATGAGCAGTGGATGCAGCCGTGTTATGTGCTGATCCCTCAGGCGGGACTGTGGGCCATAAGGGGCGCCCTAGCAGTCCGAGTTATTCTCTCTCCCGCAAGTGCGCTAGCTCTGGAATGCAGGGAGCTCGGAGCTCCGTCTGTGCTCTGTGGCCCGCGCCGTGGCCCATGTCTCCGCACTTCCCCCTTCTCTCCTCACCTCCCCCTTAACCAGTTTGCCCACCTTTAGATGATTTCAGTTGCGTGCCTCTTAGTCTTTCCTGTCTGTTGCACAGGGAATCCTTTGTGAAATTATAGTTGTTCAATTTGTTGTAAATTCCAGGGGAGATTTCAAAAGGTTCACCTCACACCGCCATTTTTATGACGTAATCCCACGGAGTCAGTGGAATTGTAATAGCTATATACAATGTCAGAGGGGTAGTAGATTGGGGGAGAGGGGTTATCACTTTGTGAGGGGTGTAAATGTCTATTACATTGTTTTGTTCACCTGAAACTAATAAAAAAAGAAAAAAATTCAAAAAACAAAAAAATTACAAAATAAAATTAATTAATTTAAAAAGTGTTTTAAATCAGTGATTTAAAGACTTTCATTTTCTGAGAAGTAGAATTCTAAAAAAGTTTTAAATTATACACAGCTCAATAATTTAAAAAAGATAAAAAGAGAAGTACTTTGTTTTTAGTTCTGGTTGTGTTTGATGTTTATTTTGTTGTGTTTAATGATGGGCTCATGGAGTGATAAGGATGATGATAGTTGTCATGGCTGCTTGCCTCTTCACTCCACTGATATTAGCGATTGTGTTCTAGAGTGACTTTAGTTACTAGATAGGGCTCTGTGGTTCTAACTGGTGGGTAGTAGTTTTCATCCTAGATTTTGGTTGTCTCCTAGGCTTTTATGTATTCAACGAATACATACTAAATATTCTTAGTACTGGTGATATTCTGCTGAGCAAAACAGACACAGTGCCTGACCAATGGAGTTTCCAGTATAATGGAAGAGATGAATATTAAAAAGTAATCATACAGTATAACTAAAAGCTGTGTGATAAATGCCGTGTAGAAGAGGTAATTTTTATTGGGAGATCTTTGAAGAAGTGATATTTAAGTAGAGGTTTAAACTGGGATCTGATGGATGAGTAGGAGGTAGGCAAAGAAAGAATGTTCCAGACAGAAGATGTAACATGCATGAATGCTCTGAGGTGATAGTGAGGGATAAGCTGGAGAGGGAGGCAGAGGCCAGATATGGAAAACCAAATTAAGGACTTTGACTTTTACCCTCAGTATAATGAGAAACCATTCAAAGGTTTTGAACAGGGGGATGGAATAAGATGATTTGTCATAAAAAGATTACTCTGGCGGATGTGTGGAAATTGGAAAAAGAGAATAGCTAAACTGAATACAGAGACATCAGTTAGGAAGATACCGCAGGAGTATTCTACATCTGGCACACAGTAGGTACTTAGTAGATAATTGTGGATTAGCTGGTGATAACTGCAGGCACACCTGGGAGATATTGCTGATCCGGTTCCAGAGCTACCACAATAAAGCGTATCATAATCGTTTTTCTGGTAGAGGGTATTGCCTTCAATTTATAAAAAAGGCAACGTCTGTGAAGCAGAATGAAGTGAAGCACAATAAAACAAGGTATGCCTGTATATCGCTGTCTGTGTTGTGACATCTTAAATTATTCATACTTTAACCATGAGTTAAATTGAATATTATCAAGGAGTCACAAAGAGTGATACCAACTTGTATTAACTTTTCCTCACACAATTTCAGATATTTTGAAATGCTTCTTCACCTTGAGTGGTGTGAAAGTCATTCCTTTGTTCATTCATTGATCTATCCATTCATTCATCCATTCATTCATTCACTCAACAATATTTATTTGAGTGCTTAAAATATGCCAGGTACTGGCTGTGAGCTGAGGATATAGAATCAGTGAATAAGATAGACATGCTATTTGCTATCAAGTAAGTGACTTCTAGTCTGGTTAACCAGATCTGAGCAAAGCAAGCAGTATATTTGCCTCATGCCTACTAAATTATGTGGTGTGGAATTTTCCTGTCTGTCCCAGCCTCAGTATCTGGAATGTCTTGAATGAACCATGAATCCCTGTTATCAATTAACGACATCTTTCACCTATCTCCTCTTGGTTCTAATTTATGCTACTGGGTTACTACTTTGATTTTCTTCGCTGACAATACAGCAGCACCTCTTTAGTCCTAACACATGTGTCAGGGATCTGACAACCTAAAGATTGAATCCCAATTTTCCTTTACTCTTAGAAAATCTGGAACCTTGCTTAACAGATTACCCCTCTATTTCTGCATAACGAATTACCACAAATTTAGTTTAAGCAACACACATTTATCACCTCACATTTTCTGTGGGTCAGGAGTCCAGATACAGCTTAATGGGTCCTTTGCTTAATTTTGCAACCAAGGTATCAGCCAAGCTGCACTCTCATGTTTCACTCAGGGTTCTCTTCCAAGCTCATTCAGATTATTGACAGAATTCATTTCCTTACTCTTACAGGAAGCCTACCCCTTTCCATAGGCATTTCACAACTTGGCTTTTTGCTTCTTCAAGGACAGCAGAAGAGAGTATCTGCTGCTTCAAGTTTCTCAGCTCAGGGGAGGCCTAAGACCTCTTTTAAAGGTTTTGCCTGATTATATCAAGCAAAAATCTCTTGATAAACATAGGATAATCTCTTCATAAACATAGGGTCAACTGATTAGAGACTGATTTATGCAGAATCCCTTTACATTTGTCATAAAATGTAACGTTATAATAGGAGTGTTATCCCATCATATTTACAGCTCCAGTCCACATTCAAAAGGAGAAGATTATACAAAGGTACGGATCACTGGGAGACACTCATCTTAGAGATCCGCCTGCCTCATTGCCCTGTCATGAAATCTCACATTTTTTGGCTTCCCTAAAGACATGCTCTTTTTAATCTCTCTACAGTGGTTCTTTCTGCTTTCTCTTCCTCAATTCCATAAATATTCAGGTTCCCCTTAACATCCCATTAAACATCCACCCTGTTTCTTAACCCTATATGTATTGTTTTCCACTGGCCGAGGACCAATTTCCTTCTTCTAAAAATAAAACTAAAAGCAAGTTCTTTCTCCAATCACTTGCTGAAGCGCACACTCATCACATAATGAATAAAACAAAAGAAATCTATTACACTACTTCCTGCCATTCTTAGATCCGTTTGGGGAAATAGGGGAGTAGCTTAGGGGAACATAATTGGTTAAAGCTCCAGCCACTCAAGGTAGGATAGTGGTTCATGGGTGGGGGAAAGAACCCTGAAGGACGGATGGGAAAGCTACCAGATCAGGGGATAGACATGTGTGTGTGCAGGTTCTACATGATGCAGCCACAATAGCATGGAGTGTTTTCCTGTTATGCCACGTGCCTACGTATAAGGGTTTGGGTGTGGTCATGGCTCTTATTGAGAGGGGCCAGACATGCCTGTGTTGGCCAACCCACCAACGATTTTAAATTATATGACTAAAAATAGATACATTCTTACAATTTAAGTGTAACACTTACACCTGAATTCAAACTCTGTCCTCTGGCAAAATTGAGGATCTTACAAATAACTTAAGGCTTTCAGTCTTGTGCAGTCTTCCTAATTTAAGAATAGCTTGATAAAATTTGCTTGGAGGAAGCAGTTCCCTTTCACCGTTTCTGAAATTACCTTCATCTCTCTTTTGATCTTATTGGTTTAACCATTAAAAACAAGCTTTGGAAAAAAAGCTTAAACATTACCTCCCTGCTAAAGCATTTTTATTTCTAGAAACCTATCCTCGGTGTCCATCCTTGAAAAAATGTATCCTTATTTTTTCTGTTTCTTCTCTACCAGGTTGTAGGTGTTTGTATTCGTTACATATATCACAATGTATTATAACTTATTTATTCATGTTTGTCTACCCTGCTGATCCTTGGTGATAGAAATTGATTTATTCATTTTCATAACTATAGTGCCTGATATATGACAAATTCTCAGTAAACGTTTTAAATAAAAAATGAATCAGTCATTTCATGAACCCAGATCATAATATTTCCACCCACTTGACTTGAAGTGACTAGATCTGATCCCCTCAGATCCAGACACTGACCCTGGTGAACCTGTATTAATTTGCTTTATAGATAGGTGCTTGAACTACTGTCCATCCTTTCTGTAGCCAGTTTGGTTATTCTGGACTAGAATTCTCTGCCCCCCCCACCTCCCACCACAAGGTTGTAAAGGTGTAGGATCAGTTTTCCAAAAAGGTGTTGTGGCTGGGACGAAACATTTATGTCTTGAAACCCTGTAACTGCAGAAACTATACAAAAAGCAAAGTGCTTGGCAGAGGGTGCGGCAGGAGCCAGGGATCTTCATTATAAGGCTCTACATTTGCGTGAACTACTGAGCATATGAAATAGAAAAATAACAACTATCATCCCAGCATCTTTCAATTTATGCTATTAACCAAAGAGCTTCAGAAATCCCCATATTTTTAAATGTACACTATATTTGTAAGGTTGTAAATGCAGAATAATTTTCAGGTTATATAATATTTGGACCACAAGGAAAGTAATTTTATATTCATACTTAACAGAGAGCTAAGTCAAAGATAGCATCTTCAGATTATCATCTCCACTGAAGAAAGATCTTTGTATATTTTACTGTTGAAAAGCAGCATTAAAGATGGTGCAATAGCATCATTAGAATGATGGAAGAACATGGCTTCCATATCAGAAATGTACTTTTAAATACATGAATTAATTCTATAAAATATTGATGACTGTAGCATAGGAGTATAGAATTAAAAGAGTTTGATATGGATAACAATGCTACATTAATTTCAGAAATCTCTGTGTACCTCTTTTTCTGGAATACTGGTGGAAATTAGTTTCATGGTTTTCTCTATGGTCAGCCATTTTCTGTTGGCACTTACCTTGTCAGAAGTAAAGATAACTGACTACAATTAACTAAAGTTTTTATTTAGAAAGTATTTTGTGAATGGAAAACAGAGTCCAGGAGGTAACTAACTTTTTATTGTGCAAGAAATAATGTTTTTAAGCTAACAGTTCTAAAATCGGGTGAAGGAAATGAATGATTCAGTAAAAATTGGGACATGCATGTGAATTTTTTAAAAGATTATAAATCTTTTCTGTTTTCAAATTATTCTGATGACAAAGGTTTATGCAGTAGATATACTCGCAAAAAGTTGTGTTCACTATATAATATAAATACATAAGGTTCAGTGGAACTAAGGAACTAAGTAGTCAAAAACCTCTAATTTATTTCTTCCCAAATGTTTTACCTTTTGAGTTATCTGTAAGCAGGCACACTTGTAAGAGGAAATGGAAAAATGGGGGAAAGTTGGTTATATAGCAAGCTTGTACATCCAGAAAATTTCAAGATTGAAAACTTCAAGGAGAGAAGGAAGAAGAGGGTAAAGAGGGCCAAATATATGGTGACAGAAAAAGATCTGACTTTGGGTGGTGAACACACAATTTAATATAGATGATTTATTATATAGAATTGTACACTTAAAACCTATATAATCTTATTAACCAATGTCACCCCAATAATTTAATTTTCAGAAAAGAAAACAAAGTACACGTCTGAAAACTTTATGGGAAATCTTAAAATAGTTAATTAAAAGCAAAACTGATCGTTGTTACTTATTACCAAATGTTCTTCAGGCCCAGTCTTTTGATTCTGTTACTCCTAAATGAGAAATTTCAGTAGTGCACTACTCTTATTTCAATGGGTATGAAGGTACTACCAGTCTCACAGTATTGTTCTGAGGTAGAAAACCACTCTGGAGTAATTAGGAGAGTTTAGATTTTTTTTTTTTTATAATCAGTTGTTACAAAGGACACGTCACACAAAGCCCAATTATTGTTTTGGTTTTATCATTGTTTGTATTGTCTTCGTTTTGTTTTGGTTGGTTGGTTGGTTTCAGCTTGTTATTTTAGACCCTTGCCTTCTAAGTGGTATTTTATCCCCTTATTCTCAATTTTAATTTTTTCTGAAAAGTTCTGCCATTCCGTTAAAACATTTTACTACTTCTCTAACATGTTTTCATAAATTCATATTGAAGAAATAATTTAGACTATCAGCTATATGGAGTAATTAATAGCCAATGGCATCATCGAGATTAAATTTGCATTGCAGATAGTCTTTTTATCATGACTTTGCATAGCATTGTTTCAGGTAGATCAACAAATTGATCATTATATTTTACTTTTATTATACCATGAATAATGTCTAAGGTCTCAGTAAAGTGAGTAAAATTTATTGGGAAAGGTGTTTCATTTTTTAAGCTGCTGTGTTAAAATGGTACTGCAGTTTAGTTATTCCACTGAATCCACAGAGAGCAGACTTGAGACATAGTTAAAGGTTTCGTTAGCTTTCTTTATTTTGAACATTTGAGCAATACACCGTTCTGTTGTGCATTAGAATCAGAATTCCTTATGTACAAGAATATTTATTACCTTCTTTGTTTCATTTCAGAATGACCGTATTTAAAATGTATGAGGCTATTTATAATCGACTCTGTGGCAATGATTAAAGAGGTGTGAATAATAGGTTATTGGAACTCGACAGCTCCTGGTTTGCTAAACTAGTATTAGAACATTATGCTGCTCAGACGTACTTTATTTCTCTAAGGTGGCAATTGTCTTTTGACATGTGGATTATTGGTGTAATATATTCCATAGGTTTCTTTCTTTAAAATGTTTTTCCAAATCATAGGATTTTATTGATTTTATGTTTTCAACCTTCTTCTGCCTAATCAATCAATATTTTATGCTTACTAATAATAACCTTAGTATAGATTCTCAATCAATATATAGAGACAGAGGATTGGTCTTTAAGCACAAAATCGGCCTTCTAGCTGAAGCTTTCATATAAATGCAATCAAGTTTTCATCTTTTTAATTAAAAAATTTTCTTACGGAAAATTTTAAAACATTTGGTAGGTTGATATTCAGCAATTGTTGCTTTGGGAGGAATGTCAGTACTCCTAAAGAAATTTGGGATAGCACAGTATACTTGGTATATCAGTAAACCTTTATTAATTTTAAATACAAAGATCAGAACAATTTGAATTAATCAAATTTGGATGAGACAATATTTTGACCCATTTTCCTCAGTTGTGATCTTGTAGTATGAGTCTCCCACAAATTTTAAATTATGTCAGTTGTGCCCTTTTTTAAAGTTTTTGAACTACCTGGCTTGAAACTTACTTTTTCACTTAATTTTTCCTTTGTTTCATTTTTGCAAGTCTGAAAAATTATTGTGTAGCAGCTTGTATTTTGATGGAATTTTAAAGGCATATTTTTCTACAAATGAGCATCTACCCATATGTTGAGAAATAGGAATACAAATGTTTGCCAGTAGATGGAATAATGATTTGAAGGCATCAAACAATATTTATATGCAAATATATATAAACAGCCCAAAGATTTTGTGAAATCAAATGTGATAACATATTCAAAGCACCTAGCAAGAGACTCCTATGTATTATTGGAATACCATAGTACTTTGGAGAGAATTGCAGATACCTGTTTTTAATCCTTACTTTCCTAATTACTCTGTGTGAATTTAAGTAATTTGCTTAACTTCACTAAACTACATCCATCTTTTCCTTAAAAAGTGGTAGTCTCACAGTATAGTTCTGAGGATGTTCTGGTTATAGTGCTTTGTAATCTGTAAATTGCAGTAGAGTTGTAAATTTGGAGATGTTGTTTTACTCTTTGTCGACTTGAGATTTCAAGTTGAATATAAAACGTGACCTAGAGAAAACATTCAGCTCCCCAGAATGACTCAGCTTGACAGCTGTTCTTAGTTAAGAAGTACTTGGGAAAAACAGGACAGTTTGGTGAGCTCCCTACGGATAATCTTTGACTTCTGCCATGTTTCCCCGAAAATAAGACCTAGCTAGACCATCAGCTCCACTGCGTCTTTTGGAGCAAAAATTAATATAAGACCTGGTTTTATACTGTATTATAAAAGATCCGGTATTTTAAAATATATTATGTTATATTATATACCCAGTCTTATAGTAAAACAAGACCAGGTCTTATATTAATTTTTGCTCCAAAAGACACATTAGAGCTGATTGTCCAGCCAGGTCTTATTTTCGGGGAAACATGGTAGTTCATTTTGGTCTTCTGAAACACTTTCCTTGAAAGATAGTTTTATGTGTATAACTTCACTTTAAAGTCTTTAGAATACTAAGATATTCTGATTATAGAGTCAGTCTAACTATAACCATAGAGTATTACAGAGAACCCTCGTGTTGTTTAAGTTTTACAACTGGGGATGTCCTGTGATCTGACTGTTCTAGTGCACAAGCTAATCCCACCCGTATCCTGTTTGTGAGCAATTGGATAGATGCCTGGAAATTCTAGTGCTAGATTGTGTACCGTCTATAACAGAAATCTCTAGTTTCAGTGTTCATTTACCTTTCCCCTAAAAAAACACCTCTTGTAGGTGAGTCTGTGCTTAAAAAGGCAGGATTACACAGTAAGGTAGATTCTTAGTTATGTCTCCACTATCATGCTTTGGATAGCCCTTCCCATTGATCTGGATGGATGACATATTTAAAGAACAAATACAGGGCTGACGTCTTTCTGTATAACTGAGGAAACAGATTTTGAATTGTACACTTTTTCCTATAAATATAGAAGAGATATTTTGGGGGAAATAATTTGTTAATTATTTAAATGTTTAAGAATAGGAAAATACCGTTCCCATCATTGCAGTCTCTGTTGCTATTCTATTCTCTTTACAAAGTGTCAAAATGTGTGGTTAAACCTTGTCTTAATTCAGAAAAGAATTCTGTTGTTACATCTCAAGGATATATGTACAGTCAGTCATGTGTCACTTAGTGATGGGAATACATTCTGAGAAATGCGTCATTAGGCGATTTTGTCATTGTGCAAACATCACAGAGTGCACTGACACAAACCTTAAAAGGCATAGGCTATATAGTATAGCCTGCTCCTAAGCTGAAAACTGCACAGCATGTTACTGTCCTGAATACTGCAGGCAGCTATAACACAAAGGTAAGTATTTGTGTATCTGAACATATCTAAACGTAGGAAAGGTATAGAAAAAAAATTATGGTGTAAGAGATTTTTTTAAAAAGCAGTGCACCTGTGTAGGGCACTCACCATGAATGGAGCTTGCAGGACTAGACGTTGCTCTGGGTGAGTCAGTGAGTGAGTGGCGAGTGAGTGTAAAGGCCTGGGACGTGACTGCACACGGCTGTAGACTTTACACACACTGTCCCACAAGCCCTCCCCCTGCGTCTTTCTGACAGGGTCAGAAATAGAACATTGGAAGCTGTCAGTGCTCCTCCATGAACAGGGATGTGGGCCGCATGGATTAGAAACATTGAAGAGAAACTGGCTGGGTAAGGGGTAGGTCACCATCGTAGTGAATAGGAGTGAAAGGTGGCCTGAGGATCAGTAGGAATAAGAAATCGAGATGGAGAAGTAAAGGAACGGGATCATCGTGGCAACGTGGTTTCGGCTGTTGCATGTTGGAGCAGTTGTCAGATTAAGGAACTTTGTGGTATTCATAAAAAAAAAAAGAAGGTGTTTAACGTGGAGATGGTGTAGAACTGAGGCCTCAATATTTTGACTTTGGAAATTTGTTTTTGATTCCACTGACCCTGTCTGGCACAAAGAGCTCTCTCTGGCTTTGAATTGATGGAAGAAATAAAACTTATCTATGCCTTTACATCATTACAACCTGAAAATATTTCCAAAGTATGGGGACAGGTTACCACAGAGTGCTTTCACTAAAGGGAAATACTTGTAAAGGTAGCTCCTCGTACAGGATCTTAAGTCCTCAACAAGGAATTTACAGCAGTGTACTCTGAAGACCATCAAGCTAGATCTAGGAGGGCAATAGCACCCTCTAAATATGTAGTGCTGAGGAGATATGCTCCTTTGTGCTGAAACAGGTCCGTGGCTGACTGACTGGGATATAACCTGTGTGCGCAGAATTGAGATGCTGTGAGTGAGAGGGACTCTATTGCCAAACCCCACAGATAATTGCTCCTGTCAGAGAAAAAAAAAAAATCCTCCTGAACCACATATCCTTCCACTTCTTACAGGAAATTCAGCTTCACTATAATCTTATGGGACCACTGTCATCTATGTGGTCTGTCAACTGAAACATCGTTATGCGGCATCTGACTGTAATAGTGCTGCCATTTACCAAAGCACTGTGATCAAGGGCAAAGCTCCGGAATCAATATTCTGAGTATAAATGCTAAATTCATCGCTACTAAAGAATTCTAATGCATATGTGGCAATGAAACCTCCCTTCTATCTAATTGCTATATCCTCACCCATAATTAGTGTATTAATCAAGACTGTTTTGGTTATAAGTTTTAGAAACCCAGCTCAATCGGTACACATAAGCCAAAAGGGGGATGAGAGCAGTGAATGGGTTTTATTGGCTCATATAACTGAAAAGTACAAGAGGTGATGGTTTCAGGTATTGATTGATCCTGGGGCTCAAACTATATTATCAAAACTTAATCTGCTTGTCTCTCTCCCTACGCGCCCCCACTCTCTAATCTCTAACTCTCTCTCATCCCCCATCTGAGATATAAAAGGCTAGAACTGTTTGCTTTAAAAGTCAATCTCTCAGGAATGCTATAGACAGAATGAATACTTTCATACTTAAGGGGAGGAGTCTGATAAGATTCTAAGATTCTGTTTTTGATGCTCTTAGTATGCAATTGCATATGAGTTTGGAATCCAAATTTTTCAATTTTCTTATTTAAACTTATAAATGATATTTGAAATAACTTTTTTTTTTTTAATTTCTTACTGTGGATAACTAGAATAAATCAAGGTGAAATGCTTGTAAACATATTTGTGTCCTGGGGGAACTCTGTGTGTGGGGGGTGTGTAGGATCATTTATTAAATCACTTATTGTGTATCATTTGCTGTGTTAAGCATTTACATAAATTGCCTAATTCAATCTTTAAAACAATCTTATAAATGGTTATTATCATGTTATATGTAAGAAAATTTAGCCAAGAATAACCAGCTATCGGGTGTTTGATCCATAATTTGAACTCAAATCAGACTGACTCCAAAGCCTCTGTTACATTGTTAGATTATACCTTTATGGCTTCTATTAATAAACCACCTCCTTAGGCAAGCCAAATACTACCTTTTAATATAGTATCTTAGATGGCTACTATTTATGGATATGACTTGAACTTACTAAAATTTATTTTTTTCAGTTTCCTAATTATTTAAATAGCCATATGACTTTTATCTAAATTTCCTAATTTAGCCATGTTAAACTTTAACAAACCAATTTGAACCATAAACTGTGATTTTATACTTTTTTAATTTCTACCACTGAAAATATAAAATTAACCCTTAGCTAATGATTACTGTTACTTGGAAAATAAATTGCTACACAGCATACATACAGTTTATATGGAAAATAAAAGTTTATTAAAATATGTTAGCTCTTATTTAGATCATAAACCTTTCTAGTTACAGAAACAGTGTTTAGAATAAACTTAAGTAGCAAAATAAAATTTAAGACAGAGGCTTTAAAAGCTAGCATAATATAAAGTTTACAGTTAATTACTTCATTTAAAAGGCAATTATTTTTATTTGCTTTTATTGAAGAAATAAGTGATTTAATATATGGTACACATCCTTTTGCATGGAGTAAGGGTGATTTTGCAAGGACCAAATCAATACTTACTTTACACTGTATAAATAGTGTATTCATTATATGGATCATGGTTTTTCTTCTCTCACCCAAAAAGCAGATTTAAGAAGAAATATTTTCTTCTTTTCCCAAAAAGAAGCTTTAGGGGATGATGCATAGTCCTAAATTGGCAGCGGGCTTTCGTATGTATACAAGTATCTAATCTTTCACCTAGTTCCAGTTTACGTATCTTGGTTGTTGACCAGAAAAGTACCTGGCCAGAAGCCCACATATCTCTCCTATTATTCTTCTTCCTTTAAATGTGGTCTTGCATGCCAGGAAGCATTGCCTTAAATGAAACTGGAAATAAGAAGCAGCGTTCATTATGCTGTAAAGCTCTAACTACTTGTATGAGTAATAGAGGGCAAATAGAACTCTACAGGCCAGCCTTAGCTTTTTGGTATCCCAGAGTACTTTGCAATGATCTAGGTAGGTAAAAATCTTAGCAGTGTAATTGAACACAATTTATTTTGTAATTTAATTTTAACAAGCTTTCATGAATTCCATTCACTACTTTTAGTAGGATATAAGGATTGTCAAATCAAAATAAGAGGTGCTAAAATTTTTAAAAGTTGGGAATCCTACAAAACTATATGAGAATAAAACCAATCTGTAAACCCCAGGTGTTACTAATTCATTCAAAACAAATTTAATCAGTTTATTGTTTAGAGATTTAATGTTACTTTTAAAACATTTCTTTTAAGTACATGTACAGAAGTCTTTGGAAAACTTGAAAGTCATAATTAGTAATCCATGATTATGAACTCGAAGACCTGTTTAGTATGGTTCTAGGTGTGACTTGCACTGTCACATCTTTGCCATTGATATTTTTGCCACAAGCATTTTTGCCATATTGGTCACAAGGTAATTTTGCCATAAAAAAAGATAAAATAACTGGTTGACAGTTTGGGTATTTTTGTTTTTCTGTTTTTGATTTGGTTTCATTTCTCCATTGACAAATCAACTGCCTTCGGCAGATTTAATGTATTTAAGCTAGTTCTCAGTTTGGTTTCATTTCTCCATTGACAAATTCTCGCAGTTACTCCCATTTTTACATGATATTTAAATTGTAGATAGTCCCCGTAATGGTCTGTACAGTGACAAGTAGATGTGGTGGTGGTGGTGGTGGTGGTGCTGGTCTTAAAATAGTTAACATTTCTTCCAGATGATGATTTGCCCTAAGAGTTGATTACTTATTTTGAAACACAGTATATTGAGAGGAGAAAGAGTGGCCGAGGGCTTTCTTTAAAAGTACAGAGTGAAGACAAGTACTTAGATACAATCCATAAAATAAAATTACTTATTTGCGCAGTATTGCCATGAATCTACACACATTTTCAATAAAGTCTTCTTAATTTTGTTACTCACTTTTTCATGTTTCATTATGTCCTTTTTAATGTCCTTCTGTTATTTGTAGTGATTTTATCTTTTTTACAGCGAAATTGCCTTATGGCCAACTCGTTATTTGGCAAAAATGTTTGCAGCATAAATGCTTGAGGCAAAAATGTCAGCAAAGATGCTTACAGATAAAATACCAGAAACGGTATAGTTTAACCAATAAATAGTAACAGGAAAGATTTTCTTTGAATCCTTATTTATGAAAATATGAAGTTAAGCAACATAAATTGACTATTGACAAAGTAGTTTATTATAAACACCAAAAAAAATTGATACCCAGTGTTTGTAAATTTGGACAGGAATACATTGAAATTTTAAAGATAAACACAATCACATGGTACCTGTCTTACGTAAAACCCTAAATAAATGTTTACTGATTTATAAATATTCAGTTCAGCAGGTCTTATTTTTGGCATATTTATTCCTATTTGTGCCTAGTAAAAAAAATAAATAAATATATATATATATATATATATATATATATATATATATATACACATATATATGTATATATATGGCATTTTATGGGATATAGTATCATACCATATATACATGTCATATATATACCTAGATATAGATATCAGTGTTCTCTGCCCTCAAAAGGCATGTGTTCTTTTTAAAGACTTAAAACAGGTATGTAAAGTACTGAAAGAATTATACTGATGATATTTAGTAAAATGCTAATTAACTTCCCCCAAATATAGTACAGACCAGCACTTTTGAGAAGAATTTTCTCTGATGATAGAAATGTCCTGTATCTATTCTAAGAGCCACTAGCCACATGTAGTTATTGAGCTCTTTAAATATGTCTAGTATGAGTGAGGACCTGAACTTTATATATTATTAATAATTTTAATTAACACAAATGGGAATATGTACATTTGATTAGTGGCTACCTTATTAAATAGTACAATTCTCAAAAATTTTTTATCTCAGGATCTCTTTTTGTGTTTTGTTGTGCTTTGTTTTAACATGGCAATATTTTATTAGTATCATGAAATCTATTAAACAAATGTTTATTAATAGATAAAATATCCCATGGAGATAAAAAGCATGGATTTTTTTTTAGCAATTTGAACTTTATTTTTTTTAATGAGAGTTTATTGGGGTGACCATGGTTAGTAAAATTACATAGATTTCAGGTATACAATTCTGTAATACAGCATCTATATATCACATTATGTGTTCACCACCCAGAGTCAGTTCTCCTTCCATCACCATATATTTGATCCCATTTATCCTCATCTACAGGATCTCCTTACACTCTTAAAAATGCTTGAAGATCCCAAAGTGCTTTTGATTATCTGATTTGTGTTTATTAATACTTACTGTATTCAAAATTAAACCTGAGAAAATTTGAAAGTATTAATTGATCCTTAATAATAATAAAGATACCTGAATTCTCATATCTACTCTGCGTTCAATCTTTAATTTGTTTTAGTTGAAGTGTATTAAAACCTAGCCTCACACATATATGTAGTTGGAATTAGCCTTTTCAGATAATTGTGGCTATCCTTTGATTACTACACCAAAACTGATCAGGTAGCGGGTCTTAAAGTTTAGTTGCAATGTGGAATATGAAATTATATAGTGAATTTCATAGTCTGATACATTAAAATCCATTGGTTTATCCTGAACTTTAAATAGATCTTTTACCCACTGGTGAATTTATAACATCATGTATTAGTCATTGGGAATATATTGGTCTGCTGAGTTGTATAGATCTTCTAAACATTGACACATTTAATTTTACCATGTCAAAAAAAATCACCAATATTAGCACCAGGCTCTTCAGAAAAGTCTTTAGAATTGAGAAGCTGTGAAACTCGCAGTGGCAGTTACATGCTTTCCAAAATTCTAATTTACACATGAAAGCTCAAATTTTGTCATTGGCAACAAATTGGTCTTTTGTTTTCCTTAAAGTAACAGGCTTATTTGGTTTATTTTTAAGAAAATGTCTGCTAAATACTCAAGTCTGAAAAAAACCATAGTTAGTTGTTCTTTCAAGTAAAATCGATGTACCATGAAAAAAGCAGCTAGTTAAGCTGGCAACTCAAAACAATTGCATGCTTTGCTATCCAGCAGAAGTTTTATGTGTATATCCCATTTTGTCACACAGAATATTATTATAAAGACATGTACTAAAGGATCAAGATTTAATAAACTTATTTTTACCACCTCATCAGGACATTCTTAAGTGAAACTGGCAATTTTTTAATGGAAATGAGTGGCATTAAAGGATGAAAGGATACAGTTTGTTGCTATTGCCTTAAATTGTGTTAAGGCACCAACAATTTTACCCACCATTGCCTGCACATCAATGTGAATGTCAAAAGATGAGAAAGACAAATAATGTAACACCTTAGTATTATAAAAACGCCTTTGACCTTGCTGGTATAGACAACAAGGAAGGAGAGACATTGCCGTTAGCTAGAATAAGTTGGGGAAGGCATCACGATAGAGTTCAGTGTAATACGCATGCTCTGCTTTGTTTCTTTCACCTGCATTTTTCCTGTAAAAATAAACATAAGTAGGAAAGTAGTACGTTAGAAACTGTTTAACCATGTTTGTTTGTATTTAACTTTTTAATCATTCATTGATTGAACAAATATTTGAGTGCCTACTTTGCCTGAGTTCTTTTTATTGCTGAGAAATGGGAAGTATCTAGTGTTTACAATCATTATCACACCAATACAAGCATCTTTGCCCATATATTATAGTCCTTCTCCGTGCGAGGCACTCTGTGTACTTTTAAATGCATTAATTTAATCTCCATGGCAACCTCAAGAGGTAGATTTTTATAGAAAATCCACTGGATTTTTGTTCCAGTTCACAATTTTTTGTGTAACTAGACAAATTACTTTGCTTCTTTGGATTTCAAGTGTAAAATAGGTGGCTGAGACCTATCTGCAGATCCTTTTCAGGTTTAAAATTCATCACTTCAACATACATTTTACAGCAGGATAATCCTTTATTGACACATTATAAGAATACTCCACACTGTATTAGGAAGCCATGAAAACAATTACAAAAATCGTTAACATAAACTTTTTGAAACCTTATAATGTCCTTTTCACCATAAAATTCATTGATTCAACACATTTTCACAGCACTTAATCCTTTATTGACATATTATTAGAGCTCTTCATCTTTGACCAAAGACCTACTGATAAGCATGTGAACATAATGAAAACATGATGGGACATGGGCACTATTACAGAGATGTCAAAAATTATACAGGAGCACAAAGGTTAGAACAAGAGTCAGGAAGAACGTCACCAAAGCAGTATTGTCTCGTATGTTCCTAAATTCAACAGATATCTTCAGTGCCTCTGATAGGCCCTATAATGTTTGGAACTTAGACGAAAAGTGAACAAGACAATGCCATTGCCCTCACAGAGCTTCCATTTCAGTGGGGAAGTATGGTAGAATAATGGCTCCCCAAAGATGTCCATGTCCTAATCCTCAGAACCTGTGAATATGTTACATCACATGACAAAGAAGAATTAAAGCATCAGAAGAAATTCATGTTCCTAATCAGTTGACCTTAAAATAGGGAGATTATTTTGGATTATCCAGTTGGGCCCAAAGTAAGGGTCCTTAACATTGAAAGTGGAAAGCAGCAGCAGAAGAAGGGTCATTGTAAAAGTAATGTGATATTAGAAAGTCTCAAGTAGCCATTGCTGGCTTTGAAGATGAAAGTGGCCCATGTGCTAAGCAATGCATTCAGCCTCTAGAAGCAAGTAGAGACAAGAAAATAGGTTCCCCTAGGGCCTCCAGAAAGAGCACTGCTCTGCCAAGACTTTGATTGTAGTCCAGTGAGACCTATCTTGAACTTCTGGCCTCAAAAACTATAAAACAACAAGTGTGTGTTATTTTTAAGCCTCTTAAGTTTGCGGTAATTTGTTGTAGCAGCAATAGAAAACTAATACAGAGAGAAGGAAAATAAATAAACAAGATAATTACGCATTGGATGCTTTGAAGGAAATAAACAGGATGATGTGAGAGAATAAAGGATGGAGCAGGTTAGATTAGGTGGTCACGGAAGTGTTCTTTGAAGCTATGACTTGGGAGTGGAGCCATGAGGAAAAAGAAAGAGCCAGACATGGAAGGATCTGGAAACAGAGCATTCCAGGCAGAGGGAAAAGCAACGTACAAGGGCTTAGCGTGGAGTAAGGCTTTTCACATACAAAGAACAAAAAGACCATTGAGTGAGAACGTATAAGTATCGTGGGGAAGAAGATGAGGGCCCAGACATGCAGAGCCTCGGTGGCCATGATAGAACACTGGAAAGCCATTGAAAGGTTTCAAGAAGGAGAATGACATATTCTGCTTTATGGTTTTAAAAAATCACTCTGGCTGCTCTGTGGTAAACGGAGACGAGAAACCAGTGAGATGGGTATTGTAATAGTCCAAAGGAGGGGAGACGACAGTTTGAAATAGAGCAGTGACACTGGTGATAGAAAGGTATCTAACCAACAGGATTTGTTGGTGGGTTGGATATGAGTTCCGAAAGACGACTAGAAATTTGACGGTAGAGGAGAAAGGACAAAGGGGAAGCATGAAAGTACAGTGATGTTTAGGGAATAGACTATATTGAGAAGAATGGTAGAAGGTAAAATAAAAAGGTAATTGAGGCCATAATATTCACAGTCTAGAGACCCTTACTTGCCATGCATTTGAGTTTGGAGTTCATCTTATCTGCGATGCAGAGCCACCAGAATTTTAAATCAATCTCTGAACTGAGGTTGTATAGTTACATATATCCTCTATTGTCATTCTGACATAAAGACGAATAATAAGTATATTTTAAATTACATTTTCTTAGATTCTGAGTTCAGAAAGATTTAATTAAGTACTTGCTAATGTGCTAATAATTCATTGTGAATCTCTCCTTTATTTTGTTTTGTTTGTGTTTCACTCATCTGTTGGCTCTAATATTCTGCTTGCTTTGGAGAGGCAGTATATTCAGAGCGTGGTCTCCAGAGCCACATGGCTTCTGTTGGAATGCTGGCTCCAGGACTAATTGGTCTACCCTTGACAAGTTATGTAACCTAAGTCTCAGTTTCCTTATCTATAAAATGAGAAAAATAATAATTCTTCATGTGATTCTTGTAAGGATTGACTGGTTCATAACTGAATAACTGAACTACACATAAAACACTGCATGCTTAGTAAGTATCTCTTGGGGCAAGGTTGGGCAGGGTGTAAAACTATGTAAATGGCATTGATTGATTTAACTTCTCTTTTTATCAGCAGTAGAAATTCAATAGGTCATAATTTCTTTAAAATACTTTGAAAATACTCCTTCCTCTGTTTGTGTCTGTATGTGGTATTGAAGTTTCCATTTATATGTGTTTTTCCAAGAATGTCCACTTGTTTCATCACTAAGGCCATCTACTCTCTAAGATGAAATTTATATAAAAATGTGTGATGAGTTCACACATTCTAGTTTATTGGATATTATTTATTTTCTGAATAGATTCTGTTTAAAAATGGTTGCCATTCCAACTGCTTTTCAGGTAAATCAGGTAAAACAAAGCACTAGGAATTCTCTAGTACTACAATTCAAATCTATTTAACTTCCCAACAGCATATTTCAAATTTTAAAACCCTAAGTAATCAAAATTTTCCTTCTGTGTTGCATTAGCAAGGCATAAAATAGAGATTAGATACAATGAGGTATGGAATCCTATAGTATTTATTTTCTACATAACTCTTAATTTAGCATGTAATCATTTACTGTCACACTTCTCTCTAATATTTAATGTATATCACTCATATTTTATAAGTACGACATGTATCTCAGAAGCAGAGACTGTAGATATTATATGTCTTTATTCTCCTACCTTCTGAGGTACTTAGATCAAAGGAACTAAATCTTTCATTCTAATTTGATAACTCACAAGCTTGTAACATGTTATAATGTTTGGAAGATCTCAGTAAAACTAAACTCTAGTTATCTATAAATTGTTTGTGTTTAATGCTTCATTAAAAAATAAAATCCAATTCAAATTTTATTAGTATGATCCTTTTCTTCCATGTCTAGTAGACTCAGGGAATTATTATCGCTGTATTGAAATTTGGCCCTCAGGATCGCTTCCAAAGAGGAGGTCCCCTCATTGGGTACCATGAAGCGGTCCTTGGACTTCTGTGTACTGCCATTCCTGTAAACAAGAGAGGACTAGTCCTCAGACCACATCCTTGAGGTTCATGACCTGTTTCTTTCTACTTATATGATTTCCTTTGTGGTTGCTGGTGTCCAGTACATGGCCAACAGGTTAAAATAATACTCACTGTATTTCCGGCTTAAAGGAATCTGAAAATCCCAAGTGAAAGGAATTAGAATAAAATTGTGGCCTCTCCCTTTACCTTATTTTTCATAACCAGTTCAGCTATGAATCAGTGGGTCTCAAAACCAGTCAGAGAAAAAGTGCCCTCTGGGATTGGTAAACAACAAAATATTTCTTAAAAATGTTTTTTAATTGAGAAAACTCAGAATCATGCCACCTCCTATAGTAGAGACTATTAAGCATATGATTGTGTGTGTGCTGCCCTAACCTGTATTTGGGGAGTGTCAGTTGCCTTTCACAAGGGAAAGCATATGCTCTATAAGGCCTTTCTCCTGGACGTCTGTGCCCTATGTGTGCAGCTGCCCTCAGAACTAGCAGGAAGGAGCAGAAGTCACTTTTCATTTTCATAACGTCACACTTTATATAGCTATGAATAGAAAAGGGGAGTGTTACTCATACTTTAAAACAGATTGCTGTCTTTCATACATAATAAAAATAGAACTTATTTTTTCTAATGAGAACTTAAATTGTTTTATTTCAAAATCCACAAGATGTATACCTACAACATAGTATGTATTTTCTTCTTAAATATAATTTTAACCTTTAATTTTTAAAATTTTATCTTAATATATTGATTGTTGTTTCTAATTATATCTACTGTTATTGAAATTCAGATAACAAAAATGTTAAGAAAATGTTTCCCCTGTTCAGTTTTCTAAAGTTCACTACTAGGAACAGTACGCTGAATATTATTTCAGACATTTTCTTGCACCTTTAAAATTTATCTTTTAAAAAAATTATAAAGTAATATAAACATTTAAACAGTATAGAAGGAATAATTTTTTTAAAGTCTCTCATTCATTACCACATTTCTTCATTTGTATGCCCTTCGAGACATTATTTTTTATTATTCAAGTACATATATGTATACTGTCATCTTCATTTTCTGCAAGAATTAAACTATTTTGGAGGACTCTTCTCTATCTCACTACAAAGGGATATATCTTGGGTGGCTAGTTAGGGGGTTTTTTGTAATTAAAACCATTTGCAGATAAAAATATGTATGTATATTTGCACACATGTGTAAGTTAATTTGTAGGGTAAATATCAAGAAATTCCTGGATCAACAGGTAAACATTTAAAATTTTGACAATTATTACCATTTTAATACAACAACATATAAGAATGTATTTGTTTCCTTAACTCTTGCATATACCTTGTGTTATTGGTATTTTTTATGCTTTATATCACTTATGCTTTGATACCATTTTAAATGATGCTAGACATCATTTATTGAGCAATTAGTACTTATGGGCAGTGTTCTACATGCAGGGAGCGCAGCAGTGAATACAACAGAAAAAAATCCTGCCCACATGGAGTTTCCATTCTAGTGAGAAGAAACAATAAAATATAACATAAAATATTATGTCAGTTGGTGATGAGTATTCTAAAAAGACATAAATTATAGGAGAGAGTGGAATGTGCTCTTGTGGTGGGGAGGTCTATAAATTTAAATAGGGTAGTCACAGAAGACCTCTCTAAGGAGGTGAAACAGCCATGCACAAAGAGCATTCCACGGGGAGTGACATGAGTACGAAGGCCTAGAGGCAAGCAGCCAGTGTATCTGGAATGGAGTAGAAGATGAAGTCAGAGTACGGAGGAGCAGGAGCCAGCTCATGAAGGGCCTTTGCATCGCAGTGAATGAGGTGGGAAGCCATAGACGGTTTACAAAGAACAGTGACAAGATGTAGACGGATTTCTTCATCTGCTATATTGTGAACTGACTGTAGGAAGGCAAAGATGGAAGCAAGAAGAACAGACAGCCAATGACAATATTCTCGGTGAGAGATGACAGTGGCTTAGAGCAGGGAGGTAGTGGTGGATAGTTGGTTGTACGTGGTCAAATGCTGAATACATTTTAAGGTATTTTTCTCTCTATGTGGGGAGGAGGAGAGAAAAAAGGGTGTCAAAACTGACACCACGATTTTTGGCCTGAGTAACTAGAGGAATAGAATTGTCATTTACTGAAATAAAAAGGACTGAGAGGATCCAGACTTGGGGTTTGGATATGGCAAGTTCACCTGTTAGACATCCAAATGGAGATGTCAAGTTGGTCATGCAAGTATGGACTTCAGAGGAGAAACTTGGGCTGGGATAGAAAGCAAAGAGTCATTTAATGGTATTTAGAGCCATGAGACAGATTGCAGTCTGAGAGATGGAAGGAAAAAACAGAAAAGTAGCAGTCCTTGAGTTAGAAAGAAAACCAAGAGAGAGAGTCAAGAGAACAGATTTGTTTTGAAAAGGAGAGGGTGGTGAATTATGTCAAATGCTGCTAGTAGGTCAGATAAGAAAAGGGTTGATAATTGTCATTGGATTTAACGCTGCAAAGGTTCTTCACAATCATGACAAGAACGGTTTTGTGACTGAAGTGGGTTTCAGAGAAAACAGGAAGAAATAAATAGGAAGTAAGTGTAGGCAGCTTTTTAAAGAAACTTTACAGTAAAGGGGGACCGAGGTATAGAATTTGGAAAGGTGGAATTTAATCAGACTTGGGAGTTTAGCCACAGTAGGGCTTTTGAAGTCAGAGTAAGGCTAGAGAGTTGAGTGTATGTACGAGTTGACAATATCATAATGATATAAGATTAAAGTAAGTTTCTCTTTGATTAGTGAGGTTGAGCATCTTGTTAAATGTTTATTGACCATTCATATTTGTGTGTGTGTGAATTGCCTTTTTGCATATTCCTTCTGGGTGGTTTATCTTTTAAGAATTCTCTAATTTATAAGGTAACAGCCTTTGGTAACATGTACTGCAAATATTTTTCACAGTTTGTCATTTGTCTTCGACTTTAACTTTTTTCTATGTATAATTACGGATTTTGTGTCATGCTTATATTATAGTACCCTTCTTATTCTAAGACTTCTATTACTTTTATGGTGTTTTTTTAATCTTTGATTCATGTAAATTTCATTTTGGTTAAAGTTGTGGGGTGGGAATCTGATTAGCAAGACTTCCATATGTTTGAGGGATCTACTTCTGGATTCTATTCAAGTTCTTTGATAGTCTGTCTATCTCTGTACCAGTATAAACCTGTACCGATTTCTATAGCTTTCAGATACATTTCCTATCTGGTATGGGTAATCCATGTTCTCCTATCACAATAATTACTATTCTTTTTCTGAATTTTCTTGAATATTTTTGTATTTGTTTTCCCAGAAAATAATATTAACAATATATATTGAGCACTTATATACAGTACTGTATTAAGTTTTTTGCATCTAGGATTATTGTTATCATTATGATGACCCTACTAGAGACATACTATCATTATCCCATCTTAGAGATGAGAAAACTGAGGCATGAGAAGATTAAATAACATGCCCAAGGTGGCATGACTAGTAAGTGGTGAAGCTGTCATTTGAACCAAACAGTCTGGCTCCAGAGACTGTGCTCTTAACTCTCATTATAAACTTTGGAATCATTTAGTCTAAATCATTTAGATTTAGAATCGAAAATATCATATTAGTATTTGGATCAGAATTGCATTAAATTTATAGATTATTTTAGGTAGAATTAACACCTTTGCAATATGAAATCGTTCTATCCAAAATGAAAGTGTGTCTTCATTTGTTTAAATCTTTTATGACCCTCACTAGAGTGCTAACGTTTTCTTTATGTAGGTCCTCCATGTTTCTTTTTTTGTCTTCATGTGTTATCTTTTGAGTTATTACATATAATTTTTCTCTTATTTTTAGTAGGTTATTGTTTTATTGGAAAGCTATTTTTTCTGTTAAATTCATAGTCATTTACTAGATTTTCTAACTGCTATCTGCTAATAGTTTTTTTGTGATTTTTCTTGAATTTTCTAGAAGCATATCATCTGCAAATCATAATTTTTCTTTCTCTTTCCCAATATTTGTGCTTTTTCTTTTTTAAAAAAATTCTTGTTCCATTAGAATACTGTTAACTAATAATGACAGTAACCATCTTTAGCTTATTAAGGCCTCTGATACATAATTGTTTATCATGATAGCGACTTCAGTTTTCTTTTTATAAGAAAGTATCAGCAAGGAATAGCAAATTTTAGCAAAAGCCTTTCAGTGTCTAGAGAAGTCATGTTGTCTCTCCTTTACTATGTTAATATAGTGTCTTCTCTTATATGTTTCCTAATGTTGAATAATGCTTGATTTATTCTTTTAATGTATTACTAGATTTAATATTTTATTCATGATTTTTACATCAGTGATCACCGGTGAGACTGAATTTATGAATGTGTATATGTGCGTGTGTGTGCTCTTTCTCAGATTTTACTCTTACTGTGCTGGCTTCATAGAAAGAATTTAGGCTCTTTTCATTTTCTTCTCTTTCTACAAAACAACAGAAATATCAGTACTTTGACTATCTGAAGAAATTCCCCTAGGAGAACATCTGGCACTTTTTGGGTGGTTAACTATTTCATAGCTTCCTAAGTTTAGTCTATGGTCTGTCTACCTTTGCTATGTCTTGTGTAATTTCATAAATTCTATAAAATAAGTTTCCGAGAAAGTTATTTCATCCGTGTTTTCAAACTTATTTGCTTCAATTTGTGGAAAATATTTATAAAGTAAGTCTCTAAGGTCTTTTCTAGTTATAACTACTTTTCTATTTGCATTTTAATATTGTATATTTGTGCCTCTCAATTTTTTTTATAGGATTAAGTGGGCTAGCAGTTTATCTATTTCATTGATTCTTTAAAGATCTGGCTGTTGGATTGATTTATTAATTATATGGCTTCTCTACTTTCTGACTCAGTTTCTGCATTTGTATTTTTAATCTCATCATCGCACTTTATTTGTGTTTTTCCTTACTGTCTGTATTCCATAAGTAACAAGTCATATAAATTAAAAAGCATCTTTTCTATAAATGCAGATTTTACCTATGAAGGAAATCTTAGTTAATAATTTAATGCGAATTATCTCAGTCCAGATACTTTCCTCACATAAAGAACCACCTGTTCCTAGGACTGAATTTGCTTTAATCTGCTAAGAACTTTGCTGTTGAACTGTTTCATCTACCTCTTTGTGAGTTATATTAGCATGGGCTGAAATTAGCTCACTGAGTGAGTGGGAGTCTTGATAAGACAGGGAAGGGGAAGGAAATTGGGATGGCTCTTGTCGGGGGCATATAGACAGACGACATATGGAGAATGGAGGAAAGGCCAGAACAAAAACTGAGAAAGTACCAAAGACAAATCCCATGAATACTTAGTGATTTTTGTGAAATGAGAGAGGAGGGAAAATAAGCACTAGGATGCTGTGCATGATGGCAACCCTCCCTCCTGCCTTTCCCTCTCAGCGTTCTCTGGTAACAGCTTGTATCTGGAGGCATTAAGAGCCACCAGCCCTTTTTACAGGGTAAATTTCAGAATCATTGACTTCATTGGACTTAGAGTAAGTTAAAATTATTTTGAAAATGTAAAACGAGGCTATCGTTGTTCAATTTAATAGGCACCCTAGATTTTAGATATTACCTAGAGAGGGATTTAAAAACTCTTCCCCCAAATTTGCTAAACCATTAGTATTGATTAAAACCTAACATATTCATGGTGTTTAGAGCACTCTGAAAATCATTGATGCTTATTTTTTAAAGGATTTACATTAAAATTAAATAATATACACATTGTATGTTATTTATTATATTACTTACATGTTAAATATGTATATCATTACATTATAATCTTTATTATACAGTAAAATACATATAGATAGTTAATTAATATTATATATAAATTAGGTCAAAAGCCAGAATAGCAAATACTTACAGTGGGTACTGAGTGTAGTATTTATAGACAACGTGCACCCCTCTTTTCTGGAGTAATGTTTGCAGTTTTCTGTAACCCTATGAATTGTGACATGACTTCTCCTTTCCATTGCATGTGCTAATTTACCAGTCTTCTGGTTATCACTGTAGTTTTGCCTTCATTTTCTTCAATTATCAGTAGCACTTAAGTATACTGACTTATTTCTTCATTAAGAAAAAAAGAAGTGTGGCCCCACATTCAATTCAACAAATAATCCTCTACCTACTATGTGGAAGGCAGTTTGCCAGGGATTCTGTTTAGAATAAAAACAATATATTGTGACGCTATTTTTGTCCTAGATGATGTTAAAGAACAATGGAAATACTTATTCAGTTTCTCCACCTTTATCTTCATATTTCAGAGCATTTGTGCCTAAATTGTGTTGCTCTCAGTATAGTGCAAACATGTAAAATATTCTACTTAATCAAACTATAATCCATTATTCTGGAGAACATGATTCAGAGTGTATGTTTTTCTAAGTGTTTCTTAAATTATGACAGTAGGTTATTCTGATATATGTAGAACAATTGGTTAGAAGTAGTCTGTTAGTTTTTAAGGATCAGTCTTATGTCTTTTTTCTAAAAGAGATTTTATCATTCTTTTCTGCCGTGCAGATGAGTGTGTGTTTGGGAGTTTGGTAGGAATGAGTGGGGCATGGTTAAGCGTGTATTAATGGCAAAACGTAATCAGAACTTCCTCTTTTCAGAAAAAAAAAGCCTTTGTACACCCGAAAATATGTTGAAACATGGCCTTAGCCTGTCGCTTTAATCAACACGTGCCCCAGTTATCACCTGCCGGGAATGGAAAACCTGAGAGTGCAGTGTGTCTCCTCCTTCCCCCTCCCTCAGTCTCCTCCTTATACGAGCTTAATTTGTTATTCGTAGCTACAATAAACAGTGTACGGTACGGTTCCCTATTTATAAAGCATTGCGATGATCTTGCTTTTATCTTAATGACAAGTTGAGATTGTATAATTCTTTTTTTAAACTCTAGTCATCTAATTCTTTTAGTATAATTGTACATTACTTAAGAAACAGATGTTTGCATGGGAGTTTAATTTGCGCAGTTGATGTGGTGCTGCATGCAATCAAGTGCAAGAATATGCTATGTGAAGTCTTTTAGAGGTTTATTAACTATAATGATGATGTTGCCCCATGGTATACTGTTTGTGTATTATTATGAGATTTTAATGGTTAAATTCTTCAGTCATTTGAAAACGTTTTCAGTGGCAAATTGTTAAGTATGGAATTCCAGGGCCCCAGGATAAGCTAAACACAAAAATACGAGTTTAAGAGTATTTATCATTAGTGCAACAATTTTCAGTCAGGAGGGCTTTATACATAGCAGCTAAAGAATATGGACTACGGAGGCAGGCAGACCGGGATTTGAATCCAGCTCTACAACTTAATAGCTACATGACCGCAGGTTATCCAGCTACTCGCTCTATATGTGTGTGTGTTGTTGTTGTTGTTGTTACTATAAAAGGCAGATATAATAGTACCTACTTCTTAGGAATTGTAAAGATGCAGTGAGATGATGATGATGATGATGATGATGATTATGGTGATGATGGTAGCAGACACTTCTATAGTCTTTACTTAGATCAATGTGTGCAGAACACTGATCTAAGCTCAATATGTTTTTCTGCCATTATCTCCTCATGACCACATTATGCAGTGTGGATGCTGTTGTATCTGGCATTAGCTGTTAGCAAACAATACCCACGAGAACTGTACCACTAAGAAGCCAGGGTGTCCTTGGCCACACTTTGGTGATGATAAGACTGCATTCAAAATGTTACCATTTTCTATTGAAATTTAAATTTATATCGTGTATTGTAAAATGTATTTAAAGATTTTAAAATTATTTACTTTTTCTGGTTTCCTTTATCTTTGCTTTCTTGGAATGTTATTATTTTAATTAAATCTCAGAACCAAAAGTTGACGACCACCTGTGATTGTTAAGACCATACCACTCTTTAAACAAACTATATTTATTATATGTCTTAGCCAAAGGTTAAGCAGTATAAAGGTATGGCAGCAGATGGGCAGACAATTGAAATAACTGACACTCTTTAGTGTAAATACATTTTCCAGATCTTTGGCTACCAGAATTTATCAAGGGCCTGCATTATTCTCTGTACTTTCGATGCGTGGGCCGTATTTTTAAAATCAGCTCTGTAGCTCCACAGAAGGAAAGATCCAGAAACACAAGGAAGCTTGCCTGTTATCTAAGTTACGATAGTCAATATAAGTGATTTTTCACTTCTTTTTCTCGCAGCTAAGTGACTGTGAAGCAGAAGACAGTGAGAAGCCTTGGAAAATAGTTATTGGTCTTCTTCCCATCTTAGCCAATAAAATGTATTGCTTTTTCTTTTATTTTTCAAGTTTTGTACCATATATTCAGAACATACTTTGGGAAAATTTATAGTCTTCCATATCACAATAGTGGCTTATACTGGGGCCCCAGAAGGAGTTTTTCTAGAGTCCTAGAAAGTGGCAGGTGTTCTCGAAGAGTCCTTTGGGCTGTAGTTGACTCGCAAGCAGAATAAAACACCTGCAGCTCAGGGTAAAGAGAACTTAGTGAAAAATATGAAGCAGGCAAGTTCATGTTTGAACCATAATGAACATAGGTCTGAAAGCCTAATTATTAGGAAAGTTTCATGCTCCAAATTCTCTAATAAGTGTGCATGCTAAATATACAATCTTGAGTCAACCAAACAACCTACAACTAACAAAATTGATAAGGATTAAATTACAGTATTATATTATTAAAAGGCAAGAATAGCACCAATATAAAACCATGGTCAACTCAAGATACTAAAGAAGCACTAAAACCTTCCTTCACCAAATAGTAAGAATTTCAACTATCCATGCATGTCTAAGCATAGTGAGAGCTTCACAATGAGCCAGTGTGGTGGCCAGATCTAGTGGAATACAGAATCAATTAATCCTCAGTAAACACTAGAAGTGTTCTAATTTTAGTAAGTAGCATAATAAATGACTATGTACCACACCAACTTTAAATGACTTTAGAAAGTCATTCAGTGGGTTACTAATAAAGAGCCTTTGAAAATAAAAATGGAAGTTAGTAACATTGTGCATTATTTGCCAGTAAGAGTCCTCACTCAAATACATACACACCATACACACACACACACACACACACACACACACACACACACACACACACTTCCATCTTACTCTCAGTTAAAGGCTCATCAGTAAACCCTTGTTCCAACTGTGGACCATCCTTTAGAATCATTCCCTTTACCCACATAAACAGTTTCACAATTTACTCCGTTCATAGTGTGGCTGGACTACAAGGAATTCCCCATGTTTCCATAATTAGCTACTTAATAAGTTTTCCCTTTGACTCAGCACTTCCACCCCTACTGATATATCTGGCAAAAGTGTTTAAGGAATGGCGAAAGATACATTTATAAGAAAATTTATTATGACATTGTTGCTAATGTTTAAACACTGGAAATAAACTACATTTTATCAATAAATGATTGGTTAAATTATATTTGTACAATGAAATGCTGTGTAGCCATTCAGAGAAAAATGAGAAAGCTCCACATATACCCACATTAAGAAAGTTTCCAAGATATGTTATTAAGTGGTAAAAAACTAAGGGGCAAATCAGTATAATGTGATCCCACATGTGTGTATTAAATACGCATACATATATTAATATGTAGGATTTGCATTAAATACAAGATAACGTGTGTATCAGATGAGGTCTGTGTTACAATTAAATAGATAAGGTATATAAAATGATTAGCATCATGCCTACCTAGTGCATTAATTAATGAAATTTGCTGTTACTGTTACCTTTAAAGAGAGAAAAACTCAGGGAAGAGGGGCTTTTACATGTTTTGTATGGTCTGAATTTTTTTTCAATGAACATGTATTACTTTTATAATAAAATCAGAGAGAAAATGATTTGCTCTTGGGAAAAGATCTGGAAAAATGTATTCACACTAAAGTATTAATGTCACAAGAAGACTTTATATTTTTCTTATGACACAAGATGTTGAAGAATTCCTAATGGGGCCAAAGGGTAACTGCAGTAGTCTTTTGGACACGGGGATCTTCCCAAGGTCTGTAAGAGCAGTTTTGGAGGTTTGGGGTTATTTGTACTCACTCACCTTGATATGTACATCCATACTTTTTATTGTATTTCTTCTTTCGTCTTCTTAGGGTCTATGTGTGTATTTATATGGGAAGAGGAATATATATGTATATCATTTAAGCATTTAGGTGATTCTCTTCTTTCAAGAATGGTTGGAAAATTTTAAGGAAGAAATGGAAAAAACAACTGGAAGTAATTGCTGAGTTATCTAAACAAAGCAAAGCTTCCTTTTTCTCCTTTCCTCTCAATCTTATCCTAGTAAGAATCACCCTGCAAATAGTTGAAAAGAGGTAGTCCAGTGACTGTACCCAATGAGGTACTAAATAATTATCCCATTAGAATGATTATTACAAGGACACTGAAGGAAAAATGCTGAGTATACTATATTATTTGTTTTAGAGAATTTTACTCTCAACTATTACTCATGATTCTATGAGCTATAGTTATTCAGAAGAATTATACATTTTTACAATGATGGTATGAAATTTTATTGAAATTCACTAAAATATGGAAAGGTTTCCCATTTGAAATTTCTGACTGTCAATTATTTTTTTCAGAATGACAGGCATATAAGTGTTATTTAAATTATGCCTTAAAATTATGTAGAAATTTGTATAAATTGGTTGTTTCTGAAGTCAGTGAGGATTAATATGAAATGCAGGGGGCTTAACTGCCAATCTGAAAATACTTTTCTTATGATAAATTTGATGATATATTGCTATTTTATTAGGAGAGAGAGACTATTTTCTTAAATTGTGATACTTTAAAGATTTGAAGCCCTAATTGTACATAAACAGTATCATGTAGAATAAGCTCATTATGATTAGAGAGGATTTTAATACCGTGTTCAGGAGCACAGAATATGAAACCAGACTGCTAGGGTCAAATCCTGGCCCTGCCAATTCCTAGTTGTATGATCTTGAACAAGTTACTTATCTTCCCAGTGTCTTGGTTTCCACTTCTGTAAAACAGGGATGTAAGTAACAGTTGGTAGATACTCTGTTTCATCGGGTTGCTATAAGGATGTAAAAATTAAATAAGTTACTATTTATAAAATACTTGTACATGTAGTAAGTATTCAATAAGTATAGCTACTGAAAGAAATATTGAATCATAATCTGTTTTAAATACTTTAAAATTTTTATTTTTACTGAAATGTAAAAACTGATTTTTATACTAGTTGGTTTTGATTATTTTTTTCTTATTTTGTTTTACAGTTACAAATTATAATACTGTGGTAGAAACAAATTCAGATTCAGATGATGAAGACAAACTCCATATTGTGGAAGAAGACAGTATTACGGATGCTGCAGATGGTGAAGGGGGTGTGCCAGAAGATGATCTGCCAACAGACCAGACAGTGTTACCAGGGAGCAGCGACAGAGAAGGGAATGCGAAGAGCTGCTGGGACGATGATGGCAAGTTTAAATTTTTTTTTTTATTCTGTTCTCTCGATTCTTTAAAAAGAAAATCTAAACTGAAAAGATAAATTGGATAAAAATTTCGAAATGATTTATAAATTTATTCTCTGTTAATCGATAGAAGGTATCCTTCTATTTATCTTTTTTGGTAGATTATGAGGTAGAATAATAAAGTTATTTTGACCATATATACAATGCATATAATATGTTAAATTCTAGTCATTTTTTTTAAAGAATCAAGCTTTCCATATACTGTTGATAAAATTGAACCTATCTTTAATTTCATACTAGAACCTCAAATTAAGAATCTTAGAAACCAATAAATTATATTTTAGTACAGTAAAATTGAATAATATAATGTGCAAAAAATCCCAAACACAGATAAAACATTAGTGTATTTTTAATGTTCATAAGCCAGCCTGTCCCCCTCCCTGCCTCCCTTTCTCTCTCTCCATCTCCATATACATATGTGTGTGTGTGTGTGTGTGTGTGTGTGTGTGTGTAACATCATATATATAGATACAGATAAATATAGATGTAGATGTAGATATATGGCATCTAAATCTAAGAGAGGAGAAGTCCTAAAAGAGTTTCTGAATGAAACAGTGCTGGTTTTGAGTTATAGACCATCAGTAGAGGTTAGTTAGGTAAAGGACAGGGAATAGAAGGTGCTTCAAGCAGATGACACAATATACATGAAACCACAGAGGTTTGAACAAATTGTGAGATCAGAGAAGTAAAACTGGAAAAGAATAGGAAGCGCATTGTGTGCTACTTCAAGGAATTTGAACTTAATCCTGGAAGCTATGAGAATAACATCATTGATACGTAATTTTGAAATAAGTCTGGTAGCAAATATGGAAAAGAATTTTAGAAGAAGGAGTCAGAGGCAGGAGGTAGTGCCTTCAGTAAGGAGCCTATAATAATTCAGGCAACGATAAGGGTTTTCGAACTAAAGAAGTAACCCTTGGGATTGGAATAAAGGGAGAGATTTGACAGCAATGTAGGAGGTAGAACATATAAGATTTGGTTGATTTTTATGTGGAAGGTAACTGACAGGGAAGGACTGGCGTGGCTTCTGGGTTTCCGGAAAATAGAACCCAGAAAAGTTAAATTGTTTATTTTATTATCATAACTGGTTAATGGCAGGACTATTAGCCCATTAACCTTTAATACTGAGCTCAAAACTTTTGGGAGCAAGAGTTTAACGTATTTCCTGTTTGTGGCTGGAATTGATCCATCAATGTAGTTGATTCAAAGTCAATATGGAAGCAAAAAGGAAATTATTTCTCTGGAAAAGGGGGGAGATAAGAAGAATGAGATAGATGGAGGTAAAAGAAGAAGAAGAAGAAGAAGAAGAAGAAGAAGAAGAAGAAGAAGAAGAAGGAGGAGAAGAAGGAGGAGAAGAAGGAGGAGAAGAAGGAGGAGAAGAAGGAGGAGAAGAAGGAGGAGAAGAAGGAGGAGAAGAAGGAGGAGAAGAAGGAGGAGAAGAAGGAGGAGAAGAAGGAGGAGAAGAAGGAGGAGAAGAAGGAGGAGAAGAAGGAGGAGAAGAAGAAGAAGAAGGGAGAAGAAGAAGAAGGGAGAAGGAGAGAAGAAGAAGAAGAATCAATGAACAGGTTCTGTTTCTGAAAATATGTTGGGATAGATTATTTGGACTAACACTGAAAATAACTAATGTTAGATTTAAAAATAAATAAGTAAATCTTTTTGAAATTTTAAAGAGCTAACTAGATAGTGAGCAACAACAGATCAAAATCTAAGTGAAGATAGGAATCCATACAGATAAGCAGAGCACAACATAGAAGCCTTTGGGGCCTTAAGGACATTTGCCTAACCAGGCTAATGTAAGATGTGGTTTTCAGGCCTCTGAGGAGAAACAAAGCCTTGGACCACCAAAAAGTTTAATAGCAGATCCTCCCGTAGTATGAATTGCATCTTGACTTTATGATGAACCAAAAGCAAACCCTCTGCCATCCCTACCATCCTTAGGAGTTAACAGACAAAATTACCTTGGTTAGGAACTGGGGGAGTGGAAAATTGTCTCTGAGGAATAGTCTTGGGCTTTGACTCATAACTCAAATTCACATCACTGGGTAGCCTGGTAAATCTCAAGCCATAATTGAGTTTAAATTGAAATGAATGCTAATATCCATAGGCACCAAGAAGAAGCAAATACAACTCTTTTGGAGAAACATACCTTCATCCTACCACTATAGTTATAGACGTCTCCCAGATAACTTCGCAAGAGGACAGCAACTTGAGTGAGAATTACTAGGAGCAAAAGGAAGCAGAAATTGACTCATAAAGACTTTTAATTACTAGAGTTATCTCATATAGATTATAAAATGACTGTCATATTTAAAGAAAAAGTTGGCAAGCTTGAAATTACCCACTCCAATAGAATAAAATATAACCAACAGATTTTAAGAAGAACCAAATGGAACTTCTAAAAATGAAAAAATAAAATAATAGAAATTCAAAACGATGGATTTAACAGTAAAATAAACAGATTGAAGAAAGAATTAATGAATTAGAATATGGGGGAAATTATACTAAATGCAACTCAGAGAGACAAAGATAGAAAAATAAATAAATAAAAGATAGAAAAATAATAAAGAAATGAAGGATAGAGTTAGAAAGTCCAGTATATATCTTAATTCTAGGAGGAGAGAGAATAGGAAACCAGCAATATTGAAGAAATAACGGATAGATTTTTTCAGAATCAATGAAGAACCAAGCCACAAATCAAGAAGCCCAACAAATTTCAAAAAGGATAAATAACATTATGGTGAAATTGCAGAGCACTCATGACAAAAACAAAACTCTTAAAAGTAAACCCAAGAAAGCAGATTATATTTCAGAGAGTGACAGACTGACAGCTAAATTCTCAATAACAACCTCTGACAGCTAAATTCTCAATAACAACAATGGTAACCAGACATACTAAAATGATGTCTGTCAATATACTTAGCAAAAATATCTTTTAAGAAAAAAGGTGAAATAAGGCAATTATTTCAGACAAGTTGCAGCCGATGAAAACAGAAAATTTGTTATCAGTAGACTCTTACTAAAATAAATTTTAAGGCATATATTTTAGGCATGAGGGAAAAAATCTTTGATAGAAAGTCTGAGATGTAACAAGAGCAGAGAAAGTAACATACATGGTCTGACAATTAGGTTCGCAAACTCATCCTAGAAAAAGTTCTACAAACCTCATTGCTGAATATCACTATGGCCACCTTCGAAGTACTCCCCTTGGGAAGCTATGCACCGATGCCAGCGCCTAGTCCACCCTTCAAAGCGATTTTGGAACTCTTTTTCTGGAATGGCCGTCAGAGCTGTCATTGTTGCACAAGTTCATGAACTTCGTTGTCAGACCTTGTATAAGTAAAAATAGATAAATACATAGTATTTCCTATGAAATACTAACCAAAAAAGCATGTGTAACTGAAATTAATTTCAGATGATGTCGACTTTAAGGATAAAAGCATTATTATAGATAATAGGATCACTTTATAATGATGAAAGATTAAATTCACTAATAAGATATTATTTTAAATGTCTTTGTATCTAATAACAAAGCCTAATATATATATATATGTATATAAACATATACATATATACATATACATATATATGAATGAAAAATAGGCAGTCTACAAAGAGAAAAACAGAAATCTACATTGTAGAAGATTTAACACACCTCGGTTAGTCATTGATAGAAAACCAGTGAGGATATAGAAGATTCAAAAATAAGTAAGATATATAAACAATGTACTTAGTAACTGCAAAATAAATACATTTTCAAGTATGGAGTATTTTTAAAAATCGAACACATACAGGGTAATAAAGCAAATCTCAACAAATTTCAAAAGATAAAGTCATACAGAGTATGTTCCTTGAACACGATATAATTAAGCTAGAAAATAATAAGATAAATAGAAAATTATGTTTGGAAATTTTAAGAAACACACTTTTGAATGTATGTTCATGGGTCAATAAAGAAATCGTAGTGAAAATGAAATACTTTGAACTGAATGATAAAAATATTACATTTCAAAATTTCTAGGATATGGTTAAAGCAGTTTCTAGAAGAAATGTTAGTCTTAAGAACATATTTTAGAAAAGGTTCTGGCTAAAAGTTAATGAGCTAAGCGTCTGTCTCAGTAACTTAGAAAAAGAACAGCAAACTGAGCTGTTTGAAATTAAAAACCAAAAGGTAAGTAATATAACTTGAAAATAAACCTACAAAAGATTAACATAGGCAAAACTTTATTCTTTAACAGTTTAACAAGATCCAGGGGAAAAAAAGAGAAAATACATAAATAGCCAAAATCAAAATAAAAAGAGGACATAAATACAGATACTACAGATATTGAAAGGTAATAGGGGGTATTGTGAACAAATGGATGCCAATAAACTTTAAAATGAGGATAGGCTATTAGAAATTTTTAACCAAAACTGTGTTAGGAAGAATTAGGAAACATGAATAGTCCTATGACCACTAAAGAAATTGGTGATCAAAAGTATTCCCTCAAAGAGGAGGTGAAGAGATGGAGCAACTCAAACTCTAATACATTGCTCATAGGATTGTTGATGGTATGTCAGTCTGGAAAACAGTTGGGAAGTTTATTATTAAGTTAAATTTATACTTACGTTATGACCCAGCAATCCCACCCCTGGGTATTTTTCCCTTAGGAAATGAAAGCTTAGGTTCACACAAAATATTGTACACTAATGTTTAAAGAAGCTTTATTCATAATTGCCAAAAACTAGAAACAATCCATTGCCCTTCAACAGGTGAAAGGATAAGGAAATCATAGTACATCTGTGCAATGGAATACTACCCAGCAATAAAAAGGAACAAACTATTGATATCAGCAACAACTTGGATGAATATCAAAGGCATTATGCTAAGTGAAAGAAGGTAGTCTCAACAGGTTATATAGTGTATGGTTCCATGTATATGACATTTTCAAAAAGACGAACTATATGCCTGACAGCAAATCAGTGGTTGGTTACCAGGGGCTAGAGGGGGCAAGTATGACTATAAAAGGATGGCAGTTGGGAGTTTTGGGGGATGATGGTGCTGTTCTTCTATGTCCAGATTTTGGTCGTGGTTGCATGAATCTATACGTGTGTTTAAATTCATAGAATTTTATACCAAAATAAAACACAGTAAAATTATCTGTAACATAATTTACATATGTGTATATGTAAATTATGTTTGCAAACTTGTTGCAACGATGTTGCTAACCTTTTTTTAATATCAGAAGGATTATTCATTATGAACTTGTATCAACTGGACAAACCAAGTTTACTATTTGGAAGTTCTGGAAAGGCTGCGTGCAGCTAAACAAAAACAACCCAAACTTTTCACCAATTCATGGCTCTTGAATCACGACAATGAGCCAGTTCACATGGCACTGTCTGTCTGTGAGGGAGTTATTAGCCAGTAAACAAATAACTGTATTGGAACACCCTCCCTACTCACCTGATGCCCCCAATGACTTCTTTCTTTACCTGAAGATAAAGGAAATATTGAAAGGAAGACATTTTGATGACATTCAGGACATCAAGGGTAATACGACAACAGCTCTGATGGCCATTCCAGAAAAAGAGTTCCAAAATTGCTCTGAAGGGTAGACTAGGTGCTGGCATCAGTACGTAGCTTCCCAAGGGGAGCACTTCGAAGGTGTAGTGATATTCAGCAATGAGGTGTGTAGCACTTTTTCTAGGATGAGTTTGTGAACTTAATTGTCCGACCTCATATATGTATTTTGTTTTCTCTCCTACAAAGAAAACTCTAGTCCAGTTGATGCACTGGTAAGTTCTACACGTTCAAGGAGCTAATAATTCCAATTTTAGACAAGTCTTCCAAAGACTAATATAAGAGGCAAGATTCCCCAACTTTTGAAATGAAGCTGCCAGAATCTTGACACCAAACCAGATAAGCATAAGAAAGGAAAGTTATAGACTGATTCAAAACACAGACACAAAAATCCCAAACAAAATATTAACTATACTTTATATATGTTTATACATGTGTGAAATACAAGATCAGAATAACATTTAAACCAATTTAAAAATACTACTTTAACAAATTTAAGTGGAACAATCAAATATTCCTCCCAACAGATACAGAAAAAAACGTTTAGTAAAATTCAGTACTCATGAATGGATAACATAAAAGCTAGCAAACTAGAAATAGAGGGTACTTCCTTGATGTAATGAAGTATGTCTATGTACAGTCTATCACAGACATATTTGGTAAAATGCTGAAAATACTTTCTTTGCAATTGGGAACAAGGTATGTCTAAACAGAAAGAAAATGATAAAAGAAGAAAGCTTGGAAGATCAGGAAGGAAGAAAAAACCTTCATTTGAAGATACATTCCTTTGATAAATAAACTATACTTCTAAACTTATATGAAATGGTGATTCTAAGCTTTTCCTCACCTAGCTTACAAAGAAAATTAAAAGTTATTATGTGCCACACCATGTTCAGAACAGTCTTGCCTCATCAAGTACAATAAACAATAAACATAAAACTGTTTCTTTGATAAAGTTTTGACCAAAGTAAAAAATCAGTATCAGCCACTGAAAACCACAACTCAAGATAATTCTGGCATCCTACCAGGCAAAAAGTATCTTTTCCCATTGCTAGAATTTAAAATGTCTTTGTGAAAGTATACACAGAAGATTATCAGCACTGCCCACTGCTGCAAGACAAGCAAGCCTTGTTGCTAGAATGTTGGATCAGAATCCTCAGTAAATTAATTGAAATCTATGGATATCAAAGTTAGTAACTCTGAATAGTTCATTTAGTTGGTCACCATTAAATGGCCCATAATCATGCATTCCAGTGAAAGTTTATGTCTTCAGATCTGAACAGGGAACTTCTGTCCTGAAATTGCTTTTGTGGCTCAAGATGATCCTTGTGGCTGAATTTGAAAAATTATCTTTCAAATTGGACATGATTGACCAAACAAAGCTGATCCTGAAGCAGAAGCAGAAAACTTGAGTTACCACAAGAAGCATTTACTCTACGGAGCAGTCAAGCTAGTCAGTGGAGCTCCACTCTGTTCATACTCTCAGGTTCTTTTCTTTCATAACTGTCTCCACTGCTGTTCTTGTGTTCTTTACTTTTCTGTGTGTCTTATTAATAAACTACTACCCAATGTAAATAACAAAGAAAACATGTAGGATGTCTTGATCATATCACTATTATAACTTCAAGAAGTTACAAATATGTAAAATTTCCTGCCATTAAATACAAGAGATTAGCAATGTTTCATTAAAAAGTAGAGTAGCTCCAACTTAGGTTTTCAAAAGGAAGTTTAGATGACCAGTTGTTCAAAGAAGAGTTTCTTGTCTAGTTACTTGAGGCTGAGCAAGGAGTAGTAAAGCAAAGGCACTTTACCGTTACTGAGCTAAAGGAAGCCACATCATCTATGACAATTAGCTGTTTTATTATACAGACTTTTAAGAAAAAGGGGAAACAATAAAGTGGTCAGTGGCATTTTGTCGTGCGACAGATCAGCATGTGAAACTAGTACTTACACATCTGTGACACAGTGTGAATCAAAAGTCTTAAAGTCTACTGAAAAATGTAATATGCTATTTAAATGTTAATTGTATACTAATACCTTTAAAAGATATTCTTTTTTGTGAATGAAATCTTAAGTTCGGATCAAGTTCTTAGAAGAAGGATTATATAGAAGCAATATTTTTCTGTAGACATTACATAAACTAGAACATGTTCACTTCCAGAAATAAAATTTTTTAGGTTAATTAAGTGCTGTTGTCTCAAAATACTATCAACGTTAAATTTTCTTTGTAGGGAAGATAGTACAACTTGGCAGTGTTCCAACATATTTATCTTCATCTTACAGGAGCTTCTTGTGGTTCAGCCAAAAACTCGTATGCTTGTGTCAGTTAAACGTTTTTAAATATATACACTGTTACTTTTCAGACACCTGTTTTATAGGCCCCTCATATTTTAGTTTTAAAAATTATGTAAAACTAATCCCATAATTTAATAAAATATTGTTTAATATGCTAGCTATTTCTTTGTTTTGAAATGGATGAATTTTTTAAATGATCCCTAATACTAGTGACTTAAACATTTTTCTGACTTGAAGTTTTTAAAACTCTAGAAATTTACATGTTTAGAAAAACACCAAGGCAAGGAAAACTTCTTTATAATAAAGATATTTAAAATTCTGATCTTATAGTCCATAGCAATAAGGCTGTCTTGGGCACAAGTTATAATAAAATACTGTAAGTAACCTAAGCAAAGAAAACATCATTTACTGTATAACTCAGCATTGAGCCAAATTGTATTCATCTTTCAAGGTTCAGTTTAACCTACTCTTTGGCACCTTTTTCAACCACAGGTTGTATGTGATGTAGAAAAAGCTCAGTACATGGCTTCTAGTTTTCACTGTACCTCTATGTCTCTTGATTTCCACTTCTGCATCTATAAAATGATAAGAGTGGGCCAAATGACGGTGTAGGTATTTCTCACCTCTACTTATAAAGGGATCCAATTCCACTTGCACTAAATATACAACACTAATATTTAAGTACCTCTAAATAGCTCAGTATTAAGAGATATCACTAATGAAGTAGTTGGGCTTTCTCCACATAGTTAAACCTCAGTTGTACACTCTTTCCTCTTTAAAATCTCAATCAAACAAATCTGCTACCTACAGTGTATGTAGTTCCTTTTGTCATTATCTTTACAGTATATATTCAACATATTGTTTTCCAAAGTTACTTGGGTTATTTCTTGTCTTCACCACCCCCTTCAATGTGTTACATAATTCATTTATAGTTTAGTTAGGTGTATTTATAACTATTTCATTTTTCATTCTCCCTGTCTGCTTAGTGATTTAAATTAGTATTTGTGTGTGTGTGAGTGTGTGTGTGTGTGTGTGTGTGTGTGTGTGTGTGTGTGTGTGTGTGAAAAATCGCCCTGGTTATATAGGTAAGCTATACAAGAAGGGTATACTCAGGGAATTGTCACACACACACACACACACACACACACCCATGACTACTACCCTGTCCCCGTTTTCCCTCTAGTTAATTTTTTTTTCTTGCAGAGATATGGGTTATTCTGAAACTACTTTATGTGTATACTGGAATTGAACAAATAAGTAAATATATTGAGGATACTGAGACTCAGATTTCTTCCTGTTAGAGAAAGAAGTTACAAATAAGGCAAAGGGAGAACGCTGGAATAAACCCTCTGGTGTTTGATTGGATTCAGAGGTATCAGCATAAACTCATCGTTCTTAATACACACAAAGATAAATGATACAAAACTACAGGTGCGGTATGTGCAGGTGTTAGTATACATGTGTATGTTTCCTAGCTCTATCTGCTAAGAAGACATGGAAGCAGTGACACCCAGTAATAGTCGAGCATACCTAGTACCTAGATGTGGGTTTCAAATACCATTCTCCAATAGAATACCACGGCTCCTTTCATAAATGGCTGATGCTAAAACTGAGGTAGGAAAAATATAAGATAAGCCTGGAACAATAAGTAAGAAAATGCTTTTAAAAACGTTATTTATGAAGACATGTCAAAAAGACACAAAAGCCAACTTGACGGAGCTCCCAGTGGCCAAATCTGGAACAATTTTAGCTGCACAATGATAGTATTGGATTGTAATCTACAGAATAAAACATCCATATTGATACAAATACTTAAATATGTGAGGAGAAGGGAAAGTTCTTCTTTATAGTGAAATTCCAGTTATAAATTAAGAAGTAATTAGAGAAATGGAAAGTCACCACTAGGCAAACAGCGTGATGATAATGTTGCAAGCAAGAACCATCACTGGATGCTAAAATTAGTGAGTGAAAGTATAATGAGAAAAACGGATATTTACATCATCTCAATGTATTTCCCCATCAGATACTTACTAATTATAAAGATACATAATTACCTAGGATAAAGAAACTGACAGACACCACTTCAACTAGATAATCAAGGTTAATGTCATCAGTAATAATTTTTGTGACATCGTATACCACTGGTACGATACATTAACAAAGCCACATCACTTTGGTGGTATTGCTCAAAATGCATTTTCTCAATCTAATCATTAGACAATACTGGATAAATCAAATTGAGGGCATCCTACAAAATAAGTGGCCAGTACTCTTCAAAAGTATCAATGTCAAAGTCATAGGAAAACAGACTAAAGCAACTTGTCAGAGATTGATTGGATTGTCAAATTTTGGAGGAGACTCTGGTGACATAACAACTAAATGCACCATGGGAATCAAAAAAAAACAGACCTTAGTGGGAAAACTGGCAAAAGTCAAATACATTAGTTAACAGAATTGTATAAATGTTAATGTAATGATTTCCATAATAGTACTGTGATTATGGCAGATGTTCTCATTAAGGAAAGCTGGTTGAAGGGTATACAGGAATTCTGTACTATGTTTACAACTTTTCTGTAAATAAGGTTTTAAATTAAAAAGTTTTTTAAATCATCAAAGTGAAGTGAAACCCCTTTTTGTTGGGTTTCATTAGTATATCTGAAAAAAAGTTGGAGTTTTCAAAAATACTGTTCTTAATAAACAGTAATGAAACAAACAGAAGAACATTGAACCATCATAATTCAGCTTACAAAGTGCATATGCTGTCAGATCTCTGGTTAGGTCTCTGGCCTTCGTCCCATTTCTTAGCCTGTCTAACAGAGTATCTAATATCTGCTCCCCAGGGGACACAGGCAAGGTCTTCATGGTCCAGTTGGTCTCCCTCTGCACTGCAGGGTGACAGCTTATTTCCCCACGATCACAGAGCTAGTCTCAGTCACTTGAATGTTGAGGACAAGCATGAATTGGGCTAATTCTGCCTTTCATTAGGACTTTTCTAGTCAGGTCTCGTTTGGCCTGGCTCTTTTCTGAAAAACTGGAGAACTGGGAAGTCTGACACAATAAATGAACATTCAGTTGCAATTCTAACTTTTACAGATTAGCTAAGAAAAGTAATACTGAGTAAATGTACCTGTACAGTCCTACAGCTAATTGCTTTTCCATACTTCTTTTTCATTTTTGTAACAACTTCGTGTGGTAAATATTAGCTCCATTTTATAAATAATGATACTGAGGCTCAGAAAGGTTAAATATCTTGCCAAAATGACACATTAAATATGGAAAACCAGATTCAAACTCAAGTCTATTTGACTCCAAAGCATGCTGTTGTTTTTTTGTTTTTTTTTCCTTACTGGTCCAACAAAAAAATACATCATTACATGAAATACATATATAAAAGAATAAGGAGGTAATTTCATCATAGCATCAGTACCCATCCATATAGATCTCTTCTTTTTTGGTGCTTCTGTAAGCAGTGAACTCTTCTCTATTTCATGCTTCCCTTTTTAATTGACTGTGACCTCCAAATTTTAATTTTATTTTAAATGTCTATTTTTATATTTTAAATTTCCTTTTGATATTTTTCTTTAGATTTCATTTTTATATTTTAAATTTATAAATCTCAAATCCCTTATTTCATAGGCAAGTTATATATCCCTTTAGATTGTAAACATCTTAAGAGCAGTTACCATGTCCTATACTCCTTTTGAATTTCCCAAAGCCTCTAGCAAGACTAGGATCCAGTAATTACTAGATGATTAGTGGTCTTCAGATTCATAGTGTCTAATAAAACTAAAACAGCAAAAAGGAAACAATATTCAATACTATGTTGGAATCTTAGCCAGCAAATGGATGTTATCCTCCGTCTTCTTGCTCTGAAATTATTTAACCACTTGATTGGTTTTCTGCTGCAGCCGTAACAAATTACTACAACACTTACTGGCTTAAACAACACAGATTTATTATTTTATAGCCTGTTGGTTATAAGTCCATCACAGATGTCACTGGGCAAAAATCTAAGTGTTGACAGAATGGCCTTTCTGGAGATTCTAGGAGAGAATCTATTTCCTTGCTCTTTTGGGTGTCGGCAAATTTCAGTTCCTTTTGATTATAGGCCCCAGGACTCCACCAAACAGTTCTACCACCAAAGAACTCCTTCCTGCTACCCCTTTTTAGTCATACCTTCCTCCTACCACAAACTCTGGCAACTATGCTTTGTTCTCTCTCACTAGAGTTTGTGTTTTTGAGAATGTCATATGGATGAAGTCATACAGTATGAAACATTAGTATCTGGCTTCTTTCACACAGCTTACCTTTGAGATTCATTCAAATTGTTGCAAGTATCCATATTATGACTCTTTATTACTGAGTACTATTCCATTGTATGGATACACCACAGTTTATCCATTTACTGCTGAAGGAAATTTAGGTTGTTTCCCGTTTATGGAGATTATGAATAAAGCTGCTATAAACATTGATGTATATGTGTTTTTTGTGTGAACATGGTTTTCATTTCTCTAGGGTTTTAAATACCTAGAAGTGGTATTGTTGAGTAATATGTTAAGTGTATGTTTAATGTTTTGAGAAAATACCAAACTGTTTTCCAAAGTGGCTGTACCATCCCACCACTAATGTGTGAAAGATCCACTTTCCCCACATCCTCACCAGTATTTGATTTTTATAAGTTGTTTTTCACTTCAGCCATTCTAATAGGTGTCTTTTTATAAAGTGTTATTTTCACTTGCATTTCCCTAATGGCTAGTGAAGGTGAGTATCTTTTCATGCGCTTATTTGCCATCTTCATATCCTCTTTGGTGAAGTGTCTCTTCTTGTCTTCTGTGCATTTTCTAATCAAGTTATTTGTTTTATTATTATTATTAAGTTTTTAGTATTCTTTACAGTTGCGATAAGTATTTTCTTCCAGTCTGTAGCTTGTCTTTTCGTTCTCTTATCGTAGTCTTTCACAAAGCAAAACTTAGATTTTGATGAGGTCCATTTTACCAATTTTTCCTTTTATCTATCTTGCTTTTGGTGTCATGTTCAAGAACACTTTACCTAACCCTAGATCACCAGAATTTTCTCCTTTGTGTCCGTCACTTTTTATTATATGTATAGATACATATATCACATCTTGTTACCCATTCACACATCCATGGACCACGGACACGTTGGTTATTTGCATGTCTTGGCTATTGTAAATAATGCTACACTGAATGCTCACTTTTTTAAAAACTATAAATAAGCTCTTCTTTAAGAGTAAGAAATGTATATTATAATGTTTACTGCTTGAACTCGCAGTCCTTTATTATCATTTTTAATATCTGCTGGCTCTGTAGTGGTACTCCCTTTTCATTCTTGATGTTAGTAATTTGTGGCTTCCCTCTTTTTTTTTGTCAGTCTTACTGAACATTTTTCAATTTTATTGATATTTTCAAAGAATCAGCTTTTTGTTTCATTATTTTTTCTCTATTTTCAGATTTAAATTTTATTGATTTCTGCTCTTTATTACTTCGTTCCTTCTGTTTGCTCTGGGTATATTTTGCTCTTTTTATTTTTTTAACACAGAAGTTTAGGATTTACATTTGAGACTTTCTTTTATTCTATAAGCTTTTAATACTATAAATTACCCTTTAAGCAATGCTTTAGGTACATCCCACATTTTTTTTCTTTTTTTAATTAAATGTATTGGGGTGAAAATTGTTAGTAAAGTTACATAAATTTCAGGTGTACAATTCTGTATTACATCATCTATGTATCACGTTGTGTGCTCACCACCCAGAGTCAGTTCTCCTTCCATCACCATATATTTGACCTCCTTTACCCTCATCTACCACCCCCTCCCCACTTACCCTCTGGTAACTACTAAACTGTTGTCTGTGTCTATGAGTTTTTGTTTCTTTATTTGTCTTGTTCCTTCATTGCTTTCAGTTTTATATCCCACATATGAGTGAAGTCATATGGTTCTGTACTTTTTCTGTCTGACTTATTTCACTTAGCATAATAATCTCAAGATCCACAAATGTTCATATGTTGTTTTTCATTTTCCTTATTGACCCATAAATTCTTTAGAAGTGTGTTAATTTCCATAGTGGAGATTTTCTTATCTTTCTGTTATTGGGATCTAGTTTAAATTCATTATAGTGAAAGAACATACTTTGTATGATTTCATTTATTTTAAATGTATTAAGTTTTGTTATATGATCCTGGCTATGGTCTATCTCCATGAATATGCTGTGTACGTTTGAAAAGAATATGTATTCTGTGATTGTTGAGTGGAATGTTCTATAAATGTCCACTGGATGTAGTAGTTGTTAGCGTTGCCTAGTTCTTCTATATCCTTGCTTACTTTCTGTTTGCTTGTTGTATCAAATACCAGATTTGCCATATATAATGTGCACTTTTTTGTCCAAATTTGTGAGGGAAAAATAAGGATGCACATTATTCATGGGTAGTACTAATTCCATATCTATATAAATGTTTTTAATTCTTTTATTTATGTTTGTGAGTTAAAAGTGTAATTCTAGAAATCAATAACGATATTTGCATGCAAAATAATACCATGGAATAGAATAATTAGTTTTGTTGAACTTGCAATGACGAAAAGTTCTTGGCCTTCTGTGATGTGTAAATACCGTAAATTTGTTACCGGTACATAAAATTTCTTGTACCTTGCATTTGTTCTTGTGTTTTGTAGTTATTTGTTACATAAAATTTTTTGTATCATAATATGTTAAAAAATAAATGCTAAAATTCCTTCATAATACAAAAAAATAAGTACCTAAATGTAAACAAATAAAAATTTGAATTAAAATGAAAGATTTTTTTCCCTGAAAGTTGGGGCCAAAAATGTGGGTGTGCATTATATATGGGAGTGCATTATACACAGCAAACTACAGTAATATACGAGGAGTATTGAGGTCTCCAGTTATAATCATGGATTTGCTGCTACTTTCTATTCTGTCAGTCACATATTTTGAAGTTCTGTCGCTGGATGCATTTAAGATTGTTACGTCCTCTCTGTGAATTGACCTTATCATTTTATAATGTTTCTCTATATCATAATTTTCTTAGCACCAAAGTTTACTTTGATATTAAAATAGTCACCCTCGCTTTCTTTTAATTAATGTTTCATTGGTATATCTTTTTCCTTCCTTTTACTTTTAACCCACCTATATCATTAGATATAAAATAACTTTTTTGTAGAGAGCTATAGATGGAGCTTGGTTTTTTAAATCTATTCTATTCTGACAGTCTCTGTCCCTTCAATGGCTTGTTTAGACTATTTACACTTAATGTAACTTTTGATGTTTGGATTTAGGTTTACCATTGTATGGTATTTGTGGTTTTTTCCCCTCTGTTTTTTCATCTGTTCTCCTTTCCTGCTTTCTTTTGGATCATTTGAATATAATTTAGTATTCAATTTTCATTTATTTATTTCATTTTTAACTATATCTCTTTATATAGATTTTTAGTAGTTGCTCTATAATCAACTTAGAATTAATATCGTACCACATTAGGTGAAATATAGAAACCATACTCCCAGATGGGTCCCATCACCCTCCCTTCTTTGTGTTGTAGTTGTCACATGTACTATATCATTTCTCTTGTTCTCTTTCATTCCTGACATTTCAAGTTTCCCTCTAATATCATTTCCCCTTGTTTCTGAAGATCTTCCTGTAGTAGTTCTTTTAGATCAGGTGGCAATGAACTCTGTTAGTTTTCCTTCATCTGAGAATGCCTTTATTTTACCTTTGTTTCTGAAGTGTAGTATATTTTCACTAACTGTAGAATATGGGGTTGATAGCTTTCTTTTCATTTAGCACTTTAAAAATGTTCCTCCTCCTTATGGAATGAATTATTGATTTCTAATGATAAATCTGCTGTCTTTTCAATCATTGTTCCTTTGCAATTATGCATTATTTTTTCTGGCTCTAGTTTTAGGAGTTTTATTGATGGTTTCCTAAAACTCTAGTTTTAGGAGTTTTATTGATGGTTTGGGACTGGATTCGGGGGGCTTAATCCTGTTTGAGATTCAGTTAACTTCTTGAATCTATTGGTATGTGTCTTTCTGGGACTCCAATGGCATGAATATTAGATATTTTACTATTGTCTTACATATCTCTGAGACTTTTTTAAAATCATTTTACTCTCTGTTGTGCAGGTTGGATAATTTCCATTGATCTATCATCAGGTTCACTGATCTTTCCTCTTTCATCTCCATTTTGCTATTGAGCCTATTCAGTGATTTAAAAAAAAAAAAAAAGTATTACTGTATTATTCTAAAATTTCCTTTGGGTTCTGATTTATATCTTTTATTTGCTGATGAAAATTTGCTGAGACTCTGTCTTTCCATTATTTTCAAGTGTGTTCACCCTTACTTCTTGGAACACTTTTATAATAATAGCTAGTTTAAAATCTGAAAGGTAAATCATCGCCGGCAGACTGGGGAAGAAGACATGACAATAATTTCAACATCTGTGCTTTCTCAGTGTTGCCATCTTTTGATCATATTTTCCTATAGAAGTTGAGATTTTCCTGGTTCTTCATATGCCAAGTAAGTTTGGATTTTATCCTGGATATTTTGAATATTATCTTTTGAGACTCTTGGTCTTATTTAAATCCTGTGGAGAACTTGATATTTTTGGTTTAGCAGGCAACTTATTCAGTTATATCAGTCTCTAAGTTCCAACCAACTTTCTCTGGGTAGTGGTCATATCCCATACTTCAGTTCTCAAAGTCTGTGGAGAAGTTTGGGCATGAACCCAGGAGTTCACAAACAATTTGATGGGGTCACTTTCCTGTTTTCCTCCCATTCCATGATCTCCCCAATACTTTCAGTTCTCTGGGACTCACCTTTTTAGTCTTCTATCCCAAAATCTGGGACTGTATTTGCCATACTTTGCAACGTATTTCCTACAACTAGGACTACAGGAAAAAGAGCTGCAAGAATACAGGGAAAGAAAGAACTCAGTGGAAGTTTGTACCACCCTTCTGGGGCCACTGCTCCTCTGATTGGAGAATAAAGTTACCCTCCTTGGAGTTTTGGGTACCTTTAGGCCTTTGCTGTTACCACGGTCTCGACCTCTAGCATGGGGTGACCTGGGGGCTGGGACACAAGAGAATAGAGCGGAAAATGAGTATTTTTCCCTTCTTTGAGCACTTTCCTGCTCCTTGAGCCTAAACTAGTTTTTCCTAGAGCTTTCTCTGCCATTTTCCAGTGTCCACTTCTTGGCTTTAGGCTGCCTTGAATCCAGGCCAGGGCGTGGGTGGAATCATTTCGAGTTCAGTGGAACTTTGAATTCTTGTCTTCTTCCCCCGTCTGCCTGCGATGATTTACCTTTCCGAGACCTCAGTAGTAACTCCATGCGTTCTACCCAGGGGTTTTTAGCTGTGTTTAATGAGACATGCAGGGTGGTTTGTGCTTATCCCATCTTAACCAAAGATGACCTTAGGTATATTTTTTTACCGTTGTGTAAGTTAACAGGTATTCATGGAGGTTGTGAATTACACTTACTGTGACTTTGATGGACAATTATACCAAAAAACATGCATATTTAAAAACTAAAGGATACAGAAAGGAAAACTGAGCAGTCTGGAAATTTTCGGAAAAAGTATACAGTGAAATAAACATTCCATCCCTAATTAAAGTTTGTATACTTTGTGTTTGAATTCAGAAATCTATCGACATTTGCTGTTTGAATAGTATTTCTATAGCAGGGATAGTAGGGTGGGAATCGTAGAGAGCAGGGTCAGGGAAGACACAAAATGAGAGAGACGTGAACTGATCTTTAAAGAACCAGATTAGTAGAAGTTATTCAGATGGAAAGGGTAATGGTATTCTAGGCAGAGGGACCAACTTGAGGAAAGGCAGGTATGGATGTGTAGATGTGCATTCTAGAAGAAGAGATGAAAGCAGGAGAGGAGTCTCATTCAGTTAGCCACTCACAGTGTCTTATTAGAGATTGCTAATAATATATTCCCACAAACATGTGGTTAGCAACAGTTAGAAACACATTGGTATGAATTTCAAAAATGTTCGTTTTAGAATGTAGAACATGTGCTGTGCTAAATAATCAGTCCTGTACTTTGAACTGTTCTATCCTGCCATTGAAAGTAAGTCTTCTGGGTTTTATTTGGGATTTTTTTGTTTGTTTGTTTTTGTTTTTGTTTTTTTATTATTGGGGAGCAATTTTATTCCAGGACCCATCAGCTCCAAGTCATTGTTTTCAATCTAGTTGTGGAGGGCACAGCTCATTGGCCCATGTGGTAATCGAACCAGCAATCTTGGTGTTAGCACTGCACTCTAACCTACTGGCTGCCCTCTTCTGGGTTTTTAATTAAAATGAATTTCATTTGCCATTCTTGTTTTTACTTACTAGAAATTTCTTATGGCAAATTGAACAAGTGCTACCTCTTTTGATCTAAATTTGTGATATTTGTCTTTGACCTTTTTTATAAATTAAATTTTCAACTTTGAAATAAGTAGAGATTCACAAATATTTCACAAATCGTTTTAGATTCACAAATAATATAGAGATCCTGTTGACCTTTTACCCAGTTTTCCCCAATGGTAGCATCTTACAAAACTATAGTGCAATGTCACAGCCAGAATACTGACATTGATATAGGCAAGATACAGAAAAATTCGACTACCACAGGGCTCCCTAGTTGCTTTTATACACCCACCATTCCTCCCCTCCCCTCTACCCCACCCTTAATCCCCGACAACCACTAATCTGTTCTCTATTTTTATAATTTTGTCATTTTAAGAATGTTATATGAATGGAATCATGCAGCATGTAACATTTTTGGATTGGCTTTTTTCACTTTTCACAATTTCTTGGCGATTCATCTAAATTATTGCATGTACAAATAGTTTGTTCCTTTTTATTGCTGAGTTGTACTTCATGACTTATTTTTCAACTACATTTTGCCATTATTTGGGGGGGTGCAGTCTTGTTACTCCATTTTTCTGATTTATATATTTGCTTTGGAATTTAGACTAAAAGCAAAACCGGAGGAGCATTCCAGTTTTCCTTTCCAAATTGCATTTAAGTTCATCATTCATAATGTGTTGGCATCATTAAGTCTTACAAATCTTACGTGCAAGAAGACTCTCTTCTTACATTTCCTAAAGTAGGAGATCAAAACACATGAGGGGGAATGCTGCTTGAAGAATATTTAGAACAGCCCCTGTCCCAGTACACCCTCATGCTAGTCTGGGGTGGAGCAGGAAAGAGCCTGTTACTGGACAGCACCCAGCAGTGAAAGAAGTGTGTTCACATTACAGGCCAGCATTAGGATCTTACTGTTTTCATTAGTCAACATGGTTTTAGTTGTTGAACCAAAATTCCAACCCCACTAATGAGGGAAAGAATGGAAACTTCCAGTTTTTAAATTGTGGTCAGTAAGTCTGAGACCAAATTCTGAAGTATGTTAAATGCTCATCTAAGGAACCTAGATTTTATTCCAAGCAGAAATGAAGGAATGAAGAAGTGAATAAATACTTGGCTTGCAGACAGCACTTAAATTAGCTATAACTAAGTAGAAAATTTAGTAATGTTCAAAATATCATTTTAACCTTTTGAATATCAGTGTTACCTTCCACCTTAACAAGAACTGGCTGTTTTGATTTTCATTTAAGGAGAAATAGGCATAGATATATAATAAAGGTGTATTACTATCATATCAGGTTAGTTTTAAGTACATGCTTTGGAGAGAAAAAGAAAGGATGATTAGAGATTTTCACACTTAGCAAACACTGGTGCTTATCCTACAGTACTGGAAAACTTTACCAGGAATTTTTAAACTGTCATTTTGCTGATGGCAAATATAAAATGAGAATTCTTTAGCAGAAGTCGATCTCATCGTTACCTACTTTATACAGTGTTTTTGGGGGGTTCTTTTTTTGCTAATCTAGAGAGGTTTGTGCATAGTTTAACTATTTTTTACACAGTGATCATCTTTAAGTACTCAGAGAAAAGTTAATGAGTGAAGAAATGCTGCTGAATAAATCCACCCAGTGATCCAAGGCACTTAAAGAAATACATGGTTTAATGTGAGCAAAGATTTTACTTAATTAGTGCTCTATTTCTCAATTCAATTATCAAACTTAGGGAAATCTAAATCAAGATTTTTGACTGACATTCAGTTGGATTTGATTGGGATATAGATAACTACGTAATGTTTTAGTATGACTTTATAAGTATTCTGATTATAATTATGATATATACTCTGCTACTATTTTTTAAAAGGCTTTAACTTCATGCCTTTCGTATATGCACGTTCTTAATAAATTATTATAATAAATAAAATACACCTGAATATATAAACCAAACTTTCTGCTTGCCAAAATAATATGCATATTGACTCTGATCTTATTCTGTATTCAAGACTAGCATCAGCCCACTTGACTTACTTCGCACTAATGAAGTAAACATATAGGTGGCAGAAAAGGATAATAGACACCTAGAAATGTTTATCAATACCATTATTATTATTTATTACTGTTTAACAGTAGTTAGAATAATGAATAGAGTCAAAGAAAAAATATAGTGCCTTGTGAATTTACTCTGGGTGCAGTGAAATTTGGTCTCGTCTTCTTTCTGGTTCTCTGGTCCTCTAGTTACACAACGGTGTAGTGAAAGGAGGTTTTAGAGCCATTCAGACCAGCATTCAAATTTCACTGCTTCTGCCTGGTAGCTGCATGGCCTAGGGCAAGTTGTTCAACCTCCTTGAGCCCCGAGTTTGGGTATTACTTTGTTTTCATTATAAAATAGGTAGTTATGAAAGTTAAAGGAAATAAGTTTATAGAGCATCTAGCACAGTGCCTAGAACATAGAAATCTGTGCTTTGGGGGAGAAATAAAACAAGTAATCCTACTACCTATAGGTAGAGTTCCTCTTCTAAAACAAACACTAACATCCCATTTTGCTTATAATTCCAGAATTATATATAAATCTTCATTAATTTTGCATCTCTGAAATATTTTACGGATTTAATAAAACTGCTCATTTTTTTAAAAAACCTGTACTTTTCAAGGGCACATTACTATGTTTATAAAAAGAAAAATCCAAAATAAATATAATCTAAAAGTTTTCTTTTCACATTTCTAGAGGTTAAAGCGTTCGTGACACATGGATCTATTTTAATCGTTTGCTCTTTGATTTTAGCAGGAAAGGAAGGACAAGAAATCCTGGGGCCTGAAGCTCAAGCAGATGAAGCTGGATGTTCAGGTACTTTCTTGCCATTTCCTTTTGTACTGTATAGTCTTTGAACAAAGCCTTTTGTGTCACTGGTTTTTGCATTCGGAAGTCCTGAATTTAGTCTTTTAATATTTCTTCCTCTTTTATCTTCTTACTCTCCTTAAATGTTTAAGTACAGAGGCAGTACATGAAAGTTAGGAATTTATATTCTTTAAGTACAATTTTAAACTTATAGATTGATATAGTAGAGCAAATTTCCATCTTTAAAGATGACGAGTATAATCTACAAATAATCCAAAATATAAGTGTTTGAATGATGATTTTAATTTCTGTCAAAATTTTTACCAAGGTTACTAAAATGTAGATCTATTTTGAGTTTCATTATTAGTTACCAGAATCTGCATTAAAATTGCCCACAAGACAGAAAGCAGAAGAGAGAAGAATAAGCAAATATCATGGGTTATCTCTAAACCAGATGAGAATCATGAATATTGATGAGTTGAATGAACATGTCACAGCAAACAAGAGAATCAAAAATGTTTCATGTGATTTCTGTGAGTGAAAAAGGCCAAAATAAAGTGAAACTACAGCAAATAAAGAAATTTGCTCCTAGGTAACTAAAAGTATATACTCCCTGAGACTTAAGCCTCTTCCTCTATAATAAATTCAGATCAGATTTAAGAAGCAAAAGAGTAAGTGCAAAACAAATCTAGACCTTATGTACAATTCCAGGCACTTACTGTGTCACATACGTCAGCTAGAACTCTTAGAATGCAAGCTTCAAAAATGAATTCCAAATTATTAAGACATTTCCTTAGAATACTACACTTAAAAGTAGTGTAATTGTATTTTGTACATTCAACTATAAGTATTCTAACATATAGTTTTAATTAACTTTTCTGTGTTCTCTTCTTTGGTTTAATATTTATAGTTTTTTTTCCTTTGCAGTGAATTTTAGGACTATTCCATATAATCATATAAATTATCTTTCATTATGTAAATGAGTGTGTTTCATAGTAATGTGTCAAAACACATTTTTATCTCTAAGATAAACATGAGCACTCCCATGCAGTCAGTCAGTTCTGTAAAACAAAGAGTACATCTTTATGCTGTTATTAATGGTATGTTCCAAATTAATTAAATAATAATGGAATATGTGATAATTTATGATGCCCGCAGCCTAAGATTTTATATTCTGCCTTTAACTTGGTTGTGTTTAGCTTGCATAAATAATGTATTCAGGTACACTTATTATCAAATATTTGTCATGCTGAATTTACACATCATATAAAAGATTTAAACTGGTTGTTTGTTATTGGTAAAATTATGTTAATAAACACAAAAGTCTGTTGTTTATTACTCAGTTCCAGGTTTACAGTATTTTACCTCAGAATTTGCCCTTCATTACAAAAATGAATGAATTCTTTCAATTTGGAGTATTGAGTCGTATATAATTTCCCTCCCTCCCCACCCCCCCAAAAAATCACATCTGGAAGGTAAAGTAACCTTGTATTAACCAGAGTTGCTCTGGAAATGTAAGTTGTCCCCACTCACAAGATGATTCCTGCTGCATTATTTCCCTGCGATGTGGAGAGTTAGGACTAAGCACACATTTAAGAAAGCCCTGATAAGTGCAGTTTTAAGGAAAGCAGGATGGAATTAGATATTTGAGACTTTTGAACAGTTCAACTTAAAGTTATGTTTTACCTTTGCTGTTGTTACGTCCTTGACTTCTGGGGAATAATGTACTGACACAGTAAACAAAAACATTGTACAAAGGTCACCATCATTCTTTCAGAACTTTGTCAGATCCTTTCTATAGCTGACTTCCTTTTGCAATTCATGAAGTTAAAAGAACTATAGTTGCAGCTTAGTATTCAGAGAGTGAAAAATTCACCCAAACAGCCTTTGTTTCTTCTGAGCATCCCTTTTCCATTTATATAGTTAATAGTTTACAGAGTTTCAGAAATTGAGAATAAAGATAGGAGGAAACTTAAGGATACTTTATTCTGTTAGAAATAGTGCTCGCTTTAGCAGCACATATACTAAAATTATTCTAATAGAAATAAAATCTCGATAGCTAAATAAAAATTTTTAGTCTTTATATTAAATGTCTCTTTATTATTGCTCCCACTAATTTGTGACTATAACCCTCTAATACTACACTTTGGCAAATGATTATAGTCCTGTAATTCTATAATTTGACAGTCAACTCTGAGCTTTGTCATATATAAAAGAAAAACAAATTATCATTATATGTTTCTGAGAATGTGTTCTTCTCTCTAGTATTTAAATACATAAGTTTATCAGCCTAAGACTAGGAATTTTGCTTTATAATTGACCTATTTACAATGTGTACTTCCCAACACTTTAAATTTTATGGGTAAAACTGCAGAATTTCTGGTCTCTGCCTGAACTTGGTAAATACCAGTTCATGGAGACAGTGTAGTTTAATTGGAAAAGCCCAAATTTGCTACCAGATACCTAATGACAAACCGTCTATGCTAATAGCAATACTTTTTTATTGTGTGATTTTGGAAAAGTTATCTAACTTTTCTGACCCTAATTCTTTACCAGGAAAAATTTTAATTGAGAAATTACAATGTTTGCATTGCAGAACTACTTTGAGGAAAATAGGTAACAATTACATAGCACTTACTATATGCCGGTACAATAATGAGCACATACTAAATTAGTTTAATCCTCACAACAATTCTAAGAGGTACTGTTGTTATCCTCCGAATTTGATATTATATAAATTGGTTATGTACTGCCTCATAAATTTCTTAATGGACATATAAAATTTTTCATTTTAAGTGTAAGTGGTTACAAACAGTCTAATTTCTGGCATATTAAAAATTACATTTTTGACATCACTTATTTTGTGAAGTCTATAACAATTTAAAAACTACTATCATTCACTTTTTTAAAAACATTATTAAGCTCTTCAGGAGTCAGAAATGTTATATCATAATGTTTACTCTTTGAACTCATATTTCCAGTCTACATAGAATTTGATGCTGACATAATATATGTTTCTTGTTTGAAGGTATTTTTGATCAACTGTCATTTCTTTACAAGAAAAACGTCTACATAAATTGAAATTCAAGTTTCCCTTTAATATTTAGGAACCACAAAGCTCGAAAGGTTTTTTTTTTAATTATAGATTGATTTATCATATATTAGTACCACACTGTTGCTCACAACATAAATACATACAAGTTTTAATAAATTATTATTAAAGAAAAATTTACTGGAAATGAATTTAGAGGAACTGAAGTATTCTCCAAATAGTTCATATATCGATAGTTTAATGTTACTTATTTCTAGAAGAAAATGTGTTCAGCATTAATTCTGTTTTGATTTTTTGTTTAGTACTGAAATAACCTTCTTCTACTAAATAAAAAGATGAAATACATTTTTGTTACAACTGATATACTCAATTCTTTACACATCTTCAGAATTACATGTAAAAAGTTATGGTTAACTATCAGTAAAAATGTTTTTAATGTCCTGTCAACTGACAATTATATTAAATGCTCTTCAAGTTTCTTGAAAGCAAAAATTCATAGCCACCTAATTTGCTAAAGGATTTGTTTTCCAGTCATTAGAATCATTCACTCATTTTCTGGAACATCAACCAAAAAATACTTATTCATCAAAGGACTAATACCCGTTTGGGGCTTTTATTTATTTTTCCCCTCACAAAAAGACACCTGTTTAATATATTCAGAAATAGTTGGGGAAATTGAAATGTTGTTCATTTTAGTACTTTTTGTCGATACATTTTTTATATATTTTTTTAATCTTACCACATGAATTAACTATATGTTGATCAATACCTTAGAACTACAAACTTGGTTCATTCAATTTCTAGCTCATTGGTACCTAATAACGTAACTAGCAAAGCCAATTACCAGACTTTCAGCCAAATCAGATTTTCTGTCAGAAGAAAAGTGTCTCTTCATTTTGCTAATTCAAATAAGTGTGTCAGTATACATTTTGAGGAATTTTATAAAAATTTCTCTATGATGAATATATAAATTACAAATAATAAGAGATATATAAAGTGTATATAAATGCATCTTTTACAAATAAAATATTCAAATAGTGAGATTATTTAGATCTAATCTAATTTTTATTAATTGTAAAAATCTTTGTCTCCAAATGAGTATATTTACAACCAGTTATAATATATTGGTAAGCTTATAGCTTATTGAAGATACAAGATTCGTGTATAAAATACAGACTATATAATTCTGAAAAGTATACTATTTAAAACTCATCATTCCAGTGTGTGTGTGTGTGTGTGTGTGTGTGTGTAGTTCCTAGGATATAGAAAATATAAACATTTTATATTATAAGTGGAGACTGTTTAATTGAAATAAATATTTTAAAATATAATTTGACAAGACATTTTAAGTGTTTTATCAAATGCATAAATCTATAAGAAATCACATAAAACACAAATTTCGTTAATGAGTTTTATCTAGTTTAACTTGAAAATTTGAAGTTACATTGAAAAGGTTCAATGACACTGACTTACACTGCTTTAGCTGTTCAAAAATGCTTATTGTTCCAGCTAATGACAGATGCTTGGAATTACTTTTGAGAATACTGTTTGCTTTACTGTCATCAGGCTCCTAAAAAGCAATGAATTTTTTAATAATAGGCAATGGAACAGGTGAGGTCATTAAAGGAAAATTACTCTCACTCCCACTGGCCATATTATTATATAAGTGCTGATTTCAGAGCTTCCTAACTAGTACCAGAGTATCCCCATTTCAATGACCATGCTTTACCCCTGATAGAAATCCATGTAAACAGGAAAGACCGCAAGGCCTATAGTGAGTGGTTTTATGTTGTCTTGATTAATCAGTAAAGAAGATTTTCCCCAATCAGTATTTTGAATTTTTTTTCCTTTGCCAAGCTGGAGGTTTTTACACTCCGAGGCAATGCACCATATTAATGTACTGGATCAATGGAGGGATATGCTTTTTTTTTTTCTTGTTTCTTTTAAGTTACAGCAAAGGATACTGTAAAAGTGAAGGCTAGAGAGAAGAAACTTCAGGATTCTAAGAAAGAGTATACATTGAAATTGAGGATCTGGAGATAGATTCCCTTAAAACCAAGCGTATCACCTTACCTCTTAAAGAGTCTTCGCTTACCCCTGGATCCAGTACCCCAGTTTGGTGACTACTGGCATGAACTAAATAATGCAATTCTTAATATGTAGCAGATGCTAAATAATTAATAGCTGTTGGCTGTATTAAAAAGGAGAAAAAAATGATGGGTCATCATTATTACTATGTCATTGACTCTGAGGTTTTAAGCAGCAGCCACCCAGAGGAGTTCAGTTACTGCTACTGTGCAGGAGATTTAGCAACATTGTTTTCACAACTGTTGAACAAAAAGATGCCCATACATCAGCTTCATTTGGCTCAATTTTAGCCTGGTGGGCAGTGCTGTTTTACAAATTTAGAACTGACAGTACAGTCCGAAGTGTATAAGAAGTCACCCTTGAGACACTTGGGAGGCACGCTAACCTGTTACAGTTACCGCCCCTGTGAAGCAGACTTTCTCCTCTGGAGGCAGTGGGGGAAATGGAGGAAAACCTTAGTTCAACAGCAGTGCTGCTTTAGAAACTCAGCAGCGATCTGGGCCACTTTCTCAAAGTGCAAACATTTTGTTCTCTCTTGAACCTTTCTAAATAACTCGGGGGGGGGGGGGGGGGCGGGGGGAAATGCCTCTGCTTTAGTGACACAGTTAAAGAGCAAGGATAGCCTAGTTTGTATATGAATACTAGGGGAAATAAGAGGCAATTTTATCAATTTGATGCTCTCTGACTCTTATTAGAAATCTTTCTAACTAGGTAATATTAAAGGCATTTTCTAAGAAATCACATAATTGAATAACTGAACTTCAGAGTGGCTTATATTGAGAATGATTCACATTTAAAGTACAACTCTGATACAATCGGTTTGCCAGGAAAAACTAAGGATTGGGAACTAAGGTTTTCTCTTTTCCTTTTTTCCTTGTTTTATCATCGACTGAGAAACTAAGAATTCAGCCAACTGTGTTCATCTTCTCTGTATCTTGTTTATCAGTAAAATGGAATAGAACTACAACTCTGAAGCTTAAAAAGGAATATTGTGAAAATTTCAAGACTTTATAACACTTTAAATTTATTTTTTAAATGACTTAATAGAATATAACAGAATGAGTGAATTTTGTTTTTAATATTCAGTCACTATTTCCTACAAATTTAAGAATAATCACATATTCTCTCAAGATAATTTCTCATTTAGAAAAACTTTGTGAATGACTTGGTGAAATTGCATTTTATAAAGTATGCGTTTCTGTTAGTAAAAGACGATGACTGCGACTCAGAGGCAGAAAATGAACAAAACCATGATCCTAATGTTGAAGAGTTCCTGCAACAACAAGACACTGCTGTCATTTACCCCGAGGCGCCCGAAGACGACCAGAGGCAGGGCACACCAGAAGCCAGTGGTCATGATGAAAATGGTAAATGGAGACTCACGGTTGTTTCTCTTTCGTCTTGAAAGGATTACTATTTCCATTACTCTACTGCGGGAACCTACTCTCCTACTGAAGGGAACGTTTTTGAAAGCCAAAATTTATTGCAAGTGGCTGTAGAGTAATCTCTGTAATGAATGGAATATTGTCCATAATAACAGTACAGTATTATATTAGTGACATCTCACGTATGTAGGGCTGATGCCTCTGCATGTGAAATGCTTAGAACAGTGCCTGGACATGATTTCCATTCACTAACATGGCAGCAAGTAGTAGAAATGGGAACTGGAATGACCCTTACTGCCCCTTGATTCTTTTCCACTATTCTAGCAAGTAAAACACGGTTGTCTGGTTCAAAACATACTAATTTGGAGACAAATGGTTTTTCTGTATCTGCTTTAGTCCACTGTGTTGTGAACAGCCGGTGTGTAAAGAGTGGCAAAATGCAATCAATAATTATAAAGTGTTCACATTCTCCTGAAAAGAAATAGTTTGTCATTCTGCCCTTTCATGCACTAGTGGTAACAGGTGAAAATAGCATGCAGATGTTCCTATAAGAAACTTTATGCAAGATCTGTACCAAATACTAGGAAGTTACTTGGAATGTTTAAGAATACTTCAAGTTTTAATATCCTAAATGTGGTTTGATTTTTCCAGGGTTCCCAGTTTAATGGATAGATTTAGCTTAATATTCAAATAATCAATGTTTTTTTAAGGTTTTTTTTTAGAGCAGTTTTAGATTTATAACAAAAGTGAGACAGAAGTACTGAGATTGCCCATAAGTCCCCCTGGCCCATACATGCATGGCCTCCCCCATTATCAATAGGACTCGCCAGAGTGATGTTTTTTTACCAAGGATGAACCTCCACTGACAACATCTTAATCATTCAAAGTCCATAGTTTACCTTAGGGTTCACTCTTGGTACTGTACATTCTTGGGGTTTGGGCAAATGTTTCATGACATGTATCCATCATTATAATCTCATACAGAGTAGTTTCACTGCCCTAAAAATCCTCTGTGTTCTGCCTAGCCATTGTTTCCCCCTCTCCCCATACCCCTGGCAGCTACTGATCTCTTTATGTATCCATAGTTTTGCCTTTCCAGAATGTCATGTAGTTAGAATCATCCAGTATGTAGCCTTTTCAGATTGACTTCTTTCCCTTAATATGCATTTAAGGTTTCTCTATGTCTTTTTATGGCTTGATAGCTCATTTCTTCTAAGAATTTAATTATATTCCATTGTCTGGATGCACCACAGTTTATTAATCCATTCATGGACTGAAGGAGATTTTCCAGCTTTTGGCAATTATGAATAGAGCTGCTATAAACATCTGTGTATAGATGTTTGTGTGGACAAAAGTTTTCAGTTCCTTTTGGTAAATACCAAGAAGCATGATTGTTAGATCATATGGTAAGAATATGATTGATTTTGTAAGAAACTGCCAGATTGTCTTCCAAAGTGGCTGTACCAGTTTACATTCCTTCCAGCAATGTATGAGAGAGAGTTCCTGTTGTTCCACATCTTTGCCAGTATTTTGTGTTGTCAGTGTTCTGGGTTTGTGCTATTCTAATAGGTGTGTAGTGGTTTCTTGTTTTAATTTGTATTTCCCTAATAATATATGAGGTGTGAAGCATCTTTTCATACTTATTTGCCATTTGTATACCTTTTGGTGAGCTATCTGTCAAGGTCTTTGGCCCATTTTTTATTTAGTTATTTGATTTTTTATTGTTGATTTTCAAGAGTTCTTTCTATCTTTTGGATAATAGTCCTTTATCAGATGTGTCTTTGGCAACTATTTTCACCAGTCTGTGACTTATCTTCTAATTCTCTTGATATTGTCTTTCTCAAAACAGAAGTTTTTAACTTTAATAAAATCCAGCTTTTCAATAATTTCTTTCATGAATTGTGCCTCTGGTGTTGTATCTAAAAAGGCATCACCTTACTCAAAGTCATATAGGTTTTCTCCTGTAATCTTCTAGGAGTCTTACAGTTCTGTATTTTACAGTTAGGTCTACAATCCATTTTGAGTTAAATTTTATGAATGATACGGTCTGTGTCTAGATTCTTTTTTTTTTTTTTTTTTGCGTGAGGATGTACAGTTATTCTATAAGCATTTATTGAAAAGGCTGTTTTTGTTCTTTTGTATTACCTTTGCTCTTTAGTCAGAGATCAACTGACTGTATTTATGGGGCTCTATTTCTGGGCATTGATCCATTTGTATATTCTCTTGCCAATACCACACTGTCTTGATTACTGTAGCTTTATAGTAAGTCTTGAAGTTTGGTAGTGTCAGTCGTCCGACTTTGTTCTTCTTCAGTATTGTGTTGGCGACCCTGGGTCTTTTGCCTATCCATATAAACTTTAGAATGTTTGTCAATATCCAGAAAATAACTTGCTGGGATAGTGATTGGAATTGCAGTGACTCTAGAAATCAGAAGAACTGACATCTTGACAATATTTAGTCAATTCTTATACATGAACTTGAAATATCTCTTCATTTATTTCGTTTTTTTATTTTGCTCATCAGAGAGTTTTTAGCACATAAGTCTCATATTTTGTTAGATTTATACCTAAGTATTTCTACTTGTTTGGTGCTAATGTTATATTAGTCAACTTTGAAATTCTTGAAGGAAATTGAGAAGGATGGTATAGAAAATAAAATAGATTCCATTGCAAGGAGTTAACTATACTTTCCTTAAATCAGAAATCAGCTATAAAAAAGAGGAGAAACAGAAGTTTCACTCCAGAATAGATAGGATTTCTGTACCTAAATCAGTGACAAAGGAAATAGAAGTAGGGTACTCCAAAATTGTTTCCTCCAGTGTGCCAAAGAACTCATTTATGAAGACTATAGATTATTTCCTCTTTGGATACTGCATTTCAGCTTAACGATTAGTGTTCTGATGATCTACTTGCATATTTGGAGAGTCCGTAGTCATTGACGTTGTAATCCTGGAAAGCCTACTGTTTCTACTTTCATTTCTCAGTTGTTGTTTTTTTCTCCCAAAGAAAATGTGTTAACATTTCACCTATAGAAGTAGGTTACAATAAATATGAAAGGGAAATAGAATATTTTTAATACAGAGGGTGCCAAAAAATGTATACACATTTTAAGAAATGAAAAAAACTATTAAAATTGTAATACTCAATATATACCAATACCAAAGATGAATACAAGTCACGTTTGACTTCTGCAATTGCAAGCGGTGCTCAAAGTAGTTACCATCAGCATCCAGACACTTCTGATTATGGCGAACAACTGCTTGAGTAATGTTGACCAAAGTGTCCACTTGTATACGTTTTTTTGGCACCCCCAGTACGTATGTGTGTCTATATATCAAGTTTTATGTAACAAAAATGCTTTTAGAAAGCTTCAGTGAAAGAAAAGAATGAAAGCTAAAGAAATGTTCCATTGCATAGATCAAAATAGGTTAAACCTTATAAAGTCCATTGTTACAAATCAACACAGTAAAATCCCATAAAAATTGGGGTCCTAACCATTCTGAATTAGTAAAACATTTGAATTATAGAATATGTTTTCAATTTGGGTATTCATTACTTTCAGGTATATAATATAATTTAACTGCTAATAATTTCACCGTATTCTATCATACCAGCAGCATCTGTTCACATATAAATAATGACTATCTTCAGAAGCTCTTAAGTATTTAAAGTTTCAGTAGATTACACATGCTCTCCCTGCACGTCATAAGATGTGAACAGGCAAACTTTACTCCAGCAGATTGAATTATTACCAAGTGCTAAATCAGTGGCGAAGAAATCAAAACTTTTTAAAGGTTTTACATCAAGTAATACTGTCAGTCTGAAATGTTACGCTACCTACCAAACGAAGATTACGATACAAAAATTTCTTTTAATTTTTTGTTTTTTGTATATTCATGGTCACAGATAAAGAAATTATAGAAAGTTCAAAAAATGGTCAGATAGGTTTTTTTTTTTTAGTAGTATTGCTACCTTAAGTTTATTATAGGAATTCTAAAAAAAAAAACACAAAAAAAAACATTTATTCCTTACATAACAAGCCTTTATTGCCAAAAAGTGATCTTTTTAAAAAACAATAATTAAATAATTTTTTAAATATAAACAAAAATTTTCACTTCAATTTTAAACTTATATTCTATCACTTGCTTATTATGGCAGATATTCATATTTACTTTTGATTGTTTTATGCCAATAACCTAAAAGAATAAATTCGTATCTCATCTGTGTGAGAAAACTCAATAGATATTGATTTATAAATGTAATAACTTGCTGTTAAAAATATAAACACCTGTCATTTTGTAAAATTATTAGTATTTTGTTTATTAATTGGAAAGATTAATCATGAAGGCAAAGAAGAAAATAGAAAATAATGAGAGCAGACAGCTCTATGACACTGTAGAGTATAAGCAGCTTCAGTAATAGAAATCACATTGTGATTGTGGTGCTAAGAATGAACACCTACAATGGTCGACTCTGATTTTTGGCATTGTAATCAGCTAAACACAATAGGATGGACTGGACAGTCTGGCAAAGAGAATGTCCCAAATGTTGATTTCCCACTTGCCTGTACAAATAGGAAATTCATACTAAGCAAAACAAAACATGATTTCCAAAGAAATTTCCTCGTGTGGCTAATCTGGACCCCAAAGAAGTGGGTCATGTTAGAGTCGTCAGCAATAGAATGCTCTCTGGTTCCAGTTGCCTCGCTAACAAAAGATGCCATTCTAAACTTTGGGGACTTGGGTTGTTTGCTTTTTCATAATTTGAATAAAATATTCATAGTCATATATGATACATATTTCAGTACTTTTACCTAGCTGTGTAGAACCAGGTGCTCAGTCTGTTATTTTTGTGGCTGGTCATTAAGCAAGATATTTAATTTACATAAACTTGAATTCCAGTACAGGTAATATATGTTTATGAGGCATTTGGAGATTGTTATGAAATTTTCTTTGGTAGTCTGTTTTTCTATGAAAAATTCAAAATGAAGGTAAAGATGGTATTTACAATAAAATGGTACTTAGGACCTTATTTCTTTGAAGACATAAATCAACTATGGAAAACTACTCTTAGTTAAATAATATTAATTGGCAGGGTAGTACTAGGATTCTCAGGCTTAGATTGTTACAAATGTAAAAATATAGTTCATTCAGAGACTTCCAATTTATTTTCTCTGCGTTTATTTTCTGAAAGCTATTATTCATATAGAATTTTATGGAAAATTTGTCAGTATATTTCAGTAGGGGAAAGAACATAAATAATCACACACGAAAGGTCTCTATAGAACAGGTGTAAATCTGGCTTCCATTATACGTTTCCCCCAATATACATTCTTTTGGTCTGAACATGGTCATATAGCCCCCTAACTGCCAAGGAGTCTTAGAAACATTGTCTAATTATGTACTACTTACTCTCTGATGACAGTAACTTTATAGTATCATTTTCAAATTTGAAACAACATTGAATAAATAATGATGACATTGTTATCTTTAGAAAGATTCTGTTATGGTATACAAAGCCCTTTAACATGTATACTGCCATTTGCGACAACATGGATGGATCTTGAGATTATTATGCTAAGCAAAATAAGTCAGACAGAAAAAGTCAAGAACCATATGACTTCACTGATATGTGGGATATAAAACTGAAAGCAACAAAGGAACAAGACAAACTGAAAAACAAAAACTCACAGTTTAGTGGTTACCAGAGGATAAGGAGAAGGGTGGTAGAAGAGGGTGAAGGGGGTCAAATACATGGTGATGGAAGAACTGACTCTGGGTGGTGAGCACACAACGTGAAATATAGATGATGTACTATAGAAATGTACACTTGAAACCTATATAATTCTAACAATTGTCACCCCAATAAATTTAATTTAAAAAAGAAAAAATATAGATGTATACATTTACAAATGTAACCTACATTCAGTTTTACTTTTCCTTGTCTAATTAACCATACAAAAGAAAAAAAAGAATCAGGGTTTAGTGAAAAAAAAAAAAAATATGGGACTTTGAAGTCAGCACACATTTGAATCCTGACTTCATCATTCACTGGCTGCGTGACTTTTAAGTTATTTAACCTTTCTGAGCCTCACATTTTTTCTTTTATAAAATAGAGATGAGTGTCGTCATAACGTTTTGAGGATCAAAACTGGGTAGCATAATATCTGGTATATAACATAAGGACTCAGTGGTAGCTTTCTTAATATTTTTTGAATGTTTTAAATTTAAAATATATAATCTCTCTTTTACAGGAACACCAGATGCATTTTCCCAATTGCTCACCTGCCCATATTGTGATAGAGGCTATAAACGCTTTACCTCTCTGAAAGAACACATTAAATATCGCCATGAAAAGAACGAAGATAACTTTAGTTGCTCCCTGTGCAGTTACACCTTTGCATACAGAACCCAACTTGAACGTCACATGACATCACATAAATCAGGAAGAGATCAAGTAAGTGTGAAATGACTGAGAGTTCACTAGCTTACCAAATTTTGAGAATTCACCCCTCCATAGAAGGCGGCAAGGGTTTTAAAATACCGAAAAATTAAAAAGATATAATAGACAGTATCTTGTCTGCAGCCTTATAAAAATGACAGTGATTATTTATTTGAATTATCTGGTCGTTTCTGAGTTAAAAAGCACATATGAACATGATATTAGAGGTAACTAAGTGTTTTTCTTTTTCAGATAAGATCTCTTTCATCTCAATTGAATTATTTTGTTTATACTATAACAAATAACAAATATTTCCTTAAGTTTAGAACTAGATTTCAAAATGCATTCTACTAAAATGTTCAGTGTGGGAAAATAAATATTGGTTACATAAATCACATGACTTACTACTGACTAAAAGAAAAGAAAATAATATTAAAGTTTCATTTTCTGTGACCCAATGACTATTCTCAGTATAAGCTATGGTGTTTTCTTTACTATAGTAACAGAAGTTGCCTCCTCTAAGAATCTGAAGTTTCAATTCCAAGCCATTTTTATCCTGAATACTCCGTTTTCATATAGTGTAGTCTACTTCTATGTCACTTTGCCTTAATTTCTAGAAATAGAAACCAAGACAACTCTAAGTGTAAGTTACATGTAAGCTTTTGGCTCTGTACTTAAGGATTAAAGTCAAAGAATCTTGCCAGTTATTCTTCTTTTATAAGGTCCTGATAACTATCAGCTATAAACTTTAAAGTCAGACTGCACACACTTGAATCCTGATTTCATCATTCACTGGCTGTGTGACTTTTAAGTTATTTAACCTTTCTGAGCCTCACATTTCTTCTTTTATAAAATAGAGATGAGTATCATTGTAATGTTTTGAGAATCAAATATAAACTGGATAGCATAATATCTGGCACATAGCATAGGAATTCAGTGAATGAATACTTAATTCTAACTTTAAAATCACATAAATATTCAACTGCATGGGATATGTTAAGGGACATGTTGTGCTTGGGTCACACGTCCAGTTTCTTGTATCAAAGGATTGTGACTATCTATATACCTAAATCTCTAAGAAGTTTGCCCTATGTATGTCCCTAATATCCCATAGAGAACAAGTCAGACCTTTTGCTAAGATGATGACTAAACCAAAAAATCAAACAAAAGATTGTAACAGAAAAAGAACAATTGAGCATTGTCAATCTGTCATCTCAGGATTTGGCAACAACATACACAAAATAAGATTGGGGAGGGGGAAGCATGCTGGCAATCAGGGACTGTAGGGCCAAGATTTCCTTAGATAGGTTAATGGTTAAGTCTGTGAAGGGGCACCAAAAGGAGGAGGACCTGATACAGAGAAGGAACTACTGAAGACAAACGCCATCTATTTACCATCTGCCCCTATTATTACTCTTATTAGGGACAATACAGAAGAGTGCTCTTTCCACCTTAGAGTCCTAACGTAACCACAGTATAGACAGGACTTGGGGAAAGAGCCTATTCAGGTGACATTTGGGGAGCAGACCCATCCTGTAAATGCTATCCCCATATCTTCTCTGTACCAAGGGCCCTAGTCAAAGGAAAGGATCTCCAAAGGACAGTTCGAACTGATGGGAAAGCAGGAGATGCCATTAGAAAAGCAAATTGTAAGCGCATCTTAATGAGCATGAAACCCTTTTGATGATTTTTCTGATGGGTATAGGTTTTATATATAAAATGTATGATCAGACTAAGGTCAGAAAGAAGTTGTGATAAATGTGGGAACCAATAAAGTGAGGAAATATAATTGAGAGGTTTTGGAAACAATTTAAGTTATGAGGCAGTGAACTAAAGAGTAGAATGTCTAGTTTGATGGCCTTTGAAAATCATGCCATGACTTAAAGGTAAGCATCTCCATGTCTTGTTCATTTATTCATTCAACAAATGCTTGAGTTTCTGTTACATGTCAGGCCCTGTTCTAGGTGTTGAAGGCACAATAGTGAAAAAGATGAGCCAAGTCCCTGACAGTAGGGTATGTGATAGTCGGTGATATAAAACAGATTTAAAATATGAAAACAGGTAATATAAAGAAAAATAAAGCAGAATAAGAAGATAGAAAATGACGAAAGCTGCTGTATGTTTACAGGATAAGGAGATCTTTCTGAGAATGGTCATCTGAACTAACACCTGAATGAGAGGAAGGAGCCAGTCGTGGAATGATTGGGGGAGGGCATTCCACTCAAAGGGCACAAAGGGAAACATGAAAAGGCCCTGAGGCAGAAACCTGTCGGTCATCACCACAGAACAGCCAAGAGACCAGTGTGAATAAAGGGGAGACAGATGAGGCCAGGGAGGTATGGGGGCTAGATGATGTAGCCCCTTATCTAGGCCATGATAAAGACTTGATTTTATTACAAAGTGTGATTTTATTCCCTTTATTCCAAAAAGGATATTGAATTTTATCTCAATTTTTTTTATTTTTAAGGGAACACTGGCTGTTGGGTGGAAAATAGTTCGAGAGAGACGAAAATGGAAGCAGGGAGACTGTTTAGAAGCTATTGCTATAATCCAGGCCATAAGGGTTGGTGGCTTTAAACTCAGTGGTAGTGACAGACATGACATAATGAGGAATGTTGGATTCAGAATATATTCAGATGGCTTGCTGATGAATTTGTTAAGGAAATAAGAGAAAAAGGAATCAAGGCTTACTCCAAAGTTCAAGGCCTAAGCAATAATCAAGTAAATGAAGGTGTTATTCACAAAGACTGGAAACACTAGAGGAGGAACTGATTTTCAGGAGAGAAATGAAGAGTTCAGTGTAAACCTGGATTGTAAAGGAAGCAATTCTCAATGGGAGTCTGGAGTTGAGGGGAGAGGCCTAGAGATATAAATTTGGGTTTTTCACCATATATTCATCATTTAAATCCATGGGTTTGGATATTTCCTTCCTAAATGAAAGACAAAAGAAGGGAGATTCCAGTTAGGGTGAGCGTGAGGCAAGTAGTACTTGCGTTGAAAAACGGGTAGAATCTTTCATAATTAAGAGTAAACTCATAATTAAGAGTAAACATAGCCAAGAAATAAGGAATAGTATAAACCAAAGCAAGGAGAGAGAAGAGCAATATATGTGCAAAAAAAGACTCACTAAGTGACTAAATCATAGACTTCTAGAGAACTGGTGAAGAATAAGCCTGCAAACTCAGGGGCTATGAACTTGGAATCTGTAGACTCAGACTCTGTATTCAGGGGTTAATGGGAATCCTTTGGAGGTTTATGAGCAGAGTTCAACACAATTCAATTCAAGCAGTGCTTTTTTAAGATTAAGGGTGCAGGATATATTTGAAATATATAAAAGTGGAGATTTGATAAGCCGGACGGAAGGCTATTATATAATTCATATTTGGCTGAAAAAATGGAAGTATTTTTTTAAATCATCAGATTAAAGTACATTTTGGAAATATCAAACATATGAGACAGGATAAAACACTGGAAAAAGCCTGGCCTTTTCCTCTATTCAGGAGACCTCGTTCTTCTATTGAGTAACTGTTTTAGACAGGTTACTGAATTTTCTTGACCTTGGTTCCTTTATCTATAAATTAGAGTGCAGACGAGATAATCTCTAGTTCTTAGTATATATTATCTTATTTTTGCTAAATACTATACTGCTTAATAAAGTATGACTCTGATACTTTAAATTAGAAATTTGAGATTATTCTCTATGTTAAAATTTTCTTCCCAGTATCATCCTCCTTTTTGGTAATATTTCAAGTGTTAGGTTTTTGTGACTGCTATAATTTGAGGCCTTTAAGAAACAAAATAATCACCAAAGCATTACTTTTAGCAGATTGGATGTTCTTTATGTCTAAAACATGTTTTGCTGTGTAAGTAAAATACCAATTCTTTCTTACAGAGACATGTGACGCAGTCTGGGGGTAATCGTAAATTCAAGTGCACTGAATGTGGAAAAGCTTTCAAATATAAACACCATCTAAAAGAGCACTTAAGAATCCACAGTGGTAAATATTTGTTATCTTTCTACACCTTGAATAGCTTAGCATATGTGGTAATGAATATTGTAAGGTGATGTACACACATAAGAAATGCTTTGGTTTTTCTTTTAGGATAAAGACTAATCTGGAGAAATATTCTGCTTATAAATGGTATTTTGTTGCAGTTTAAATCCTTAACTAAAGTATAGCAAATTAATATAATATGACATACTCCAAGTTACCTTATCAGAATATAGCATGTTTTACAAGAAGTACAACTAAAACCACTTCAGCTTTCTGATGAATATTAATTTCATTGCCTCTTTTGCACAGTTAACAAGGTAATGACAAAGGGTATAGAGGTACAATTTGCATGAGGAAATAAAGAGATGAAGACGCTGTTTAGGTGAGAGAAGTAGAAATGAAACGCCAGATAGGAAATGGTGAGGAGTGACGTGGAGTTAGCAAGAGAGGGCAGCATGAAGGGAAAGAGAGCTGCGGCATTAATGAGAATTTAAAAGAAATATGTGCCCCCCGCATCATTTTACCTTTCTATTCCATGTCATTTTCTAAATCATTATTTACAAAATGAATATTTTTATATGGTAAAAATATTATGTCTCTTTTAGAAATGTATAAATAAACATAGTTATATCTGCTATGTTTCTTCAGAGGCTCTGCTCGAATAAAAGCTACTAAAAAAACTTAATAGTACCCCACATTGCATGATTGAATCTGTTTGTATCCTGAGTAATTTTCATATGCTATTTTTATGTTTAAATAATTTTAATGAAAACAAAACTATTAGCTAATGAATGGGATATTATGGTATCTGTATATTGCTTATTTTACAAACATCATCCTACAAAACGAGTACATTTGGTTGTCTTTGTGAGGAGTGATTCGTGGTATCTGTATTTTATTTTGGAACTGCAAAGGTTCTGGAAGTTTTACTGTATTGCTCATTGAGAGTTAAAGTTAAAATTACCAGTTAAAAATGCTCAAACCAAGATTCTTACAAAAACGTTTATTCATTTTCACACTTTAATGTTTCTGGAAAGTAGAGGTTGTCTTTTGCAGCCTGCCACAGGATCCTATTTCTTAGCTTCTGTTTTCATCAATAATGCATTTTTAATAATCTCCCTTCTTACCAGAGATGATTTGAAGTTGTTGATAGAGTTATAGCTAATTCAGGAGAGCTTTTTAAAATGTTGACGTGGTGTAGAGGAAGGAAAATAAAGTTTAGAGTAAGATTCATGTACAAAATGAATGTCATATAGAGTAAGATTCATGTACAAAATGAAGGTCAGCTAGTAAGTAGGGAGCTAATTGTCTGTAGTACCTACAGAAAAATTTTAGCAGTTTGGATGATCAGATCTTTATATAAGCTAACAGTATACTGTTGCTTCTTAAAAAGCTACTGTAAATTAGGCCATGTCATGGAACAAAAAACTGCACTGTCCGTTCATTATGTATTTATATCTGTCTTATTCTTAAAAGTATTTAATGAGGCTTCTGTGCCTTTAATACAAGAAATTTTAATCTAAACATATGTAAAGAAAATAAAATTAAAACTAAGTAAAACAGGTATGAAGCAAATGTGAAAAAAATGAATACTATGAAATCCCTTTCACATGCTGGAAGTGGACCACAAATCAGATTGTAAGGTTTAGGAAGTAAGAAAACTGCAATCAGTAACCAAGACCAGAGAGTCTGTGAATAAAAGGATCTCTTGCTAGAAAAACCACACTTCTTCCTGATACAAAGGCCATAGAGAAGCTTGTTCCCTGAAGCAACATAAAGAAGAAAGAGCAAAATACACTCTAAATCACCCTCAGAAATAACCTTAAAATAATACGGCAGAGAATTTAATAGGGTTTTCTTTTTTAAATAAGATTGTTCAACAGAGTCTAGTGATATTTCACCAAAGTTCAATTCAGAAAAAGCATTTCTCCAGGATGGCTATTTGAACAATTCAAGTCTACAGTTCTTTGATGGTCTGTTTTATTGCAAGGGAAGATTTGGAGCAGGGGTACTGAGTATCATCCCAGGACTGATACCAATCTGCAAGCTAGTTGTCACTGGTACTTTAAATATAGAAATTGAGAGTAAGCATTTAGGAAACTGTTATGCCAAGACAATGCTATAACAATTTCATTCTATTTTATACAATATTGGTCCACAGTAGATTGGAAATTTAAAACAAAAAATAAAAATAGGAGATCCATCATGACAGCGTAAATAAACACTGTACTTATCTACTCTCATGAACACTTGAAAATTACAACTAAATTATAGAACAGTCAACCTGGAGAACCATCTGAAGTCTAGCTGAACACAAGTCCTACAACTAAGGATATAAAGAAGAAGCCATATCAAGACTGGTAAGAAGGGTGGAGGTGTGGACAGGCCAGCCCCAAACCTTCTTGTGACGGTTGAAAATCAGGAGGGATATCTTGGCCATGAAGGTTCGCCCCAGAAGGACCCCAGCCCCACACCGGGCTCCCCAGCCTGGAGTACTGATACCAGGAAAAGGAGCACCCACAGCATCAGGCTGTGAAAAATAGTGGGGATTCCAACTGTCTGAGCAAGACAGAAAGATGCAGGAAACCGAGACGTCCTCTTATAGGACTCCCATACAGACTTATTCACAAATACTCATCCTGGGCTCCTAGAAGGACAGTGACTTGGTGGGTGTCAGAGACATATGGGGAGAGTCTGAGTTATGTGGCTTCAGGGTGAGGATTGGGGGGACAGTAGCTATTTTCCCTGTGTGTGTGTTTGAGGGGGGAGTCCTTCTCCTATGCAGCCAGCATGTGGGCACCATCTTTCCTGTGTTCAGCCCTCCCCCACACAGCCAAACCTGAATCTCAAATGGTCTGGTGATCCTCTTGCTCCACCCTGGTGACTACCTGGGGCCCCACCCCACCCAATTCACACAACTCCCAAGGCACTTTCTCAGCATCCAGCCCTGCCCACATTGCACTCTTTCTTGGACAACTGTAAGGTCCAGGGCCCCAGGCAGATGGCAACTGGCCTCAATGTGCTCTGAAACTTTTGCTTAGTAACACCAGGCTCAGCACTGGCACCAAACCAGATCTACATTAACCTGGTGAACACAATTCATCTCACTGTGGTGACTCTCTGAGACCCTGCCTCACCCAACTCACATACTGCATGAGGCTGAACCTTACAGGAGCTGGCAGGTGGCAGCAGGCCTCACAGTGTCCTGGCATTTTGCAGAGCTATCCCAAACCCAGTACTAGTGGTAGCTGTCCTCAGTTCACAGAGTGGCCTCTCCCACATACCTACAGGTTTAGCACGGGCATATCTCTTTGTAGCTTCTACCAGGTAGTCCCCAGCCAGTCACAGACAGTGGGTGTCCTGAGCCTGCATTGAAGCCCCTCCCAAGAAACTCCAAAACCAACATACTTGGAGGTTGGCTTCAGATCACAGCAGAGCACTGCCCAATTAGCCCCATAAGTGGTATACACAAAGGGCAGTCTCAACAGGCACCATAGCCTGCTGGGGCGAATTCCACTCAGTGTGGTAAGAACTCTGCACAGCAGCCTGTAAGTTGTGGATGGACATGGCCAAACCCCACAGCCAGTCAGCCTAAGGGTCAGTCCCACCCAGTGATGTGCCAATGGCAATCAAGGCTCAACTATAACAGGAGGGCACAGACAATCCACACAAGGTATATTCCTTGAGCTGCCGTTACAGGTGACCAGGGAGACTGTGCCAGGACCCTACAGGGCAGCTACTGCATAAGGCCACCCAGCCAAGACTGGGAGATGTAGCAGATTAACCTAATACATAGAGACAAACACAGAGAGGCAGCCAAAATTAGTAAACAAAGAAATACATCCCCAATGAAAGAACTGGAGAAAACTCCAGAAAAAGAACTAAATGAAATGGAAGTAAACAACCTGCCAGATACAGAGTGCAAAACAATGGTTGTAAGAATTCTCAACGAATTTAGTGAGAACTTCAACAGTGACAGCAAGAATAAAAAAAGACATAGAAACCATAAAAAAGAACCAATCAGGGGCAGCCAGATGGCTCAATTGGTTAGAGCATGAGCTCTGAACAACAGAGTTGCCGGTTCGATTCCCACATGGGCCAGTGAGTTGCACCCTCCACAACTAGATTGAAGACAAGGAGCTGCCACTGAGCTTCCGGAGGGGCAGCCGGATGGTTCATTTGGTTAGAGCCTGAGCTCTCAACAACAAGGTTGCCGGTTCAATTCCCTCATAGGATGGTGGGCTGTGCCCCCTGCAACAAAAGATTGAAAATGGCAACTGGACTTGGAGCTGAGCTGCGCCCTCCACAACTAGATTGAAGGACAATGACTTGGAGCTAATGGGCCCTGGAGAAACACACTGTTCCCCAATATTCTGCAATAAAATTTATTTTTTTAAAAAAATTCTGTTTAAAAGAAAAAAAAACAAGTGAAGAATACAGTAAGTGAAATGAAGCATGCACTGGAAGGAATCACCAGCAGACTAGGGGAAAAGAGGGCTGAATCAGCGATTTGGAAGACAAGGAAGAATCCAAAAATAATGGGGATAGTTTAAGAGGCCTCTGGAAAAACATCAAGCATAACATTCACATCATAGGGGTACCAGAAGGAGAAGAGAGAAAGCAAGGAACTGAGAACCTATTTAAAGATATAATGACTGGACATTTTCCTAACGTGGCAAAGGAAATAGACATACAAGCCCAGAAAGCAGAGTCTCAAACAAAATGAACCCATACAGGCCCACCCCAAGACACATAATAATTAAAATGGAAAAGGTTAAAGACAGAGGATCCTAAAATCAGCAAGAGAAAGGCAACTCATTACTTAAAAGGGAGCACCCATAAAATTGGCAGCTGATTTCTCAACAGAAACTTCGCAGGCCAGAAGGGATTGGCATGAAATATTCAAAGTGATGAAAAGCAAGGACCTATACAACCAAGAGTACTCTACCCAGCAAGGCTATCATTTAAAATAAAAAAACAGAGCTTCCCAGATAAGAAAAAGCTAAAGGAGTTCATCATTACCAAACCAGTATTACAAGGAATGTTAGAGGGGTATCTTTAAGATGGGGGCGGGAGGGGGGGGAATAAAAAATATGAATAATGAAATGGCAATAACTACATATTATCAACAATTACTTTCAATGTGAATGGATTAAATGCTCCAATCAAAAGACATAGGGAGCTGAATGGATAAGAAACAAAACCGTTACATATGCTGCCTTAAAGAGACTCCAGATTGAAAGACACACACAGACTGAAAGTAAAGGGATGGAAAAAGATATTTCATGAAAATGGAAACAAACAACACTCTGGAATAGCAATACTTATACCAGACAAAATAGACTTTAAAACAAAGGCTATAAAGAGACATAGATGGACCCAGTAATCCCACTTCTGGGTATTTATCTGAAGAAACTCAAAATGCTACTTTGAGGGGACGTGAACATCTATATGTTTATTGTAGTATTGTTTACAATGGCCAAGATGTAGAGGCCACCTGTGTGTCCATCGATGGAAGACTGGATAAAGAGGAGGTGGTTCATATATACAATGGAATATTGCTTGGCCATGGATGGGAATGGGTTCTTGGCATCTGCGGCAGCATGGATGAACCTGAAGGGTATTGTGCTAAGTGGAGTGTGTCAAGACAGAGGAAGACAGATGCAATGCTATTTTACTTATATGTGGTATCTAAAGAATAAAATAAAACAGAAACAAACTCCTAGATACAGAGAACATTTTGATGGTTGCCAGATGGGAGGGGTGTTGGGAAGATAGGTAAAAGAGGGAGATTATGAAATACAAATTGGTTGTTACACAGTAATCATGGGGATGTAGGATATAGCATAAGGAATATAGTCGGTAGTATTGTAATAACTATTAATATGTATGGTGTCAGATACCTACTAGATTTATCAGGGTGATAGATGTTAGAGGGTTTGGGGGACAGGGCGAAAAAATGATTAAGAAGTAGTAATTCATAGTTCCAGAATAGTCATGGGGAAGTAAAGTAAAGCATAGAGAATATAGTCAATGATATGGTAATAACTATGTATAGTGCCAAGTGGGTGCTAGACCAGTCAGAGGGATCACTTCTTAAATTATATAAATGTCTAACCACTATGCTGTACACCTGAAAGTAATATAAAATAATGTTGAATGTCAACTGTAATTGAAAAAATTTAAAAGGTGGAGGGGAAAGGTGAAGGGGAATAAGAGGTTCAGATTTCCAGGTAGCAAACAAATAAGTCACGGAGATGTAATATACAGCATAAGGTATATACTCAGTAATATTGTGATAGCACAGTACCATGTCAGATGGTTGCTGGACTTATGGTGATCACGTCTTTAGGTATGTAAATGTTGAACAACTATGGTGTACACTAATATAATATTGTATGTTAGCTATATTTTTAATAAACATCTTTTAAAAAATAAAATAAAAATAAAAAACTACAGATAGTGTTGAAAGCACTGTGTAGAGTATCTAATAATGGATGACTGTATATCTTTAAGGAAACCTCTAATTTTTTTTTCTCAGCTGAGTTTTAAAAGGTACTAAAAGGTGTTAAGGATCAGGGTCCTCAGTTATACTCTCTAAAATTACCTGGATTGTTGCTGTCTTCTGATAGCCATAAAATAAGCCCTCTGCAGAGTCATCTGTGTCACCCATCATTTGAACTCTGCATGTGGAAGTGCAGCTATGATCAGGGGGCCACCACACCTCCCCTCGGAGGTGAGATAAAAGAGAACCTGTGTATTCTATGGCCTCATACTAATTTTAGCCTGAAAAATTTTTACATCAGATGCAACCAAACACCCACCTCGGCCATTTAAAAAAAAAAATCTCAGTATTCATAATCATATAACTTTGAACGACTTCCTCATGTAACCTCCAAGGTTTAGTAGTTGCAAACACTACCCTAAACAGATAAATTAGGTGGTGTACTTTAGCTATAAATCATAAAGCTATGAAGTTAGAAAGTAGGGGTTTTCTAACAAATATAGTGGCTTCAGCTTTAGAATAATTGATCTACAGACTTGCTTTCTAACAATAAAATATCAGGGTAATTCCCAAAATAATAATGATAACTAGCATTTGTTAGACACTTAACTACCATGTTTCACCGAAAATAAGACCTAGTCAGACAATCAGCTCTAAAGCGTCTTTTGGAGCAAAAATTAATATAAGACCCGGCCTTACATTATATTATATAAGACCCAGTATTACAGTAAAATATAACTGGGTATTATATTATATTATTATATAATATAATATTATTATTATATTATAATATAATATAATATAATATAGTAATATTATTATATTATATTATGTAAGACCCCGTCTTATATTATAGTAAAATAAGACCAGGTCTTATATTAATTTTTGCTCCAAAAGATGCATTAGGGCTGATTGTCCAGCTAGGTCTTATTTTTAGGGAAACACGGTATGTACAGCCACATTCTAGTTATTTGTATGCATTAACTCATACGGTCATCACAATAACCCTAAGAAGTAGGTGCTACTATTTCCTTGTTTTTTAATGATGAGAATAAAATGGAGGCTCAGAGAGCCTAATAACCTTGGCCAAAGTCGCTCAGGTAAAGCATGGCAAAGCTGGGGCTCTGACGTCGGCATCCTGACTCCAGAGCCATTTCCTTATCTATTGTGCTCCTCTGCCTCCCTGTTTGTAAATATAAGAATAATTATATTATAGATGCTTATTTTCCTAGTGAGCAAGAGAGCCAAGAGAACAAGTTTGTAGCACATCTAAAAATGTTATCAAATAATTGAAAATGGTAAAATAGGGATATGCTACAGCATATCCCTTGTTTTACCCCTTCTGGAAATTTTTATCAGATGCATTTTAAGTATTGAATCACATTTCAGTGGATCCCACTGGAAAGATATTGATAAACAGAATTTCCAGAGGTGAGTTAACAAGCGGGTAAGGGTTCTGAAAGCCGTGTCCCATGATGAGTGTTTGAAGAACCTGGGTATGTTTAACCTGCACAAGGGAGGTTTCAGGACGCACAGGTAGCTCTCCATCAGCTTGAAAGTCTTGCTTGTAGAAGAAAACTCGGGCTTGTTCTGGGTCACATCAGAAGGGGAAACTAGGACAGGAAAGTAGGCATTACACCAAGTTGACTGAACCTGTATTCAGTAGAAATGCTTTTTAAAAGAATCACTGACATTTACTGAGAGAACGCTGAGAGTTTTGCTATATTATCTCATATAACTGCTACAACAAGTCAGTGAGGGTGTATCTACATTTATTTACATACCAAAACACTGAGGCTTGAAAAGGTTAAGAAAGTAGTATGTGACAGAGCCAGGATCTGAAGCCAAATCCATGGTCCTCAGCAGAACCAAACTAGGCCATCTTCATAGAGCTGCCCAGGGGCAATAACCTCCTCTTGATAGAGGAGTTTCCGCAGAGACAAGCCAATGTCAAGGAGATCAAATGAACTTTTCAGTGAGAAGGAGGCTGTTCTAGCGGGATTCTTAGATCCCTTCCAATTCTAATAGTTGGTTCTTCAAATTATCAAATTTCTGAGAAAATATAACTCACTTTTTCTAAACTTTACAACATTGACATTGCATTACTAGGAGAGCTTGCATTGACTTTCACAGTGTTTTCAATTTAATTCATTTTAATTCTTAAAAAGGAAGGGGGAGTGAAAGAGCTTTATTTTGATATTGAGTAAATAAATAAGCAGCACTACATTTCATAATTTTACAGTTAGCCATTCATTAATCTAAAAAAAGGGTTTAATATGCATCTTTTTGACGTGCATTGTAATAGGTATAAGGGATAAATGGCACTCAAGACCCAGAGCTTCCTCCTTATTGAAACTGATAGTCTGTAACCATTGACTTAAAAATTAATGAACTGTAACTATAAAACTAACGTGAAAATTATTAGAGTTGTATGAAAATACTTCATTTAGCTCGGTGCTCCTCAAAATTTTCTACCAAAGTAACCCTGACAGCCAAGAAGAACAAATGCCTGTACCCTGGAAGGTGGAAGGAAGCCACTTGAAGGAGGCCTCTACCGTGTTTCCCTGAAAATAAGACCGGGTCTTATATTAATTTTTGCTCCAAAAGATGCATTAGGGCTTATGTTCAGGGGATGTCATCCTGAAAAATCATGCTAGGGCTTATTTTCCGGTTAGGTCTTATTTTCGGGGAAACACGGTACAAGCAAGAAGCGTCTTTGACGTTGTGGTTGTTTCCTAACAATTGACAAAAATGTTGCATTTGTGCAACATTGCATAATCTGTGTTTTAATATAAAAACAGTGTTTTAAATTACCAAAACCACTCTCACTAAAATTGACACTCCAAGATGCTTTCTCTGCATACCCACTAGAACATTGTCTTACATCTATCTCCGGGAGTACATACATCACAATTTAATAAGCCAAGGCTTATAGCAGTACCTTATATTTAAAGTTTTGTTCCCAATGTAAAGACCTTTTCAAGGAAACCTTATAGATATGGGAAAGAGATATTTATATGATTCATACAATCAGGAATACTCATACTTGTTAAGTCTTATGGGAGATTTTACTTACGTTTTCCTCTAATATTAGTTTCTCCTGCAAATAGTTAGGTAGAGGGAAACATAGAAAATTATATATGTTGGCAAAACAGGATAAGAAAAAAAATTACTTGAAAGAGTAGAATGTTATAGATTTGGAGTATTTGAGACTGATTTGAAGTTTTAAAGGTTAGCAGAAATATTACACACATATGCTGAGAAGATTCCCTATTGGTTAGCACATGTAGTTCAGACTAATGTTTTACTACTGTTTATAACATTTATGTAGGTTTTGAACTTAAAGTGGTGATTCTAAATAAAATTGTATCATAAGCAGATGAGTATGTGGTAACCCTTTTTCAAATTGTTATTGCTTGTTTTGGGGAAATGTGGATACACAAAAATTGATAATTTGTTTGTTTGTTTGTTTGTTTGTTTAGGAGAGAAGCCATATGAATGCCCAAACTGCAAGAAACGTTTTTCCCATTCTGGTTCCTATAGCTCACACATAAGCAGTAAGAAATGTATCAGCTTGATGCCTGTGAATGGGCGACCAAGAACAGGACTCAAGACGTCTCAGTGTTCCTCACCGTCTCTTTCAGCATCGCCAGGCAGTCCCACACGACCACAAATACGGCAAAAGATAGAGAATAAACCCCTTCAAGAACAACTTTCTGTAAACCAAATTAAAACTGAACCTGTGGATTATGAATTCAAACCCATAGTGGTTGCTTCAGGAATCAACTGTTCAACCCCTTTACAAAATGGGGTTTTTAGTGGTGGTGGCCCATTGCAGGCAACCAGTTCTCCTCAGGGCGTGGTGCAAGCTGTTGTTCTGCCAACAGTTGGTTTGGTGTCTCCCATAAGTATCAATTTAAGTGATATTCAGAATGTACTTAAAGTGGCAGTAGATGGTAATGTAATAAGACAAGTTTTGGAGAATAATCAAGCCAATCTTGCATCCAAAGAACAAGAAACAATCAGTGCTTCATCCATACAACAAGGTGGCCATTCTGTTATTTCAGCCATCAGTCTTCCTTTGGTTGATCAAGATGGAACAACCAAAATTATCATTAACTACAGTCTTGAGCAGCCTAGCCAACTACAAGTTGTTCCTCAAAATTTAAAAAAAGAAAATCCAGTCCCTACAAACAGTTGCAAAAGTGAAAAGTTACCCGAAGATCTTACTGTTAAATCTGAGAAGGACAAAAGCTTCGAAGGAGGAGTGAACGATAGCACTTGCCTTCTGTGTGATGACTGTCCAGGAGATATTAATGCACTTCCAGAATTAAAGCACTATGACCTAAAGCAGCCTGCTCAGCTCCCTCCACTTGCTGCACCAGAAGCTGAGAAGCCGGAGTCCTCTGCCTCATCGGGGTCTGGAGATGGCAGTTTGTCTCCCAGTCAGCCACCTCTAAAGAACCTCTTGTCTCTTCTAAAAGCATATTATGCTTTGAATGCACAACCAAGTGCAGAAGAGCTCTCAAAAATTGCTGATTCAGTAAACCTACCATTAGAGGTAGTAAAAAAGTGGTTTGAAAAGATGCAAGCTGGGCAGATTTCAGTGCAGTCTTCTGAACCATCTTCTCCTGAACCAGGCAAAGTAAATACCCCTGCGAAGAAGGATGATCAGCCTCAATCTGCAAATGCAAATGAATCCCAGGACAGCACAATAAATTTACAAAGTCCTCTGAAGATAACTAGCTCTCCAGTGTTACCAGTGGGATCCACCATCAATGGTTCCAGAAGTACTACGTCCTCCCCGTCCCCTCTGAACCTTTCCTCATCCAGAAATCCACAGGGTTATGTGTACACAGCAGAAGGTGCACAGGAAGAACCACAAGTAGAACCTCTTGATCTTTCACTACCAAAGCAACAGGGAGAATTATTGGAAAGGTCAACGATCACTAGTGTTTACCAGAACAGTGTTTATTCTGTCCAGGAAGAACCCTTGAACTTGTCTTGCGCAAAAAAGGAGCCACAGAAGGACAGTTGTGTTACAGACTCAGAACCAGTTGTAAATGTAATCCCACCAAGTGCCAACCCCATAAATATTGCTATACCTACCGTCACTGCCCAGTTACCCACAATCGTGGCCATTGCTGACCAGAACAGTGTTCCATGCTTGCGAGCACTAGCTGCCAATAAGCAGACTATTCTGATTCCCCAGGTGGCTTACACGTACTCGACTACAGTCAGCCCTGCAGTCCAGGAACCACCCTTGAAAGTGATCCAGCCAAATGGAAATCAGGTAAAAATAAAAAATAAAAATAAAAAACAAAAAAAACTCGCATCCTGAACCTGTTTGGTAAAATGCTAGTTTAACTTATTTCAGTGAATTTTTCTAATAAAAATCAGTCACTATAGAGCCAAACAGGTTGTTACCAACTGTCATTTTTGAAAGGAAATTGATGAGTATTTGCTTCAACTTTTGTGGCATCCAAGGTACATTTATCAATTAAAGTTGAAAGTGTTACTCTACTGTGAAAAAGGGTAAGTCTCAGCTAAAGACTGAACTATTTGAAGCTAGAGATGGAAAAGAAAAATTCGAATACTTACTGATTGGATTTCTGTTTCTATACTTATATTCCCAAGATTCATAATTGTTTCTGCCTTGTTTATGTTCATTAATAAATGAATATATGTTCCTTTTCACAGACATTGCGCACCAGGCAAACTTAGCTATCACTTTTTATGTGTTAACACCTCTGTTTATAAAAGGCTTTAATTAAGCAAACAAAAATTAAGAATACCAAGAACTCATTTAGTGAATTTACTGATCCATGTTCCGTCATAATATATACAGAGGGTGACAAAAAAATATGTATACACATTTTAAGAAACAATTAAAATTATAATAATATATACCAATAACAAAAGATGAATACAAGTCATGTGCATACATTTTTTTGGCACCCCGGTATGGGAAAATATTGTGAATCAATATGTGCATTTTCTATAACTTTACCCCCAAATTCATGATAGTTCTAGATAGAGACATTTTGTGCGACTATTGTATATTTCATTGTCCAGGCTTTTTCAGTGACACTAACCTTGATGTCTCTCCATTTTTCCCATCAATTTCTGGTTGAATGAAATGAATAATAGAGACAAATCTGATCTTTTATTGAAACAGTCTATAAGTAGATGCAGCTAAGTAATTAAAATGTCCTCTTCAAATGTTTTTCTGCTTTTCCCCCCTTAAATAGTGCTACGAATTGAGTTTCTTACAATTGTGATAACTCTTGAAACAAATTTTCACATGACCGGTGAATTCACCTAAATTTTTAGTGAATAGAACACTCTGCGCAGCTCTGAATAGTAAAGGGGGAGCCACTAACATTTCATTTAATTCTATGACTATATCAAATAGCAATGAAAGTAGAGCCAACTTACTTAGCACCCACTGACAGCTCACAAATGACCCAGACAAATGGCTACACTTCTCCCATCTTACAAAGCCATAAGAAATGGTATGGAAAACCTTTGAACTTTTAGAAAACGTGTGAGTCTAGAGGCAATAGAATGGAAGTCTTTACAACAGACACAAGGATCCAAGAAGACCCAGTGTCACCACAGGCTTCCTGCAGGATTATCCTACCTACATGAGGGCCTCCTGCCCAAAATTATCTTCCTAAAACTGCCTGAAATGTTTTTATTCCATTGAAATTTTAAAGATTCACTTTGAATAACAAGTATTCTTGTTTAAAAATATAGACTCTCCTGCATTGTTTTTCCATCTTGCTCCTTTGAAAAATGATAGAGCAAACCTCTCTCTTTTGAAGACTGGAGGTTAGTTCATAAAACTCTGAAGCTCTGGAAAATACAATTTAAAAACCACCTTTAAAAAATTGAATCTTAATTTCTGCTTTATGAAACCCAGAAAGAAAAAATGAAGGTAAAGGATGCAGTTAGAAATTAGTGATTATTTAGGAAGTTCATAGTTAAAACTTTCTGCAAATTACTCAATAAAGTAATGATTCACAGGGAAATAAGTAGATTTTGTTACTATACATTTTGTTACTACACATTTTTTCTTTTTTGTGTCCTTTCTTTTTAGTACCATCTGACCATATATTTTTGTGATAGTTGTGACTCAGTTGCCCCCAACCTCATTTTTGTCTCTATCAGCCCCCACCTTTCCTCTAACCCCACCATTGGAGCCTAGATGCAGTGATAAGCAGTATACTTGCTTTGGTCAAGTTGTTGAAAGTATAAATCAATGTACTCATTTAATCCATACCGTTATTTGTCTCTTGTTTATCTTTATATTTAAATTGAATTTTCTCACTCTTTTTTTTTCCCTTTAGGATGAAAGGCAAGACACTAGCTCAGAAGGCGTATCAAATGTAGAGGATCAGAATGATTCTGATTCTACACCACCCAAAAAGAAAATGCGGAAGACAGAAAATGGAATGTATGCTTGTGATTTGTGTGACAAGATATTTCAAAAGAGTAGCTCATTATTGAGACATAAATATGAACACACAGGTATGTTGATGAACCTGACAGTTTTTGATACATCAGTCTTTAACCCTGTCCACAATCTGAAATGCCCCCAAAAGCCTTATGAGGATTTTATTTGCTTAAACCACCATTTTATTTCATTGCTGTGTTTTTTTGTTTGTTTGTTTGTTGTTTCTGCAGGTAAAAGACCTCACGAGTGTGGAATCTGTAAAAAGGCATTTAAACACAAACATCATTTGATTGAACACATGCGATTGCATTCTGGAGAAAAGCCCTATCAGTGTGACAAATGTGGAAAGCGTTTCTCACACTCGGGGTCTTACTCTCAGCACATGAATCACCGCTACTCCTATTGCAAGAGGGAAGCAGAGGAACGTGATAGCATGGAGCAGGAAGAGGCAGGGCCCGAAGTCCTAACGAATGAGCATGTTGGCGCAAGGGCATCTCCCTCGCAGGTCGACTCAGATGAGAGAGAGAGTTTGACGAGGGAAGAGGATGAAGACAGTGAAAAAGAAGAAGAGGAGGACGAGGATAAAGAGATGGAAGAACTGCAGGAAGAAAAAGAATGTGAAAAACCACAAGTGGATGAAGAAGAGGAAGAGGAGGAGGAGGAGGAAGAGGAGGAGGAGGAGGAAGAGATAGAGGAGGAGGAGGTAGAAGAGGCTGAGAATGAGGGAGAAGGGGCAAAATCGGAAGGTGCCGTGAAGGCTGATGGAGCTGTAAATCCAGCAAGCAGCTTAGAACAAAAAGTAAGCGAGAATAGTGAGCAAGTGTCTGAAGAAAAAACAAATGAAGCCTAATCGTTTTTCTAGAAAGAAAATAAATTCTAATTGGTAATGAAGTTTGTTCTATATTATACATGCTTTTCATGGAAACACAGTAACCTGTATACTGTGATTTCTGTTCACTACTGTGTAAAGTAAAAATTTTAAAAACTACAAAATACAAAAAAAAAAAAGAAAAAAACCACACAAAAAAAATCCAGGTGTGCCTGAACCTCAGACCTAGTAATTTTTCATGCATTTTTCAAAGTTAGGAACAAGTTTGTAACATGAAGCAGATTAGAAAACTTTAAATGACTCAGAAAGCAAAGATTTAACAGGTTAAAGGAAACTGATTAATTAGATAAATATCTGGCATTGTTTCATTTTATCAGTATTAATTATCACTCTTATGTTGGTTTATTCTTGAGCTGTACAATTGGGAGAAATTTTATAATTTTTTATTGGTAAACATATGCTAAATCCGCTTCAGTATTTTATTATGTTTTTCAAAATGTGAGAACTTCTGCACTACAAAATTCCCTTCACAGAGAAGTATAATGCAGTTCCAAACCGTGCTAACTACCTTTTATAAATTCAATCTAGAAGGTAGTAATTTCTAATATTTAGATGTCAGAGTAGAGTGTATTCTCTTTTAAAGTGTATCGTTAGCCTTAAGAAAGCCGCCGATAGAAGAACTGAAGTTTCTTACTCATGTGGTTTAAAATGGAGTTCAGAAGATTGTCATTGAGTTCTGATCGCAGGGACTAACAGTGTTAATACTGGTAAGGGCAGCAGAGGTGTCAGAATCAGTGTTTATAATTGTGTTTGAGGATGTGGTAACAAAGATGAAGGATATGATATGAAGCTTTGTATCTCCTTTGGCCTTAAGCAAGACCTGTGTGCTGTAAGTGCCATTTATCAGTATTTTCAAGGCTCTAACCCGCCTTCGTTTGATGTGTGGCCTACAATAACTAGCATTTGTTGATTTGTTTGTTGTATCAAAATTCCAAAATAAAACTTAAAACCACTGACTCTGTCAGAGAAACCGAAACACTGGGACATTTCATCCTTTAATTCCTCAGTATTCATTTTGTGTTAATTGACTTTCAGAATTTCTCTACAGAAATGAAAGGGAAATTTTCTAATCTGCTTTATCCATGTACTTGCATTTCTCACATGGACATGCCATTGTTATTTGGCTCATAACTGTTTCCAAATGTTAGTTATTATGGACCCAGTTTATTAACAACATTAGCTGATTTTTACCTATCAGTATTATTTTATTTCTTTTAGTTTATAGATCTGTGCAACATTTTTGTACTGTATGTCTTCAAACCTGGCAGTATTAATACCCTTCTTACTGACATATGTACTTTTAGTTTTAGAAAACTTTTATATTTATGTGTCTTATTTTTATATTTCTTTATTTATTACACAGTGTAGTGTATAATACTGTAGTTTGTATTAATACAATAATATATTTTAGTATGAAAATTTGGAAAGTTGATAAGATTTAAAGTAGAGATGCAATTGGTTCTCTTGCATTGAGATTTGATTTAACAGTGTTATGTTAACATTTATACTTGCCTTGGGACTGTAGAACAGAATTTAAATGGGAATGTATTAGTTTTACAACTACAATCAAGTCATTTTACCTTTACCCAGTTTTTAATATAAAACTCTTCAATTTTGAAATTCACTGTGTGACTAATAGCATGATGCTCTGCAGTTTTATTAAGAGATTAGCCTAACCATAAAACTCTCATTTCCTTAGCAAGCCAAATTAGGATAACCTTATATAAACAGTGTTGGGAACAATGTTTAACATTTTGTGCCAATTTGTTCCTGTATACATGTATGTAAGTTACAAATCTGACTCTTCATTTTTAAGTTCCTTGTTACACCATGATCATTTTCTAGTTTTTTACCAGACTCCCCCATCTCACAATAAAATGCATCAACAAGCCTGACCTGCTGTCATTCTTTCAATCCTTATCAGGATTTTCTTTGGAAAACTCTGTGAAATGGGATACTAAACTGTCATCCTGCACTTGATTTATCTCGCGCTGAGTTTGGGTAACAAACTAAATGTGTTAGATACTCATCACTAAATTATGGATTTTCTTGGGGTTAACTGTTTCTGGGAAGGTCAGAGTTGACAACTAAAGGCCTCCTCAGGGTTGTTCCCTCTTCCTGAATCCCTTAACACCTCACTCTTGATCCCACGACTTCTCATCCTTCATGTCACTTCAGGGCAGCCTGGGTTTAGGCTGCCTTTCCTCTGTACTCCCACAGCTCCTGGACCTTTCTTATCCCAGCTCGTAGGCAGTTCTTCACGTTCCTTCCCCACTAGGAACAGGGACCACGTCTGCCATCGTCACTCTCATCCCCAGTACCTAGCAGCCTGCCTCGCACTAGTAGTAGGTGCAACAGATTTTGTGGAATGAAAATATAATTTGCATGTTAACAAAGCTCAGCTATGGTTTTACTACTCTTCAGCTTCTAATCTGAGAATATATATGTTAAATGATTCCAGCAACTTAATGATTTCCTTATTCAAGTTCTATTAAACACGAGAGAAAATAGAAAAATACTCAATTATACCTTCTCTTTCTGTTGCCTTACTGGTCTGATTTGAGAGTTTGTTTCTAGGTGTCTTTCTGGTGCTTTCCCTCATGGTACATGACACAGGTTTTCAATGGGTAAAAAATGGGGCCAATCCTAGTAGACTCCCTTTATTTTAGGACCCACTTCCCTGTTTCTGGCTTCACACTGCTAGGTGCTCATTAACATCATGTTGCTTTATTTTTCCTGTGACTGAGAACAGCTATCCAATAAACAAATTCTCTAGACAGGGTTAGGAAATAACAATAAGTAACCCTTCTTAGGAGGCATTCATCACCGTAATAAGAAGCTCAAAGAAGGCAGTGCTTGATACATATGGATAAATAGCTAATAAATGAATCTAGGCATTATCAGAGAAGCTTTGAAAAGGAAAACTTCTGAACACTTCCCAGTAGTCCCTCAAATTGCATAACAACAGTGCCCATGTTACTTGTGCCGTGCACAGGTGCTTCACTGCTATTATCAAAATTAATTTTCACAAAAGGCTTACAAAATATAAAGACCACTGCCTACCTTTAAACTTAAGTCTGGCCATAAAGAATGTGAATAGAAAATGTCAACAAGACCAATTTATATTCACAACATGGTGAAAACAAGAACAGCATGAGATTTTTCAAATCTGTGTAAATTTAAGATCAGCCTTGAAAACATGAAAATGTAAACTTAGAACAGATTACTTAAGATCAATGGGAGGATATATCAGGACAATCAGAATATGGACTGCCTCTGAACCTTTAAAAAAAAAAAAGTGGAAGTTCTTCTGCCCTAGTGAACATACATTCCATTCAACAACAGCAGAATGCACTTCTTTTTTCCCCAACACATGGGATGTTCCTGAAGAGAAACCATATGGACCATAAAACAACTCTCAAATTCAAAAGAATTGCAAACAAAGTGGTTTCTCTGACTACAAAAAAATTAAACCAGAAAACAATAAATATATCTGGAAAATCCCCCCCAAAAAATTATTGGAAATTAGAAAACACATGTCTAAGTAATCAATGGGTAAAAATTAATTACAATTATAAAATATGAACTATATGAAAATGAAAAAGCAACATGTCAAAGTTTGTAGTGTGCAACAAAGCCAGTTCATATAAGAAAATGTATAGCGTTAAATGCTTATATCAGACAAAATAGAGGACTCAATCAGGTAAGCTTCCTCCTTAAGGAACTAGAAAAAGAAGAATAAAATTAAACTCAAAACAAACAAAGGACGCAACAATCGAAAACCCAGTGGCATAGAAAACAAAAACAGTGGAGTAAATCAATGAAATCAGAATCTGATTCTTTGAAAAAATTAATAAAATTGATAAACCTCTAGCTAAATCGATCAAAGAAAAAACAGAAGACACAAATTACCAATATCAAGAATGAGAGAGGAGACATCCTCTCCTCTACAGAGTAAAAGGATAAAAGAAAATACTATGAACTTGATGCTAATGAATTTGACAACTGTGATGAAAATGACACATTTCTTGAAAGACCCAGAATACCAAAACTCACTAAAGAAGAAAAAACCTGAAGAGTTAAATATCAAAGAATTTAAATTTCTAGTTGAAAAACTCTTCCCACACAGAAAACTCCAGTCCCAAGTAGCTTCACTGGTGAATTCTACCAAACATTTAAGGAAGATGCTGTACCAATTCTATACAAACTCACCCAGAAAATAGAAGAGGAGAAAACACTTCCCATCTTAGTCTGTGAAGCCAGCATTAACCTGATACCGAAACCAGATAATGACGTTACAAGAAACAAAAACTACACACCAATATCCCTCATGAATATAGATGCAAAATCCTTAACAAAATATTAGAAAATCAATTTGAGCAATCTATCAAAAGGAAAATACAACATGACCAATTTGAACAATATATCAAAAGGAAAATACATCGTGATCAAGTGGGATTATCTCAGGATTTCAAGGTTGGTTTAGTATTCAGAAATCAATTACTGTGATGCATCTTATTTACAGAGCAAGAAAAACTATATGATCATCTCACTAGGTGTTGAAGAAGCGTCTGACAAAATTCAATACCAAGTCATAAAACTGCTCATCAATATACAATAGAAGGGAATTTCCTCAACCTGATAAAGGGCATCTACAAAAAACCTACAGTTAACATCATAATTATGAAAAATTATATTTTTTCCTTTTAAAATTATGAACAAATTATGCTCTTACACTTTTACTAAACATTATACTGGTGATCCCACCAGGTGCAACAGGACGAGAAAAAGGTGAAAGGCATACAGATTGGGGGGAAAAAGAAAAAACTGTTTTTGCAAACAGCTTGGTTACGTATGTACAAAACAAGGAATTTACAAAAAAAGTAGGTGAGAACAGGTTACAGGATACAAGATGATTGATTACACAAAAAATTGTTCTATGTATACTGATAAAAAATGAAAATTTAGATTTTAAAAACAGTACCATCAAAAAGGAGAAAAGGGGACCCTTGTACACAGTTGGTGGGAATGTAAATTGGTACACTATGGAAAACAGTATGGAGTCTTCTCAAAAAATTAAGAATTACCATATGATCCAGCAATCCCTCTTCTAGGTATCTACCAAAAGAATCTGAAAACATTTATCTGTAAAGATATATGTACCCCTATATTCATTGCAGCATTATTCACAATGGCCAACACATGGAAACAACCAAAGTGTCCTTCGGTAGGTGATTGGATAAACGTGGTACATATATACGATGGAATATTAGTTGACCATCAGAAAAGATGAATTATTGCCATTTGTGACAACATGGATGGATCTTGAGATTATCATGCTAAGCGAAGTAAGTCAAAAAAAGTCGATAACCACATGACTTCACTCATATATGGCATGTAAAACTAAAAGCAACAAATGAACAAGACAAACAAAAACTCATAGACACAGGACAACCATTTGGTGGTTACCAGAGAGTAAAGGGGGAGGAGGGTGGTAGAAGAGGGTAAAGGGGGCAAATATATGGTGATGGAAGGAGAACTAACTCTGGGTGGTGAACACAATGCAATATAGAGATGATGTATTATAGAAATGTACACTTGAAACATAATTTTAACCAATATCACCCCAATAAATTCAATAAAGATAAAAATATAAAATATTTAGGGATAACAAAATATCGGCAAAACCTGTGCACTGAAAACTACAAAACATTGCTGAAAGAAATTAAAGATGCAAAAAAAATGAAGAGATATTTCATGTTTATGGATCAGAAGATTCAATATCATTAATGTGTCAATCCTCAAATTTATCTATTGATTCAATAAAATTCCAATAAAAATCCCAGCCACATAATTGTAGAAATTGACAGGCTTTTTCTACATTTATATGGAAATGCAAAGGACTTCAAGTAGGCAAAATAATTTTGAAAAAGAAAAATAAAGCTGGAGGACTTACACTACCAGATTTCTAGAGTCACTGTAAAATTACAGTAGTCAGTACAGAATTGCATTGACATGAGAATAGAAATAGAGATAATAATTTTAAAAAACAACTGTTGAGAAAAGACCCACACTTTCATAGTCCACTGATTTTTGCCAAAGGTGCCAAGATAATCCAATGATGAAATTAACATCTTTTCATAATATACTGCTGATACCAGCCATCCACATGCAGGAAAATGAACTTGAGCCTTACCTCAAACCACACACAGAAATTGTTTCAAAATGGATAATAGACCTAAATATAAGCTAAAATTATAAATAATCTAGAAGAAAACATAAATTATTTGTGACCTTAGCTTAAGCAAGATTTCCTAGCTAAGACACAAATAGGATGAATGCACTATAGAAGAAAAGAATTGATGGATTGAACGTCATAAAAGTTGTAAACTTTTGCTCTCCAAAAGATACTGTTAAGAAAATCAAAAGGGAAGACACAGAATGGGAGAAAATATTTGCAAACATATCTCTGTATGACCAAAAGAAATGAAAACGTGTCCACACAAAAACTTGTACAGAATGTTCATAGCAGCATTATTTATAACAACTAAAAGTGGAAACAACCCCAATGTCAGTCAACTGATGAATAGGTAAATGTGGTATATTCACACAATGGAATATTATTTGACAACAAAAAGGAAAGAAGTACTGATGCATGCTGCAATGTGGATGAACCTTGAAAACCTTACACTAAGTAAAAGAAGCTAGTCACAAAGGACTACATATTCTATTATTCCATTATATGAAATGTCCAAAATAGGCAAATCGAAGGAGACAGGAAGATTAGTGGCAGGGAGAGAATAAAGAATGACTGCTAAAGGATATGGGTTTCTTTTGGGGTTATAGTGTCCCAAATTAGGTTATGGTGATATTTGCATAACTCTGTGATGTGTACTAAAAACCATGGAATTTTATATTTTAAATGGGTAACTTTATGGTATGAATTATATCAACAAAATTTTTTAAATCTATGTATATACATTTTGAATTATAACTCATATAACTCACTATTAAAAAGACAATGCAATTTTTTGGAGGGGAAAGAACAGACTATCGAAGAAGGTATACAGATGGGAAATAAGCATATGGAAAGATGATTTGCATAATTTGTCATTAGGGAGAGGCAAAACCACAATGTGCTATCACTAAACACCCAATCAAATGGCTAAAATTTGAAAGATTATCAGTAACATCAAAGGTTGGCCAGGATATAGATAAACTGGAACTCTCATACATTACTGGTGGTAATTTAAGATAGTATAACCACTTTTAGAAAAATAGTTTGTCAGTGTCTTGTAAATACATACTTAACATATAATCCAAAAATCCCACTCCTTGGTATTTACCCAAGATAAAGGAAAACATGTCCACTCAAAGACTTGTATTAAGATGTTCGCAGCACTTTTAGTCATCGTAGCCAAACTGGAAATAACCCAAATGTCTGTCTCCCAGTGAATGAATAAATTGCAGTGTTTCCATATAGTGGAATACCACTCAGTAATAAATAACAAACATGTAACAACATGGATGAATCCCAAAAGTAGATATGCTCAGTGTAACATGATTGTGTGATGGCTACAAAGGTATACACACTTGTAAAACTTGTAAAAATTATCCTTTTTCATGTCAACCTCATCATATAACCTGCATTTCCTTTATTAATTAATAAAGATCAAAACAGCAGGTAATGAGCACTGGCTTTGTGTTCTAAATATACATTTGAGTTGCGTTGCCATTGTTTTTGTGTAGTAACTCAACACTTCTGTTACTGGAATAGGTTTCCTTTTAATCCCCAAATACTAGAAGGTGGGAAGGGTACTATCTCTTAAATGAAGACATTCAAGACAAATTACATTGGCTTTTTAAAAAATCATCTGGATCTTCAGAAAATGTATTCTATTAGGTTGGTGCAAAAGTTATTGTGGTTTAAAAAATTAAAAGTAATTGCAAAAACTACAACTACTTTTGCACCAACCCAAATTTAATATTATTTGGGACTTGTATACTTTTTATTGTGGTAAAAAAAAAAATACACAACATAAAATTTACCATTTTAACCATTTTTAAGTGTACATTTCAGTGGCATTAAGTACCTTCACAGTGTTGTGCATCCATCACCACCATCCGTTTTTCATCATTCCAAGCAGAATCACTCCCTTTTTCCCCTTCCCGTGCCCTCTTAACGTCTATTATATTTTCTGTCTTAGTGAATTTGTCTACTCTAGGTACCTCATATAAGTGAAATCATGCAATATTTATCCTTTTCTGTCTGGCTTGTTTCAATTAGCATAAAGTCCTCAAGGTTTATCCATATTGTAGTGTGTATCAAAATTTTCTTTCCTGTTTTTTTTATAAGTATTTCTTTTTCAGTTACAGTTGATATTCAATATTGTATTAATTTCAGGTGTACAACGTAGTCGTTAGACATTTATATAATTTATGTAGTGATTCCCCCCCCCCATTAATCTAGTATCCACTTGGCACTATACATAATTGTGGCAATATTATTGACTATATTCTCTATGCTGTACTTTATATCCCCATGACTGTTTTGTAACTACCAATTTGTATTTCTTAATCCCTTCACCTTTTTCTCCCAGCTCCCCAACACCCCTCCCCTCTGGCAACCATCAGTTTGTTCTTTGTGTCTATGAGTCTGTTTCTGTTTTGTTCATTTGGTTTGCTAATATTTTGTTGAGGATTTTTGCATCTATGTTTATCAGGTATATCGACCTATAATTTTCTTTTTTTGTAATGTCTCTGCCTGGGTTTGGAATTAGGGTAATTGTGGCCTTGTAAAATGAGTTTGGGAGCCTTGCCTCCTCTTTAACTTTTTGGAATAGTTTGAGAAGGATTAGTGTTAATTCTTTTTTGAATGTTTGGTAAAATTCACCTGTGAAACCATCTGGTCCAGGCTATTTTGTTTGTTTGTTTGTTTGGTGGGGGTGCTGCGAGTTTTTTGATTACTGATTCAATGCCATTAGTAGTAATCATTTGGTTCAGATTTGCTGTTTCTTCTTTGTTTCAGTCTTGGAAGGTTTATGTTTCTAGGAAATTAACCACTTCCTCCAGATTATCCAGTTTGTTGGCATATAATAGTTCATAGTATTTTCTTGTAATCCTTTGTATTTCTGTGGTCATCACCTCTTCTCTTTCATTTTTGATGTTATTTATTTGGGTCTCCTCTCCTTTTTTTTTTTTATGATTCTGGTTAAAGGTTTATCAATTTTGTGTGTGTGTTTTCAAAAACCAGCTCTTGTTATTGATGTTTTGTATTTTTTTTTTAGACTCTATTTCTTTTATTTCCACTCTGATCTTTATTATTTCCTTCCTTGTACTCACTTTGGGATTTATTTGCTATTCTTTTTCTGGTTCCCTTAGGTGTAAGGTTAAATTGTTTATTTGAATTTTTTGTTTGTTTGTTTCTTGAGGTAGGCCTGTATTGCTATGAATTTCCCTTAGGACTGCTTTCACTGAGTCCCATAGATTTTGGGTCATTGTGTTTTCATTTTCATTTGTCTCAAGATATCTTGATTTCTTCCTTCATCTTGTTGTTGTCCCATTCATTATTTACTAGCATGTTATTTAGCCTCCATGTGTTTGTGTGTTTTTTTCTTGTACTTGATATCTCGTTTCATACCATTGTGGTCAGAGAAGATGCTTGATAAGATTTCAGTCTTTTTAAATTTATTGAGACTTGTTTTGTGTCCTAACACATGGGCTATCTTGGAAAATGTTCCATGTGCACTTGAAAAGAATGTATACTCTGTTTCATTGGGGTGAGATGCTCTAAAAATATCAATTAAATTCATTTGGTCTAGTGTGTCTTTTAAGGCCGCAGTTTTCTTGTTCGTTTTCTATCTGGAAGATCTGTCCATTGCTGTCCATGGGGTGCTAAAGTCCCCTGCTATGATTATATTACTGTTGATCTCTCCCTTTACATAGGTCAATATTTGCTTTATATATTTATGATGTTCCTATGTTGGGTGCATAAGTGTTTATAAGGGTTATATTCTCTTGTTGGATTGAACCCTCTGTCATTATGTAATATCCCTTTTCGTCTCTTTTTATAGCCTTTGTTTTAAAGTTTGTTTTGTCCTATATAAGTATTGCTACCCCAGCTTTTTTTTTTTTCATTTCCATTTACATGAAATACCTTTTTCCATCCCTTTACTTTCAGTCTGTGTGTGTCTTTCTATCTGAGTAGGTCTCTTGTAGACAGGATATGTATGGGTCTTCTTTTCTTATCCATTCAGCTTCCCTATGTGAATAACTGATTCGATCTTCTGCTTCATCTAGTCTCCTGGTGATTCCTTCTAGTGCATTCTTCATTTTAGTTAGTCTTTGTTTCTGACTTTTTTTTTAAGGTTCCTATGTCCTTTTTCATACTTACTATCTCTTTGTTGACATTCTCACTGACTTCTATTCTTCCTCTAAGTTCATTGAGCATCCTTATAACCATTGTTTTGAACCCTGTGTCTGGTAGGATGCTTACCTCCATTTTGTGTAGTTCTTTTTCTGGAGTTTTCTCCTGTTCTTTCATTTGGGACATATTTCTTTGTTTCCTCATTTTGGCTGGCACTCTGTTTCTATGTATGAGGTAGATCTGCTATGTCTCCCAGTCTTGGGAGGGTGGCCTTATGTCATAGATGCCCTGGGAGGGCCTAGTGATGCAGTCTTCATGGTCACCTGTGGCAGGTGCTCCAGGATTGTTCCTTGTGTGGATTAAGTGTGCTCTCCTGTTATAGTTGAGCTTTGATTGCCATTAGCACGTGATTGGGTGAGATTGGCCCTCAGGCTGACTTGCTTGGAATTCAACCATGTCCACAGTTTATGGGCTGCTGTGCAGGGCACTTACCCCACAGAGCAGGATTCAACTCAGTGTGCTTTGGTGCCTGCTGAGACCTCTCTTTATGTGTACCACTTGTAGGGCTAATTAAGTGGTGCTCTGTTGTGGTCTGAAGCCAACCTCCAGGTATGTTGATTTTGAGGCCCCTTGGGAGGGGCTCTGGTGCTGGCCCAGGTCATCCACTGCCTGTGACCAGCTGGAGACTACCTGGTAGGAGCTACAAAGCAATCTGCAGTCAGTCACTACCTCTGCCAAACCTGAGGTGTGTAGGAGAGGCCACTTGGCAAATGGAGAATGGCTGCCACTGGTACTGGGCCTGGGTAGCTCCTCAAAAAGCTCAGGGCACCCCAAGGTCTGCTGCTGCCTACCGGCTCCCATAAGGCTTAGCCACTGATAGATCCCCATGTGGTATGTGAGTTTGGTGAGAGGAGGTCTTACCAGGGTGGGACAAGTGGTGTTCATCAGGTTAATGTAGATTCTGATTTGGTGTCAGTGCTGAGCCTGGTACTACTCAGCAAAAGTCTGAGAGCCAAACACTGCCTGCCTAGGGCAAATGCTGCCTGCCTGCCTGATGGACAGGTCTGCCTGTTGGTCGTAAAAGAGCCTCCCATGTTGTGTGAGTTGCGTGGGGCAGGGTTTCAGGGAGTCACCAGGGTGGAGCAAGCAGAGTTCACCAGGCCAATGCAGATTCAGATTTGGCTGTGTGGGGGAGGGCTCAACACATGAAAGATGGCACCACATGCTGGCTGCACTGGAGGAGGATTCTACAGAGGGAAAATGGCAACTGTCCCTCCAGTCCTCACCCTGAAGTCACACAGCTCGGTGTCTCCCAGTGTGTCTCTGACACCTCCCAATCACCATACCTCCACTGGAGCCCATGGTGAGTGCCTGCAAGGGAGTGAATCTGTGCACAGGCCTTTTAAGAGGACATCTGGGTTTCCCACAGCCTTCCGTCTCACCTAGATGGTTGGAATCCCCACTATCTTTCACAGCCAGATGTTGTGGGGCTCCTCTTTCCAGCACTGGTACTCGAGGCTGTGAAGTCCTCTGTGTGGCTGGGGTCCTTCATTCCTCCCAGGGGTACCTCCACACCTGAGCTATCCCTCCCAATTTTCAACCACCACCTCTACCAGTCTTGACATAGCTTCATTATATCCCCAGTTATGGACTTGCATTCAACTAGACTTCAGATGGTTCTCCAGGTTGATTGTTCTATAATATAGTTGTAATTTTAATTTGTTCACAGGAGGAGGCAAACACAATGTTTATCTACTCTGCCATTTTAGATCCTCTTTGTCCTTCCTTTTTAAAGTTAAATAACATTCTGTTGTATGTATAAGCCAAATCTTGTTTATTCACTTATATGTTGATGGATATTTGGTTCTTTTCACTGTTTGGCTATTATGAATAATGCTTCCAGGAGCACTGATGTGCAAGTATCTGAGTCCCTGCTTTCAATTCTTTTGGGTGTATACATAGAAGTGAAATTGCTGGATCATATGGTAAATCTATGTTAATGTTTTTGAGGCACTGCCAAACTGTCTTCCACCATGGTGCACAATTTTATGTTCTACCAGCAATGCACAAGTGTTCCAATTTCTCCACATCCTTGCAAAACCTATTTTATTTTGCTTTGTTTTTTTGATAATACCCTTTCTTATGGTTGTGAGATGGTATGTCATAGTTGTTTGGATTTGCATTGACTCTTGATTTTCCTGCTTTTACCCCAAACCTGATTTTCCCCCAGCCATCTCCATCCCATTGAAAACCATTGCCATCCATCCAGAGCCTCAGGCCAAATCCTGGAAGCAAGGAGAAGGCATTGAAGGAGAGTGCCTCTCTCCTATGGAATATGGGGAAACTATGATCTTTTACTCTCCCTTGAATGTTTTGAAAGTGAAAATAGTAGTTTTTATTCTTCTGATTGCCATAGCTCCATTATTTCATTACAGACACAAACATTTACCAAAGTAAAAACAAAGTAAATATCAAGACCTACGAGAAAGTACAGCTTTTAATTCACTCAGCATTTACAGAAATTGAATTCAAAGGTGGTTTGCTTAGTGTTAAGGGCAGACCAAACTGCCATGTTCATATCCCATACATGCTCATGTATTAGTCAGGTGTAGATAATCATATACCTGACTGATACATGATCCTGGGCAGATTACCTAACATGTCAGAGCCTCAGTTTCCTTGCTGGTAAAATGCAGATGGTGTTACTAGAACCCACTTGAAAAGGTTGTTAAATCAGTTCATACATTGAAAACACTTAAAACAGTGCTGGGCACCTTGTTGGTGCTGCACAGTAGCTGTTGTTACCTGTATGAGGTATGTGTTGTGAAAGATAAAACGTGGAAATACCATAGTGTGCCACAGGATACTGGCATACACACAAAGAAGTACAATTCATGGGAATACAAGGAAACTGCCTCTCCTTTCTTTCCCATGCTTCACCATCATTTGGGTCTTTCTCTCCATTCATACAATTAAATCTCTTTGTTACCTCCTATCCTATCACAAAGAAATCGCTGGTTTCTTCCAGTCAGATAGACCTAGATTTAAATCATTTCTCAGATTCTTCATTTATGAAATGTATTTAATATGCTCCCTCAGGAGGATTAAATGAGAAAATGTGTACAAATGTTTTGAGCACGTGTCACATACAGTAGGTGCTTAATAGATTTCCTCTCCTAAGTATTCATCTTTACATGCTGCTCGCTTAATCTTCCTTAAGGACAGCTCTGATTATAGCTTTTTATTCATGGTTGACAACTGCCTATGGAGTACAAGCCAAATTCTTTAGCATATGCACCTTGTTTCCACTAATAACATTAGTAGCTAATATTTATTGAGCACTTTTTGTCAGACACTGGGCCGAGTGTAATTCACTTATGAACTCTTTAATCCTCATAGCAACAATTTGAGAAACGTCCTGTGGTATAATAAATATGAATATATATATACACATATTTATGAATATATGTGAATATGAATATGTATTCATATTTACAAGTATATATTAATATGAATACATATATGGTTATATATATATATATATATATATATATATATATATATATATATATATTCAGAGAGAAAGGGATTGTGGGAAGATAGAATAGGAAGCACCAGAAATCTGTCTCCCTACACAGACAATGATTACATTGACAGAATATGTCTAATGTAACTATTTTGGAACTCGAATCTATTGAAGACTTCACTTCCAATTTCCAGGGAATGACTTAGACAGTAAATTGCAGTTAATTTCAGTCAATTTTAGCTCTTAGCACAGTAGCAGCTACCCGTCCCACACCCCCAGGCCTGTGAAAGGCAGCTATATGTGTGTTCCTGGAGTATCTTACACACAACTTACAGAATATAGGGTGGACAAAAAGAACTGTCTTCCAAACGTCAGAGACCTGTGTGCTCTGATCCCTGATTGCTGCTTCTGATCACAGAGGGGCGGAAAAGGTAGGTGGCCATTTTTGTACTTCTTCCCATTGTTGCAAGCACCTCTCCTTCTGGATAATGTGACTCCCAACCTCCTTCATGTTTCACTTCTTCCGCTTTGGGAACCTAGAGATTGGGACATTCAAAAAGGATTGATATATGGGGATAATTAGAAAATGACTGTACATACCTAGGGAAAGGCTCAGAAAAGACTTGAGAAAACCTTAAATTCACACCTCAGGCAGATCCTTGGCACAGAGACAGCCTACACAAACATAAAAATAATAATAACAAAGAGCTAACTCTGGGGAAGGGGGAGAATATGATTTCTAGAGTTACCACATTATTAGATTCAAATGTCCAATGTTCAACAACAACAAAATATCGCAAGGCATACAAAGAAACAGGAAAGTATGGCCCATTCAAAATAAATAAATAGAAACTATTCCTGAAAAAGACCTGATGGCAGGTATACTAGACAAAAACTTTAAAACAACTATCTTAAAGATACTCAGAGAACTAAAGGAAAATGTGGAGAAAGTCAACAAAATTAACTGTGAGCAAAATGGAAATATTGATAAGGAGATACAAACTCTAAAAGAAAACCAAAAAGAAATTTTGTAGCAGAAAAGTACAATAACGGAAATGAAAAAAAATCCATTAAAAGGATTTGAAAGCAGAACTGGGCAAGCAGAAGAAATAATCAGCAAACTTGATGATAAGGCAATGGGAATTATAGAATCTGTGGAACCACTGAAAGAAAAAAGACTGAAGAAAGATGAACAGAGCCTAAAGGACATGTGGGATACCATCGATTGAACCAACGTATGCAATGTGTTGAGTCCCGAAAGGATGAAAGAAAGAGAAAGGGGAAGAAAGAATATTTGATGAAATAATCACTGAAAATTTTCCAAACTTGATGAAATGCTTAAGTATAAGCATCCAAGATGCTTAATAATCTCCAAGTAAGATGAAATTAAAGAGACCTACACCAAGACACATTATAATCACACTGCCAAAAGACAAAGAATCTTGTAAGCAGCGAGAGGTTGTAGTATAAACATAGAATTAGCATATGATCCAGAAATTTCACTTCTGGGCATATACCCAAAAGAATTGAAAGCAAGGTCTCAGAGATATCTGTACACCCATGTTCATAGCAGCATGATTCACAGTAGCTAAAACATGGAAGTGACCCAAGTGTCCAACAGATGAATGGATAAGCAAAATGTGGTATATACATACAATGGAATATTATTTAGCCTTTAAAAGGAAAGAAATTCTTCAATATGTTACATCATGGATGAACTTTGAGGCCATTATACTAAATGAAATAAGCCAGGCAAATACTGTATGATTCTACTTAAACGAGGTACTTAGGATAGTCAAAATCATGAAGACAAAAAGTATAATGGTGGTTGCCAGGGACTGGGGGGGAGAGGAAAATGGGGAGTTGTTTAATGGATATAGAGTTTCCATTTTATACAATGAAAAGAGTTATGTGGATGAGTGGTGGTGATGGTTGCACAATATGAATGCATTTGATACCACTGAATTGTACATTTAAAAATGGTTAAGATGGTAAATTTTATGTTATGTATATTTTACATAACCATTACATTACTCCTGAGTGATAGAAGTATCTTTTGTTATTCATAACAAGCCTATTTCAACCATACCTATGTTTATGCTAGCAAGGTGACTTAAGGTAGGCCCTTAGATATTTTCAAGAGAGGAACTGGCCATGCCAGAAAAACCATGCACATGATAAGAGAGTTGGAACTTCCAGCCCCACCTCTGACCTCCAGGGAGAGGAGTGGGTATGGAAATTGAATTCAATCACCAACGGCCAATGATGTGCTCAGTCGTGCCTACATAATGAGGCCTCAGTGAAAACTCTTGAACAGTGAGGCTTGGGGAGTTTCTAGGTTGGTGCACATATTGATGTTTTGGGAGAGTAACATGCCTGGGTAAGACTTGGAAGCTCTGCACCCCACCCACCAACCCTCTACCTTCCCCTATATGTCTCTCACATTTGGTTGTTCCTGAGTTGTATCCTTTGTAATAAATTGGTAATTGCAAGTAGAGCACTATTCTAAGTTCTATTTGTCATTCAAGTGAATTATCAAACATGAGGGGGAAAGTGTGGGAAACCCTGAATCTATAGTCAACTTGGAAGAAGGACAGTAGTCTGGGCACCTCATTTGCAGCTGATTCTTAAGTGGGGACAGTCACTTAAGTGGGACTGAGCCCCCAACTTTGGCGTCTGTATTAACTCGAGGTACTTAGTGTCAGAATTGAATTGAATTATAGGAAACCTAGTTGGTTTCAAAGAATCAGAGAGTTAGATGCTGTTGGAATGACACAACAATCACACACTATTCCCATTTTAATGATAAAGAAACTGCAATAGAGATGGTAAGTGACTAACCCAAGTTAGGGGAGCTGTTGGAATGTTAGCCCAGTCTGCCTGACTCCAGAATCTATGCTTATAACCTATAACCATGGCCGCATACCTAACGTTTAACCATAAATGAAACACTCCAAGTTTTCTATAGATAATTCCATACTTTCCTGCTTTTGTGTTTTTGCTCATGCTACTCCTCTTACCTAGAACACTTCTCTCCCATTTCCATGTACTAACACTCCATCAAGGTCAAGCACCAGCGCCAGCTCCTGCACAGTCTCCCGCATTCCCTGCTGTACTCATGAGAATGCACCTCAAATACCTACAATGACAGGGATGGAATTGACCTTCAGACCATGGCTGCCCTCTGAATTTCATTATTGTCCTTGTGCGGAGGCCACATTGCCCGTGGGCTGCTCCTAGTCCATGACCGAATGTGACAGGAACACTAAGGCAGGCCCATTCCTGGGAGCCCCCAGACAAGTCTGATGGGGGCTTTGGCCCGAGAACTTCGAAGGCCTGGCCAAAGCGTCCTTGGGCTGCACACACTTCCACCCACCCTCAGTCCCTCCTTCCTGCCTTCAGAGTTGGACTTGCATGGTGGCTTGCTGGCTCTCCCAGGTTTTTTCAGCTTCCTCCCCATTTTCTCAAAGCTGGTACCTCCTAATCGAATCATTGCACATTTACTCCTGACTTGGAATCTGCTTCCTGAAGAACTCAGACTGCCACATTCCCCTCAGTTGAAATAATGTTTTCCATCTCCTGAGCCTCCATAGCCTCTTTTCAGCACCTCTCTCATGGCTCTTAACAGTCGTTAAGCTTCTCTCAAGGCTCTGAGTCCGAGTCATATTTTATCCTTCTCTACACTTAGTGGATGGTCAATAAATATCTGTTGACTAAATAGAGGAATAAATAAGGATGTGAGAATAGGAAACACAGTGTAGCAGGGAGACATTTCTCAAAGTGTGCTCTCTGGGATGTGACTGAGTGTTATTTGGAAGGAAAAGAAAATAGAATTCCACAGCCAAATAAGTTTGGGAACTGCTGAGCTGCACAAAAAATAACAGATGGCTTTATTTATGACTTCTCAGAGCATTTAAGGGATTGCTTTTATTTTGTGACTCTCCAGGAAGCAGAGTCCTTATATGATCATAGGATTGGTGTTCTGAGGAACCCAGTTTGGGAAACATTATTAGGAAGACCAGGTAACACTTCCAAGAGGCACTATGTATCTGAGCTGATTCCGAAAGAATTTTAAGGGTTTCAGTAGGTCAAGATGGAAGAAAGAATAAGAAGGGCTTTCCAGGCAACATTGCATAAACTAGAGAGGCAGGAAGACATAAGACACATTCCGGGAAAGGCAGGTAGACTATTTGTCTGTAAGGTTCCTATAGGCGCCTGAAGTGTGACCGGCCGGGAAGGGAGGCTGAGGAGGAGCTGCATTTCACACAGATATTTGGCCTTTGTATGATGCTTAAAGGTTTCTGCTCCAGGAAATGACGGCATAAATGGTGACAAAGGGAATCACTAGTTTTAATTAGAAAGGCATGCTGCACGCGAAATCGTTTGCCAAAAAGAATTCCATATGCTGCAAAACCAAATGAAGCAATCTCAGGTTTTATATTCAGGGCAATTTGTTTGTCACATTACTAAATCCATGGCCATAATAAGGCTTCTGTCATGCTTAATGTTCTCGTTTGCAGTAAGTGTCATGGGAAAGAACCTATTAAAACCCTATTAGGATGAACAAATTATTTTGCATCAAGTTCTTTGGAACAGAAGCTGTAAATCACATCTTCTCTATTTCTTGGCTCTTTTCTGGCTCAGATTTGTAGCCTACATTCACATATGCGGGGCAGCTGAAGTTTGTATCCTTTAAGCAAACGTAAAGCCTTTTCACTTCAAGAGATGTTTAGCGCTTGTAGATATTGTATTTCCATCAAAATGCTCGTGTATGTCATGATGCAGACAGAAGTGCCTATGTATGCACACCACTTCCTCACTAGCTCAAGGTGCAGCGTCATCGTGCATTGCTGCTGAGTTTGTGCTCTTAGGGAAGGCTGGTTGTTGCAGATTTGAAAACCTCCTAATCAGTACCTTTCCCTCAAATGGCAAATGCTATTTTGTAAGTTGAAAATACATTACTCTTCAATATTAAATGATGGGAACGCTGAACAAAGTGTATTCTAGATCTGATATGTTCCCTTGGCTTATATCATCCCAAAAACTCATTTTAATTTAAATTATTTTTAATTTAAACTACATTTTGAGTTTTAATTATTTCAAATCAGTATAGGAACAACTTCAAACTCTTCCAAAGACACTTGTAGTAAGTGAGACAATGTTTCCTTGAGGGTATGTTCAGTTATTAAAATATGTCTTTGCAGTTATGCTTGTCAGTATGCAAATAAGATTTATATCTTTCAACTTGCCTTTTGATTTTTTTTCCAGCTTTACTGCATACTCTTTGTAGTTTATAGCCTAGGACTTTTTCTCAACACTTCTCTATCTAAATGTACAACCACCCCCACTGTTTCAGACTTGACTACAGGAATCCCTGAACGTGTATGTACTTAGTCTTTCTCTTCACTTAGTCACACTGATTGCCTACCCTAACCTTTGTTCGTGCTTCCCTCTATATGAAACACTGTTCCTTTTCCTCCTCACAAGGTTAACTTCTGTCACTTACCCAGAGAAACCTTCCTTGACCATCATAATTGAGTCAGTGCTTCTTGTATCTCATAGCGTTTTCCCCCCTCCTTAGAACTTAACACCCCATTGTCATTTTCGTGTTTGTGTGATTATTTGTTAGTAACTTGATTTTCCCTAGACCCTAATCTCTTTCAGTTATGGGGATGGATGGTGAGATAAGGGAAGTGGTATATCTTTTCTATTATGCAGCATATGAAATGACATTGAATGTAATACTTTAAACACTTTACCGTGACTTCCAAGAAGTCTGGTTTGGAAAATTCCCAAAGAAAACTGAAATGAGAACAAGAACTACCCAAACATGAGAAAAGTGACGCTGATTTTTGAAGAACACTGGATCTGCTTTGGCCAGTAGAAACAAATGAGAAGATGAATCTATGTAATCAGATAAACATACTTCTGGCATAACTGTTTAAGAAAAAAAAGGTGAAAGGGAATAAGAGGTACAAACTTCTGGTTATAAAATAAGTAAGCCACAGAGATGTAGTGGACAGCACAGGAAATAGAGTCAATAACATTGTAATAACTTTGCATGGTGACAGATGGTTACTAGACTTATCATGGTGACCACATTGTAAGGTATATAAATGTTGAAATACTATGTTGTACACCTGAAACTAATATAATACGGTGTGCCAACTATACTTCAATAATTTTTTTAAATAAAAATAAAAAACTGCATGAAAAAAAGACAGGCAAATCAAATGAATGCTGAATTAAAGGATGATTTAACTGACACAATAAAGATATAACAATAATAAAAATATTAAGAACTCAGCCTTAACAAATGTAGAAAATCTAAACAAAATAAATAATTTCTGTAAAAATACAAAATTTTTAAAAATGGAGGGTGGACAAAATGAATGAAATGGGTCAAAAAGTACAAACTCCTAGTTACAAAATAAACAATTCCTGGGGATGTACTGTATAGCATGATGACTATCATTAATAATACCATATTGAATATTTGAAAGTTGCTAAGAGAATAAGTCTTAAAAATCTTCATTACAAGAAAAATACTTTTTCATAATTATGTATGGTGACAGATATTAACTAGAATTATTGTGGTGATCATTTGGAATATATACAAATATCGAACATTATGTTGTACCCCTGAAACTAATATAATGTTATATGTCAATTATACCTCAATTAAAAAAGATTTTAAAAATGGCACAAGAAGAAAGTAGAATATCACATAGACCAATAATTATGAGGGAAATTGAATTGAACATTCCAAAAGTACCCAGACCCAAAGGGTATTATTATGAACTGAATGTTTGTGTCCTCCCCAAAATTCATACGCTAAAGCCTAATCCCCAATGTGATGGTATTATGAGGTAGGGCTAGGGTTTCCAGGTGGGAATTCCCGTCCGTTCTCAGGAATTTTTTTTGTTTTCACGTTCCTGAATCCCGAGATATAAACTGTTTTCTGTTCTCCACAATGAATCATTTCCACCAAGTGACGGCCGATACTACCAACAACCTGGGTTGAAGGAACCGATTTTCCCGATTTCCCGATCAACTTTTCTTGGGATTCGGGAACGGGAAAGTAAAAATAATCCCTGAGAAAGGGCGGGAGTTCCCGCCTGGAAACCCTAGGTAGAGCCTTTGGGAGGTAATTAGGTCATGACAGTGAAGCCCTCATCAATGGGATTAGTATCCTTATAAACGACACCCCAGAGAGCTCTCTCACCCTCTTTCTGCCACATGAGGGCACAGCAAGAAGATGGCCCTCTATGAATCAGGAAGCAGGTCTTCAGCAGACTCTGAATCTCCTGGCACCTTGATCTTGGACTCTCCACTTTCCAGAACTGTGAGAAACAAATGTTGTTTAAGCCACCCAGCCTATGGTGTTTTTGTTACAGCAGCCCAGACTAAGACAGGTCCTATGGGTGCTTTCTGCCAAATTCCAAGGAATAGGTAATCCCTATAGTATGGTTGATTCTAAAATTAGATAAGGAGAGTACAAGAAAAGTAACAGTTCTTTCTACCTATGAACCCTAAACAAAATATTAGCCAACCAAGTCCAGTGGGTGTTGATGAAGCAGCAGTATCAAGAAAAATGTATCTTGGAAATTCAAGTATGACTACACATCAGACAAGCAGTCACATTAAGGGCTAAGGTACTAAGGACTAAAGACAAAATATGTTGTTATGACAATAAATAAAAAAGTACTGGAGAACATTCAACATGTATAGATTTCTATTTTTAAAAAATATTCAGAAAGCTAGGAATATAAGAGTACTTTCTTATTTTGACAAAATCAAAATACAAAAAAATCATACTTGGTCAACAAAAACATCATGCTTAATAGGAAAAATCTAAATATTCCCTTAAAGATTGGAAATGCCTACCATCATCATTACTACTTAATATAAATCTGGAGATACTGACAATCACTGTGAGACAAGAAAAGGAAACAAGAGCTTAAAGGATTCAAAAAGAAGAGATAAACTGTCTTTATTTGAAGATTTGATAATCTACATAAAAACCCAGCAGGACAATTAGATGAATCATTACAACGAATAAGAGAGTTCATCAATACTGCAAGATAAAATATCAACTCACAAAAATTAACATAATGTTCTTTACTTATGATAGACAATTTAAAAATAAAATAAGATACTATTCATAATAGTTATAAAAACTATAATGTATGTAGGAATCAGTCTAATAAATAAGGTAAAAATTAAATATTAATGTATACAAAAGAAAATTCAAATAAATGGTGAGATATACTATGTTCATGGTTGGATGACAGCATTGTAAAGTCAATTTATTCTCTAATTAATCTATAAGTTAAATGCAATGCTTAACAAAATTCCAACTGGATAATTTGAGAGGTGGATTATTTGAAAAGATCAAAGACTCTACTATAAAATGTTTATGGAAAACTTAAAATGCAGAAAAATTAAAATTAAGAAAGTTGGTTTTGAATATAGAAAAACAAAGAGTTGGAAAATCCATCCTTTTGGATATTGACACATCCAAAAATATAGTAATAAAATTTGGTGCTGGTACAGGTACATACCAATAGGCAAAGGGAACAGTAAAGAGAGCTCAGAAACAGATACAATTGCTTTCCATATTTGGAAACCATATTACTTGTGGATTCCATAGTTGTGAAACTGCTTATTCTCTAAAATGTGTTTGTAACCCCAAAATCAAGATTGATGGCACACTGGCAGTCATTTGGGAACATGTGCAGAGTGGTGAAAAATTTGAGTTGCCGGATATGCATGGTCCACGCCGAAGTCAACACTGCCTTCTTGTTTCAGCTTTCATATCGTAAACAAGCATCACTTTATGGTCTCTTTAGTGTCAAGTTTTTCACATTTCTGTACTTTCTATTGGTGATTTCAATGGTTCTGAGCATAGTCCTGAAATACCATCTAGTAGTGATGCGCCTTATGGAAAAAAATGTGTGTCAGATAAGCGTCCTTCAAGCATGAGTTATAGAGCTATTGACCTTGAGTTCGATGTTAAGAAATCAACATACAGTACATCCAGAAAAAGGAAAAGGAAATTTACCAATCTGTACGTGAGGCTGCTCAGGAAAATGCTAATGTAACACCTAGACGGCCTGTGAAACTACGGAAGAAGTGGAAAAGCCACCACCTTTGAGGATTCATGAGATGATGACCCATAAGAAAAGCACAATAGACACAGCACTGGTGTGAGGCTAAAAGCCAAAGAAATATATTAGCACATTATCCAAGGTCAGGAAAATGCCAAACCCTTCTTGGCTTGGTGCTGTCTGGCTCACAAGTTTCAAAAGGTGAGACAGCATGAAAAATGTTAAACTTGCAGGAGGGGAAGGTTCTACAGATCAGAAGGCTGTGGAAGAATTTTAGAAATACCTGCTAAGTGTAATAGAGGGAAAGGGTTATATGTGGAAGAGCAGGTTCTCAATGCTGATGAGATTGGCTTGTTTTACAAGGATGTTGGCAAATGAACCTATAGAATGGCCTCCAAAGCCCCTGGCTTTAAATAATTCAAAGGCTGAAATTAATTATTTCTGAGAAATACATGTTAAATAAGGTGTCTTTAAACAGAAATACACACAAAACATGGTTGTGTGTTGATTGGTTGATGACAATGTGACCAGAGGCTCAAAGTAACTTAGCTTTGTATTTCCCCTAAGAACAATGGTTTCCTATATATCAATTTTCCATTAATTTAGGACTAGTCACTAATTCAGCAGTAGAAGATAACTTCCCTCAATTGACTGTTTTTGTGTTGTTAAATTAATTAAACAAGGAAGCCATTAGGCTCTAATACTGTGGCTGCCAAGTAAGCAAACCAAGATCTAAGCTTGTAAATGCCTCAGTGTTATTAAATTGAAATGCTAAGGACAACCAATCACAAACAGCCAATGAGGCTTTAAGCTACAGCCAATCAAATAATTTCCTTTCTTTGCTTCCTTACTTTCTCTGTATAAGTGTTCCCCTAGTTCACATCAGCAGTGCCTATATGAATAGGCACTTTAACAAATGGGAAATCCAAATTACTAGGGAAAATATGGAGAGACGCACAAATTCAATTAAAGAAATGCAAAGGAAAACAATAAGATAGTATTCATCCAACTAGAGGGAAAAGTTAAGTGGATTAAATTAGTTGACAGTGCGAATGTGAAAACGAAAACCAGGAACCCTCCTGTACTGCTGATGGAAGAATAAACTAGTTCAGCTATCCTACCAGTACGTAGTGACATTAAAGCTGCCATCTCATCGACCTAGCAATCTCACCTCTGAGCATGTAACCCCGAGTTCTCACAGAGGTCTTTTCTGGGGGAGGTGGGAAGTAGTTTGCAGCATTGCTTGTAGTAACAGGAAGCTCAGAAATCAAAGTGTTTATTGCTATGAGAATAAATAAGAAACCATATGGAATGAAGACTGTTGAGTTCCGTGCAATGTAGAAGCTGCAAAATAGATCTGTATACAGCAACAGGAGAAGGTCTAAAATACTGTTGAGTAAGGAAAAAAAAGAAATGGAATCAGAAATGCACTTATTATTTTGTATTTTACATAGATGCATATATTGAGTGGCCATAAAATCTGAAACATGAATGATATTTTAGTTTTCCATATGGAGCCCCCTTGATGACTTCTTCCGGAGTATAATAAAGGCACAAGTTTATTCAGTATAAATCAGAAACTTAAATTGTCAATGCCAGCACACGGCTCCCTGATGAGGAGAGCAGGCGAGAGAAGCTTCTTGTGCTTCTGAATCCTTCAAAAAGATATTTGGTAGAGCACCTACTCCACCAGAGCATAAAGGAGTCTGCCTGCCAGGCTGACCTCCCCTCTCCTACTGGTCCTAGCCTCAGCGTCATCATCTTTCCTGGTACCAACGACTGTCCACAAGGCCACAGACACCAAGGCCACTGGTGTCAACCAGGGCCCCAAGCCTGCTGTGGCAACCCATTCAAAATGATCTGAGTCTTCCTCAGTACACAATTTAAAAGGGTGTCCTTGTCTAAATAACCCCATGGAAGCACCCCATCCTCCTATGAGGTGGGGAAGTTTTGTAGACCAGAGGGTCTGGCTCCGTGAAAACACCAGCTTCTTATGTGTGGGGAGAATGTTGGCTTGAATCTATTGGCTCTGGGCAAAATGTCTTGCCTTCGAGGAGCACCGAGGTCTTCTGCCGTTTAACTCTAAAGTTAAGGGCTGTGTATCAGCTCTGTACCAGACGTGGACAGCAGCACCCGGCCCACCATCCTGCTGATCTGCAGCTCAGTGTGGTGGACAAATGGCCTGAAAGTCAATGCCTGGCTTAAACTGCTCAGGGGTCCCCGGGGCCTTCAAGATGGAGTTCAAACCCTCAAGCCATGTCTGAGGCTCTTACTGACTCCCCTGCTTGCCCCTCCACAGTATCTGCAGCCTCCAGCCAGCATGCCATGCCCTAAATGCCCTTATCCCCAGGCCTAAAATGCCCATCTTGCCCCCACCCCTCCCCAGCCTGGTGGAAGCGCCTCATTCCTCACTTGCTTCTCTTTTCCCAAGTGGGGCTCACTTAACCATCTCATCCTGTGCCCTCTCAGGAACTTAACACAACACACCCAGGCTGAGCCTAGTCACTGTCCCTCTACTGGACTGAAAGCGCTGAACAGCATCAGGAAGCAGCACCACACACCAGTGTCTTTCGTCTGTGTCCTCAGATGAAAGGGCCTCCTCGCTGAACAGCTCTTCAAAAATAGGTCAGACTCGCCTGCCTGTGATGACTTCTGCAGAGCCTACCGGAAGGCAGGGGGCCTGCTGAGATGACTTGTTAAGGTCGAACTAAATACACATCAAATCCCATGGAGCAGGTGGTCAGTCATGATCTGGCTTGAGGAACAAGTCACCTTCCTTTCATCTTGAGTCAGCGAGAACCCATGGTAGAGAATCCCCTTAGGTTCTCATTTACTGGCACAGTCCTGGACATTTCATCCTCACATGTACTCTGTTCCAGGAGAAATCCAGAATACACAGACCATCTAAGGGAAGGGATCAGAATCCCTGTGGAGAGTCTGTCTGTGTGAGAGGGTTTGAAGGGCCCGGGGTACCTGGGCCATCACGCACATGGCACAAAAGCGCTACTGAGAATTTTGAAGTGAAATCATCCATGAGTCATCAGCCATACTCAGGGATATAACGGGGGCATCACTTGTGATATAGCAGGTTTCCAGCTAGCCTTGGATGACCTGTGACAAAAGGATGATTTAGAACATCTGTGTTTGGGCTGACTGTGCCCTGAGCTCCTATGGTGGGACATTTAGGCAAAGGCCTCAAGACTTTCCAGCCAGGATGAGGCTCAGGAGAACCAGCCATTGCTGCTAACACCGCCCCCCACCCCAAGTTACAGAGGCTTCGGGGCATACTGCTCCCCCACCCCACCCCTGCAGCCCCTGGGATGGCCAAGGCCAGACTGAGGTGTGATGGGGTCCGTTTAACACCAGAGGCTGGGACTGGACCAAGGAGGGAGAGGATTTGAAATGTCAAGAAGGGTACAGAACAGAGTCTGTGTGACCTGCAACGAGTCACTTACCTTCTCCAGACCTCAGTGGCCTGATCTCTGCTCTCCATGGGCAGGATGACAGCCTTTATGATGAAATTAGAAAATGTATAGGAAAGCAATTTAAAGTAATGTTGCATAAGTAAGCTGATGACCATGTATATGTGGTCACGGGAGGTGGAGTACAGCATAAGGAAGACGGTCAATGGTATTGTAACAGATACAAGATGTCAGAGGGGTAGTAGCTTGGGGGAGGAGGGTTATCACTTTATGAGGGGTGTAAATGTCTGTTACGTTGCTTTGTACATGTGAAACATTTAATAAAAATAAATAAATAATAAATAAATAAATATTTCCTTAAAATAAAATTATGTCGCATGATAGAAATATAAACTATTTTCTGGGGTTCCTTCCAGGCCTAAGCCATGTGTTTCTGTGAAATCCAGACTCCCAAAGGCCAGTGGCATGGTGACTTGGGAGGGGAGTATGGACCATGCATGGGGAACCAGGGGCTGGGTGGCGACAGGCCATCTTCCCAATGACACAAGCACATGGCCATCATAAGGGATGATTCGGTCACATGGAGAAATATAAGCATATCACAACAATGACCCCTGTGGGCCTCAGCATCTGAGACACCTCCTCAGGAAGCTGGGGATATTTTCCTATTGGTTTGTTCACTCCTAAGATCGATTGTTCTAGCACAGAAAATTGCAGAAGCCAACGTGCCATGGCTGCCATCACAGTGGTGCAGCACTTGGGGGAAAGGTAAGCTCCAGCTGAGGTGGGACAGACAGCGGTCTCTCCGCCTCGTTGTTGTTTTAGGGAGCCAAAGCAACCACTGCCCCTAGGAACACTTGCACACCTACAATAACTATTCCCCCAGTGAAGACAGCAGTCAGACAGCAAGTTGTCTTAGTGGAGAATAGACTTCTGAGAGGGGTGGAGGCAGCCGGTAAGGTCCAGCAAGGGAAGGCAGCGAGGCTGTGGACAGTTTCCCGACCCACATCCCACAGGCCAGCGATGTCCTGGTGGAAAGGCCCAGAGGGCGCTTAGCCCCATGGAAGGAGCTCTCCCTCTTGCTTTTGTTTGTGTGGGCCTTTTCTCTGGAACTCTTTGAAAGAGTTGACTGAGTTTGTCCAGATTTTGACCTCTTACAGCGCATATCATAAGTTTGGTTTGTATCTTATGTTCTTATCTTGAAATGAACCATGTGGTCATTCTTTTTGGTTCACTGTCTTTTTTTCCAGCATGTCCCTGAGGGCAGCCTACTGTCACAGAGCCACTCGAGGAAAATGATTAAAAGGAGAACTTGGCTGCGGGATTCATTTCTCCATTTCTCTCAGTCATTTCCCCTCTGGGACAAACCTGGAAAGATGAATGTCTGTAGCCGATTGGTGAGCAGAGATGCCAGGGGCCCCAGGGGGTTCAGGCTCCTCTGATCACTCAGCCTCCCTCACTCAGTTCTTAGGTTTATCTAGAAAAAGCACTTTCCTATCCGTCTGTGGAATGATTATATAAATGTAACATTTCATCTACATCAGCTCCTGGAGGCCTTGGCATTGGATTGACTTAATGCTGGAGGAACAGAACGCAATCCATTTAGGGGACCAGGAACATCTCAAAAATGTCCTTTCTTCCCATGCCAGCTGCGCCATGATGACATTTACACAAAATGAGATAAGATAATAATATTTTTTGAGAACCCTGATTCTCCGGCTCTGTGCCACAAAATGAAATTAGCCCAATTTAATTACACATGACAAATGGCTGGGCTCATCTCCGTGCTGTACAGCAATCGTTCCCTGCCTCCACACACCTCCAGGAGACCACCCTGTGGGGCTGACATGTCTCCCTCGGGGCCACCTCCAGAAGAAAGCCAGCTGTGATCCAGGCTTCCTCTGCTGTTTATCTTGGTAACTGTTGCTAGGGCCGGCCAGTGGATTTCAATTGCCTGGAGCAGAGCTGGCCATACACAAATAAAGAGTTCCCAGAGGGCTTCCAGGGTGCAGGGCTCCTGGCCCATTGCCCAAAGCACGTGGGGCCTCCACTGGCACAGCTGTTTGTCTGCTACAACCTGCAGCCTCCTTTTCCGGCATCCAGCATGGCCCTGCCCTGGGAAGCCATGGGGCAAACATGCAGCTAATGCCCCAAGTCCTTTAAAATCTTGCCTCTCCTCTTGGGGACCCCTCCTGCTTGAGCTGTAGCCACTTTTGGTTCCCCTATCACAGAACAGATTGGGTTCTTAGGTATAGCCTTTCCTGGTGTGTGGCCTGTCTGTGAGCTCAGGGTCTCTGCATTTCCCCAGAGGTGCTGGGGATTCAGAAGTAAGAAAACACACAATGCCCTTCAGCGAGATCTCACTCGACTATCCAAAAGGATGAGACAGGCCCTGCTCTTGCCCAACAATGCAGGGCTACCATAGAGGGTTTCACTTCCCTCCTTTTCCAAATTCAGAAATAGCTTTAGGTGCAACAGCTTTCTGAGTTGTTGAGCAAAACGTACAAGACAGCTTCTGGCCTCTGTCTTTACCCTAAAAAACAAAGTCAGCACTTCCCAAAATGTAAGAAAAACAACAGTTAAAGCTAAGCTCCTGAGTAACAAAGGGTAGGTTGATGGGAATGAGGTGTCCCAGACACTGAAAGCCACGTGCAGGTAAAAAGGTGGGACTCCGGAGCTGTATAGTGATTCCCTGTCCTGGGTCTGCCCGTGGCTGCGCTGACTGCTACACACAGGCTTAGGAAAGCTGAACAACCTTAGTATCCAGTGAGAGCTGATGGACCGAAGTGAGAACGGCAGTTTCCTGAATTGGAGTTATTTAGAGTTAATAACTTTGATTCATGTAGGACAATGACAGGAGTGCTTTCCCTGAAAGACACAAGATGCACAGGATACCTAGAGATGGAAGAAACTCCCCTCCTCTCTCCAACATGCGAGTGATTTTCTCTTGTTGGCTATGAGTAAGACCGCTTGGACAATGGTCTGTTGATGTCATATGTCCAGAACACAATTGTATATGTGGGGGGAAGAAAGGGGCGGGTTGCATCCTTCCAGGAGGTAGAAACCTTGGGAGTGGAGATTCCAGGAATCCAGGAAGCACTAAGCGATTCCTGAGGGGGTTGTGGCTGCCACAGGCTGACCTAAAGTTAGGCACCACCCCTCCTCACCCCCAGGCTGAACACCCCCAACATAAAAACAGGATGCTCTGCAAAGTGCTGAGCGCGCAAAAGAATTAGCCTGCCTGCCCCAGCATTCCTCCTCTTGCCCTGCCGAGACAGAAAGGAAGAAAGGTGGGGGTGGACCTTGGGCCTGTGAAGGAGGAACAGGGCAACCTTGGCAGTGGAGGGAAGCAAGGGTGGGGGTGGACCAGTTCCAAGCTCAGTGCTCCAGTTTGTTACTCACCAGCTACAGGGCTTTCATTCTCAGTTCCCAGTCGGTGAAATATGGCTGGAGGCTGAGAGGAAACAAGACGTGCCGACCCCTCCCTGCCATGGCCAGCTGTGAGGTGGACCTGCCAGGCCCAGGGCCTGCCAGGCCCAGAGCTGGAGGCCCAGCTCTGCACTGCTGGGTGTGTCCGGTGTGCAGAGAAGACCCAGGAGAAGGAGAAGCAGGAGGGAGCAGCAGGGCGGGAGGGAGCAGGGCCTGCTTCTCCACCACCTGCTGTGGCCCCTGTGGACCTGAGTCCGGCAAGGCCCCTTCTCCTGCACCTGCCCCACCTCCACACACCCACCAATCTCAAGGCTATGTAATCCCTGCAGGGTTTCAGCAGGCTGCAAACTGGAACAGCAAAGGACAACTCAAGCCAAAAGCTCAGAGACACTGGCCACGTGCAAGGCTGTGAACCATCGGGATGGCTCGGGGTCCTGGGGCTGCGTTCTAGTCCTCAGACCCTGCCCCCGCCTTCCTTAGTGAACTTGGCCAAGTGCAGCAGCTCCCTGAGCCTGTTTCCTTGACTGGATGATGGGGAATTAGGCGTATTCTATGAAAGGCTGGTGGAGCCCAATCATTACCTGAGCCCCTGACTGCGTTTGCCCCTGGCCTGGGACCATCCCCGTCTGGCCCTTGAGGGGCTGGGAGGGTCACATCCCCCCATGGGGAACCCAGGCCCATTCTCCTCACCTATTAATCTACATTACAGCCTGGTGTTCATACAGAAAAAAAAATACCTGAGGTTATGTGTACAAGTTGTTTCTTGCAACATTATTTACAGTGACAATAAAAGGAAATAACCTACATATTCAATTGAGCAATGATAGAAGAAATAATAGTGCACTCAACTATGAAATCCATACTATGAGCTATTAGGCAGTTATTAAAAAGAACAGGTTAGAGCCACATATAGTTACTGATAAACAGATTTATTGTACATTGGAAACAAGCAAACTGCAGAAAGTATTTTGTCTTGAAAATGCAGATCTCATTTATTTTTGAATGACTCTCAAGAAAACCATAAAAGAATATATCTCAAACTATGCATATGAATTCCCTCAGGGGTATAGAGTTTTTCTTTGTATTACTTGATGTCTTATAAGCAAGTATTTTGAAATTTAAAAAATCAATATAGTAGAAAAATTTAATGAGAAAAACAATGCGTCTGCTGTCCTCTCAATAACCATTCACTCTTTATTGCCGTGTTTCTCTGCCTTCCTGTGGCCAGGTGACTGTGGCCAATGGACTATGAAGACCAGATATGTGCAACATCTGGGACAAGATCCCTTAAAGAAAGGCATGCATCTCCTCCCGTCATCCTCTGTCCTGCTCTGGGGGCATGGACGTGATGGCCGCAGTTTGCCCTGAGGACCTGAGCCTCAGAACAACGCTGTCAGCACAGCTGAGCAGGCGGCCTGGAGAGCCTGGTGTAGGGATGACAGAAGACCCGTCCTACTGCCCTGAAGTGCTTTCATCCAGAATTTTGCTTCAGAGGAACAGAAACTTTGATCTTGTTTAAGCCACTGTTATTTTGGGTCTCTTACATGCAGCCAAATCAGTTCTCCCTCATATAAGAAACAAAAATTAGACTCCATCTTGGTCTTCAGAGATTCTGCTTCTAATGCCACATCTAGAGCCAGATGGGGACACATCCAGGAACTGGACATTTTAGCAGCGACCAGGAACAGGATGTGTTCAATGCGTGAGAGAGAAGCCTGAAGCCCAGGGCTCACACAGCTGGTGGTGAGCACACCAGGCCTGGAATGCAGGCTTCCGACTTCTGCATTAGCATCTGGTCCTGAGGTGCCTTCAGTTCCAGCTTCAGGACCTCCCTGAAAGAGAGGCCTGGTGGCCTCAGGGATGCCTGGGACCTAGGAAGGGCTCTGCAAGAGAAGCGGTCTTGGGCATGAACAGTCTGCTCTGTCCTCCCAACCGGAGTCTAGTCTGGGCCGCCACCCTTGTGGGCCTCCCTTCCCTTTCTTCTCTGGGCAGAGCCAAGCTTTTCACCGGCAGTTCAGTACCTTGGCCTCTAAAGTAAGACTTTCTGGAATGAAAGGCTGTCTTCGGGTGAGTTTGGGCAAAAACTGAGTTCTTTCTGTTCTATGTCAAGCCCCTGGGCTACAAGTTACCCCTGCGGTGGCTAAGGCGTGGACCCTCATCCAGGGAAAGATACAGCTGGAAGAAAAGTATTGCTCTCTGCTCAAGTGCCATTTGGGGGTGCTCTCCATTGTCTCTCTGGTTTCTGGAGTGACAGTGCAAGAAAGGAGAGGAGCATGTGGGTGACACAAAGGCTCGAAACCACAATCATACATTCTGGCCTGTCTTAGTAAAGGAATGTGATCTCAAAACTCGAATTGCCAACATTTTATGACTCCCAGGTTTTTTTCAAACTTCCAAATTTTCTGGAAAGAATCTGATTAACCCAATGCTATTTGGTCCCCCCAGGATTCTACACCCACCCACATGAACTGCAGAACTGCTCTTGGAGGGCTTTCCAAAGGAAGAGACACAAAATGTTAAATTCTACAAGGCATAATATTCTTTAGGTCCATCCATGTCATTGCAAATGGTAAGATTTCATTCTTCTTTATAGCTGAGTAATACTCCATTGTATAAACATACCATAGTCTCTTCATCCAATCGTGTATTGATGGGCATTTCAGTTGCTTCCATATCTTGGCTATTGTGAATAGTGCTGCCATCAACATAGGGGTGCATATTTTTTTTTTTCAAATTAGTGTTTTAGATTTCTTTGGATAGATAACTAGGAGTGGAACTGCTGGGTCAGACTGAGAAAGACAAATACCATATGATCTCACTTATATGTGGAATCTAAATATATGGGGGGGGGGACCCTGATAGTTGCTAGATGGGAGGGGTTGGGGATGGGGGAGAAAGTAAAGGAATTAGAAAGTACAAATTAGTAGTCACAATATAGCCACAGAGATATGACATACAGTTTGGGGAATATAATCAATAATGTTGTAAACATATTGTAGGATGCCACATGGGTGCTGGACTTCTTGGGGAGACCTCATCATAGTCTGTGCAGATGCCTGACCACTGCCCTATGCACCGGAAGCTGAAGGTGAATAATATTGAACGTCAACTATAAATGAATATATATATATATATTCACGGGATGTGGAGTACAGCATAGGGAATAGAGTCAATGGAATTGTAACAGCTATATACGATGTCAGAGGGGTAGTAGATAGGGGAGGGGGTTTATCAGTTTGCGAGGGGTGTAAATGCATAACTATTACATTGTTTTGTACACCTGAAACTAATTAAATAAATAAGTAAATTCTACAAGGCAGGCAACCCAGTGGGGCGGCAGGGGGAGTGCTGCTCCCACGGCTCCAGATGGAGGACACCAACATGCCCTCCTCTCTCCTGTTATCACTGGCAGATTCATGGAGGGCACTTGGGTGGCAAAATGGGGTTCAGGTCTGCCCTTTGGGCACAGCGTAAAAGCTCGATCAGTTCATATGACACTTGTGACTATTTGAAGAGGAGCTATGCTATTTACCACCATGCTGTATCTACTTCTCAAAACTAACTAATAACATAAAGAAGATTGTGATCATGGTTACTCTACTCTAAAAAAATGAAAATCTTTAATCTCTCATTTGAATATCAACAATGAATATGCTAATTACAAAATGTGCTTATAGCAAGTTGAACAAGAATTCACTAACCGTTGTATCTTCTTTTAATTGCTTGAAAGTGTTAAGACAACTGATCCTGAAATCTTTTGTTATTTGGTATTATCGATCACTTATTTGAGACTGGCCCCCTTTCCCCTCCTGCCTTCCTCTTCCCCAGTTAGTCCAGGTTACTGGGATTAAGACTGTTCTTTAATACCATCACCCCAGAGATTCCATTGGAAAATGGGGGCCTGACTGTGTTTTTGGTTGGGGAGGGAGGACCAAACTGGACTTACATAACATTCCATTCTACAGGGAACTGCGTGCTGGGCTCCACCCACTTTGCCCAGTTCACACACTTGAATTTTACAGATAGGTCAGTTCACGATGAGAAAGAAAACACCATGTAGACAAGGCCAATTGCAACCTCCTGCTAGGGGCTCTGGGTTCCAAGGTAAATCTGGAAAGTATAGACTCTTTTAAGTACAGACACTCCATTTCATAGCTACTATTTATTAGCAGAATCCAGCCTGTATTAGTTTTCTGTGTTGCATAACAAATTACCAAAACTCAGTGGCCGCAAACAGCACACATTTGTTATCTCAGTGTCTGCGGGTCAGGAGTCTGGGCTGAGTCTTCCATGTGGGGTCTCACAAGGCTGCAGTCATGGCGTTGGCTGAGCCACATTCTCACTTTGAGGCACGACTGGGGAAGAATCTGCTTCCAGGTTCCTTCAGGTTATTGGCAGAATCCAGTTCCTTGTGACTGTATGACTGAGGGCCCAGCTACGTGCTGGCTGTGGGCTGTAGGCCACCCTGGGGACCTAGAGGCCGCCCACACTTCCTCTGTCCCTGGGGTGTTAGCAGTTTTATACTATAACCTGATCACGACATCCCATTATGTTTGTCATATTCTGTTAGATAGAAGTACAGGTCCTGCTCCCACTCAAGGGGAGGAGATTGTACAAGGTCATGGACAACAGGAGGAGGGGGTCATGGAGTCCCCCCCCCCAAAAGTCTCTGCCACACAATTCTTTAGAATTTGTTTTTGAACAATGTCTGCGAAAGTACGCCTATTGCATTTTGGGAAAAGATCACACAAGGAAAAAATATTATTAGTCCAGAACCCATGGGCTAAGCAGTAGCCAGCAAAGGCCCAGAACTCATCTGCCCCCCAGCCTTGCCCCCTGCTCAGGGCACTCTGCTGTAAGTGAAGGGGAGTGGTGGGGGTGAATGAAGACCTTGGCCTGCTTCTCATGCAAAGAAGCATACATAGACCATTAGAGCTCAACAGACGTGCATTATCATCTACTTCAGCCTCCTCGTTTTGAAAATTTTATAAAACTCAGGCCCAGGGAGGTTAAGTGACTGGTCTTGAATGACACGGATAGCTGCAGGCAGATCTGCTACTGGAAGTGTGTTTCAGTCACCAGTTTCAGTAGCATCTGCAGTGGTCCAGGGTCATGCTAGGCACTGAGGACCTGGAGATGAAACAGGCTCAGACCCTGGCTGGAAGCATCACCATCCTGGACGCCCCGTCAGGCATTTCTACGACACCTGCTGCCCCTGCTTTGTCTTTTAAGATAACTCATGCTGGCTCCAACTGGCTCTTGACAAGACATTCCAGGGAATGCCACTGGAAATACGTTCCACAGAAGCCACACAGCATGGCCAGGTGGTCAGGCAGCCATATGCAAGTTTAAGAAATGTGGGAAATACCAATGTACAGGACAGGTCCTCACAGTCCAGCATAAAAAAAAAAATCTGGCGTAGAAATACTTATACCAGACAAAATAGATTTTAAAGCAAAGGCCACAACAAGAGACAAAGAAAGACCCAGTAATCCCACTTCTGCGTATTTATCCAAAGAAACCCAAAACTCTACTTCAAAGAGACATGTGCATCCGTATGTTCATTGCAACATTGTTTACAATGGCCAAGATGTGGAGGCAGCCTGGGTGACTGTCGATGGATGAATAGATAAAGAAGAGGTGGTACATATATACAATGGAATATTGCTCGGCCAGGGAAGGGAATGGGTTCTTGCCATTTGTGGTGACATGGATGGACCTGGAGGGTGTTGTGCTGAGTGGAGTATGTCAGACAGAGAAAGACAGATGCAATGTGATTTCACTTATATGTGGAATCTAAAGGACAAATAAATAAACAAACTCATCGATACAGAAAACATTTTGATGGTTGCCAGCTGGGAGGGGAGTTGGGGAAGAGGGTGAAAAAGGTAAGGGATGAAGAAGTACAAACTGGTTGTCACAAAGTAGCCATGGGGATGTAGAAATATAGTCAATAATATTTTAATAACTATGTATGGTGTCAGATGGGCACTGGATTTATCGAGGCGATAAGCAGGAGAGAAGTTGGGGGTTAGAGTGAAAAAGGTGAAGGGATTAAGAAGTACTAATTGGTAGTTCCAAAATAGTCATGGGTGTGTAAAGTGAAGAGAATATAGTCAATAATATGGTAACAACTATGTACAGTGTCAGATGGGTACTAGATTAGTCAGGGGGATCAGTTCTTAAATTATATAAATGTTTAACTACTATACTGTACACCTGAAATTAATATAAAATAGTATTGAATGTCAACTGCAATTGAAAATTTTTTAAAAGGAGGGAAGGTGAAAAGGAATACAAGTGTCAAATTTCCAGGTATAAAACAAACAAGTCATGGGGATGTAACCTACAGCATAGGAAATATAGTCAATAATATTGTGATAGCGTGGTACGGTGTCAGATGGTTGCTGGACTTATCATGGTGATCACTTCTTTAGGTATGTAAATGTTGAATAATTATGGTGTACACCTGAAACTAGTATAATATTGTATGTTAGATATATTTTAATTTTTTTTTTAAAGAGAAGATGTCCTAGAACAAACACTGAGGATTATCAGCATTCAAGTGATGGGCTGAACTGAAGACACTAGGGCAGAATGGCCAATGAGACAGAAGGAAATCCTGGAGAGAAACTAAGGGGAAGGGTATTTTGGAGAAGAGGGGCTTCCGATAGGGTTTAACAGGGCTTATGTATGGAGAACGCTACAAAGTGTCCTGGGCACCAAGTGACCTTGGTAAGGGCCTTCCAGGGAAGGTAGAAGCTAGTCTACAGGGATTAAGGAACCAGAGAGAAGAGAATAAGGCATGCAAGTAGGATTTCACACATTTTAAAAGGAGTTCATCTGTAAAGGGAAGGTGAGAGAAGGCTGGGGGCTAGAGGGAGACATTGGGAAAGGTTTCTCAGTTTGTTTTTAAGATGGAGAGACTTCAGCATTTTGAGTTAATGGGACTTGGAACCAGCCTGGCTACCAGTCATTCCAAGGAAGGAATATCCGAGAAATGGGGTAAACCCAGGATTGATGTCTGAGTTTTGCTCTGCCACTTACTCTCTCTTCAAGCCAATTATTTTTCCTTTCCAGGCTTCATTTGTATAATATTTTACTTCAAAATACTGCTAAAGTTAAGTCAGAAATGCACATGAAGTCACTTTACCAGTAACAATCATTATTTCCAAATATGAAGGCAAAGGAGATGGCTGAGCTAAAGACACTTCCAAGCTTTTCAAGTCTGAGAGTCTGGGAAATAGCCATGTGGACGACTGAATCAGAGAAATGCTGGCAGGAAAAGTTTTAGAGAAGGAAGAATGACAAGGGTGGTTTATGCAGGCTGATGCTGGGTCATGGCAAGACATCAAAAGTGGAAATACTTAGCAGATATGTGGAGTCAGGGACCAGATGTAGGAGAGAAGTCAGGGATGGAGAGAGAGTGCTGGCACTCCTTAGCCCAGAGGTGAGCAGTGGGTCAACACGAGGTTGTGTAATGTTTGGCAGACTCACACAAGAACATCCATATCTGCCTTGCATTAGCAGTTACTTTGTGTCAGGCCTTTTACCTACAATATCTTCAAACCTCGTGATTATCTGCATTTTAGAGTGGAAAAAATTGGGACTCAGAGAGGTCACCCAACTAATAAATGGTGCAGCCCAGAATTCACATACAGCCACTCTGGCTCCCAAACCTGCATTCTTTCCACTATCTCATGCTGCTCCAAAGGATGGAGCCTGAGGGGAGAACTGTTTAAGAGACAAAAGGAAACAGCTCATTGGACAGACAAACATTGAGAGGGTGAGATATTATGGAGGCCAGGAAAGCATAGAGTTTCAAGATGGTGCAACTGGCAAATAGTTCCATGTACTTCAAAGAGACTAAGAAGAAGGAGAACTGAGAAAGTCTACTGAATTTGGTAAGCAGAAGGTTACTGGTGACTGTGGATGGTTGGAGGGGCTGTGTCGGTAAAAACAAGGTGTCTGCACCGGAGCAGGACCTCTTCCTCTCACGTCCCCACTGTGGTGCTGGTGGAGAAACTTTTACAGTGGTCAATTCAACTAGTGTCTGATGGTCACTGGCAAATCAGGAAAGTAAAAGCCAAAGACCTCATCCTCATGCAGCTCACAACTTAAATGGGGACACCAGCTTTCAAAGATGACGACCAGAGAACACACAGACTGAAGGGAATACAAGTCTGTCTCAAGCTTCCTCCCACTACCCTGACTTCTGTCAGCTTCTGGACAGGTGGGATCTGAGCTCCCGAGAGAGCTGGGCCAGCCATCTGTGTGGCATTTGTGTGTGATGGCAGCAGAAGCCGTGCAGGAATGTTGACAGCCCAGAGAGCGTGTGTAGCTGGAGAAGAGAAAGGGTACAGTACAGAACTCTAAATAGCATGAGTAGTGAGGGGATAAGCCGGGTGGGAGTGGGGGGGATGGACTCCTAATGACACTGAGAAGCAGTGACCAGAGATGAAGGAGGACAGACAAGAGTGTAGGAAGGGAAGATGGAAACCGAGGCTGAGTCCCTCGTTCAAGTGCCTTATTTCACCTGGACCCATTGGAGATGTTTTTTCATTCTCTTCACCTGCTCTGTCTTCTTAACAACAATCTCAACCCCCTTGCCTTGGCAACTCACTTCTTTCCCATTCCCTCCAGCAACAGATTCCGCCTTATTTCCTCTTTCCTGACTCATTCTCTAACATCCACAGGCCAGTGAGTGTCATCCGGGCAAGGGAAGCAAGGCTCTGGACTCTTCCTTCCTGTTCCACTTCCTGCCACCTCTCACCTACTACAGGACAGGAGACAAGCGGAATTCCTCTGCTGGACCAGCCGCAGGCTGGGGCACCCTTGCCACAGATGCATTCAGCTGCCACAGTGCCTGAAATACCAGCATTATCACCAATTCCTTTGGCACAGAATGGTTCTCCACTTTGGTTCCTGTCCTAAAATGTAAAGATGCCTGGAAGGGTGACAGCTTTTGTTTCTAACACTCTAGAATAAGTCACTAAGAAGATGTTTTTGATGTATCTCGTAGAATTAAATACCTTGGGAGTTTTGGGGCAGCAGGGGTTGGCACCAGAGATGGTTTAGGCAATAGGGGAAAGGTGGAGGTGCTGACAAAAATCTTAACCCATCATGCAATTTTGTCCTGGATTAACCTCATCCCTTGAGTTGAATTCAGGGGAAGGAGTAATAGTTCATTTGTAGCTGAGGCTGTAGGTGCTCCAGCCACGTCCCCTTGGCCTACCTCAGAACTTACCTGCAGACATTTTCTGAATAACAGTGGAGAAAGTCAGAAGATCTGGAGAATTAACGACCTGCAGAAACTTACGGGAGTTAATTCTGAGGAATGTTCTACATGGTCTCTGAGAGGGTCCCCAGTAGGGTTGGGCCCCTGTTGCCCACAGTAACACATTCATTAGTGCACCTTTTATTGCTCATTCCTTAGACTGCTTCTTGGATCGCCTCTGAAAAAATCTAATTATTCCCAAATTCTTACTTCAGATGATGCCTTGGAGGAAGTATTTACAAACTAAGATACCGGATATAACGGGCCTTGCCCTGTTATTCCCAAAAACTATGGAGGAGAAAATAAAGCCTACTCGATCCTAAAAAAAAAAGAATTCACAGACCCAGAATTTAGAAATGTGCTTCAAATTTTTAAATGCCCACATCCTTTGATCCAGTAATTCTACTTCTGGAAGTTCACTTTAAGAAAAGTAACAGAGTGTGGGAAATATATATATATAAGGACGCTTATCACCATGCAGAAGAGTATACTTGTAAAATGGGAAGCAGCTTTAAGTTCCAGCAATAGCAAATTGGTAAATATTAAATTATAGTAATCCTATGTTGCCATTAGAATAATGATATAGATTTTCTCCATCTTTCCATGTCTGTGGTAAATTAAGTAAAAGTGCAGATGGCAAAACATTATGCGTCATGTAATCACTTTTGTAAATATACCTACATCCATACGTGAACGTGTGTGCAGAATCGGGAAGGATGACAACAAAATGTTAAGTGTTATCTCTGAGTGGAAGAATTGGGGATGGAGGATCATTTTCATTTTCTTTTTTCTTTATACCTTTCTGAATTGGAAATATATATGTATTTTTTTTTTTTTTTTGGAAATACACATATTTTGTAAATAATTAAAACAACTTTGAAAACTGCAAAAAAAAAGAAAAATGTAGAACGTGATCAGTGGTCTTGGCCACACAAAATGAATTCCATAGCTCAAACTCCCATTCTCCCAACAGGAGCTATTGGTCTCACAACCTAGAGGGACTGCAACAGACCCACAAAGGGAACCGTCCCACCTAGCCCAGCCCAAAGCTTGGCAGTGACAGTTCTAAGCAAGTCAGCAAATCCATCTGCTAACTGGCAGCAGTGGGAGAGCACGGCGCGTCATGTGTCCAGCATGTGTGGCCCCATCTGACTCAGAGGAAAACACACGCAGCCCTGCATCTGTGCTGGAGGTCGCATGTCAGCCTCGGTCGCGCCCCACCCCCGCTTGCAGACCACCTCCCCTCCCCCTCGCCTGCTTGGAGCCTCAGCTGGAACTCAGCAGGTCCCCTTCCAATTTGCTGCACATTCGGGAGTTCCTTATTCTCAAGGGAAGAACTCGTTGTCATGGGGATGTGAGCCTCCCAACCCTGAGACCCGCCGAGAAGGCCAAATCCTTTCCGCAGCAGTTCTCCTGGTCTCCCGGGCTCTGCGGTGGCTGCGCGGGCCTGTCCTGCCCTGTTGGGGAAGGGTTTAGGCTCCAGATACTTTGCGCTTGTGGGGAGGAGCGGGCATCAATTAAAGACACTAGGTAAGAGAGGAAAGGGGAAAGAAGACAAATGGATAAGAAGGTTTTATTAAAAGTTCCCGGCCGCTCTGCCCTTTCCCCCCACCCGCCGGGACTCCTGAGTCCGTTGCTGACTCTGGTTCTGGGTGGGGATGGCAGACACTCTGCTTTCCTCTCAACGGCTTCCAAGAACCGCGGGGCATTTTTTAAAGTTTCTGGAACGAAGCACAAGGAATGAAGCTTTAACGTCTCCAGCCCCTTCAGCCTGGGACTGAAAAGTGAGGGGTGGGAGGTGGGAGGCGATCGGAGCGACCAGCTGAGCCCTGTGATGGTGGGTGGAGCTGGCTGGGCCGGGTGTCAGCGATCAGAGACCCACTGGGGGCGTGCCCGCCGGGACCAAAGCGCAGCCGCCGCTCCCCGCAGGAGGCGGTGCGCAGACTCCTGTTGAGGGGGCGGGGGAGGGCTGGGGATGCGGTCACGTGCGCCAGGCGGGTGCTGGGGCCAAGACCCGTCACCCCTGGGCCCGCCCACTCCTCAGAACCCACCGGGGCACCTAGGCAGCACCAACCTTACAGACCTCAGCTACTGCAGAGTCTCCCGTTCCTCACTCCAGGGTGGCTGCCCCGGGGGGGAAGCTCCAAGCCCATCACTGACGGTCCTGGAAACCCTTTCATCTCTGCTCCATCAGCGGCAGCTCTTTGATTATTTCAGTCACCAGGCTTTGGAGCCTCCAACCATCACGATGCTGTAAATCCGTGGGTGCTTGCTGGCTCAGAGTGGGGCACGTGTATACCCAGGGGTACCCCCTTTCCTCAGCCTTCTTCCCTTCTCCTGCTGCCTCCCCACCCCTCAAGCCTTTGGAACTTGTGGTTGCAATGAACCCTAGATTTTTTTCCAAGAGTCTTTTTCCCTTTAGCCTTTCTGTGCACCCACCCACTCTGACACCTGACATTTTCCTGCAACTCCACCCTTCCTCCCGTTAGTGCGCAAGTGCTGGTGTACGCCTCTTCCCTTCCCCTCCATCATCTGTCCAGTGAGATGTCAGCTCACCCAACAGGCGAGAACACAGCGAGTCCACAGACAACTGCCCACTCAGTCCCGGAGAGGAGGCTGCACCTAACAGCAGGCCAATGAGGAAATAGTGCTTTTGACAACCCGAGGCATCATGTTTCATGAGCCAGCCAAATGTAGAAAGGATTAACTGCTTCACCCAATAAGCCCACATCTGTAGTTATAGTCTGACTGGGATAAAATTACCCTGGTTATTAATCCTTGTGCTTTAGGGTATAAGCTGATCACCAGCTGGGATCAGGACAAATTCCACCCCAGCTCCTTACAATCTGCTCCCCCATTCTCATCTGCCCCATCTCCTGTGTATATTGTTGCACATTTCGTTCTGCAAACCAAGTTTATGGCCACCAATGGAGGTTCCTCTGAGACAGGACAGCTCCAGTCTGTCCTGGACAGGACATCCATTCCATCACGTGAGTATGTACCGAGAATCTACTATGGGCAAGACATTGTTGGTCTCCACTGTAGTGAAAACAAAGACCATTCCATCATGGCCCTTGTCTTTTCCATGCCAAGGAAAGCTGAAGTGGGTGGTCAGAAACTGCAAGTGGTTTCTGGGACTTCCTGCTCTGAGGCGTCCTGGGTGTATCAGATGGCCTCAGGGAATCCAATTTGGGTATGGGCAGTGTTCCCAGACTCACTGCCAACAAGGAATGGAGCCATTTCCTCCAGCCTCCACTTATGTGGCCTCTCCCTGCAGTGAGTCAGCAGGACAGGCCAAGATAGCTTTGTTTCTATCTCTGATCCTTTCAATGGAGACCCCAAATCTTCAAGCACTGGAGACTTCCAGGAGTCCCCATTTCCCTTGGTGGGACCAGGAGGAGAGAAGTAGGTTGACAGCTAGGGTTTACTCTTTCCAGATCAGGCCTGGGGCTACAACACAAAAAGAAGTGACATCCCTGAGAGGCCATTGTGCCCAGTCACTTCAGACCTGGCCCAGTATGGGCTGACCGAGTGATTCAGCATCCAAATTGGGACCTGTCAATAATGAAAAGAGATGCCACTGTTAATGACGTGGAACTTCCTGAGCAAACCAGGATGAATTCACCTTACCTGAGGGGTCATCTCCATTGGGAAAGGCCATCAGAAGAGGCACCACTGAGACACAATGGTTTGTTAGCTCCTTCCTGATGACTTCCCTGTGCTTGTCAGCCCTCAGTCCCCTTCTGTGGATACGTCTCCACCTAAGAGATATGAACCTCTTAGATTTTCTAAACTCTCCTCTACCTCCAAATTATGTATGTTAAGGGGCACCCCTCAGTAAAATCTGCCCCTCTTTCTGTTCTGTGTGGTCTCCATGGGTGCTGGCATGTGCTCACGTAGGAACTCCTCTCTACAGGCTAGCCACAATTTATTGACCCACAGTTGCGCTCTAAAAACTCAAGATGGACAAGTGAGAACCTTTCCCTGGAATTTTGGGTTTGGGGCCAAGAGGGCCAGTCTTGTCTCTCTCCCATCGCTATAGCTGTCAGCCTTGTTTCCCTTCCACGTGGAATAAGCTGAGGGCCTGCAGAGCTGAACGAAGAATGAGGTACATGCAGGGGATCTGAGAGCAATGTACTGTTGCAGTCCAGCTCCCTCTCATCTTCCCTCTTTCCTGATGAAGAGTGCATTGCAAACTATGCCCACTTCCTAGTGCTCATGCCTCTTGGCACCAGCCTTGGCATCAGCAACCACTTCTTCTATCTTGAAACTTGCACTTTTCTTGATGGTTTTCGTTCTGGTTCTTGCTCTGACACAGAGAAGCTTGACCTGCAGAAACTGTACCAGAATTTAAAGGTACTATGTAGCTAAAGCTCTAGACTTTTCCAACCTTCCTCTCACTCCACAAAAATGCAAATGGCCTATGCCTGCTCTCCTGGAGCACTGTTAAGTGAGGAATGATTCATCTAATAAAATAATTGCAGCTAAGTTATTAATGGGTGCGCTATTTTGATAACAGCTCTCAAAGACTTAGCTCAGAGTCTCTCAAATGTGGATGGTGGTGGAAGGGGATGGTGGAGACCAGGGATGGGGGCAAAAAAACAGGGCTAGGGATATATAATTGAGGGTCTAAGAGTTTTTATGACATATTTAAGTTTTGTATTTTCACTTTAAAGTTAATCAGTGCTTAATTGTGTGTTTTAGTTTACCATTCCATTGGCACCTGGTAATCACCAACGTTTAGTGCAGTATTTCCAAAGTGGAATGTATTCTCAATGTTTCAGAGAACTTCTGCTTCTAAAGTGAGTTTCCTTGTCCCTCAGTTTGGGATGTACTGACTCAAGGAATCAGCATCCTTGAAATGTGAGTGTTGTCTATGTACTGAGCAGCACCAAAAGGGAGAGACAGAAATGTCAGCCCTGAGTCCTGCCCTCAAAACCTCATAGGCTCGTTAGGAAAACAACACAGGAACACTTAAAACATCAAATATAAGCCTGAAGTAACAATGTGAGACATGTCGCAAAGTGATATGTTATTAAGTGAGGCAAGCAACACTTTCTATGGGAGATCAGAGGCAAACAGAAATAGTCACTGGAGGCTTCCTGGGTTGGGGGAGGGTCTTGTGGTACTGCTGGTCTGGGAATTGAGCAGGACCTTAGATTAAAGTAGGAGTTATAGAACCAGAAAAGAGAGAGATTCTAGACAACAAGGAAGCCCACGAGCCTACAAAGTTCTGAGCTTGAGATCAGAATGAACTGAATGGATGTTTTGGGGAGTGGGGGGCACAGTGGACAATGCTTAGTTACCCTTTTATCAAAATGAGCACATACTCAGACCACCAACATAGCAAGGACACCAACAATTTTTGTTCAAGAATTTACTATTTATTATTTTTTTAAAGCATAAAGAAGACTTTATGGGAAAAAATCAGAACAGAGTTGGACTTCCTTACACTTACGTTACAGTTTTTAATATTGTTTTATATTTACTTCTGTGGAGAGTAAATGTGAGACCCCATAATGATATCAGTTGTTAGGATCTCTAAAGGTCTAATGCAGCTCTTTAGACCTGTAGAGCATATTTTGGGAGACTTGAATTCCAAGTGAGGCAGCCAGACTCTGCATGTCTTGATGAGCCAAGGGCTTCAATGGTCATGACAACCTCAAATTCTCTGGGTGTCCAGCTAATTATTCCTGAGGTTATACATCTAGTCTAACACTGGGTTTTGGATCCTTTACTGCATGGTGTAAATTTACAAGGCTACACACATGAGAGTTTTCTTTATCGCGGTGATTATGTCTCTTTGTTTCATTGCCATTGATGATTGGCCTGGGTTGGAAGAGATAATGTTCCCTTGAATGCAAAGCCTCCCTTGCAGAATTGTCCCCTATAACAACATGATATTTATTGCTTTTATTAACCTGACAGTCTGGAGACAATATTGATGCTATTTATACAACATTTTCATTACTCCAGGGGGATACTGTTTTGCTGTCCCATATGTGCTTGGGACAGTGAAGAACTGGCAATATGATGCCCTGAGTCATAGATATCTGAGAAATGAGTGAATGAATAAATGAATAATTAGGAAGGATTCATGCTAGGTATCCCAAAAGGTATCCCAAAACTGTTATTGAGAGGGAAGTTGGAATGGTTGCTAAGGACTCTTCCAACTCCAAGAACTCTCCTTGTATCAGGGACAGGTCAGGGGAACACATTAAATTCTCTAACAGTCTCTCAAGAGAGACCCACTTTCTGTCCTTTCCCTAGAGCTTTCTTTAAAAGACCGCATCAGCTTTCTCCATAGTTATTTCAGTTTCTCCAAGCCTCAGGGAAAAAAACGTTCTTTCTAATGGCCAACTCAAGTTCCGTAAGTGTCCATCTGCCTGGTTCTTTAATGAAAAGGGCTCTTCTCAGGTCAGGGTAACACTGCTGCTAAAGCCAGTCTAGGATTGAAGTCCACAGAAGGACTTGGTGGGGAGAAAAGGAGAGGCATGTACAGAAACACAATTCAAGGTGATGGGGAGCTGCAGGAGGCTGAAGGGAGCCCCAGGGATTTGTTCAGAAAGAGTAATTACACTGAACACCACAGATCTGCAGGCCAGCCTCACCGCCCAGAGCGTGGCCCTGATGAAGGTGGATTGCTTCAATTATCTGGGCATCTTGATGAATGGGCACTACACATGCTCTGGGGAAGGTGGGAGGAAACGATCCCCAGATTAATCACTCACGGCGTCACTGAATAGAGGGTGTTTGGAGCCTGTGGGAACCAGAAATGGACAACAGGTTCACAAAAGCAGAGAAAGAGAGACTGAAAATAATTGGGCCTTGATTAGAAAAAAAAAATAAAAGGAGGGTAGCAAATACAATACTGAGATCCATCTGATTTAGGTAGTGATTTGCATAAAGGTAGTAGTGATTAAAGTAGCCCAGGTAGGAACGAATGATAAAGTTCAGTCTTTGGAGCTGCCCAGCTTATAGTGTGAACCAGGGCCAGGGACTCAAAGGTAACCCCAAATGAGACAAGGCAGGTCTCAGAGGCAGAAGGAGGCAGATGCCACCAAATGGGGTGAGGAAGGAGATGAGAACTAATGCTAACAACCCCCAAAGGCCTCTAGGGGAAGATAAGACCGCATAGAGTTCCAAGCCTTTCCTGGAATTTTAACAACTGCTCATTATTAGTGTAATCTTAGTATTTCTCTGGCCCCAAATTGCTATGGAGTGTGTGTGTATTTAAATAAAGTGAGTTGTTTATTTCTTGAGGAATGTTTGTGTATGTTCAGCATTTAACATATAGCATGTCATAGATGTTCACTGAATGAATAATAAAAGCCAACATGTATTACACTTCTACTATGTCAGGCAATATGCTAAGTGCTTTATGTGAGTAATTTAATCCACATAATCATCCCATGAGACTTTTTTTTAATCCCTCTTTAATGGATGAAAAAAACTGAAGCTCCCATAAGTGAAGTAAATGGCTCAGCTAGTAAGTGACATATATGCTGGATGGAAGGGAAAGAAAGAGAGCGAGGAAAGGAGCAAGAAGGAAGGGAAGAAGGAAGGAACACCTTAAGAAAGGGCTGAGACGTCTCAGAGAATTTCTTCTGAAAATCATTTGTCTTAACAAAAACGTGCCTGGCAGACGGATCCACTTTAATTCCCTTTATCGCCAGGTGGTGAGTCCTGCAAAGGGCTGTGAAAACTAGCACAGCTTCACAAGGGACTGAAAGAAAATAAATGACAGGACAGGATTTTAAATGAACATAGAAACTATGACACAAGCAAGCGTAGTTCTTTAGGCTGCTAACTCATGCAGGCTTTAGCCACAATGCGAAACAACGGGACAGAGAGACCCTGGGCTGCTCATTTTCCAGGGTGCTGATTGCCGAGAAATGATTCTGTTACCCTCGTATAAGCAGGTTTTATTCAGAACAATAACAATCAAAACCACTGAGGGACTGAGTGAAACATAAACAGGAAAATGAAGGTTAGATGACCTCACAGAAGTGCAGACAAAGTGGTCTCCCTTGGGTGCAGGGAGGCAGGACACAATTTTGACTCTGTGCTCCCTAGCAGCCTAAGCAATGAGGGAAACAATCTGTTGCAAGAGCTATGGTGTCCACAGGACAAAAACAAACCCGTAGTTTAGAGAAAGCACAGCGTTTTCTGTTGCTGAAACCTCAGATATTTTTGGTCCTGGCAATATCCTCAACAGCACTCTGCAACGTTACAATCAGCAGATTTCCCGTGTATGTCCTTGGACGCCATGCTGGCCATTTTAGACCTGCAGCAGTAGCAACATCAACATCTGTTGAGGGCAGGAGCCCAAAGGCATGGCGATACCCTGCTTGACAAAAAGGGCCTTTTTTGCTACTACTGTTCCTGTCACTGCCTGGGAGCCAAACCCCACAATAAGAGAAGCAGCGGTGGGCTTAAAAATGCTACCCAGGGAATGCCACTATTGGAGGTTGTGGGGACAGAGTCCCAGCGAGTAGTTTCCAGTCTCTTGGCTTCACATGGAAAGGTGCTGGCTCGGTTATTAGATGGCCATCAGCTGTTACCAGTTAGCCATTAGCTACTAGTATAACTGCCAGGGCTATGCTAGGAGGTTGGTGGGTTGGTCGGTTGGCAGAGAAGCGGACAGTGGATTGCGGCTAGCAAGTGGGGTTAGCAAGCGTGGATGATGGATTGTGGATTGTGTGGATCCTACCTCCTGTGTCTTGCTCAGCTGCCAGAGAGACTGGGGTGCAAGAAGACCCCCTGTTGGGGTACTGGTGTATGTTTGCTTCCCGTGTCTCCAACCCAGCCACCAGCGAGAATATAGTGATATGACTCCCCTATCTATGGCTCTGTGGGTATTCCTTTTTGGCCTCACCATATCCTACGTTCTTATGTGGGGAGCGGGAGCTGAGACCCTACATGACAGAGGTCTTGTTCCCAACAGGTAGTGCCTGAGTCAGCTGACCTGCCCAGAGATGGGAAGGATCCAGTCACCTGGGAGAAAGCCCTGAATGAACCAGAGAATAACCCAAGGAGAGAACAGGTGAAAAATGGCAAACCAATTCTGAGGTATCGGAAAATGCAAATCAAGGGAAAGCTGCTGTCTGGGCTGTCTCCACAGCTCCTGTCCTTAGGAGTGCTGGGATAGGAAACGCAACCCTCAGCGGCCAGTGCGTGGTTAGATGGCAGTCTGTTTCTCATGGCTGCTGGGTGGGCTCCCACAGATGTTTAAGGTCCGATTTTGACTTTGGTTCAATTAACATGGGCTGAACATGCTTCCCCGAAAATAAGACCTAGCCGGACAATCAGCACTAATGCGTCTTTTGGAGCAGAAGTTCATATAATAAAATATAATGTAATATAATATAATGTAATGTAATACTGGGTCTTATATTAATTTTTGCTCCAAAAGACATTAGAACTGTTTGTCTGGCTAGATCTTATTTTTGGGGAAACACAGTTATGTGCCCAGACTGCTGAGCGAGCCACTTGTATGGCTCAGGCTCAATTCACCAACATCGACATCTCTGAGGTGGGCATTTTTATTATTCACATTTCAGATTAGGAAACTGAGGCTCAAAGAGGGAGAGGCCTGAGGAATAAACCTGTTGGATGTTACATTGCTACAATTATAGTAGTGATTACATCGCTACGATTCCTGCTGCTACTATTTCTGCAGCTGCTGTTGTAGGTATGGGGTCATCACATCTCTCCATTCCCCAAGTGGGTAAAGATGAGTTTGGCTGTGACCCCTTTTTACATCACTCTTCCAATTCAAAAAAAAAAAGACTTGGCAAGTCATAAACAGACTACCTGCCCCCCCCCCCAATAAAAAACACACACACAAAACGCTAGATCATGAAAGTGTCCTGAATTACCATGCCAAAGTGACTTTGCCCCTCTTTACTCTCCTTCTTTCCTTCTGACCTAGGCATTTGTGACGTATTTTCAGTATCCCTTTCCCAGACCTGAGGGCTTCAAAGATGAACCTAACACAGTCCCTATGCGCAAGAGCTCCCTGCTATTGAGGATCCAGACGAGCAGTTAGGTGTGAACTCCTTGCACAGGGAGCTGAGGGACCACACAGAAAGGCCCCCAGCAGTGAGGAGTATAGAGTGAAGGCTTCACCTGCCTGGGAAGTTAAACATGAAAAAGAGGAGGGGCAGGAGGATACAGGTGCCGAGGCTAAGGTGTGAGATGCGGCCTGGCGAGGGAGCTGCTGCAGCAGGAACCAGAGGCCAGGCTGGGTTTGGGCTGGTTCCCAATGGGGGATGATTTTGTCTAGAGACAAAATGCCTACAGACATTTCTGGTTGATGAAATTTGGTGTGTGGGGGGGTGCGAGGGTGCTACTGGCATTTACTAGGAAGAGTCCAGAGATATTGCTAACAACTCTACAATGCCCAGGATTGTTCCTCTCATCAAAGAACCATCCAGCTCAGAATGTGCAAAGCTGAGAATCCTTGCACTGTAGTCATGAGAAACGGGGGTGGGGGATGGGGGGGAGGGGCGGTGGACAGGTGGCCCACCCGAGTGCCACAATGCCCTCTAAAAGACCATCTCAGCAGCCCCAGCTAAGGCCGCTTCAAAGTTCAGCCAGCTGGGAATGGTGGGCCTGTTACTTGCTTTACTTCAGCGACATAGGAAACTGTGGCATTCCCTCACCAGGAAGGGGCTGAGCTGACACAGCAGTGGCAGTGGATTTACCCTGACTCACTCACACACTCTGGCCCATTTGCCCTTGTGGCCGATGGCACAGAGGTGAAAGATGGCAGCCCTAGTCTGTGGTGCCGGACTAAGGTAAGAAATATGAATATGCGATTGGTTCATCTCTCCCAGACACAAGTTCAAAATGTGGTAAAAGCTGCTTTGTAGTACAACTTGGAGCTATGAAAAAACAGAAATCACCTAAATGTCCAAAACAAAATGTGGGACTATTACACATTTTACATCCATTTCCTAGAATAGTAATCTCTTATTTTAAATAATAACTGTTACAACATCTAAAATTCTTATGATAAAACGTTAGGTGAGAAAAGGAGGGTGCAAACTTTTATTGAGAATTAAAACTACTACTATGTTTTAAATTAGCATTTGCGTATGAAAAAGTATAAGCAGAAATACTCCCAAATTGTCAGCGGCTCTCTAAGGTGAGATCATGGAGGATTTCTTTTCCCATTCTTCTCTGTTTTCTTAGTGTTCTGTAATGTGGTTATGATCGCTTTCATAGTGAAAGTGTCAGTACATACGTGTACGTGCGTGCCAGTGTGTGTTACATAGGATGCTTATATTCTGAGTTCTTTCTTCACCCTCTGCAAGGGTGAAGGCGGAAGCACAGGAGAGGGGAAGGGAGCATCTGGGCTCAGCAAATGCTGGTCCATGGGGTGAGAAGGTGATCAGGGGGTCAACAGAAAGGGATTGCCTGCTTCCCACATCCTTGGGGATCATGGCTGGGCTGACACCCCAAGCCTGGAATTTTCTCCCTACAGAGAAGCTTCGAGGTAGACATAGAACTTAATCCCCATCTGGGCTCCATGACACCCAGTAAGGTAAACCACTCCAATTTCACAGCACTGTTGGGACTGCTCCAGGAAGTCCTGATTTCCTGTGGCCGTCAAATGCTAACCAGAGGTTCCTGTGACCTCAATTCCAGGCTGGAAGAAGAGGGGAACTTCTAAAGGCGGTGGGCGCTGGCTGGTCTGCATGCTGGCTGATCCCTCGGCTACGGCTCCTGGGTTCCAGAATAGTCCTGCTCACTTGGGCACAACTGCCCTGGAGTCCAGGAAGCTGCACCTTCCCTGCACGCTGGTGCTGGAGTGGGCAGGGTGGATGAGGAAGGCCCTTGGGCTGCAACTTGAGTTGGGAACTCCAGAAGGGAGAAAGGGGAATGCCAGCCTCCAGGTCCCAGCTCTAGGCCCAGCCCCATCTTGTAGCCATGAGCTTGACTCTGGGGTGCTGGGAAAGGCAGTGAAGCCCTGAAGCCCTGGCCAGCTCCCTCTCCTTCCCTTCCTCCCTCCTCGCCCTCAGGGCCTCTCTGTGGCTCCCACCTGGGTTCCTCTGTGCTTCAGCCCTTGCTCTCACTTCCCTCTCTATCAGGACATTGTGTCTTGCTGATTATCAGCCTCTTAGACCCTGTGGACTTCCTGCACTTGCTCTCTCCGACCCACAGCGCAGGCTTGGTAACAACTCCAGATCTGAATTCATCCCTCCTCAGCGCAAGGCCTCCCTGAGGAAAGAAAAGTATAAAATGAGATAGAGGGAGAAAGAGGCAAGAGATAGGGAGAAGGGACAAGGAGAGGGTGAAGGAAGAAAGGAAAATGATTTGCACCTGTGGAAATAAATATCCTTCCTGGCCCAGGTTTTGGCACCAAGCACCGCTCCCCCTGGGAGTTTGACAGAAAGGAGGTCACAGGGAGGGGGGAAGGGAGGAAAATGTCCTCCACCTAAGTGTGCCCTGGGTTTGAGTCCCTCAGTGGCTCTAAATGGCATGACCATTTGTTCGAGGAGGTGCAGAGCGGGAGCTACCCGCAGTGGTGACACAGCAGGCCCAGAGAGAAAATTCGCCACGCCCGGTGCTCCAGGAATTCAGAGGCCTGGATTCTGGAGCACATGCGGTGTGTGTTATTCTTACCACAAACCAGAACTATGTTCCCTTTTGAAATGGTTGGCTCCACAGCTGTTTGAAAATCCCCTGGTACTTGGAGACAAATGATCCAAGTCAGGCTGTGCTAACAGGCCCGTTTCGGAGCCAGGCAATAGGTGTGACTGATGTGGGCCTGAGACTCCATCCTCAGGCCCATCAATCACCACCGCTCAGTGGAATTCCCGAGGGGCCACCGGCCTCTCTGACAATATTGTTTATGTTAGAACACGATTGTGAAACCCGGTAAAAAAGAAGGGTGGCAGAAAACACAGCACTGGGCCAGAGGAACCGCCTCGCCCATGTGGAGGCCGAACCTCTTCAAGGCCCGGTCGTTGTGGGCTGAGCCAGGTCTCTACCAGACTATCCCTGAGGACATGCCAGGAACATTCCCTAACATTCTCTCTTACAGGGGGGAGAGGAGGAGGAGAGCTCACCTAAAAGGCTCCACATGCCTGTCACAGTGTGATTTCCCCTCCCCCTTGGAAATCATGTGAATTCAGCCAAAGGCACCTGCTGACAGATATTTTTCATTTTTACCTTAGACTCTCATAGCTAAGATGGGTTTGCCCAGCATGATGAAGGAGTGTGATGTCTTTCCCTGGGCCAGGACAGCTGGGAGTGTCACAGTTCTGAACAGAGGAGCATTTGGGGAGCCCCAAAGACAGGAGGAAGGCGCAGCCACAGAGGCCCACAGAGATGGGGCGCTCCCAGCTGCTGCAGCTGACAGCTTGGCTAAAGAAGGATTATGCACCTGTTTAATCTGGAGAGAGAGACTGCAAGTTATGGCTGTTTTGCTCTAACACACCCCATTAAATATGCCTGGAAGCCAAATGCAAAAGGAAAAAATAAACCACTTTGAAGTTCCAGGCAAGGGGTATGGTCCAGGTACAGCTGGACAGTCTGGGCTGGGCTACACTGGGCTGGGGACAGGCAGGGTGCCATCCACCCCTCCCGGACCCTTTAATTGGGTGTGTCTGGGCATCAGTTGGTCCTTGGATCTGCAGGGAGTTCAGGGAGAGAAGGGTGGTATCTCACGGTGCAGCTGTCACCTGCGTTGGGGAGAAGATGGAAGAGACTTCAGCCAGGGTGACTCTGGGTAGGTGATTTCCTCAGAGCTCATGCGACCCTGGGTCTCTAGTAGAGCAAATACTTCATACATGGTACTCACGAGGCACTCACTTGTCTAAGTTCTGTAGGTGTATTAACTCATGTCGCTCTCACAACACACCTGCAGCGTGAGTATCACTATTGCCCCATACTACAGATAAGCAAACCAAGGCACAGAGAGATAAAGTGGCTTTCCAAAGGTGCACAGCAAAGAGGCAACAGGACTAGGACGTGAATACACAGTCTAGCTCCCTGTTCTTAACCAGGATGTGCCACTGTCTCTTTAACTGCATTTTAAAGCAACTGTTCTGCCCAAGAGGTGTGTGGCAGACCACACCCCGCCCATGCTGGCTCTCACCCCCTGGAAGGTGCCCCAAAGTTTGTGACTGGCTTTCTCTTTAGGTTGGAACCTTCCTGCCCACCTGAACATCCCTTCCCTTCCCAGGGCCTGACAAACTACCCCAGGGCTTGTTTCCTGTGCTGTTCCCCACCTCCGGAAATAGAAGAGTTTTACAAAGCTTGGTTGCCATTAAAAACTGAACATGAGAAAGGAAGCTTTCCACGGCCTCCCACTGGCCAGTCCCAAGACTTGCTGCAATTCATAACTGAGGTCTTCAGCCCCTGTAGCCCCTGAGCTACGATAATTGCTCCTCTTATGTCCTTAGGAACCAGACACCAACCCCCACATTTCCTTGAGGCTGCCGTCCTTTCTCTGAGACCACAGCTAGTCTCCATTCATGGGAACCCTGGGAAAAGGCTTCCTTGACCCAAACTCACCCTCACCATCTGTTGAAAATGTCCATATTACAGAACTCTCTGGAATATGGTCTCCCTTTCTCCAAGTGACTCATCCAGCCTCCTCATTGTTACTAAAAATATCTTTCCAGAACACAAATCAGATTAAGTCTCTCCACTGATTAAAACAATTTTAAATCTGATGGGGCCAGCTGCCCACAGTATATAGCCCCAGTGTCTTACAATGTCATGTGAGTCCAGCCCATAACACTGGCCTCTGCCTACTTTAGTGAGCCACAGCAGAGGCCATCACTGTTTCCAGGCATCTCAGTTGTGTCACTTTTCCATGCTCAGTGACTCAGCCTGGTGTTGATCTCCTACTCATCCCTCAAGCCCCATTCAAACATTTCCTTCCAGGGTTACACTCAACCACCTTTCTCCAGGGGGAAAAAATGCAGCAAAACCTTTTGCACATGCCTCTGTCATATCCTGTGTTATGTTCTCCCACTATATGTATCATGTCTCCCCACTATAAGGAGCTGCTTAAGAGACAGTGGCTGCATCTTTGTATTTCCAGCACTCAGTACCACAATACTGTTAAAAATGCAAGTATGTGGGAGCAAGAAGTACATTGAGCCAATAATATCCATTAACCTAACAATATGAATGCTTTTCTGGAGTTAGCTCTAGCAGACAAAGCACTCTGAGAGATTAACTATTGCATGTGGGACTTTTGATGTGACAGGTAGGAGACCTACCAAGGAGGCTAGAAAGGCAGGCATGGGGCCTGGGGTCCCTGAGGGAACTGCAGGGACCTGGTAAGCTTGAGGGCTTTGCACATGGATGAAAACCAACCTTTCTTAGTCTTGTGGTTTTCCCCAGGCCAGCCTTGCCCTAAGGAACTCATTCTCCCTCCTGACTCTTCTACCTTAGTCTCTGCCTCTCCCTTAATCCTGGCCACTGGTGTCCCCTTCTGACTATACAGAAAGCAGCCCCTGGGTGCCCCCTCACAGTCCATCATGAGTAACTCATGTCATCTCCATCTCCATCTTCCTCCATGGGCAGCATCTTCCCCTCCCTGCTGCCTCCACTCCAGATCTCTCTGATCTGGAGGTTACTGCAGCTGCCTAACCGGAAGCACTGTGGTGCCATAGAAAATACTGGCTTTGGAGCCAAATTAATCTGAGTTTAAATTCTGATTCAGCCAATCTCAATGTCCTCATCTGCAAAGAGGTGATAACAAACCATCCCTGAGGGTAGGTGTGAGAAGTAGAGATAACACACATAGAATCTCAACTAGCAAACAGTAGGTGCTCAATACATGGTAGCTTTGGGCCCACTGGCCCCCTGGCCCTTCCTTTCATGTTGATGAACAGCAACTAAGTATGATGCTATATGATGCTAGGTTCATGGGCTCTTGAGCAGTATCTCATGAGACATATATCAGGTTACCTGTGAGCCATGGTGTCCACGGCGTGAACATGCAGGATGGTGAGCAACCTTGAGCAGGGCAGGGTGCAAGACCATTTTTGTAAGAAACAAATAAAGTTATATGTATAAATGAATATGCCTAGAAAACATCTAAAAGAACAAATTTCAAAATTTTAATAGTCATGGGGCTACTAGAGTTTCTTTTTCTTTGTGTCATTTATTTATCTACCTTTTCCCCCACAACGAGCATGCATTGGGTAACAATAAAAGAAAAAAATAAATAAATAAACCACATGTGGTAGAAATCTGCATGCAATATGGACCTTAAATTCAAAGCACCATCTGGGATTTGCGTGTCAAAGAATCGTGGTTTACAACTGCAGATGGCCATAGCCTCCATGTGGAAGGAATTAGGGTAGTTGAGCATGTCCCCACCCTAGGGAAGTCCCTGGTGGAGAGAAGGCAAACACCACTCCCAAAGTAGAAGCTTCCCAATAGCTACTATATATAATAGAGGGGTTTTGTAAATTTAACAGCATTATCACTCAAAATAAATTACCCATTAGATATGTAGTATTTTGGATTTTTATTTTCAAAATTAAGTTATATTTTTAATCCATTTGGTGAGTTCTATGTTCAAAAGAACACTTTGGAAGCATTTTGTAAAATAAAACCATTTCTGCAGTTCAAACTCTCACTTTCCTGACTCTTTCTATTTTATAAATTAGTTGGTTTTCTTGCAGCAAGAAAGGCCTCCACACACTAACAGAAAGTGGTTCTATCATCAGGACAAATGCCACCACATTTATTTCAGGATAAAACTCTGACACTGTGTCTCCTTCTTTGGCATTAACATGCTGGAATGCACCACAGCAAGGGAGGTGGTGACATGTCTGTGTCTATGAAAAGCATATGAAGAAATGTTATGGGGTAGTTTCTCATCAGGCCTGCTTAGAGTTAGTCAGGGCAATAGGCTAAATTAACTCTTGACAGCCTTTCCAGTTTTACAAGTCTATCGAATTTATTTTAAAGATGCTTTTTTATTTCTTTTTTTTTTTTTTTTTTTTTTGGTAGTTTCTTACCCCTCCATGGAGAAGAGATTAGAGAAATATTCAGTCTGCATCATTTTAACACAAAAATCAGACATGTTAAGGTACCAGTGATTCAAAATAAGAGTTACAAATAATGAAAATAATCTCTTCAAGAAACAAAGTGATCCTCAATCTAAGACTATCTAAACTCTACTTACAAATGAAAATTTGTAAGTGTAAAGTACTCTTAGGGTTGGTTAATTCAACTGTAAAATTACATCATCAATAATTCTTTCAAGTGGTCCAGTATAGTTTGTCTATTTTTTCCAAACTGTTTTCCACAGCACCTTACATTTTCACCAGCAATGCACTAAGGTCCTAATTTTCCCACATCCTTGTCAACACTTGCTATTTTGTTTTGCTTTGTTTTGTTTTGTTTTTGATAATAGCCATCCTAATGAGTATGAAATGGTATCTCATTGTGATTTTGATTTGCATTTCCCTAAATGTTGAGCACTAGTGATGTTGAGCAGCTTTTCATTTGCTTATTGGCCATTTGTATATCTTCACTATATATCTTCTTTGGAGAAATGTCTACTCAAGTTCTTTTCTTCAAGTCCATTTTTGGATTGAGTTGTTTGGTTTTTGTAGTTGAGTTGTAGGAGTTCTTTATATATTCTAGATAATATTCCCTTACCAGATATGTAATTTGCAAATATTTTTCCCCATTCCATGGGTTACCCTTTCACAGTGTTGATTGTGTTCTTTGATACACAAAAGTTTCAGTTTTGAGGAAGTCCAGTTTACCTGTTTTTTCTTTTCTTGCCTGTGCTTTTGGTGTCACATCCAAGAAATTATTGCCAAATCCAATGTCATGCTACTTTTCTCCTATGTTTTCTTCTAAGAGTTTTATAGTTTTAGCTTTTATATTTAGATTTTTGATCCACTTTGAGTTACTTTTTATATATAGTGTAAAGTAAAAAGCACATATATTATTTTTTAAGTTTAAAAATAAACGTTTATGAAAATAAGACATAAAATTATTTTTAAATGCTGTAGTTAATTCAACAGGATGATAATTATCTTATTAAAATTACCTCTGAATTGTTACCTTTTTTTTTTAGTCTCAAAGACTCATAGCTTTGAAAATCATATTGTTCTACTTATTCCTCCGGAAGTTTTGTGATGGCATTTGGTTCAGTTGTATTGGAAAGTCCAAAATAGCCAGTAACTTTAAGGTCAGCTATGACTCTTTTCCACAGTGCTCTGGAAAATCTCAACCCTTGACAAAAACAGGTGATTTCCAGCCTGTTTGCTTCCAGGAAAGTTCAGCTTCTCATTTGGTTCATGAAGAAGGACAAGAATAGATTCTGTAAGCTTAGTGCATTGTGTACAGTAGGTAATTAATAGTGTCTGCCTAGGGTTTGACTGGGTGATTTCTTGACATAAAATTCCTGAGATTGAGGCTGCCCCTATTAACTGTGGTGTGAGCTGGTGATCAGCCAACCTGTACAGGACACACACAGGGAAGACAGAGTAAGATCAGCATCAGCTGGGCCTCCCCTGGCAGATCTCCCAGCTCAGAGAATGAGTGACTATGCAAGTGTGTCCAAATTGTTAATTCTCTCCCCCGACTTGAAGTCTCTGAGCCTGGGCATTTAGGGTAATCTAGCACTGGAAAGATACCTATGCCCTCACATTAGCATCATACATACAAGGCCTTTTCTATGAAACCATCACCTTTCCATTGTCCTACGCTATGAAATGTAACAACAGCTTCTTTTTGATAGGCACTTAATTGATTCGGCATTGCTATATCATCTGATTCTAAGAATAAGCTGAGAAGGTGGATGTTTTTGGTTCCATTTTACAGATGAGCATACTGAGGCTTAATCAGCATAGTTAATGTTATACAGGTAGAATTCAAATCCAAGTCTGGCTGTCCTGAAGACTTTTCTCTGAACCATTACGGTATATAGACAGCTCCTGATTTCTAGTTTGATTTTCACCATTTTTATTCTCCAGGACTGTTAGATTATCTCATAAAACAGCACTTCCCAAAGGTCTTTAGTCATTCCTTAGCCTGCTGGTTTAGCCTGCTGGATCTCCTCCACTCAGGCAGCAATGAGGCTAGCAAGACCACAAGACAATGTCTTCAACCTATAAATCCCTCTCTGCTTCTGCTGCCTTCCCTTCACTCCCACCCTTCAGAATGCCCTTCATAGTGGGAGATGGTGAAGAACAGAAATAACATGAAAAGATTCAGAAGACCCTGTTCTCAAGCCCTCCCAGCCTTCAAAAACTCAGAAAATGCAATAACTGCTTTTGAGAAGACGGATCAGTGGGATTTTTGCTTGCTGTGGGGTAACTTATTACAAGAAAAAGAGGGCTTCCATTCAACTCTCCCTGAAACAACTTTTAAAAAGAAACATATGAATCGTCCCTAAAACCTCTTAAATTCTAAAAAGCAAATACAATTATGAAGGAAATATACATTTTATCTGCGATAGCCTGAAAGAATGGTTTGGGGAGGTCAAATTTATGATACAACAGAGTATTTTGTGGGCTGTCTGTATTTTTTAGATTTTTATGCCAGCTCCTTGTACACCAATATGGCAATTACTTTGAGACCCAAAGGAAGGCAGCAATAAATAAAATTTGAGAGACTGAGGGTTTTAGTTTTTGATTGTTGCCTAGCTGGGTGACTTTGGGAAAGCCACTTAAGATCACTGGACATTATTTTTAATTCATCCATTCATTATTTTATTCATTGCGACAGACAAGTATTTATTAGCACCTTCTATTCTGAAATTTACTGTGGGAATTTAATTTATGGAGGAGACACAGAGAGGCCAATGTCATTGAAAGAAAAATATATTACTTACATTTCCCAAGAGAAAGGGACATATCACTCCAAGCATGGTCACAGGGGAAGCATCAGAATGGTCAGGAGGCAGAAGACAGGGCTCAGGGGAAAGTCAGAGTCAGGGGTCTCTACTGGGGTTTCTGCAGGAAAGGCAGCAAGGCAGAGTAGGGTAAAGAGCTTAGGATTGACTAGATTGAATAATTGCAGTGGGCTTTGGGCAATAGGGATGGTCTCTAGTTGCCTTGTACCTGATCCTGAGATGATTTAGGGCAGAGGAAGTATTGGCTTGTTGTATGAGCGTTAGATAAGGAAGAGGTTGGGGCTACAGACTTGGGATTGTTTGGTTTGCATATAAAAGATGTGCCCCTGGCCAAGCCCTTTGCCTGCTCTAGGAATTGTCTCGCTCTGTGAAGGGCAGACTCTCCTGAGGTCTGTAAGATCCCCAAATGCCAGAGTATCAAGAATGCAGAAAATAAGGAAATATAATTAATAGGCTGACATCCAGCACTTGTTCCTCACAGAAGCATCAGTGTGAACAATCACCCACACATGAAGATACCTTCAAGAGAGCTAAGGAAACCAGGTGAGAGTTTGCAGCACCTGAGTAGAACACAGAAATAAGAAAAGATGCATCGAAGAGGGTACAAAGGACAGAAAGGGGTAGAAAGGGTGCTATGGTCTGAATGTTTGTGTTCTGCCAAAATTCATATGTGGAAACCTAATGTCTATTGTGATGGTATTAGGACACATTGGGAGGCGGAGCTCTCACGAATATTAGTGCCCCTATGAAAGAGGGCCAAGAAAGCTCCCATCTGAGGACACAGCAAGAAGTCAGCATTCTTCAATGTGGAAGAAGGCTTTCAACAGGACCTGACCATGCTGGCACCCTGATGTTGAACTTCCAGGCTTCAGAACTGTGAGAAATTTCTGTGTTTATAATCCACTCATTCTGCAACATTTTGTTTAAAAAGCCTTAACAGACTAACACATTGTGCCACCCCTCCCTCAACCCCTTACAGTGCAACATAGAGACAGATACCCACTTTGTGGAGAAAGGACAGTGAAGTGAGCACCCATCTTTGCCGTGAACCACAGAATCAAGCTGCCCCAGTGAACCCTGGCACCAGGCCAGCCTCTGCAGCCACAGGCTCCAGGTCCACCCCCAGTGCTAGGCCAGCCTCTGGCCCCAGACTCCAGGCCACCACCATGGACTTAGGCTCCAGGACAATCTCAGCACCCGTGGACCAGGTCTGTCCCAATGGACACTGGTGCCAGGCTAGCCCCCACAGACTTAGGATTTCATCCATCCCTGAGAACCCAGGCATTTGGCTCATGCCCTTGTCAGGCTGGCCCCTAATAACACAGACTCAAAGCCCACCCCAGTGCCATCTGGGTCCCCACAGACCCAGAGTCTGGATCACCCCTAAAGATCAAGTCTCCAGACACACCCCTGTAGACCCCAGTACTAGGTTAGCCCTCATAGGCCTAGGATCCAGGCCCTGCAGACCCCATCACCAGACCCACTCCAGTGTACTCTGGTTCCAGGTGTACACCTGTAGACCGAGGCATCAGGCTGGCCCCAGTGGACCCAGACATCAGGCCTACCTACACACTGATCCAGGGCACAAAGCCAGCACCCCCAGGGACTTTAGCAGCAAGCTGGCCCATGAACCTCTGGACAGGCTGGCTGGTTAAGAGTTTTCCCTGTCAAAACCAGTCTGTAAAGACTCAAAATGGTGACTACTTCAAATTCACAGACATCAACACAAGGCAACAAGGATCATGAATAATCAGAGAAACATGATATCACCAAAGGAACAAATAAAGCACTAGAGCTGATCCTAAAGTAATAGAAATCTACAAACTACCTGACAAATAATTCAAAATAATTGTCTTAAAGTAGCTCAGTGAGCTATAAGAGAACACAGATAAACAACTACATGAAATTGGAAAAACAATACATGAACGAAATGAGAAGTTCAAAAAAGATACAAAAACCATGAAAAAGAACCAAACAGTTTTTGGAGCTGAAGAACACAATGACTAAACTGAAATTTTCAACAGAAAGCTTCAACAGACTCAATCAAGTAGAAGAAAGGATCATTGAGCTCTTAGACAAGTTACTTGAAATCACCCAGTCAGAGGAACAAAAATAAAATAAAATGGAGTGAAGAAAGCCTATGGGAATTACAGAACACTAGCAGTGAACCAATATACACATTATTAAAGTCTCAGGAGAAGCAGAGAAAGTGAACAGAACAAAAAGCTTATTTAAAGAAATAATGACAGAAAACTTCCCAAATCTGAAGAGGTAAATGAACATCCATGTCCATGAAGCCCAGAAAACCACAAATAGATTAGACATAGAGATCATCACCAAAACACATCATAATCAAATCCTTATACATCAAAGACAAAAAGAGAATTTTGAAAGAAACAAGAGTAAAGCAACTTGTCACATACAAGGGAATCCGCATAAGACTATCAGTGGATTTCTTATCAGAAGCTTTGCAGGCCAGGAGAAAGTGGGATGACATGTTCAAAGTGTTAAAAGAAAAAAGCTGCCAACCAAAATTGTTATACCCAGCAAAGCTGTCCTTAGGAAATGAAGAGGATAGAGAATTTACCAAACCAATAAAAATAATAACATTCTTTTTAAGCTGAATAAGTCCATCAACAATAGACCTGCCTTATAAGAAATGCTAACAGGAGTCCTTCAAGTTGAAATGAAAGGACACTAACAAAATGAATTCATATGAAAGTATAAAACTCACTGTAAAGGTAAGAATATAATCAAATCCAAATATGCTAATACTGTAATGGTGGTGCATAAATCACTTTTAACTCTAGTATAAAAGTTAAAAGACAACATATTTTAATTCTATAGCTACAATAATTTGTTAATGGGTAGATAATATTAAAAGATGTAAATTGTGACATCAAATATAAATTGTAAATTGTGGGAGGAGGAAAAGTAAAAACGTAGTTTTTGTATGCAGTTGAAGTTATTAGCTTAAAAAGGCTGTTGTAAGTATAAGATGTCCTCATGGCACTCACAAAGAAAAAACTTATAGTAAATACACAAAAGATAAAGAGGAAAGACTCAAAGCATACCACTACAAAAAAAAAAATGTCAAATCACAAAAGAAGACAGCAAGAAAGTAAGAAAGGAACTACAAAGCAATAAAAAAAAATTAACAAAATGTCAATAGTAACTCCTTATCAATAATTACTTTAAATGTAAATGGATTAAATTCTCCAATCAGGGGGTGGCCAGTTAGCTCACTTGGTTAGAGTGTGGTGCTGTTAGCACCAAGGTTGCTGGTTCAATCCCCACATGGACCACTGTGAGCTTCACCCTAAAAAAAAAAAAAAATTCTCCAATCAAAAGACAGAGTGACTGAATGGATTAAAAAACACAATTCAACTATATACTGCCTACAGGAGATTCAGTTTTTCTGTAAGTCTGTAAGTACACACACAGGCTGAAAGTGAGGAGATAGAAGATATTCCATGCAAATGATAACCAAAACAGAGCAGGAGTGGCTATACTTATATCAAAACCATAGATTTTTAAGTCAAAAACTGTCACAAGAAACAAAGAAGGTCATTGTATAATGATAAAGTTGTTAACTCATTAAAAGGATATAATAATTGTAAATATATATGTACTCAATAATGGAGTACCTGAAGATACAAAATAAATATTAATCAACTGAAAGGAGAAATAGACAGCAATACTATTGCAGCACTTGAACAATGACTAGATCCTCCAGAGAAAAAAATCAATAAGGAAACATTGCACTTGAACAACACCTTCCATCAAGTGAACCTAAAAGACATAAACAAAACATACCATCCCACAGCAGCAGAATGTATATTTTTTTCAAGTGCATAGATTATTCACCAAGATAGATTCTATGTTAGGCCACAAAACGGGTCTTAACAAATTTAAAAAGGTTGAAATCATATAAAGTATCTTTTATGATCACAATAACAGGAGGAAAATTCACAAATATGTGGAAATTAATAGCATACTACTGAATATTCATTGGGTCAAAGAAGAGATCAAAATGAAATCAAAATTATGTTGAAACAAACAAAAATGGAACACAACATACAAAAACTTACAAGATGCAATAAAAGCAGCTCCAAAAGGGAAGTTTATAGAAATAAATACTTATATTAAGAAAATAGAAAGGTCTGAAATAAAAACCTAACTGTACACTGAAAGGAACAACAAAAAGAACAAACTAAACCCAAAGTTAGCAGAAAGAAAGAAATAATAAAGATCAGAGCAGTAAATAAATGAATTAGAAATAAGAAAAAAACGGAAAAGATCAATAAAATTAAGAGTGGTTTTTTTTTTGAAAAGATAAACAAAATTGGCAAATATTTAACAGACTAAGAGAAGGGAGAAGACTCAAATAAATTAAATTATAAATAAAAGAGGAGATATTAAAACTGATACCACAGAAATACGAAGGATCATAAGAGACTGCTATGAACAATTATAAGCCAAAAAATTGGATAACTTAAAGAAATGAATACATTATTAGAAACCTACAACCTACCAAAACTGACTCATAAAAAAATGGAAAATTTGAACAGATCAATCACAAGTAAGCAGATTGAATCAATAACCTAAAACCTCCCAACAAATAAAAGCCCAGGCCTTGATGGCTTCATTGGTAAATTCTACCAAACATTTAAAAAAGAGTTAGTACCAATCCTTCTCAAACTCTTCCAAAAACTGAAGAGGAGGGAACACTCCCAAATTCATTTTGGGACCAGCATTACCCTCATACCAAAGACAGAGAAGGACACTAACAGAAAAAAAAAGGACAGACCAATATCTCTGATGAACATAGATACAAAAATCCTCAGCAAAATAGTAGCAAACCAAATTCAACAGCACATTAAAATGATTATATATCATGATCAAATGGGATTTATCCCTGGATTCAAGGATGTTTCAATATATGCAATGCAATAAATGTGATATATGAGCATTTCAATAGATGCCGAAAAAGCATGTGACAAAATTCAACACCCTTTCATGATTTAAAAAACAAAAAAATTTGGCAAATTAGGTATAGAAAGAATGTACCTCAATGAAACAAAGGCCACATGTGACAAGCTCACAGCAAATATTATATTCAATGGTGAAAGTTTAAAGCTTTTCTTCTAAGATCAGTAACAAGACAAGGAGACCCACTGTCATCACTGCTGTTCAACATGGTACTAGAAGTCCTACCCAGAGCAATCAGGCAAGAAAAAGAAGCAAAAGGTATCCAAATTGGAAAGGAAAAAGTAAAATTGCCTCTGTTTGCAAATGGCATAATATTGTATATAGAAAACCCTAAAGATTCCACCAAAAAATTCTTAGAACTAATAAACAAATTCAGTAAAATTTCAGGATATGAATTCAACATACAAAAACCTGTTATGTTGTATATGTTAAAAATGAACTATTTGAAAAAAATTAAGAAAAGAATCCCATTTGCAATAGCATCAAAAATTAAAATACTTAGGAATAAATATAACCAAAGAGGTGAAAGACCTGTACAATGAAAACTATAAAACATTGAGGAAACGATTGAAAATACAAATAAATGGAAAGATATTCCAAATTCATGGATTCGAAGCATTAATTAAAATGTTAAAATGTTCATACTACCCAAAGTAATCTATAAATTCAATGCAATCCTTATCAAAATTACAATGGTATTTTTCACAGAAATAGAAAAATCAATCCTAAAGTTCATTTGCAACCACAAATACCCTAAATAGCCAAAGCAATCTTGAACAAGAAAAACAAAGCTGGAGGAGGCATCACACTACCTAATTTCAAAATATATAATTTCAAAGCTATACTAACCCAAACAGCACGGTACTAGCGTTAAAACAGACATACAGAGCCCAGAAATAAATCTACATATTTATGGTCAGTTGATATTCAGCAAAGGTGCCAAGGACACAAAATGTCAAAAAAGACAGTCCCTTCAACAAAATGGTGTTGGGAAAACTGGATATCAACAGGCAGAAGAATGAAATTGGGCCCTTGTCTCACACCATATACAGAGATGAACTCAAAATAAATTAAAGCCTTAGATTTAAGATGTGAAACTATAAAATTACTAGAATGGGGAAAAGCTTATTGATATTGGTCTCGACAATATTTGAATATGACTACAAAGCACAGGCAACAAAAGCAAAAATAAACAAAGTGCATTGCATCAAACTAGATATTTTCTGCACAGCAAAGAAAACAATCAATAGTGTGAATAGGACCAAATATTTGCAAGCCATCTGATATGGGGTTAATACCCAAAATAGGTAAGGAACACAAACAATTTAATAGCATGGAAAAAAATGACCTGATTAAAAAATGGGCAAAGGAACTGAATAGATATTTATCGAAATAGGATATACAAATGGCCAAAAAGTCATATGAAAAAGTGCTCATCACTAATCATCAAGTAAATATAAATCAAAACAAAAATAGTTATCACCTTACGTCTGTTAGAATGGCTGTTATCAAAAGTCAAAAAAATAAATGTTGGTGAGGGTGTGGAGAAAATGAGCCCTTGTGCACTGTTGGTGGGAATGTAAACTGGTACATCCACTATAAAAAACAGTGTGAAGCTTCCTCAGAAAATTAAAATACAACTATCCTATGGTCCAGCAATCCTACTCTGTGTATATATTCAAAGGACACAAAATCATTATCTTGAAAAGTTATCTGCACTCTATGTTCACTGCAGTATTATTCACTATAGCCAAAATATGGACACAATCCAGTGTCCTTCGATGGATGAATGGCTGTTATCAAAAGTCAACACTACATACATCTATATATGGTATATAAAATGAAATAGTACTCAACCATAAAAAGAAGAATTTGAGAGGTAACACCCCAACCCCCTTTCTCACTGATGATTTTACTAGGAATTGTACACGATGTCTCAAATCAGTACGAAAATCCATCCAGTTACATTGAAATGAAGGAACCCCTTCTATATCTTATGCTTTGTGTTAGGTCCTGAAAATGTAGTGGTGAGCAAAACCAGCATGGTTACCTTTATGGAACATTTAATCTAATTGTAAAATAAGTGGATTGGATTAGGCAATCTCTAAATTCTGCAACTCACTGCATAATGTTTACATAGTGGAGGTATCATGTCTATGAGTTCTTTCCTGCTAAGGTCTTGGTCAGGATGTAACCCTTAATTATAATATTGCTTCAGCAGGGAAAAGTGTTTTCTTTAAGCAGCCAGCTTCATACTGGTTTCCAGGAATGCATTGTGGAAATGAGTAGAGCTAGCATCCCTCAGCCACACACAATTGCTTTTTCCAGACTCAGAGCTGCAGAGAGGGTGTGGAGGTCTGTGCAGAACAGCCCATTTGGCAGAGCAAGGGGAAGGGAGTGATCCAGAATTCTCTCAATGCCTCATGATGGCTGAGGACGAGGTTCATCCTCCAGAGACCAGAGGGCGCCCTTGCCCCACCCCATGCCAGAGGGCCATATCTCCCTGGGTATGACTGTGATGCCACTGGAAACTGGCATTTACAACCGGAAGTACGTGGCAGGGGTAAAAAGAGTCCATGCTTCCGTCAGGAAGATGGGAGAGAGTCACAATCCATTTTCCTTCTATCAATTTTGCCTCCTCAATATATCAAAGATCTATCTGTTTCTGTTTCTCTCATTCATGACCATTTTAACCTAAGCTGCCATCATCTCTTTCCTGGATTGTTCCAGTTGTCACCTCACCAGTCTCCCTGCCTCTACTCATCCTCCTACATACAAATCCCTTTTCCAAGTGACTTCTTCTTTGATCATGAGTCATTTAGAAGAGTCTTAACATTTCCAAGTACATGGAAAATTGGGAGATTTTTTTTTTTCCCCTATCATTTTGTTTTCTCATTTCATTCACTGTATTGAGAGAATATGGGCTGTCTGGTACTGGAGTGTTAGTATTTCTCAGGGTGTATTGGTGGTCTCATATGCAATCACTTTTTGAAAATGCTCCATGTATGCTTAAAGAAAAGTTTATTTTTAAATTATTGTGTAAATCATCCTATTTATATATCTCCTACAGTGTTTCCCTGAAAATAAGACCTAGCCGGACAATCAGTTCTAATGCATCTTTTGGAGCAAAAATTAATATAAGACCCTGTCTTATTTTACTATAATATAAGACTGGGTCTTATATAATGTAATGTAATATAATATAATACAATATAATACCGGGTCTTAAATTAATTTTTGCTCCAAAAGACGCATTAGAACTGATTGTCTGTTTAGGTCTTATTTGGGGGGAAACACGGTAGTGGTGTTTCTCAAATCTTCTGTTACTAATTTTTTTTTTTTTTTTTTTTTGCCATTTTGTCATTCTGCCAGTTTGTGAGGGAAATACTTTAAATACTTCCAATATGAATGTAGATATGTCAACTTTTTCTTGTGACTGTCAGTTTTTGCTTTAGATATCTGAAGGCTATGTTGTTAACTGAGTAAAATGTATAAAAATTCCAAAATTATATTTTTCTGGTGAACTGTACCTTGTACCATTAGGTGATAACCTCTCTGATGATCTCGCCTTTGAAAGAAAAGCTTCACTGATCTGCTTCTATGTCAGCCATTTGCCCTCATCCCCTAATGTGTCCTGATGTCGGTGACCTAGATTGAGACTAGCTCTGCTTTGAATGTGTCCACCCAGGAGGGTTAGATGAATATACTGACAAACCAACAAACTCAAACAAATACACAAATTTGTTGAGTAGTAGTGAGCAGTGAGTAGTGAGCATTTTAGGTGATTTAAAATAGAGTGTATTCATAATGATGGGTCAATGTAGGTTCATCAGTTGTAACAAATGTGCCACTCTGGTGGGAGATACTGATAATGGGGAGGCTATGCATGTGGGGAAAGGAATGTATGGAAAACCTGTGTACCTTCTGTTCTAATTTTGCTGTGAACCTAAAAATGCCCTTAAAAAGTCTAATAAAATGTAGTATACCAATAGAAAATTTGAGGTACAGCAAGTCAATAGATCAGAATATGGTTGCAATTGAAAGGATAGTTTTTCATAGTTCTCAAGAGGAGAGGGCATGCCATACCGTGGGAGGCCATGAGGGACCGCACAGGGAAGCACCAGGGTCAGTCAGGAGGCAGAGGGAGCAAAGGGAAAGATCAGCAAGAGCATTTACTGTGGTTTCCATGGGAAGCAATGGGCGAGACAGGGTAAACAGTTTAGGATTGGCTGGTTTGAATAATTTCATCAGGCCCTGGTCATGGGGGCTGTCCCTCATTGTCGGGTACCTGGCTCTGGGGCCATTAGGGGAGGTAGATAGTAGCCAGAAAGTGAGAGCCTGATAACGGAGGTGATTGGGTGTGTGGGCTCTGGATCGGATAGCTTGCACTTGAAGAGTGTGCTTGTGGGCAAGTTGTTTACTATCTCTAGAAACTGGCTAACCATGGGAGGGGCAGTCCCTTCGGATCCGCAGAAACCCAGAAATCAAAGCATTGGAATATAGACAAAAAGAAGAGACATGGTTAATATAGTAGGGTACTTGCTATATGCCTGGCACTGTACTCAGGCTTTATGTCACCTAAGTCCCAACAATTTCAAGAGGTTAGAGATGAGGAAATATGAAGCAACCTTCCCAAGGTCACGGAGCTAATAAATAGTGACATCTGGTCTGACTCCAAAAGCAATTTTCTAAGTAATTTCCAAATAAGCTCCAACATTACTTCTACCAAAGAAGGGGATGTGACTCATATTGCAATTCTTGACCTTGACCTTGAAGGCCTAGGTAATCCCTGTCTCTTTTCTGATCTTTGGACACTCCCTGGTCTTGCTGGGACCCATATGACCCAGAACCCTGCTTCCTGTTTTCTGACTGGGGCCAAACCCCTACTGAGGGGCTGCCCAAGCAAAATTTCTACCCACAGTGCCAGTGAGCAATGAGGTTGGGTCTCTTTGGTCAAGCAAAGAACCAAATGGTCAAGGCCATAGGCTTCTAAGGCCATCAACACCAAGTTACAGGTCCCAGCAAGTTTCCCTATAACCGTACCACCCCACTGGTGTACTCAGAGCAGCGCTGGCCACCCTGTTAGGATTCTGTCCAGAGCACCAGGCTGAGCTCACAGTGCCATTAGCCCTGGGCATTACTGGTTTTGCAGCCATCCACGTCTCCTTACCACCCCCTCACAGCACCTCCATCCCATGCCCCTGCAGAGACTGGTCCAGAGAAGGGTTCCCCCAGCCCCACTCCCATCACAGCCTTGGCCCTGCTGAGGAGCAGGTGAGTGGCTTTATAAAGCATTTACTCTCAGATGCCACAGCTGAGCCTCAGAAATACATGTCAACCTGGCTCCTGAGCCACTCAAAGCCTGGCTGTGGCTCGTCAGCCAGTGCTGCACCACAGGGTCATTAAGTCTGGAAAGCCTGGGTGAGGAGACGCCTGACAGCAGTGGGAAGGGAAGGGAACATTTACAACATCAGCCCTCCCCCCCCACACATCTGCCACTCGTCTCCTCCAGATGCTAAAGATGCCTCCCCCCAGCCCACCCATCTCTCAACAGCCAGGACCTGCTTTGTCCACGCTCTGCCCTTCCCATTCCAGTTCACATACCTTCCTTTAGGCAAATCCCATCTTTTAGGCCTCACCCAAGCTGCCTGATTTTCACTGATGGACCTGAAAGAGACCCTAGAAATAATACAGCTAAACTCTCTAGTTTTATAAAAAAAAGGGAACTGAGGTGTGGAGAGTTAAGTGCTGGCTGGCTGGTCCAAGGTAGGAGATGGAGAGGTGGCAGACACACACACACACACAGAGAGAGAGAGAGAGAGAGAGAGAGAGAGAGAGAGAGAGAGAGAGAGAGAGAGAGAGAGAGAGGCCAGTGCTCATAGACACATACAGAGATCCACAAACACACACACACACAAAATGCGGGTAAGACTGGTGCAATCTGAATAAGCTTTGAGTATTGTACTAGTGTTAGTCTCCTGGTTTCGATAGTCTACTGTAGTGATGCAAAATATTACCGTTGGTGGAGGCTGGGTTAAAGGTACACAGGACTTCTCTGTGAATATTTTTTGCAACTTCCTGTGACTTTATAATTATTTCAAAAAAAGTTTTTATTCACCCTAGGAGCGTTTAAGACATACCAGTGCTTGTGCCTCAAACCAGAACATTTCAATTAGAATCTCTAGGGGTGGGACCCAGGCAATCATTTATGTTTTAAGAAGTTCCTCAGTGGGAATAACGGGAACCAGAGTTGAGAACCACTGTGCCAGGGTCCATAAGACAACACATGAGTGGTAACATGGCCTTGGAACTTCCAGCCTCCTGCCTTCCTCATCTGGAGCACCCCCTGGAAGCTGCCACCTGGCTGGAGAGAAGGAGACCTACTGTGCTGGATCCTGCTGAAGCAGGGGCGAGTGCTGCTATGGGACTCGGGTTAGTACGTTACATAGACCTGGGCTAGGGATATGCTGATATTGCAGGTGCCGCGTGGTGGGGCTTGAGGGGCCCTTTAAGTTGCAAGGTCAACAGATGCCCCCTTAATCTTAGGCAATGGAATACACAGGATGAGGTGTTCTCTGCAGCCACATACTGGCTCTGCAGGGCTTCCCCCAGGAGTGTGCTGCTGATCTGATGGAAAATAGTAGCTGTAACGCATGAGTGTTGAGAAGGCACGGTGAGCAGCTGCCTTCTCGTTTTCTGCCCAGCATTACATACCAGTGTAATATATGACAATGGATCTGTTGGGGGATTTTGTCATCATGCCATCTAGACCACCCTGATTTGGCAGTTTTTGTCACCATCCATTTCTGAGGTGTCTAATCTCTGCCATCATCCTCTTTGACTCAGACACCAATCCCAAGTCTGTCACTTGTGGTGAGGGTGGCAGCAATAGTGTCCCTTAATATGAATAGCACAAGCGATAACAATGTATCCAAGACAGTGCTGATTTGGGCTACTTTCCTTAAAAGCCAGCTGATGCCCATGGGCTCTTCCTGCTGCCTGCTGGGCCCTTCTTTGTCCCAAGGACACATTGTTTCCATGCCAGGCAGGTGAGATTTCAGCCCTGGTCCCATTCTCTAAGGGCCTGCATCTGGGCTGGTTCACCACAGGCAGACCGTGAAACAAGGATCTGAGTGAGTGATGTCTTAGAAGTGATTTCAGGAAGCAGCATGAGGGAAGTAAGAAAGTGAGACAGAAAGGGAAAGAAGACAACACACAGCGTGTTGAGTGTGTAGCTAATGCGTGGGCACTCAGGCTCAGCTTCTCCTTCATCCTTGGCTGCCGGTTGGTCCCAAGCATCAACACCATGGCGCTTGGGTCTGCCTTGCAAATCCCTCCAAAATTCCTGACCTACAGAAATAGTGAGAGATCGAAAATGGTTATGGTCATTTTAAGCCACTTAGTGTTGGAATCATTCTTAGATAACCAATACATCTGGGATCAGGGTATCCAAGAGCCCTCAGAAAACCAGAATGTTCCCTTCTCCCAGTGTTTACAGTCTGGAAATACCTGCAGCCTCCGATGGGAGGGACTAGAGGAACGTCTACTCTTTACACTTGCTGGTATTGCAGGTTCTTTCTCAAGGAAATGCGCCTCTTCTTATATCAGTCTCTGGGGCTGAGACAGGCTCCGTCCTGGACATTTGGACATGGAGAGCCATCTCCGTGGTGTGGCTGACATCACCCTTTTGCTCAATCTCTCATGATCTCATTTCGTATACGTCAAGCAACACCCTACGGCGTTCTTGTCTGTCTTGCCACTAGGAACTCCATTGTCCATTCACCATTGCCACCGCTCTCTGAAGGTCAGTGTCCCCAGTGCCCATTCTGTTCCTGCTATCTGTTACAGTAGGTACTTGCCTCTGACGTTTAAGTGCTGCTACCTGGACTCAGAAGTCTGGACTTCTGTCGTATGTGATGATATGAGGAGCCCAGTTCCATAACAGCATCTCCTCCCATCAACCACAGTCCGGTAAGCCTCTCTCAGTGGTTCTCAGCCCTCCTGGTCTTAAGGAATAAGTCCATTCTAACACTGTTACCACTCTGAGAATGTTCACCCTCCCTCGATACCCTACTAAGGTACTTCCAGCATCTCCACCTCACTGACTGTGTGTGGGTCATCATTGCTCTGAGTCTCAAAAGTCATTCCAGTAGGGCATAGGGCCAGCTTCGGGAACCCTTCCTGGGTGCCAATCCCTGAGCCACACAGGTGTGGCGCTATTAATAAACTCTCCCCTTCCCAGCCTTATAGTCCTTCCTTCCTGGTCCTCATGGTCTCCCTCCATGATCCAGTCCCAGGCATGTCCTAGCCAGTCCCAGCTGGTGTGCATTAGGCAGGCCCTGCAGCACTTGGGAGCACACCGCTTTCTTCCAGTAGCAGGGACAGGGCTTCCTGCTCAGGCCAGGCTGTGTTCCTGGCTTGAAGCCATGAGGGAAGGCAGGTAAGTTCTTGGGGAAAACACTCATCATTCTGCAAGTCCTCTACTCCAGAGGAGGTTTTGCGTAGTCTGCAGGCAGTGGGATAGTGGTTGCCCCTAGCAACATGGAGGGTACCACCCCTGCCGGTACTGAGGGCTTGGGCGATCAAATTCACCCACTTGAAGGCCCCATCGCTGTCCTCCAGCTTCCCCTCCTTCCCTGACAGGGTCCTGACTTTAGCAGAGGAGACCTGCCAGGACTTGTATCTCTACCATCTTTACGACGAAATTTGGGGCTGGCTTTCAGCATCTCCTTCTGGCTAGGAGATGAGGGACTCTTTAAGGACTTCCATGGAGGCCTCTGGCTTCCACATTGTGCCCTGAGTTGATAATTGTCTGATCTGAGCCTGTTATTTTCATTCTTCTGTGTTCCTATGCCAGTTACAACCAATCTTTAAGATGGTTATCACCCCGATTCTCTTCCATCGTGAGAGCTACTGCATAAGCCACTGCATCTGCCCTCCTGCCTACAGCCCTCTCCATCCACAACAGGCACCAGCCTTAGTAAGTGTGATTCCACGGCACCCTCAGCCAGCAAGTGATACAACTCCAGAATCTAATCCTGAGGTTCTGCTTCTGAAGCTTCTCCTGGCACCCATGGCCTTAGGCTGCTTCCCCTACCAGCATACCTGCAGGCAAAGATTTGGTGCAAGTGATTGATTTGGCAGGTTGTCCAGGAAGCACCAACATGGGAGTGGGGAGTGAGACAGAGAATGGAAGAAAGGTGCTATGTTCATAGCCATAGGTCACTGAAGGCACCCTGGGCTCCTTCTTGTCGGGGATCCTGGGAGATGGTGTGAGACAGCTTTCAGGATCCTCACCTGCAGATAAGTGCTGACGCATTTATCCTCCAACCCCCACTCACTCCTGGGGGTGCCACCCCAGTCTACCCCACAGGCAGCCGAGAAAAAGCCCTAAAGAAGACAGATGCAGGAGTGTGCTGTAAGCTGCTGTCAGCACAGACTGGGGCCAATGTGGTGCTGAAAGATGGAGCAGGACAATGACAGCATCTGCTACTGCCTGCATGTGCGTTTCTCTGAGCTGAGCATAAGTCAGCCTGGACGGGGGCACGTTAGCAAGCCAACACAGGATAGGCATTGGGGTGAAGGTGTTAACCGAAGATCGCTCCCACTCAGGTCGCAGAGAGCAGGGTGTCCTGGGAAATAAGGGCTAGCACAATTAACTGCGACAGGGAAGCAACAATGAAAGTACAGAGCAATGTCCCAAGTCAAAGGGGCTGCAGTGATGACCCTGAGCATTTTGGTATTTTATGTGTGAAGAAGAATGTCAGAGAATGCCCAGAGGAAAGGAAGAAAGTGTCAAACAGGCATTGTTTCATCTCTTAGCATTGCCAAGGACCAGCCTTGGGTGGAAAAAAATGGCTAAGCTGATATATTAGCTTTTACGAGCAGGCCTCACATTTAATTACATCAGCTGAGCACATGACTAGAAAAGGTCCCATTAGAAAAGAAACCAATTTCTATACAACAAAAGCCAGAACATCAGAACAACTGTTCTTTTCAGGCAATTCACTGAGAAATCAACTGGTTCAGTAGGGAAATTAATAAATAAACAGAAACAATAGCTAAACTCTCTTGGTAACATACCAAACAGCCAATGATTATGTGTAAGGAAAGGGTTTTTCCCTTTTCCACCAGATCTTTTGGCGCAAGCTGGCCGAGCTATTTGGCTAGTATTAACTCCAGGCTACCTCCCAGCGTAGGGAGGTGCCATAGGAAGAACTGGCTTCTGCATGAAACAAACTAACTGGTAAACAGTTGCCATGAATGAATCACTGAACAGAAGTCAAGGCCCAGGATAGAGACTCTTTGGTGATCCTTCCTTACTTTCACCTTCTGTCTTTGATCCTCAAGATAGAGCATTAGAAAAATCACAGTTCTGGAACACAATTCTCCAAGGAGACATGACTAATCCCACAAAGGTACTGGTAAGACAGGCTATGTAATTTGTGGGGCCAAATGCAAAATTAAAACATGGGGTCCCTTGTTCAAAAATTATTAAGAATTTTAAGACAGCACCAACAGATCACTCAACCAAGCAGGGGATCCTGTGTGAATGCCCAGGTCGCATGCCCACAAAGCCAGCATGTGTACTTGGCAACAATGTAGGGTACAGGGAGCACCAGGCTGGGAGTCAGTAACCCCAGATTTGGTCTTCACCTTGCTATGTGCTTGCTGTGCAACTATGGGTGAGTCATTTTGTTTCTCTGGGTTATCTGAAAAGCCAAGACAAAAAAACAAAGGTATAAGGAAAATTCAACGTTTCAAATCTAGTTTACTATTCATAAAATCAACCTTTTAGGAATCAACATTTTTATAAATATGTATATATGTAGCCCTGAGAAAGCTTTATTTTTAACCACTATCCATTCTTTACCTTCCTCCTGCCAGCCACTGTGCCAGGCTCTGGAGACAATGATGAGGGACAGTCACTTCTTCACGGGACCCGCACTTTCCAAATCCCCATAATCCATAAGGTTGAGGTGGCACCACAACGTTAACAAGCAGAGTATATCCACCAATAGTGCCTTTCAAAGGTGTTGCCCTAAAATATTGTCTTAATCCTGAAAGCTGCCCTTCTGGAATTGCCTTTAGTGTCGACATGAAACACCAAGAACTCCATTGCACTACAGTTGCTCCAATCTTTGGACCACATACCATAGTACTTGCTTGATTATCCACCTTGTTTGATGATTTTAGTTCAGAATGATTTGGGACCATTTCAAAAATGTAAACCCACCCTCAGAGAATTTCTTAAAATAGAAAATTTGTTTAGTGTTCTACATCTTGCAAATTAAAATGTACAAGTATTTCCTTGGTTCATCAGGACAACAGAAGAAAGTATTATTTTTATCCCCATTTTATGTAAGAGATTTTGTCTCTAATAAAAATAGTCCAAGGAATATACAATTATCCCAGGAATTCAATTGTAAAAAAATGCCAAAAGTGTTTTGAGAAATGGCAACATCGTAGGCATAAGTCTATAGAGTTTTAATGTGATAACTTCAAAGGGGAACCACTAACATGGGTTCTGGTTGATCAGTGTATGACTTCTGGTTGACTAAAATAGTTATATCATTTTAATCACACTCATATATTAACAATCCATGAGATATGAACACACATGCAACACACTGGAACAGCTGTCTTGGAATAGTAGAATACTTCCTTCAAGTGAAATCTTACACAGAAGTCCAATATGTTATACCAAACTTGGGCTGGTTGTATTAAAATGAGGTAGAGTAGCCTCATCTCTCTGGCCACTCCTCACTTGCCCTGGTCCTTGGAACCCTAGGGCCTGTCTCATAGCCCAGTTAGAAAATCAGCTTCTTCAAGCAAGCTGGAGAAAACTTAATTCTAAAATGTTATGTTTGACTAGGGAAAGTGGCTTATTGAGTCAAAGAGGGAAAAAGGGAAATCAATGCAGAGAAGTAATAATCAGTTAATGGAAAAAATGCAACCAATTAAAATAAGATTAATCATATTTACATTCCTGGAGTGCAAAAAGTATAGATGAAATTTGTTTAAAGACATGCACAAATATTCCCACCCACACTTATACAACAGCAGGGGTCATAACAGAGGTAACTATGATTTTCCTCAATAAACATGGCTCATATTAAAAACGGTGGCACACAGAAATTTGTGAAGAGAAAAACAATTTTCCATTTTCCACATAAATCCTCAAAGGTGGAGGGAGTGGGGCAGGCAGCCTCAGCAGCACAGATACGAGTGGTCACTAGTGGTTCCTTCGGTATGGTCTTTTTCAATGGAGTGGGGAATAGGTTAAACTCAGGGCCTCAGGGCCTCACCACCACCTCCCTGCCAGGCATGTGAGTCCCTGGAGAGAAGTGTTCTTTAATTGACTTTTGTGAAAACAGCAGCATTTCAGATAGACTGGAAATAGAAATCAAGACCCAATAAACCTTAAGAGACATAGACATGCAATTAGAATTATAAGATTAATTTGGAAGCATGCTCCAGTTGTGGTTGGGGTGGGGAGTGAGGCAAGAATAGTTTAGTTCTTGGAGCTTGGCCCAGGAGCAAAAACATTGGCTTTCTAATTTGCATGTAATGCCTTTATGATCCCAGGTGATAAAATAATGCAAATAAGAGTAACACAGTATTGAGTACTTATTTTGTGCTAAGTGCTTACTCTGCATTCCTTCTTTTAATCTTCGCAAGAGCCTTCACACAAGTCAGGTGCTTAGTCTCATTTTGCTATTAGCCAAGAGGCCTGAGATCCCAAGGAGACAGAGTGGCCTAAGTCACACAGGCAGTAAGTGGCAGGGCTACGGTACTAACCCAGTTCTTATGATTCCTAGGTCTGTGCTCTTGGCCTTTGCACCACGCGGCTTGCTGCCCTGGATGGGCAGACTCTGCTAGTTTGTCTCTTTTATTATGGCAAGTGGAGAGCAGCTGAGTAGGAAAACAATCTCCCCAACTCCTCAACCCTGAGACCCTTTAAACCCCAGACACAAGGACGCAGATCAGGCCTGGAGCAGACCACCGGCCCATCCTGCTCACAAACTTCTCTCTCTGCACCCACAGGGATCCCAGAGGTGCATGTAGGGGTGACCCTGCATGGTGGCCCAGGGGGAGCTACAGTGTGTCCCACCGGCTTCTCTCCGGCCCCCAGGTCACCTCCTTTCTGACTATTTACCTCTTGACTCTTTCCAGAACACACTGCAAAGCAAATAGCTATGGAATTTCCTATGAACACATGGGTTTTACTACTCTCTTCCTGCTTTCGGGATTTTGAATACATTTATGTGGTTCTTGTAAATGCTAAAGATAAGGCATGGAATGCAGCTCTTATCCCCTCCCTCCCTTCCTCCAATTTTTAGTCCTCTTAATACAGGAATGGGCCAGACTCCACCCATTACAGCTGAATGTACTACCATAAAAATCTGAAAAAAAATCTAAACCATCTTGCCAATACCCTCAGAAATTGAGACTTTCCACAGGGAGTGGAGAATGTTCTGCATTCTACTCTTAGGTGTAAAAAAATAAAAGGGGGCAGGAAAAGCAGTTAAACAAAACATTCATTCCTGTTCAAAGAGTAAAAACAAAGTTAACAGCAGTTTTGGGGCTTCAGGTCAAAGCAATACCCTTCGAGTCTCCCCCTGCTTGCCAAACATGGCAGTTATAGATGGGTTTTTCTTTACATAAAAAAGATAGGGTCACAATTAGAACCAAAACATACATATCCAAGGACTAGAAATTGAACAGACATGCAGTGGTGAGGTCTGTGGGGCTCCAGGCAGAAGAGGCCAGAGCTCAATCATGGCGGGAAATGGGATTGAAAGCTTCTTTTTCCCTGTTTGACACCGAGCCTGGTTCCTGAAAGAGTGAGGCAGGAAGGGTAGGGCGTGGCTGGGATCACAGTATCCTCACAGCTGGGGAAGGAACAGAGAGACTTTACCTGGGTGAAACTGTCACCTGGGAACAGAGCCCCGAGTCAGGAATACAGGCCACGTCAGCTGGATGGGTGGAGGCAACCACAAACCAGGAAGAGAGAACTCAGAAACAATTCTCAAAAGAAAGTTCTAAAGGACAAGGGAAATGTAGCTCTAAGAAAGTGTTCCCAGAAACTCAATAATCAACCGAGAAACCTACTCTCTGTGCATGTAGGTAATAGGGGCAATCTCAACATGAATTTCAAATGAGTATGTTTAAGCACTTGAAGGCCACCAAAAATATTAACAAGACTTTATGAAACAAAGTAGGAAGCAATGAAACAAGAAAAGATATATAGGAAAAAGGACCAATTATAAATCTTGAAAAAGAGAAATATAATAATAGAAATAACAGTTTGTACAGTGTATCCTCAGTTCAGTACACATTCAACAATCTTTCACACACAATTTCACATTCAGAATGTGAGCCAAAGGTGCTTGGTCATCAAAGAGAGTCTCAAATGCGTGCGTGGGTTGGGGGGATGGGCAGTGAAAGGGAAGAGGCTGAAGGTTGTGGGACCTGGAGTCCTCCCCACCCCCACCCCACACCTCCATTCCCAGCATTATTTAACCTCCCTGGAGCCCAACAGCCTTATCTGCACAAGGAGGATTATAATGACCACTAAGGGCTGTGGCACCGATGGTGGATATTTTATGTAAGGTAGCCTACCCTTGGTAAGAGCAGCTTATCAAGGAAGAAAGTACTTCGACACTTTTTTTTAAATTGTGTTTTTAATAATAAAAAAGATCATGGTACCTTATACATCGCCTTCCTTTGTTATCAGAGTAGTGAGTTCTCTGGTATTCTGGTCATAGACATGTCCCTTAGATACGTCGTTTCTGACTCCTACAAACAGGCTTTTCTTGGCAACTGTGTATGAGCACTTTCCTTCACCTTTGGAGGCGGCCATTCCACCGGGCCTGACTGCATCAGGATCAGATGGCACATGAGGTTTCATTTGCTCACTTGACAGGAGAAAAATGTTTCAAAATGACTTAATCCGTTTATTCCTAGAGTTTTCCATCTAAAGTGCTCCCTCTTAATTCAATGAAAACGTATCTGTGTTAATAAATGTCTATGTCTGCTCCAACCGTAGAACTGGCTTCGCCTGGCGTACACCCATCATCTGATCAACAAGATGCCTGTGTCGGCTCCTGGCCCTGCTTAGCGGGTGTGATGTCATGGCTGACTGTGGGGAAGGGCTCATTTGCAAGAGTTGATGCCCTCTGCTCCCAGGAAAATAGAGAACCGTGATTAAATAAAACATAGCAGAATTAGATCTTCCAACATAAATAGAACCAGAAACACCTGTGCATGATTGCCTAGGGCGGTGTCAGCGAACTTAAGGAGAGCAGGATCAATATGAAGAGTTCCATATACTCAGCTGGCCTTGGCTGAACCAGAGGAACAGCCTTAATATAAGGACATAAGCTGACAATCTTTCTCTTCTTTCTTTATGTACCTGCAACTCTTTAAAAATTATAAAATATTCAAACACGCAACATAATGGGTGTTAACAAGTTCCCTACCTTAATGTCATAAAAGTATTCTGCTGTATTTTCTTCTAAGTTTCCCAGCTTTTCATACAAGTCTGTAACTTGTGAATAAAGTAAGATAAAAGCTATTTTTCTTTTTTTCCGTAGACAGCCAATTGTACCAGCACTAGTTATTGAATAGCGTATGTCTTCTCTGGTGATTGATAATGAGACCTATAGCAAATGCCAAGTTACCAAATATGGGATCTGTTTCTGAACTGATAATCTGTCTGACTGGTCTGTTCATCTGTCCCTCACCAGTTCTACTGTTTTTATCATCACAGTTATTTTTTAAGATTTTTATTAAAATATAGCTAACGTACAATAATATTATATTAGTTTCAGGTGTACACCATAGTTATTCAATATTTATTTACATAGAGTAGTGATCACCATGGTAAGTCCAGCAACCATCTGACACTGTACCACACTATCACAATATTATTGACTATATTCCCTATGTTGTACATTACATCCCCATGACTTATTTGTTTTATGCCTGGAAATTTGGACCTCTTATTCCCTCATCATAGCTTTATAAATTGGATCTGCAAGCCTCCATCCCTCCCCATCATTAGTCTTTCGAAAAACTACCTTTGCTATTCTTGGCCTTTTCTATTCTACCTTATTAATTTTAGTATCAATTCAGAAAATTCTCAGTCAGGAGTAGAATTGCATTGCATTTATAAATTAATTTAGGAGAACTATTGACTTTACAATATTGAAGATACCTCTTCACTTATTTAGGTCTCATTCAACGTCTTTTGTTAAATTTTATAATTTTCATAAGTACCTATCATATTTTTGTCACTTTTGTCCTATTGCTTTTTTTTTTTTTTTTTTTGCTGTAAAAAGTGGTGTCTGTGATTGAATTTACTAATTTATTGCCACTGTATAGAACTATTAGGTTTTATACGTTGGTCTTTCTTATATCTAGCAAACTTGCTGAATTCTCTCACTCGTTTATCTGCAGTTTAGTTAGCTTATCTAATAGTTTATTTGCAGATAAACATATCTTGAAATATTACTAGTTAGGATTTTTTCTTTTTCAATCATCATATTTCTCTTTTTATTGTTATAACTTCAAGATTAATGTTAAATAGAAGTTGTGATCATAGATATCCTTATCTTAATACTGACTTAAGAAGGAATGCTTCCAATGCTTTATCAGTTAACTACAATGTTTACTGTAGATTTTTGGTAAGTGATTACATTAAGGAAGTTCCCTTCTCTTCATAGTTTACTAAGGATTTTCATTAGGAATGGGTTTTAAATTACATAAAATTAATTTTCTGCATCTATTGAAATGATGACATTATTTTTCTTTAATTTGTTAATGTAGTGGGTTACTCTTGTATTCTGGGAAAACCCCAGAATTTGGTAATAGTGTATTTTGTGTACTGCTGGGTTTATTTTACTAATAGTTTATTTAGAATTTTGTACCAATATTCATAAATGAGATTGTTCAGTGATTTTCCTTTATCTTACTCTTCTCTGAGTTTTGGTATCAAGATTATACTAATCTTATAAAAAGAGAAGGAGGGGGTCTTTTCCTTTTCTCCTATAGTCTGTGAACAACAGGCATAAGATAGAAAGTATTTGTGCCTTGGAGTGTTGGAGAACTCACTGGATTCTGTTTGTGTAAAGGAAGCAGATACTTAACTTCAAATTTATTTTCTTTATGGGTTATAGATCTACGTAGTTCAGTTTTCTATCTATTGTTGTATAGATTTTTGTAAGTTATATTTTTCTAGGAAATTGTCTATTTCATCTCAATTGTCATATTTTTGTTCATAAGATTTGCTTAAGAATTTAAAAATGTCAGCAATATATATATTAAGTCCTTTTTTCTACCTAAAACCTGCTAGACATTTATTTCTTCTGCTAGTCTTTACAAAGAACCAGCTATTAAATTTATTAATATTTTCAATTCTACCATTGTTTTCTATTATGTTAATTTATGTTCTCATCTTGATTATTTCTTTTCTTATCAATTCTTTCTATTTAATATATTGCTCTTTTTTCTAATAACCATTTTTCTTCATTTCTGTTATATTAAAGGTGTGGGATTATTTATTTAAACTGAGTTTAGCTGTATCTTACAAGTTTGGTTAATTTAACTTTCCAGATTTTATGATAATTCTCTTTTACTATTGCTTATTTAGAAGTAGGTTTTAAAATCTATCGATATGGTTTTTTGTTTGATTGTTTTCTTGTGGTTTTAATTTCTTTCTTTCTTTCTTTCTTTTTTTGATGTAGAGAACATGGGTGATAGTATATTAAATGTTTAATATTTTTGAGATTTTTCTCTGTTTTTACAAATTACATGTGTGAATGAATGTGTATTTTCTAATTGTTGGGTGTGAGGTTCTCACTCTATGTAGATAGATATAGATATAGATACAGATGTAGATATCTCCAGTATATCACCTTTGTCATTATACTATTCAAATCCTTATATCATTTTATTTATTATTATTATTATTACTATTATTATTTTGCCTATTTCATCTATCAATGACTAAGGCAAGGATGTTAAAATCTCCTACCAAAATTTTAGGTTTGAATTGTACACCTGAAATCTATGTAATTTTACTAAAAATTGTCACCCCAATAAATTTTAAAAAAAAATTTAGGTTTGTAAATGTCTCCTTATAATTCTGTCCATTTTGTATTTATATAATTTTAGGCTAAATTATTAGGTACTTAAAGTTCAGAATTGCTATGTCTTTTGTTGAAATTTTCTTTGATAATTATGTAACAAACCTCTTTATTCCTAATAGTGCTTTTGGCCTTAAAGTATATCTTATCTGTCATTAATATAATTTTAGTAATTTAATTAATATTTGCCTTTACTGTGAACATTTCTGTGTCACAATGTTTTAGGTATATTGTAAACCACATAGAACAGGTTTTTTAAAAATCCAGTATGAGCCTGTATTTTGTAACTGGTGGTAAAATATATTAAAATGTATCACAATTGGTAAAATATTTGGATTTATTTTTATGACTCTCATTTTTCATTACATTCATTCTCATTTGAGACAAACAAAAGCTGACAGAATTCATTGCCAGAACACCTGCACTACAGAAGTATTAAAGGAACTTCTTCAGGCAGAAGGAAAATGATACCAGATGGCAGTTTGGATGGTACAAAGGAATAAATTGAGCCATAATTATAAATAAATGGGTAAATATAAAAGGGTTTTTTTCATGTTTTAAATTTCTTTAATTGATTAATTGACTAAAGTAAAATTATTAACAACATATTGTGTGTTTTATAACATGTAGGACAACAATAGCATAAAGGATGGAGAGGGGAAATGTAAGTGTACTATTGTAGAGTCCCTACACCATATGTGAAGTGATTTAATATTATTTGAAATTAGACACTTATCAGTTAATGATGTACATTGTAAACCCGAGATCAACCACTAAAAAAGAAAAGAGGCATACATAATAAACAAACAGTGGAGATAAGATGGAATCATTAAAAATACTTAATCCACAAGAAGATAGGTAAACAGAAAAAAGAAACAGAAATGATTGAATAAACAGAAAAGAGATAGTATTATAAGATGATAGAGTTAAATCCAATGAGCTGATTAAATATATATGGTCTAAACACTGCAGTTAAAAGGCAGAGATTGTCACCTTGGGGGAATCAAAGCAAGATCCAACCATATGCTGTCTATGAAAAAAATCTACTTTATATGTAAAGATACAAATAGCCTAAAAGTAAAATGATGAAAAAGACATTCCATGCAAACAGTGGCTATGTGATTATCAAACAGAGTAGATTTCAGAGAAAGAAATATAATCAGAGATTATACAAGATAAAGAGAGTCATTTCATAATGATAAAGAAGTCAATTCATCAATGAGTGTATAAGAAATCTAAATGTGAATGCACCCATTAACAAAGTTTCAAAATACATGAAGCAAAAACTAGTAGAAGAGAAAGGAGAAATGGACAAGTACACAATTACAGTTGGAGATTTCAACACTCCTCTCTCAGTAATTGTTAGAACAAATAGAAAATCAGTAATTATCTGGAATATTTGAAAATGCTATTGACCAACTTGATCTAATTGATCATTTATAAATGATTAATTGATCACTTAGATCTACCCAACAACAGCAGGATTACACATTCTTTTAAATGGCACACAGATTTTCACCAAGATAAACTAAATTCTGGGTCATAACACAAGTCTCAATAAATTTAGAAGGACTTGAATCATGCAAAGTACCTTATCCAAACACAATATATTTTCACACTAAAAATCAGTAACAAAAATGTATTTGGAATATTATCAAACATTCAAAATTTCAAGTATACACTTTTAAATAATCCATAGTCAAAGAAAAAATATTTTTAAATGAATTCAAATGAAAACATAACATAATAAAAAAATTATGGGATACAGCCAAAGCAGTGCTTAGAGGGAAATTTGTAGCATTAAAAGCTTATATTAGGGGGAAAAGGTCTCAAATCAATTAAATAAGTGTTCACCTTACGAAAGCAAAAACAGAGAGACAACTACTAAGATAGCCCATTAGGTAAACACTGTGTTTACCTTCTCTCACAACCACATCAAAATTACAACTAACCTACAAAATAAGCATTATTGAGAATTGCCTAAAATCAAGCTGAACTGAAGCCTTTCAACTAACAACTTGCAGAAGAAGCCACATCCAGACCGGTAGGAAGCCTGTTCCACCCCCACAGCCCCTAAAGGAGTGAGAAATCCCAGCCCCACCCCAGCCCAGGGTTCCAATGCCAGGGAGGGAAGTCCCCATAATTTTTGATTATGAATACCAGCAGAGATTGTGACTGAGTGAGACAGTGCAGCTGCACTCACAGGTGCTCCTCTTAAAGGGACTGCACATGGACTTACCCACCAATGGGAATCACTCACTCTGAGCTCCAGCACTGGGGCAGCAGGTGGAAAGGTGGCAGGGACAAATGGTGGGGAATTCAGTTGTCTGGCTTGGGACGGGGGCTGGAGAAGTGGCTTTCTCCTGGACGGGGGAGCTGGCAGAGGCCATTGTTTCTTTGTTGAGCCCACCCTTTTCCCAGCGTGTGAACACAGGTGGCAGCCATTTCTGAGTCTCCACTGTTAGTTCACCATGCCCTGGTGATTTGAGACCTGCCCCACCCAACTTTTGGGCCTACCCAGGCTGCTTTCAGTGGCTTTTTTGTGCAGATCACCTGACCTGGCTCAAGCTGCAGACTTTCCTAGGGTTTCTCAAAGGTTCATGGAACCCGACAAACAGTATCTGGGTTGAGAGTGTCCTATACCTCTGGTTGAGCAGCCATAAGATGGCACTAGCGGCAGCTAGCCTTGGTACACAGCTTGGCCTCTGAAGGCACATCCAATCACAGCATGGGTGGCAGCCATCTGCAGAATTCTTTCTGACTCCTGTTAGGTGGCCCTGGGTGTGGCACAGGCTGTGGCTGAACTTGACCTACAGCAGATCCCCTCCAAGGTGGTCCTGGGACTGATGTCCTCAGTGGCCAGCTCCAAAACAAGCTGGAGCATCACCCAGCCACCTCTAAGTATGACCAGAATCCTGCTGAGGCAGATCCTGCTCCATAGGATCAGCCCCTGCACAATAACTCTTCCACTGTAATCAAGGCCAGTCCTCACAACCAGTGAGCTCAAGGGTCAGTCCCTCACACTGATGTGCAATTACCATCCAAGGCTCAACTACAAGAGGAGGGCACACACAACCCACACAAGGGACACACCTGGAGCGCATGGCTCAGGTGATTAGAAAGCCTGCACCACTGAACCCCACAGCACACCTACTACATAGGCCACTCTAAGACTGGAAGACAGAGCAGCCCTACCTAATACACAGAAACAAACACAGGGAGGCAGCCAAAATGGGGAGACAAAGAAACATGTCCCAAATAAAAGAACAGAGCAAAGCTCCAGAAAAAGAACTAAGTGAAATGGAGATAAGCAATCTATCAGATGCAGAGTTCCAAACACTGGTATAAAAATGCACAGTGATCTCAAGGAGAACTTCAACAGAGAGATAGGAAGCATAAAAATGGAGATGGAGACCATAAAAAAGAATCAGTCAGAAATAAAGGATACAATAATAGAAACAAAGAATATACTACAGGGAATCAACAGATTAGATGAAGCAGAGGATCCAACCAGCAATGTAGAAGACAAAGTAGCAGATAACACCCAACCAGAACAGCAAAAAGAAAAAACAATCCAAAAAATTAAGGAGAGTTTAAGGGGCCTCCGGGACAATATCAAGCATACCAACATTCGCCTTATAGGGATACCAGAAAGAGAAGAGAGAGAGCAAGGAATTGAAAACCTATTTGAAGAAATAATGACAGAAAACTTCCCTAACCTGGTGAAGGAAATGGACATACAAGCTTAGGAAGCACAGAATCCCAAATAAGATAAACCCAAAGAGGCCAACACCAGGACACATCATAATTAAAATGCCAAAGGTTAAATACAAAGAGGGACTCTTAAAAGCAGCAAGAGAAAAGCAGTTAGTTACCTACAAGGGAGCCCCCATAAGATTGTCAGCTGATTTCTCAACAAAAACTTTGCAGGCAAGAAGGAAGTGGCAGGAAATATTCCAAGTGATGAAAAGCAACGACATACAACCAAGATTGCTCTACCCAGCAAGGCTATCATTTAGAATTTCAGGACAGATAAGGAGATTCCCAAACAAGAAAAAACTGAAGCAGTTCATCACGACCAGTATTACAAAGAATCTTAGAGGGACTTCTTTAAGATGGGAGGGGCCTTAAGGTTGGGTGAAAGGGGAAGGACTTAAGAAGTACAAATTTGTTGTTATACAGTAGTCATGGGGATGTTGGGTGGGGTGTGGCATAAGGAATATAGTCAATAATATTGTAATAACTAGGTATGGTGCCAGTTAGATACTAGATCAAGGAGATAGATGGGAATGGGGTTGGGGGCGGGTGAAAAAGGTGAAGGCATTAAGAAATACAAATTGATAGTTAATACAGTATGGGGAATATCAACAATGTTGTAAAGATCATGTAAGGTGCCAGATGGGCACTGGATTTATCAGGGGAATCACTTCATAGACTCTGTAGATGCCTGACCAATGCACTGTACACGTGAAGATCTGAAGTAGAATAATATGGAGCATCAACTATAACTAAATATATAGGTATGTATAGTCACGGGATGTGGAGTACAACATAGGGAAGATAGCCGATGGTATTGTAACAGCTATATAAGATGTCAGTGGGGTAGTAGCTTGGAGGGTGAATTATCACTTTATGAGGGATTTAAATATCTAACTATCACATTGCTTTGTACACCTGAAACTAACAAAGAAATTTTTCCAAAAGTGAAAAAAGGAAGCAAAAACAGGAGCAAATTAAACCCATAGTAAACAAAAGTAAAGAAGTAATAAAAGTAACAGCAGTAATCAATGAAATAGATATGAAAAGGAAATTTTAAAACAAAGAAAATCAATGAAGTCAAAAGCTGGTTATTTAAAAAGATCAATAAACTGGTAAGCATTTAGCCAAACTGATGGGATTGGGGTGAGAAGACAAATTACTAATGTCATGAATGGAAAAAAAGCTATCACTACAGATCCTGTAGTATTAATGGGATAATAAGAAAATATTATAAACAATTTTATCCCAATATATTAGATGACTTAAATGAAATAGATAAATTCCTTGGAATGTACAATTTACCAAAGCTTACTAAAAAACAAAGATAACCAGAACAGTTCAATATTTGTTTTTAAATAAAATTGTAGTTATAAACCTTCTTACAAAGAAAACTCCCACATGGCTTCACTAGTGAATTCTACAACATTTCAAGAAACAAATAGTACTCATTCTACACAAACTTTATCAACCTGATAAAGAACATGTATGAAAACCTAGAACTAGTATCACCTTTAATGGTGAAAGACTGAATGATTTACCCCTAAGTTTGGGAACAACACAAGAAATGTTCACTCTTACTACTTTATTCAATATTTCATTGGAGTATGTAGCCAAAGATACTAAGCAACAAAAAGAAATAAAATGCATAGAGATAATATAATCATCTATAGAGAAAAACCTAAAGAATCTACAAAAAAAGATGCTAGAAATAATAACTTTAGCAAAGTGTCAGAACTAAAAGTAAACACACAAAATGTAAGAATTAACATTTGGAAGTTGAAACTGAAAAACAATAATATTTATAATGGCATCAAAACGTATGAAGTATTTAGGAAGAGATTTAACAAAATATTTTCAAGATCAATGCACCAAAAACTATAAAACATTGCCAAGAGAAAATAAATATGACCCAGATAATGGAAAGATACACTATGTTCTTGGATTAATATTGTTAAGATGTCAATTCTGTCTGAATTTAGCTGTGAATTCAAGGCAATTCCAACAAAGTCCCAGAAAAATTTCTTTTTTTTAGAAATTTGTTAGCTGATTTGAACATTTACGTGGACATGCAAAGGACCTAGAGTAGCCATAGCAATTTTGAAAGAAAAAACAAGTTGGAGGAATTAAAGACTTATGGTAAAGTATAGCACATAACACAGTGTGGCACTGACAGAAGAATAGACATATATATCAATGAAATAAATACGGACTCCCTCAATAGACCCATATATTTGGTCAATTAACTTAAGACAAAAGTACCAAGTAATTCAATAGGAAAGATAGACTTTTCAACAAATAGTGCTAGAACAATTTGACATCTATATGCAGGAAAATGAAACTCAACCTTTACCTTACACCTTATACAAAAATTAACTTGAAATGTGTCACAGACCTAAATGTAGGCCCAAAACTAAAATTTCTGGAAGAAAACAAAGAGCAAAATGTTTATGACCTTGGGTTAGTCTAAGACTTCTTTGTTAGGATACAATAAGCAGAACCATAAAAGTAATACTTGAAAAATTGGACTTCATCAAAATTAAAAACTTTTGCTTTTCAAGAGAAAGTGTTAAAAAAAAAATTAAAAGGGAAGCCACAGACTGGGAAAAATATTTCTAAAACATATATTTGTTCTGGAATTATATTCAGAATATATAAAGAGAACACTTACCACTCATTAATCAGAAGATAATAAGTCAATAAAGAAATAGGAAACAATTTGAATACTTTATGAAAGAAAATGTAAAAATGGCAATTAAACAAATAAAAATATGTTCAACATTAGTCACTAGGGAAAAGCAAATTAATACTACGATGAGATACCACTAATGACATGCCCACTAGAATGACTGAAATTAAAAGTACTGAGCACACTATTGTAAGCAGATGAAAAGCCTCAAAAATGTCCATGCTCTAATCTCTGGAATCTGAGAATAGTTACCTTACATAGCAAAAGGGTCATTGCAAGTGCAATTAAGGGTACAGATGTTAAAATGGGGAGATTATCCTGGATTTTCTGGATAGGCCCAATGTAATCACACGAATCTTTAAAAATGTCAGAGAGAGATGTAATGATGAAGATGAGTTAGAGAGTTGTGGGGTAATAAACATTCGACATTCAACCCACCATTGACAGCTTTAAAGATGGAGGAAGGGAACCAGAAGCCAATCAATTTATAGCAAAGTGTATATCAAGTGTTGGTAAGGATATGGAACAACTGGAACTCTCAAACATCACTGGTGAAATTCAGAATGGTACAACCACTTTGGAAAATAGTTTGGCAGTTTATTGTAAGTAGAACATAAACTTACCATGCAACCCATCAATGTCATTCCTAGATGTTAGTCCACTAGAAATGAAAACATGTCCACACGAAGACTTTTCATAATGTTCATTGCAACTGTACTCATAATAGCTAAAAATTGGAAAAATCCATCAACTGGTAAATGGATTAAAGAAATGGGATACCTCTTACCAATAAAAAAGTAATGAAATATTGATACATGCAACGACATTGGTGAATTTCAGAAAGCATCATGCTAAATGAAAGAAGCAAACACACAAAAAAAAACAGTTCATGCTGCATGATTTCATTTATGTGAAATTGTAGAAAAATCAAACACTAGTTACTATAAACAAATGAGTAGTTACCAGGGGTAGATAGGGTGGAAGGAGAGGATTGAACTGAAAAGGGACATAAAGGAAATTTTAGGGTGATGACCATATTCTATTTTGTGGTTTTGGTGGTTACAGAACAATAAACATTTGAAATTCATTAAATTGTATACTATAAAATTGATTAACTTGTTGCATGTAATTTTTGCCTCAGTAAAGCTGATTTAAAAGAAATAAAAATGATGGGCTTAAGCCATCACTCCAAAATAATGAAAACTTACCTGGTAATTTAATCCATTTAAATATATTGTGATTAGAGATATATTTAGATTTATTTTCTTTATGCTATTTTATATTTTCTACTTACCATGATTTTTCGTTGTTTCTTTTTCTCTGTCTCCCTTGTCTTGTATTAATCAAATTTTCATTAGTCCCCTTCCTCTCAAACAGTAATTTAAAAGTTATATATTCTAATATTACTATGCTGGTATTTACTCTTAAAATCTTAACAGTCATATTGATTTAACAAGATCTAAAGTTAAGTGATAGTTTTAACCTCCAGTGGAACAACACAAGAATCTTAAAACCCCTTAACTCTTACCTGCTTATCCTTTCTTACTCATTACCATGATCAACTATTTCAATTCATCTTGTTGTTAGAGCCCTCTAAGTCCTTATTATTGCTGTTCTTTCATACAGTGCATGTTTGTTTAGATTTGCCCACATGTTTTCTGATTTATTGTCTCAACATTGCTTCTTGTATCCTGCTTCCTTCCACCAGTGTTCAATTTCCTTCTTACTTGGATACATTTTTTGGTAATTCTTTTAATGAAGGTCTGGTGAGTGGCAGATTCTCTAGGTGATTTGTTAACTAGAACTGCCTTTATTTTTCCCTCACTCTTGAGTAATATTATAACTCTAAGAAGATATTATATTATCGTCTGATCTCTAATGTTGGTCATGAGAAATCTGTCATTCTAACCATTTGTACTTTGTGATCTCTTATCCTTCTTCACTCTGCTTTTTGCTGTTTTCATTTAGTGTTTAAATAATTCCACCAGGAAGAACCTAGGTGTGGATATTTTTTATACTTACCCAACTTGGGATTCCTTAGGATTTTTCCACTTAAGAGTCCATGTTTTTAATCAGTTCAGAATTATCATTCATTTTCCTTCAAATGTTTCCTCTAATCCTTTCTATTTTCTCCTTCTGAAACTCTTATTAGATTTGTACTGGGCTTTTACATTATCTTAAACTCTCTTTCATAATTTCCATCCTCTTTCTCTCTCTCTCTCTCTCTCTCTCTCTCTCTCTCTCTCTCTCTCTCTCTCTCTCTCTCTCTCTCTCTTTCTCTCTGTTTGCTGTATTATGTAATATCCTCTAATTTTTAGTTCAGTAATTCCTTCCTCAAGTGTGCTAATATGTTGTGTAATCTATCTATTGAGTTTTTTATTCAATGAGTATGTTTCTCATTTCTAGGAGGTTTATTTATTTTTCAAACCTTTTTTTCTTTATTTATAGTATCTTGATCTTTCCTCCAGAGTTTGATTCCTTCTATTAAGTTTTAAAGCATACTTTCCCCCTCTCTGATTGTGCTTCTATTATCTCAAGTTCATGGGACTTGAATCTTACTGTTTGTTGTGTCTGCTGACTCTTGCTCACAGTGAATTATTGCATTGTATGTTTTCTAACTTTTTAAACTCATGAGCTCATCTTTAATGGAGCTTATTTTCTGAGAAAATACAGTGAGCCTGTGTTGTTAGAGTGTCACTTCAGGGTGATTCAGGATGGCAGGCATTCCAGGAGTATCCACTATGGGGTACATTGTTATGTTTGTTTCTCTGCTAGGAGTTTCCTGAGCCATGCAGATATTTGCTTGTTTTCTGCATGAATTAAAGACATGTTTTGGACCCAAAACCCAAGGGTAAGCCCAGGGCTTAATTTTCTCTAGGGAGATTATGTCCCTAAATTCAAGCTAAGACAGCTTAGTGGTCTTCTTGCTGGGCCAACAGATAGATTTCCCTTAATGCCTCTTGCCACTGAGAATTTGGCCTGTTAGCCCAAGTATAAAGTCCTGATTTATACTTCTCAGGATTCCAAGGTCTTGTCTCCTGCCATCAAACCTAACTCCCTCGATTTACTAGGACCACAAATAAACTCCCAGGTCAGCTCATGGACATATTACTCTGATTTTCAGTCTCCTGAAAATGTCCTCATTTCAGATACTCATGATCTCAGCTATGCAATTTCTAAGGGTTTATATATCCAGAATTTCTGTGTGTTCATGGCGAGAGGGATTTCAAGTTTCTTAGCCCATCATCTTTCTGGAACTAAAATCTCCTTCTCCATCTATTTATGTGGCCACCTCCCAAGAAATATAATTTCAAAATAATCTGTGACTGTTCGTACAGCTCCAAAACACATTAGTTAGTTGAAAAATTCGGCCAATAATCCAGATGTTTTTGTCTACAAAACATTTACAAGAAGTGCCAAGTATCCAGATGTGTGTGTCCAATTCGGCTGTTATTTCAAAATATAATAAACTTACATTACTAAGCACTTCGCTATTTCACAAATTCAGGGATCTTGTGGGTATAATCCTGTCTCTTATTTGTGGAGGCTAATGACACTGAAGTACATAACTTTCATTCTATCACATAGATTTATAATGCTGTAATTTTCTTCCTTGTTGTTATTCTTGTTTTTTTCAAAATACACTATTGAGGTCAACAAGTATTTATTAAACTTCTGCCTGAGGGTAAAAAGAATGAAAAAAACAACAACACTCTGTCCTTTGGGGATATTAAAATCTAGTTACATTTATTTATCCATTTCTTCATTCAATACTTTTTTATTGAGCACACACCCTGTTCCTGGGGAAACAGTGATGAACAACACAGAGTCTCTGACCTCGTGAAGCAGACCATTTAGATGGACAAAAACAATCACACATGTAATATATAACAAAAATTGTAATAAATATTATGTAGTAAAATATATTCGTAAGTGCGGTGATGGAGTACCATACATATTCTCAATTTAGTTTGAGGAAGTCAAAGAAGGCCTCTTTTAGGAGTGACCTAAGCTGTGACCTGAAGGATATAGGCCAACAGTGAGGAAAAGGAATTTCCAGACAGAGGAACTATGGGAGGGTCTGTGGAAGGTCCTGAGACCGAAGCAGCTGGGAGGCTATGAACCACAAAGATTGTCAGTATGAGTGGGAGTGTCAGCAGGAGACTGGTGTGAAAATAAGGCTGGAGAAGGAAATGTCTAATCAGGGCTGAATAGGACAAGGTTTCGATTGTAGACTTTAGATTTTCTTCTAAGTGCAATAAGTCACCGTGGAAGTGTTGGAGCAGAGGAATAACATGAAAAGATCCTTGGCTGGTAGGTGGGAAAGTGTTGGGGAAAGTGACGTGGAAGGAAACAGATGAGTTAAGGGCCTCATCTAGGTAAGAGGGAATGGCAGTGTAGAATGAGGAGCTGGCACTGGTGATAAATGATAGAGAACTTGATGAACATGGTATATATTTTAGAGCTGTAATTTGGTGATGAATATGGGTAGTGCAGAAGAGGAAACTGTCAAGGTTGACAGGGTATATAAAGGGGCCATTTACTCAGATAGGGAAACCTGGAAGTGAACCAAATTTCTGGAGGAAAATAGTTGATTTTTGGACATGTTAATTTTCAGATGTCTATGAGACACATAAGTAGAGATGTCAAATGGATAGTAGAATATGCATGTCTGGAGTTCAGAAGAGCTGGGTAAAGGTATAAATGTGGGAGTCAATGGCATGTATTTGGTATATAAAACCACGGAAATGGTTATGATTATGCAGGGAGACACTGTAGACTGAGGGCAGGAGCCTTGCTCAGGTAGAAGACACAGAATCTATTTTTAAAAAAAGACTTGAGTGGAAATATCTAAAGTGAGGAGTAACAAGCAGAGCCTGGTGCCATGACACCAAGAGAGGAGAGGGTTTAAAGGTGAAAAAGTAAGTCAAATATTTCTGAATATCAAGGAAGATAAAACGTAAGAGGTGACCATTGGATAGTGCGGATGCCATGGGTGAGTCTAGCAATAGCATTCTGGTAAAGAGAAAGAGTAGGAGCCAGGCTGAAATGGGTTCAAGTTGTCCATGAGAAATGAGGAGGCAGAGATAGAATGGGTGGTCAGCTCTCCCTGGAAGGGGCCCGGGGAGTGCTATAGAGATGAGACTCAACTCAGGAAACCTGAGAGGGAAGAGAACACCAGACAGATTATCGTTACAAGTTTGGGGAAAGGAGATTCAGAGGCTGGGATAGGTGGGGAGAAATTCCTGATCAGATGCAGCCCTCAGATAATGGGCAGGATTTGGACAAATAGAGAGGGGAGGAGGCATTTGTACCTGGGAACCAGCGTAAACAAAAGCAAGTGAGCAGAGGTGGTCAGAAGATGAGAATGACCGAGGAGAGACCAGTAAGAAGATGGCTTATTCTGGAAGAACTGAAAAATAAAACTGGATGGGAAGGGTTGAGTATATCTATGTTTTATCTGCCTATTTCTTCTCAGAAACATACTCCCTGCCTTTAGATGAACCTCCCCTGCATTCCATCCTTGAGGCCACAGAGGGGCTGCCATCATAGTACACACTCCCACCCACGAGGGGCCTGGGAGCCAAATCACACCAGTCAGACACACACACACACCCTGACCCCCAAGCACCCTTTTTGGCAGAAGCTACAGAAATGCTGTTGTGGAGAGAATGTAATCAGCCTTCAGAGAGCAGTAGAGCTAAGAGATAGGCAGGTGGGCATAGTCAATGGCACCCCAGGCCACCCCAGGCCACCTGCATCACACTCCTTCTTATGATTTGAATAATGAAACTCCCCAAAATGTTCTTTCCCCCTTAGGCCTCACTGGTTCTAGTGAGTATTACTTGCCACGAAGAGTTCTGAGCACCAGAGAACAGGAATGCCCATCATGGGTGGACTCTGAGCTGGTGCCTGCCCAACTACCTACTAGGTTGAAGGAACCCTAGCAGGAACAGGCAAACACCCCACATCTCAGAAACAGTCCACTCTTACTTGTTAGTAACAACTTTTGAAATCTTTAGCTTTTGCTGGTTCATAAATTATGATTAATTCCATTAATACTATTTTCAAACTTCAAACCCTTTTCTCCTTAGTCTCAAGTATTAGCTCCTGTAAGAATCAAGACACCGAACAGAGTAATATAGAGGTTGCTGGTAAAACGAATGGAAGTCCTGTACCCACAGGCTGGAGAGCTGGCAGCCATAAGTCCACAGAGGGAAATATGCTGCAAGTTTATGTGACAATGGAGGAAAGAAGATGGTGGGAAGATCAGTTCCTTTGCCAAAGAAGTGACAAGGAAGCATTTCCCAGCCTCACAGGCTCTGTCGCCCATTCTCTGCTCAAGTTTTCATGCCTTATTTGGATTGCAAATGTACACACACAGCAAAGGGTCCCTGCTGGCTCAGATGTCAGGCAGCATTCGTTATTCTCGTTCAGTTTTATGGAGAAGGCACAATTCTCTGGTTCTTATTTAGGGTCTATGAAAGTTGATTTCTTGCATATGGGGCAAGAAATTCAAACTCCCTGAATTCACAATGTACCCAAGGGGTAGACCCAGGGGCCAGGCTTCTTTGTAAGGACACTGTAAACGTCTAATGTTGGAGCAAGCTTCCCCTTATAAAAAGGCACAGTTACCTCAAAGATTTCATAACTTGGAAAATGTTCATGAAATACTATGTGAAGAATTTGGGTTATAAAACTGTACAGAGCAAGCCCATTTCTATAAATAAGCATACACATATGCCTATACATGTGTTGTGTATATGTGTGTATGTGCCTACATTTAAAAGATCCTGAAGTGACACACACCAAAATGTTAACAAAGGTTATCTTGCAGAGGAGAGGAAGGGGGCTTGTAGGTGACTACTTTATTGCATTTTCTTAACCACATTTTCCCATTTTTCTACAATAAATACACATTACTTGGATAATTATGTTATTTTTTAAATAAGCATCTGGCAGATTTCTCATAAATAAGTATGGAAAGCCCACACTTCATTTATTTACTTATTTATTTATTTATTTATTTATTTATTTATTTATTTATTTATTGGACAGGGGAGAGATGTTTTAGAGGAGATGTTTGTTGTTTTTTGTTGCTATATTGCTTTATTGCAGTGTCCCAGTAGGAAGTGAGTTGCCCAAATGGTGTCTGATAACAACATATTACCCACATGAAGCATAAAGGATGGTTCTCTGGATTGTCATTCTCACTTGACTAACCATAAATAAACCTACTAGATAATAGCTGGCTGGTACTAGGACATGTAATCTCTCCATAATCAGGCTTTTATACTCAGGCCATATACTATATGCTCAACACTTGCTCCCTAAGATTTGGTAGAAACCGCTTAATCACGATGCTGCAATAAACCACCCTTCTAGCCCCAGCAGAGTCCCAGTAGGTGGAATCCCTAATTAAGCCAAGATACCTTCTTGTACTCTAAATATTTATTAGCAGTTCCTTAAAGGCCTTCATGACCACATTCAACCTACTGGCTCTATCCCAGGACCCTCAGAATTGAAAAAAAAACCTTAAATGGATTTCTTTCTCAGCTGAGCTTACTGTAATAGAAATGCATGCACAATTAAATATCTATCACACACACACACAAAAGTATATGTACCTGCTTGGTGCCTACAAGCATGTATTTTGGAGTCAAATAATCTTCAGTGGATCGGCTTTAGTGGCATGATCTTCTTTATCACAATAACTCTCTGAGCGTGGCAATATTATCCTCCATTTTACAGATGGAGAAACTGAGGCTCACAGAAGTTGAGGACCTTGTTCAAAATCACACAGAGAGTAAGTGAAAATTGGAAACTGAGCCCACAGTTACCTGACTCCAGAGCCTGTGTTTTTCCTCTCCTGCCAGGTTACTTCCACCACTCCTACAAGAATATGACTCTCTGTGGGATGTGTGCATCTTAAGGACTTATGTCACCAAGTTGTTTGAGATGACTATGGTGTTGTTCCCCAGAAAACTCTTCCAAGGAACAGACTAGACTGTCTTTCCCCTTTTCTTGTACTTTACCTCTCTCCCACTTTTCACAAGTGTGCTACACACAGACACACACACACACACACACACACACACACACACACACACACACACAGAGTCTTCCTATAATAACTGCTCGCAATGGGACTAATGAGGGTTTCAGACTGTGCTGGGGCTTCAGGAGAGCTGTGTCCAGGCATCTGCACGGGTGCGTGCTCACTCACTGCTCTGAGTTAATGAGGGATCGAGGCCTCCTCTAGAGAGTCTGAGTTGAGGCCACTCCCTTGTTTGTTAGGAAGGTGGAGAGCTCAGCAATCCTTCCTAAACCAACTTGCAAATAATAGTTGGAAATGTCAATTTAGAGGCTCGGGGAGTGGCCGTTTTAAGGGGACTCCAAGGAGCTCAAGTGACTTGGCTTCCCTGCCCTTGGTTCACTTCATAGGGTGGTTGTGAAACTCTCAGAAGGTTTCCTGAATTTTGGTAAAACATAATGTGTGACTCCTATGAAGGTATCATCACCTCTTGGTAGAGCTGTCCACCATGGTATCCATTTTGTAGGGTCTATCAAAGCACCTGAAGGGCAAAACCACCCAGAGCCTGCAAACATAGGCAAAAAATTGTGGGGTGGGGAATGGGCAGAGAAGCTGGAAGACAATCCTTGGGACAAGATTTTCTCATCTGAAAAATGGGAGTCATCATATGACTATGGATGCACACAGCATAGACTTGACATATAGTGAGCCTTCCAAGAATGTCTAATCGAGCAAATCTAACTTGATTTTTAAAACTTAATATCCATCTCAAGACCCAAATATTAGCCTAGCCAGCTGCTCCACCCCTGCCAGCAAGTTTACTTGTACACACAAATCATGCTCCCCTAGTAAGGAGGATCAAGCTGACACATGCCATTGTTCAGAAGGCAATTATCGTAATGAGGGAAAGCAAACTGAATGGAGGGCTAATCCAGCTGCTATGTTGATAAAGCATAATAAAGGTGGCCTCTATGGAGCACAACGGCAGAGTTAATTTGCACTTTTCTCCACAAGCCTCATGCTACATTCACCAGAAATGCCCTCATAACTAAACAGGAGCTAATTACTCATGTTAATTACCCATCCCTAGGTCAGATCTCAACATTGGTTAAGACAGTCAAAGGCTAAACGCAGGGATTCCTCTTTGAATGTTATACAGAGGCAAATTTGTGCATATAAATCTTTGGGATCCCTTCTCACCACCGTTAAGGTACATTCTTTGCACAGATGAAAATAATTCTGTAGAGGAGCACAGGAACTTCCCACTTCCTTGTTCTTGTCTTCTAAGATGCCTCAGCCCCAAATATTTTCCGTGAAAACTTTAGCAAAAGTAAGTTAATAAATTAAATAAACAATTAATGGACTAAAAGGCTATACACTGTATGATTCCATTTATGTAACGTTCTGGAAAAGGCAGAACTATAGTAACAGAGGACAGAGCAGTGGTTGCCAAGGGTGGAGGTGGAAGGAAGGGCTGATTACAAAGGGAACTTGGGGGATGACAGACTTCTTCCCTAAAGATTGCGGTGATGGATACTCAATACTAGGCAGTTACCAAAACCCATAAAACTGTATACCACAAAGAGTGAGTTTTACTGTACTTTACTGTGTGTCACTTAAAAATAAGTTTAAAAAGAAAACAGTAAAACCTGCTCATGCTCTCTGACAGTTTTTCTTATTAATTTGTCTTTGTTATTAGAAATTGCTAAGATATCGTTTTCTGACAAAGGAAACGTTTGAAATGCTAGCAAAAATGGGGAGGGGGAGGGGAGACAATTGTTGGTTTCCCCAATTTGTAATAAATGCCATCTATCTATTGTTTTTGAAGTGACTAAGCAGGTGTGGATTATTTTCCCTGGGAATGCTAAACTAGTGTCTACGAAAACAGAGTATAGCAAAGGCTTGAACAATTTTCCAGTGAGATCAGTCAAGTCTTAATCTCCATGACGCCAAAATACTTGGCTGCAAAGTGGAAAGTTCAGTCAATTACCCAGCTGTTTTGTCTCTGTGTGTCCCCCAATCTATGTGACTGTTCAGAGACAGGTTTCAGATTTTTTGGCTGGTGCCAGGGAGACGCCATCATAGTTGGCAGCTTTCCCCAATAACAAATTTTCTTTACACTTCCTCAACTCCCTTCCCCAGGGCAGCTACAGCCTGAAGTTCTTTGTCATCTTGTTTCAACAACAGTTGCTTAAAAAAGACAAATCGGTGACTTTATGAAGGGTTATAATATGCATCTATCTTTTCTTCTCCTTGGAGTTCGGTAGTAACTCTTCAAAAAACGCTGATGCAAGAAGGCAGCCTTAAATATCACAAAGGTCACTCATTATCACAGCAACCTGAAAACTTACATTTCCAAAATAATCACTCCAGAACTGATAGGCAGTTTTGCATTCATTTGTAATGGTAAGTACTTAATCAACAAGTTAAATATTCTCCAGGTTCACAAGAATTATGACAACATCTGAATAGTTTCCTATCACTTAAGTGGGGTTTGTCTGATTAGGGCTGACAGATGTATACAAGAAAGCAAGTAGCTTTACTTACAGACTTTTTTTTTTTTTTCCTCACTGAGAATATGATTATGTGATAAAATTAGATTTTAAAATGCTTGCATGTTTATTCCTTTTGTTTATTCCTTTTAAATTATATGCCTACCTTTGTTGCAGAAGTTAAAGGAAAGTAGTCTTAGAGGTTGACTCTTAAGGCATCTGTTATCTGGCCACAGTGGGGGGAGTCATATCATGGAAGTAAAGTCTTAAACTCAGTTTGTAGAACCACAGACTCTCAGGTTAGCAGAGGCTTTAAGAGTGGCTCTGATTAACTTTTCTTGACAAGAGAACACTCAACTTAGCTCAAGAAAATGAAGTTTATTATAAGAAAACACATGAACTGGATCTGAACCTGGAAAACTATAAGGAACCAAGATAGCTCTAGAGACCAGTAACTTACTTTGTTTCTCTCAGGCCACATGCTTTCCCTTTCTTTTTTTTTTTTTTTTTCCCCAAGATTTTTATTGGGGAAAGGGAACAGGACTTTATTGGGGAACAGTGTGCATGTCCAGGACCCCTTTCCAAGTCAAGTTGTTGTCCTTTCAATCTTAGTTGTGAAAGGTGCCGTTCAGCCCCAAATTGTTTTTCAGTCTTAGTTGTGGAGGGCGCAGCTCAGCTCTAGGTCCAGTTGCCGTTTCTAGTTGCAGGGGGCGCTGTCCACCATCCCTTGCAGGAGTCGAGGAATTGAACTGGCAACCTAGTGGTTGAGAGCCCACTGGCCCATGTGGGAATCGAACCGGCAGCCTTCGGAGCTAGGAGCATGGAGCTCCAACCGCCTGAGCCACCGGGCCGGCCCGCTTTCTCTTTTAACGTATCTCTGCCTCTCTCTCTGTTCACCTGCCTATCAAAATGAATTTCTTCTTTTAATTGCCTCACACTTTCAGCTTGCTCTGTTCTTTCATGACTTTTCTTGCCTTTTCCTAGCTTTAAAACTATTGCAAACTTATTGGTTCACACTGTATTTCTTAGTTTTTAAAGACAACAAAGAAATTTCATTGGTTCTGCACATTTTTCCAGGCCAAGCCCAATTATGTGTCACTGTCAGCCTGTGAAATGACAGCCGGAGATCAGATGTCAACCTTAACTGCTCAGTCCAAGGTGGGGCAACATGGTACAAAATCCAGCCATCTTGGCAGCAGGGGCCCCTGGTAGGCAGTTCTCATGAGAAAGGGAGGGATTTGTGCCCTCGTCTAATAGTTGAGTTTCCTCTACAGTAGAAGTTTCAAATTCCAGTGCCTACAGCAGCCAAACCGGTTACGGAAATGGGTGAAACTGGCCTGGTCAAGAACATGCATTGTATGAGTGGGAAAGACTGGGGAATTAGAGAACACAGCCTCCTGTAAAGGGATGAGAAAACTAGCTCCAGATGATTGGTTGACAGGCAGAAAAGAGTGTCTAGTGTTGGCAGATCTTCCAAGTTTTCAACAGAAGCCAGAAGTCTAATACTTGATGTAAAATCTCCCCAAATTTAACATTGGTTCAAACTTTTTAAACAATGTGGGTCAACTAAAACATTCCCTTTCCTCCTCTACCCTTCAACCGACTGATGACCCTGAGTCTCCGTTCTCCCCCGAACACACAGCAGTGAGGGAGTCATCACATTCTTTAAAGGAAACCCATTCTGCTTTGCAACAGTTCTGGTCACTTAAAATATTTGAATCGAATATATTTGAATTCATACATTTGATTCATAGCTTTGAATCGAAATCTGTCTCCCCACAGCCTGTTCCTTATGATATGAAGGGAAAAAAATCAAAAGCCCTTCAACCTGATCGCCAAATGCATCCTGAAAAACAGTTCCCACAGCTCATCTGCTTCTTCTCATTCCGTTTCCTCAGCAGTACCTCATGTGATTCATCCGTTCACTGTCCCACTTGCCCTGCTCTGAACACACCCCAATCAGTTATGTCTCCCTCAGATGGTGAAGTTAGGGTCAGAGGTCAGACTACCAGCACAGTATATCGCAGGCCTGTTTCACCTCTCTCCCTTGAGACATTATACTTCTAGGCATGTATTTAGGATTCTTTTTGATGGCAAATTCATACTATTGATTCAGACTGCATTTAAAGTAAACTTAAGTGCTTAAGGTGTTTTATTGGTTTGTTTGTTTGTTTGTTTGTTTGTTTTTCACATAAATACTTACTAAACCTGATTTTTATCACTGTGCCTCTGTGAAGTTGGGTTCTCAGGAGCTGAGTAAATTCATCGTCCTTATTAAATCTCATCTTGTTAGATTTCACCAAGCCCATCGATATCATTAGCTTCTACTGCTGTTGCTATTGTTGTCCAAACTATTAACTTGTCTGTTATTTATTATTTATACTCCAATAAATAATACCAAAAAGTGTACATATCCGTCTATTTTTTTTAGATTTGCTTCTCTTTCTTTCTTTGTTTTGTCATTATAGTGTCAAAATTCCCTTTTACTCTGAGATGTCTTTTGATAATTCTTCCCCTTTACTGATCTGATCCTTTTGCCTGTCTGGTCCTCCCTTTTCCTTGAGAGATTTGAAATCTAATTTCTAAATTTCAGGACACATATCTGGTTGTGCTGTGTGCTCCCTTCCCGGGTGTTGCATAATCAACAGGTCATTTTCTCCGCAGGTTGTCATCATTTCTGCATCTCCAATCAACTGTTCTTTGTTGAACAGAATTAGGTCCACAGCAACAGTTTCCCTCATTGCTCTTCTGGCTTCTGAAAACTGAAACAGTCAGCATTATCTGCTTCCAGCTCGTGTGATGGAACGGATGATATCAGATGAATCCCCCACTGAGAACAACTATAAAAGCTGGGTAGAATACAAAGGCCAACTGTTGGAAAGCACTGGAGAGCAACTAAGGCAGCCAGGGCCCCAAAGGGGCCAAGATCTTGAAGACATGGAAAGCACATTGAAATGTGCCTAATATTCTGTGCATAATTTCTCCTCGAGGCATTTCCTGACTTCTAAAATGTATGTATATAGGCCTAGTGTCACAAGTTGGGTTCCCTCAAGCAGAGATTACTAAGCATGAGGCTTATTGAGACATGTTCTAGAATTAACCTCTATAGAAGGGAGAGGAAGGAGGCAGGATTGTGTTGTAGGCCCAGCCTCTGCCAACCCCACAGGGAGTTATAGAGCTAGAAACATCCTTCCACGTTGTCCTGAATTGCTGCATGATGGCAGGTCTTTATACCCCCAAATCAAGAAATAATTGGGTGCAGGCTGCCCCTGGAAGGAGGTGGACCTTGGGGGAAGCAGTTTTCTTCAGCAGAGACAACCCTCAAAGAGGGCTGACAATTGAAGGCTGCCTCTGACAAGACTCCCAGTTGTTGGGGGAATATGTCTTGCATTCCTAAAGGGGCATCTAGCCAGTGTATCACAGCATCCATCACACCTAGACACTGAGAAACCAAGCAGAAATCAGCCTCTAAGAGGTTGAAAAGCTAAGCATTAACTTCAGTAGTCTTATGGCATTAGAGAGACAACATTGGAATTCAGGGTGTACCAAGAAGGACATACACTGATAAATACCCAAGCTTCCAGTTGAGAAGGTGGAAGAACCATCCCATAGGAGTAAGAGAAAACCTGGAATCAGTAACCAGGTTTTGCTCAGATCATTGTGATCAGCAAATACCCTACCAGCTGACCAGAAGAAAATTAAATCCTCCCTGAAGGAAGGTAACATCATCCAAAGTCTCAATGATTTTTTATGCACAATGTCCAATATGCACTTAAAAGATTATCAGACATGCCAGGAGGTAGCAACAAATGGGAGAAAAAGAGGGAGTAGAAAGTGATAAAACAAGTAGAAACAGACTGAGATAATGGAGATATTAGAGTTAGACACTGAATTTTAAACGGTACGATCAACAGTTCAAGAAAATAATGGAAAGGATGAAGAATTTCACCAGAGAATTAGAATCTATAAGAAGGAATCTAATGGAACTCCTAGAATTGAAAAACACAATAATAAAAATTAAGAATTCATTAGGTTACTTCAAACAAAGGTAACACACAGCAGAAATGTTTAGTGACTTGGAAGAGAGATGAGTAAAAAATATCCAGGATGAAGCAGCACAGAGAGGGAAAATAGAAAAGATGCTTTTTCAGGTTTAACAGACATATGAGAAACAGCAAAAATGTAAAAAAATACATGAAATTGGAGTCCCAGATGGACAGGTAAGAGAAAATAGAGAAGCGATATTTGAAGAAATAGAAGCTAAAAATTTCTCAAAACTGACAGATTTAAGATGTTTGGGTTGTTCCGCATAGAGGATGCCTACCGGACCAGGTACTGAGTCCTGCATCACTACAGTAGTGAACAGTCACTGAGCTCGTAAGATGCCACTGGGCAAAGTGTTTAGGTCCACACAAGTTACCTCATCATGCCTCTCCTTACCCTTATATCATCAGCAGATGAGGAAACTGAGACTGGAGGTTAATTCCTCACCCACGGTCACCAGCCTCTGTATCTGGGACTGATCCCAGATCTGCTGAATTGCCATCATCTGCTATTAACCTCTCTGCTGTCCTCCTTCTTGGGGTAGTGCTTTCATTACTTTGACTCCTACTGTGTTTCCCCAAAAATAAGACTGGGTTTTATACCATATTTCCCCCAAAATAAGACTGGGTCTCATATTAATTTTTGTTCCAAAAGACACATTAGGGCATATTTTCAGGGGATGTCTTATTTTTTCATATACAACAATCTACATTTATTCAAATACAGTCATGTCATCTTCTGGAACATCGTCATGACGTATGAAATGCATCCATTGCCTGACGATCTTAACTGGCGCTTATTTTCGGGGTAGGTCTTATTTTTGGGGAAACACGGTAATATCTTGCTTAGATAATCCCCATGGGGTGGGGGAGAGAATTTTCATGGGGTGAGTAGGTTTGGCGCAACTCTAGGATGTATTCTGGGGGATATGAACACCTGGCAGAGTGCACCAGGGGCAGGCACGAGGACAGAGATGGTGACAGTGGATGAGAGAGCAGAGAATGGGAGGAAGTTCCAGTAGGAAAGATGGAGGAATTTACATCCAATCCTTTCCATGTTTATTGGATTTTTTTTCTGATAACTGGTCTTGTGCTCAGAAAGAAGCAACTCCTTCCTGCCCTGCCATCCCTTCTGCATGACTTTCCCCACCCCTCCAGCACTCAGAACTCAGCTATGGCCTGGTTCAGCCACATTATGGGGTTAAATAGGCTTTTATGAGCTGAACCTGGGGGCCCACCCTCCACTGTAGCACAGCTTCTGTGGGAACATGTGTTCTCATTACAACTCACTTACAATTGACCTGAGAACACATTTCATTCCTGAGTTGGGATCTGCCTGGACATTAATAGCACCAGATGATGACTTAAGCCTCATCACAAAGTGGACATGACTAATTACCAAGGAGCATGAGAAGCCACAGAGGACTGAGTTCTAAAGAGACAGAGAGACAACCCTTCAAGTTGCAGGGGCTCAGGGGCTTTTCCTGGAGGCCCGGGAAGTGTTGGGCCAGCTCTGAAACACAGGTGGAGTTCTGACAGACCCATTAAAGGAGGGTGAAGAAAAGCAGCTCTGCATGTACAGGAGGAATGGGCTGGGAGGGGCACAGAGCTTGCTTTCACCTTTGGGGAGCTAACGAGTTGTCCTGGTCAGCCAGCAGGGCCCCGTCTTCCCTGGTGGTTTCTGATCAGATGTGGGGCGGGGGCCTGATTGTGCCTGGACTTTGCGGCAGCCGTTTGCTTTGCTATTGAGTACATTGCAGAGACTGCCGCTGGCCCTCTGGGCCGCTGCCCACATTTACTCCAGGAGCTCTGCTCCTTCAGCCTGCTTGCCACGGCCAAGCTTCCTGGTCAGGCTAGTCGGCCCCAGGAACTTTAGGGAGGGTGATACGTGTTTCCCCGAAAATAAGACCTAGCCGGACAATCAGCTCTAATGCGTCTTTTGGAGCAAAAATTAATATAAGACCCGGCCTTATTTTACTATAAGACCGGGTCTTTATAATATGACATGATATGATATGATATATGATATGATATGATATGATATGATATGATATGATATGATATGATATGATACCAAGTCTTATATTAATTTTTGCTCCAAAAGACGCATTAGAGCTGATTGTCCGGCCAGGTCTGATTGTTGGGGAAACAATAGTAGGGGTGATGCTCTATTTTGATGAAGAATGCTTTCCTTGATGAGAACACGATTTGAGAAACTAACAGCAGCCTCTGTGACCAGGAGGAAAAACTGCACACTCTCCCTTACCCATTAACACAATTATGATATCAGGGCTATGTCCACCCACCCTTGCGCAGGCCTCACCACTTAGTATTTACTTATTGTATTTTGTAGATCAGGAATTTGGACAGGACTCAGCCAAGAGGTTCTCCTCTTCCTCATGGTATCAACGGAGGCCACTCAGTATTACTCAGCTAGCAGATGGGATGGTCTGTAGGGTCCAAGATTCATGTGTCTGTTGCCTTGCTGGGCGTGGCTGGAAGGCCAGGAGCAGCTAGGACTGCCAATCAGAGCAACTACATGTCACCTCTCCAGGGAAGTCAGACTCCTTACAGGTTCCAAGAGCCAAGAAGTCAGTGCTGCAAAGCTTCTTCTTACCTAGCCTTGAAAGTTCCAGAATATCATTTTCACTGCATCCTACTGGTCAAGCAAGTTAGCCCAATCCAGGTTCAAGGACAGAAAACTTAGAGTCTACATCTCAGTGGGAGGAGCAGCAAAGCCTCAGGGGCCACCATTCATCTATCACCCTGCCCTGGAAAACCCAGCTCCAGCATCATCGTCAGAACACTGGACTGGAGCTTTCTGCTGTGGATGACACTCATGGGTGCTCCCACTGTACACTGTGCATTTTTCTGCCATGACATGTGGCACCCTGCACTGCACATGTTGGCTTATCTGATGTTGCCTGTGGGCTGCAGGCTCCTGTGGATGGAGTAAGGACTAGGTTTCACTCAATTTTGGATCTGGTCCTTGTGTAGTACCTGGCATCAGAAGGGCTCTTAGCAAAGCTTGAGTAAATGGATGAGTGAATAAACTGACATACAAGTAAAAAAGACAACCTCTGCCTCTTTGTCAAAGCTTCTGATGTCTCAAAAGCAGGAACCATAGCTATTCCCAACACATAATACATTGCCTAACATTTCGTCGATATTAAATCAATGTTTGTTGGAAACCCAACACATACGAGATCTGACAATTAAGTTTGTGAACTTGTTGCAATGATGTTGCTAACTTTTTTTTTTTATATCAAAGGGATTAGTCACTATGAATTTGTACCAACTGGACAAACAGTTAACCAAGTTTACTATTTGGAAGTGCTGAAAAGGCTGCGTGAAAAAGTTAGACAACCTGAACTTTTCACCAACAATTCATGGCTCTTGCATCACGACAATGCTCCAGCTCACACGGCACTGTCTGTGAGGGAGTTTTTAGCCAGTAAACAAATAACTATATTGGAACACCCTCCCTACTCACCTGATCTGGCTCCCAATGACTTCTTTCTTTACCCGAAGATAAATGAAATATTGAAAGGAAGACATTTGGAGGACATTCAGGACATCAAGGGTAATACGACAACAGCTCTGATTGCCATTCCAGAAAAAGAGTTCCAAAATTGCTTTGAAAGGTGGACTAGGTGCTGGTGTCGACGCATAGCTTCCCAAGGGGAGTACTTTGAAGGTGACTGTAGTGATATTCAGCAATGAGGTATGCAGCACTTTTTCTAGGATGAGTTCGTGAACTTAATTGTCACACTTTCGTATACACACACACACACACACACACACACACACACACACACACACACTTGAGCTCTGCTCTCCAGCCATGGCTGAGAGGCCTGGTGCTATGGCCCCAGCAGAGTGAGGGGAATATCTCTAGCCATAGCCTGAAGCTGGGGCAGGCTGAGATAAAATCAAGACCTGAGTGTTGGGACTTCTGGTTATGGCGGATGGAGCCAGGAATTAGAGCAGGTGGTCCCTATGAGAAGAGAGCTTGAGCACATACACACAAGGTGCCAGTATTTATCCAACCGCTCCCTACACAGTCCTTCCAACTGACACACTGACTACACCCAACACAAAAGAAAAACAGCTTTGGGTTCAGTTCAAGCGAGAGAGCTTCAGACAGAAGGGAACTGGCCACAGAAAATGGCACTTAGTAATGTGGGAACCATTTGTTAGCATAAGCAGTAAACCAGGTATTGACTATGAGGCTATTTTAAGTCTAATTTAATGTAGCACTTGGATTAGGAGAATGCTGTTTATAAGGAATGATACGGCCTGCAGCCTTGGTCTTGGAGCAGGTGGGAGTTTATGCAGCCTGGGGATGTGTGCAGTCTGCACCATTCCCAGGTCAGGCTCTGCAAGTAGGAGGCCGAGGCCCTGCCTCAGACAATTAGTGCTGAGGCCCAAGCATCAGCCTACAGATAATAGCTCTGCTTGAGCTCATTGAATCAAGCCTCAGGCCCCTCTTGCTGAGGCCTCTGTGTGGTCACAACGTACCCTGTGCTGGGAGACCGAGGGCTTTGTCTTGCATGGCCTAAGCCTTCAGGAAAGATTCGAGATGAAATGGTTTGTGCCGGTTGGTGACCCCTTTCCTCACACAGACTGTTGGTATCTCCCACTGGCCACAGAGAAACTGTGTCCACATGCCTCTCTGAATTAGAGCAGTGACTGAGCTGAGCTTTTCATTCCTGAAAACCTGTGCTTTGGCTTTCCACATAGGTCGGGGCTGCCTGTGGGGAACTTTTCCAGAACAAATTGAAGATATATACCCTGATATATGCCACTGCTGTGACCAGAGCCCAACAGAGCGTAGCCACAGGCCTGGCTAGAGGAGAGGCAAGGCCTGCAGAATTACACCAGGTCCTCAGGGGCCAGCAGGCCAGCAGCAGCTTCAGCAGAAGACAATTTCTTCAAACAGAACCAAACGACACACGAATCAGGGTGAAGCCTGCAAACCAGACAGAAAGCTCCACTGGAGGTGGCAGAGTGGCACGGGGCTGGGTTCCAGAGGAGCCTGGGGTGGGGGGTGGAGGAGCGAGAACCAAGCCCTTCTTAGTGCAGCAGTAAATCTCACGGTTACCTTACAGCTCATGCCACCCCTACTCTGAAGTTAGAGACCTCGGACACTAATTCAATGGACACAGTTACCTCCAGAGAGAACTGGGCACCACACGCAATGTTTGGGCTATAAATTAGACCAGCATAACAAGCGTCTGGAAAAAGCTGAGCAGGACCGCTACCTGGCAGGCAGCATATCATTTTTCAAGCCCCCCTGGCTCTGTGCCTGCCCCTCCAGGTAGCACTGTCCCTCCCAGCCTGGGCACGGAGATGGTGACACACTTTAAATTGGACCTGTCCCTTTTCTGTTTGTGAGATGTCAAACTGCTCGCAGGGGACCCAACATTGCATTGCGTTTGGTAACACAGTGACAAGGGTCTGCCAGACTTCCAGCCCCGGATGACCAGGTATTGATTATTTGAGACTGGGCCTCAGGAGGGTCCAACACTGCTATAGTGGTTGGTCCCAGGACAGGGGTGACAGGGAAGAGAAAACTTTCAGAGCAGAATAATTCTGACTGAAGCTTCTTTGTTGCCCAGGAAAAAGGCAAGCCACTGAAGTTTTTCTTTTTCTTTTCCTTTTTTTTTTCATCTTAATTCATTACCTGGTGAGGATGAAAGTGAAGGCACATATTTTTTGATGGGTTTTTCATTTATCATTAAATCTGGTAACTGGCGCACCTTTCTGAGTCCACAACTGACTCCGCATCACCCGGCAGCCCAGTTCCCAAAGTGACACTTGGCACGTCCAGTTCTTGCTCTCTGAGGGTTAGGAACATATCAGCTTGGCCTCCTCAGCTTCCCTCCTGTCCCCATTCTTCCAGAAAAGCAGGTATGGGAGCAAAAGCTGGGCTCTCCAGAGCCTGCAGACTTGCAGACTTTCTTAGAAATGTTCCTTAACTGCTGACAGGCAGAACATCCGCTTTGCTACGGAGTTCCCTCCTTTCCAAGGCCTGCTTCTAACCGGGAAAGCAGTCTGCTCCTTGCAAGAGGGAGGTGGGAAAGGGGTGGGCCGTCACATTGAAACCTGCCATTTCCTATCCTCTGGAGGCAGTGAGCAGCCACCTTCCTGGCCAGTGTTTACCTCCGGGGGAATGTCCTTCCCATTTGCTTACATCCTTTTTCTCCTATAGTATTTTCTAACACATGATGCACACACCTTACTCTTGGAGAGATTTATGGAGGCCAATGTGGCTTCTTCTTCCCCATGGTGGGAATGGCTGGCCCAGAGCTCTCTCTGGGAAGAGAGAGTTTTACAGGAACCGTTGTTCCTATAAAACTGTAGAAACCTTCACTGAACAATGATCCTGTGTATTTGCAGTCCCCACCCCCTTCCTCCCGTCTCTCTTCCCCAAAGAAAGCCTCTTTTCTCTCTATCATCTTTTGAGTTTATACCTCAGGGGGAGCTGTGACTGGGCCCAGGAGCCTGAGACAAAGATCAATGGGAATCATGCATTCCGAGTAAGAGAGTGGAGAGACAGAGAGACAGAGACAGAGAGACAAAGACAGAGTTTGCACACATCCTGCCATCATGTCTTGCTGCTTTGGACTATCTGACTATACAGAAAAGTTAGAATAATAGATCCATGCTAACTTTATATAATAATAGTAATGTAATGACAATGAATACAACACGGGTCATTGGGAAATGTTCTCAGGCTAAGAAAAGCTAAAGCGTACAGTGCTCACTACGTGACAGAAACTGTTCCAAGCTCTTTATACACAGGAACATGTGTTAAGTAACCTCACCATGATCCTACAGGTTAATATTGTTGCTATTTACCCTACTTTGCATTGAGGGACCCACAGGAAATTCTGAGAGAAGATAGCAGATGGAGCCTCCCAAGTTTCTAATAAATTATAAGCTGTTCAGGATCTTTGGGGGCAACTTGACAGAGCAGGGCTGTGACATCTGGGCTCTTTGTGTGACTTGCCATGTGCTTAACTAAAGTCCCATTTTTTCAAGGGTCCCACACTGGTTGAAGCCCATGGAGCATCAGTGTGAATGGGCTTCCATGTTGTTTGTGACCAGAGAAAAATAAGGGAAGAATGTAAGTGACACCTGGTAAAGGCCTCGCTCCTAAGTGGGTTGTCAACAGGAAAGAGTCGTATGGTCAGTGAGGACTAGGAAATGCTAAGTTAAATAGACTGAAAAATTTCTTTATTTCAAAGCTTCGAATGTACTAATATTCACTGTGACTCTTCTACAAGGAAATAGAGAATGAAGCATTCCCTCAACTAGTTAGACCTCTTTGTGAGGAGACCCTCGTGGGACCAGAATTCCATGGAATACACTTTGGGAAACCCTTAATGTCTGACCTAGTCAAAATTTCCACTTTTAAGGTTACCTTTTGCCCGAGCTGGCCTGGGACTGGAGGTCTTTCTCTACTTGTCTGAAAAGACCCAAATGTCTAGACATACCTAACGAAGGATTTGGATCTATGATTTGGGAGACACCACAGCACAGGGAAATCTCTGTGCCTGCTGTGTCTTATAAGGTCCCTTCCCCACACCCTGACCTTTGGGCCAGTGTACCTAGAAGGGAACTTATGTTTTTCCATGACAGCCCAGAAGGAAAGTGCTAAGCTCCTCTATTTCCCTGCGTGCCCTCCCACCAAGAAATGAATGACAAACTTACTGATTTCCTTAATTTAGGGGACCCTGTGATTCAAGAACTTTATGTGTGTTTGCAGAAGAATCTGGCTATGTGAAAACCAGCTATGCGTCCTCACCCAGCAGCAGGAATTACTGCTGAGAACTTCAAAATACTTAACTCCCTCACTGGGAGGGTCATTCTTAAGGCGGGGCAGGGGCAGACATGGCAAGAGAGTGAGTCCAAAAGGACCCCATTGGGAGCGACATAACGCTTGGGCTGGAAGGAAGAAGACTTGAGGGGGATGGTGTTTCACTGTCAATAGCTCTAAAAAACAATTATGTCCATAACTGTGCTTTGAGGCCCTCCCAATAACCAGTCACTGACCACCATCCCACAGAAGCTCCCTTTGGAATCAATGCTTTCACACCCAACCTATTCTTATAGCTTCTCCCAGGTAGATAATTAGTCTCTTCTGACTAAAGTAACTGGTCTTCCTGCTTCTATTCTTGCTCACCTCCTGGACCCACTGTCAGATTAATCGTCCTAAAACATTATTTTCACCTGTTCACTTTTCTCCTCAAAATCTTTGAATGACAGCTTGAATATGACTCCACACTTCCCATCCTGCCTCATTCCCACTGTCCTGCTGCACAGGGCTGCTGTTCCAGCCTAATATGCCTCCACTCTCGAAATTGTGTAATCACTGAACACTCTGGGTGTATTCCCACTCAATCAACTTGGTTGATGTCAATTTCCAGCCTCGTGTCCTTTCAAGAGTGACGTCAACAGGTATGATGGAGTAAAGACCTCTGAAAATCTTCTCCTCCATAAATCAATGAGAACAGTGAAAAAAAATCATCAGAGTAAACTTTTTCAGAACTCAGAAAATTAACCAAACAAAGCATTGCAGGAATCAAAGAATATTTACTGGGGGGGAGAAAAAAAGGTAGACTCTCAATAAAATCAGTGAGCATTTTGGTGCTTTAACTTGCCTTACTCTCATTCCCCACTCCCCAGTTCCCTGTAGCCTTGAAAACCAATAGCTGACAATCACCAGCCTGCAAGCAGCAGCCTGGCAGAGGCGGGTGCAAGCCCCATTCCCACACCTGCCTGGTGGCTTCCTGGAAGACCCCAATTGCAAGACCTGTCTTTGTGTGACCTGATACGAGTACCCCCAGTGCAGACAATGTATTCCTTTGCCTCCTTGGTGTTCCTTGAATAAACCAGGGCCATGACTACTGCCTGGAGTGTCCTTGGCCTGGAATCCAGATGTGTCACTCCCCCACATCCTTCAAGCCCTTGTTTCAACATCGTCTTCTCAATAAGGCTTTCCCTGTCCACACTGTTGAAAATTGCAACCCCACCTAGGGACACTTCTACTTCTGTTCCCTGCTTCATTTGTCTCCAGAGCACTTCTCACCTTTGAACATACAATATATTTCATTTATTTATTAGGCTTATCATATGTCTCTCCCATTAGAATGAAAGCCAACATGAAGGTGGAGTTTTGTTTGTTTTCTTTGGTGCTATCTCTCCAACATCTAAAATAGTGCCTGGCACAAAATAAATGCTCGGTATTTATTTGTTGAATGAATAAATGAATGAAGGTTTGGAAAAGAAAATATTGGCAGAAATGCTGCATTTCTTATTAAATTTGACCTATAGGTTCTTGGTAATTCATTGTAATGCCAAAAAGAGATGGGAACTTATTTGCAGGTGAAACTGGTCATTGAGTCCTTCACAGACTCTTCCAGGGCTATGCCAATATTTGGCTTCCATCGGCACCTCCATACTGGGCATGCAACACATTTTTCTTGATTTACTTGAGTCCAAAGCCTAGCCTTATTCCAGGAAGTCGTAAGAACACAGAAGCCCTCAGAAGTCCCCATGACCCACTGAAGGTAGAGTGGAAAGATTGTGTCTAAAGGACAATACTTGTTTTTGATTGGTTGTATTTGAAAAATAAGCCCTTCAGAAGTGACACCCCAAATAAACAAGTCCCATTGGAGGACAACACACATTCCGGGAACAGTGCTGTGACTTTGCTTCTAGAAAAATTTTCATGATTGGTAGGATATTTTTTTAAAATCTTATACCATGGTAAATTTTCACTTTTGGAAGGAGGGCTTGTTTTTGCAAATAACCCTTAAAACAAAAACTAGTGAGTGAAATGGCTGAGCAGTTTGGAACATACTGAATGGGTCAAATGTATGATGTGAGATGAAGGCCAACAGTTTCTGCTACCATCTTGGTGATCCACTGAGCATCCACTGAGCTGCTGCTGCTGGTGCACTGGCAGCCGTCAAACCTAATCCTGCTCCCTGTACTTTAGGGTGGAGGATTCCTTGGGAGGATGAGTGACCCAGAGGTGGGGATGACATCCTGACTCCAGGTGGGCTTTGAGGGAGTGAAGAATAGCAAGATCTCTTTACCAGCCTCATCAAGAGCTATTGATGGAAAAATCGAAGAAAACCTGTCGAATTCTGAATCAAAACCAAAGTGTGTTTTAATTGTCAATAACTTCCTGATCTTTCTGTCCTACAGAGTTCAAAGAAGCAAGCGCAGGCCATTTCTGTGTTGTTAACCATGGTGCTGGGGGCAGACAAGGTGACTCAGCTACCCCTGACAATCGCACCTCCTTCTGCATTTTTCAGTACTGCTCAGTATTTCCAGGAGCCCCAGTCTTCTCCAAAACATGCCTGAGTACTGAGTGGGAATGCTGGGGAAATGGTTTTCCAGACTTTATGACAAACTGCCCCAAACCTGTAGTGGGGCAGAGGAGTGCTTAGACTTCCTGTCTTTCCATTCTCAGACTTTCTTCTCTTAAAAGATTAGGTCTCTGGACTAAGATGGAGTAGACACACACTTCTTTCTGTTCTCCTGTTAAGTACAAATAAAAATCCTGAAATGAATATGTATTTCACATTTATGTTTAATAATAAATATAAATAAATTTATTTATAAAATACTTATTAAAATGTGAAATATAAATATTTATAAAAATAAAGATACTTACATATTTACATATATATCTCAAACACAAGAAAACTCTGGAAGGTATGGATCAGGCAGACCAGCCAAGGATCTCAGGATTCAAGGAAAAACAGGGCAGTGATAACCTGTCTTTCTTTTTGCCCTCTATATCCTAGACTGGGTGCTGGAGAAGTTGGCAATCTGGAGACACCAATGGGAGCAGTACAAATTAAAAACAAACCCAAGAAAAGCCTGCTCTCCCTAGGCAAAGAATCAGGGAAGGGTCCAGTTAGCAAGATGAAAACCTTTTAGACAATAGCAACCTTACTCCCAGCCCTACATCAAGGGAAACACTGTAGTCATTCTGTCACCCCATCAGTAAAGGCAGCACAGGGAGCCTCAGTTTCCACTTCGCCAGGCTGTAATGAGGCACCCTTCCCTCTCCTGCCCACTAGGGTGGTGTCAGAGAAGTCCAAGTGGGGACCTGGGACTTTCAGTCCCATCCAACAGTTATAAACCTCCCGCCCCAGGACCAGTGGAGACCATGTGGGGACCCTGGACTTCCATATCCACCCGGTGGTCACAAGGTGCCTCTTCCCCCTCCCCAGTGTCAGATGAAAGTGGATCGGAAAGCCACAATTTTCACCTCCACCCAGAGCTTTGCCTTGCTCTGGTCCTGTGGTATCAATGGAAGGTTTCTAAAAAAAAAAAAAAAAAAAAGTATATATATATATATATATATATATATATATATATATATATGTATTTAAATAAAATACAGCATCTCATAACACAATCCCCAGGTTCACAATACAAACAAAAATCACTCACCACACCAAGAACCAGGAAACTCACAACAAGTAAGAAAAAACTTTGAACAGACACGATATCATGACGAGACAAATGTTAGAATTAGCTGACAAGGGATTTAAAGCAGCCATCATAAAAACGCTCCAAAAGGAATCACAAGTACACTTTTTTAAGAAATGGAAACTCTCAGCCAAGAAGCAGATGTGAAGGAGCATTAAATGGCAATTTTAGGACTGAAAAAATATGATAACCAAAACACTTAAAACTTAGTGGATGGACTCAGGAACAGAATGGAGAGGACAAAAGAAAGGTTAAGCTTGATGATAGAAAATTAGAAAATATCCAGTCTGGACAAGTGAGAAAATAGACTGAAAATATAATGAACAGAACCTCAGGGACCTGTGGGGCTACAATGTAAGATCCTAACATTCATGTCATCAGAGTCCCAGAAGGAGAGGATAAGGGGAGGAGGACTGAAAAAGCTTTAGAAGAAATATGGCTGGAAATTTCCAAAATTTAGCACAGGACATAAACTTACAGATCCAAGAAGCTGAATGGACCCCAAACAAGATAAGCCCAAAGAAAACCACACTAAGACACATCACAATCAAACTTTTGAAAACTAAAAACAAAGAAAAATTCTTGAAAGTAGTTAGAGAGAAACAATACCTTACTGCTGGGGAAAAATAATTTGAATGACAATGATTTCTCATCAGAAACCATGAAGGCCAGAAAAAAGTGGCACAACATTTTCTAAGTGCTGAAAGAAAATAACTGTCAACCCAAAATTCTGTATCTAGTGAAAATATCCTCCATGAGTAAAGAGGACATCAAGACATTTTGAAATGAAGGAAAACAGAGAATCTGTGGTCTACAGACATACCCTAAAATAGCTAAAGAAATTTCTTGAACAGAAAGAAAGTGGTAAAAGAAGGGTTCTTATAACACTTGGAAAGAAGAAAGAACAATGGAAAGAATATAAATAAGATTAATACAATAGACTTCTCTTGAGGTTTCTAAGTTGTGGTTGGTTGAAACAAAAATTATAACATTGTTTGATGTGGTTCTAAATGTATATAGAGGAAATACTTAAGACAATTATATTATAAGCAAGGGAGAGTAAGGGAAATTAAAGGGACATAAGTCTTTGGCACTTGAGTCAAACTAGTACAATGTCAACAGCAGTAGGCTACTACAAACTATGTGTGCATAATATAATACCTGGAGCAACCACTAAAACATCTATACAAAGAGGTAAGAGATATATTCAGAAACATTTTAGAGAAATCAAAATGGAATTCTAAAAATGTTCACATAACCAACAGTAACACAGGAAAACAGACAGGAATGCAGAAAGGGAACAAACAGGAAACAAAATTTATAAAGGCAGGCTTGGGCCCTAACATACCCATAATTACATTAAAGGTTAATAGTCTGTGATTCTATTTATAGAACATATTCAAATTAACAAAAGGAAATAGATGGATAACAGATTAGTGGTCGCCAAGGGATAGAAATGATGAGTGGAAGGAAGGAGATCTTTGTTGTGATAGTTCTAGATCTTAATTGCAGTGATGGTTACACAAATATATGTATGTGATAAAGTAGCACTGATGTATAACACAACTGTATCAATGTCAATCTCCTGATTTTAATATTGTTTTATTGTTATGTAAGATGCTACCTTTGGGGAAACTAGATAAATTGTACACAGGACCTCTCTCTACTATCTTCACAACTTCCTGTGAATCTATAATTACTTTCAAATAAAAAAGGTAAAAGAAAAGAGATTAAGTCTGAATCTAGCTACCTGCTTTCTGACATTAGGTCTGCTATCCTCTGTGGTAGGATTCTGTAGTGAAACTCAAATGTTGCTCTCTCTTTTTCTCTCTCACCACCTTGCCCCATACGTCACACACAGCTTTGCCCACCATGGATTTGGTAGTTAGAGAGGAACGGTCATTTTAAAAGTTCTAGAAGTTTCAGTCTTCTAAGAAGATACCAAGGTATACTGGGACAAAACGTTCCTTTTTTCAGGAACTATGCGCCAGTGGTAGTAAAGCAAGAACCTGTTGAGAAAAACTGAATGTAGTGAAGTAAT